>NC_069780.1:46388035-46998571 GCF_027406575.1 Nycticebus coucang
TCCACTAATTTTATAATCTTCAGTGATATCAAGATTAGACACTTAATAATAAGATAGGTAGAAAAAAATCTGCAGAAAATTTTTAGAATTTTCCATTTATTCTCTTTTCACCTGAGGATTTAGTAATTATCTTGCAAGCCAAAGAGTTTATTCTCCAGAAGACTTTAGTTTAGTTTAGTATTTTTCTCCTTTAGGGAACTTAGGGAACATGGTTGTACGTAAGTTACTAAAGTGAATTGAGTATGTGGCATAATACCACCACAACACTGGATGTTGTTATATTTATTTTTCTTTATTGTCAACTTAATAATAATTTCTCATTCTTGTATCAATTAATCTCATTCTTTCCTACACAGGAACTGAGAACAGAGGAAGCTTTATATATTTCTCAATTTATTTTTTAATAATACCAAGTCTAGATTTTGCTAGACTTTTAAAGTTTCAGTTTGGGCCAAAATGACCCCTATATTTCATCCTTTTAGCAACTACCTACTCTATAGGGACAAATGAAAAATAATAAAAATAACACCATTGAAATAATTCACAAATGTTTTTATAAAATGTTATAAACCTTATGAAGAACTTTGAAGCCAAACTCTATGTCCTATTCATATTATTCATATCCAGTGCCTAGTGATATTCAACAAAGTACAATAAACATTAATATATATGAATGAATGAATTTATTTAAATTTTGCAGACTTTTGAAAAATAAACCTACACTATTGTGTTGTTGCAGATAATTATTTTAATTGCCCACTACGACAATTACTTAAATGAATAGTTCATCTTTACAACATTCTATAAAGAAGGTATTATTAATTACATTCAAAAAATGAGAAAATTGTTGAGCCCCAGAGATTTTAAGTAAGCTGTGCCTGTTCTTTTATATAGTAGTATGTAAAACTGGAAGTCAATTTTACGTCTGACTCCAGAGGGCATGGTTTTTCTGTCATATTATAAATGGTGATGTATGTGTCTGAGTCATAAAAATTTGCAATAATGAGTATTTATTTCCTATCATAAACTTCTACCTAGACATTTCTACAGGGCTGAGACTTCATAATTTTAGGCATGTTATTTAGACCTTTGATTTATCTTCTAGACAAACCCATTCAATTTTCTCTATGCATGATATACTACAGAGATACAAAAGATAGGTCTTAAAATAATTTTTTTCATAGGAAAAATAGAACTGTATTGTATGCAAGGCATTTCAATATTGGTATTAGTTAATTTTACTAAAAATTCTGTAAATGAATTAGAGTACATATTTTATATAAGCACAATATAAAAATTTGGTAATAACTAAATACTTTTCTGACCCCAGCTATTTAATTCTGAGAAATCTGACTCTGGTTAGCCACATGCTTGGCAAAGATCTCACCCTGAGTTCTGCTACTGATTGTGAGTCAGACATTTCCAAGGTGCACCATAGAACAGCAACCTGATTTGGGACTGCAGGGTAACCAGGCAATGAAAGGACTCACAGGCAACTTTGTGCTCCTTCAATGGCCTTCCTGCGACTTAGCCACAAGCACTCAATTAATCTACTTTATCATGGGGATTAGTAGGGAGAGGGCCTCATCCTGCTTCAGGCACATCTGTTCCTAACTTTTCTTATCTCTCCATGTCTATTCCATACAAGAGATCTATTCCTCAGCAGTCACAAATGTCTCTGCTTTAAAGAAGAAATTGTGTTCTACCCTTTCTCTTCCATAAAATATTAAATATAAAAATCCCTATTCTATCCTTTTTTGTTGTATTAATATATCTACTTCTAAAAACGTAAAATATTTATTTTTTTTTATTAAATCATAGCTGTGTACATTAATGTGATCATGGGGCATCATACACTGGTTTTATACACAGTTTGAAACATTTTCATCACACTGGTTGACAAAGCCTTCCTGACATTTTCTTAGTTATTGTGTTAAGACAATTATATTCTACATTTACTGAGTTTCACATATATCCTTGTAAGATGCAAAAAAAAAAAGGTATAAACAGTACTATTGATTTTTTAAATTATGAATAATGTAACAGTAGTGTTGGCATATCTTTATAAACATTGCGCTTTCTGCAGTTGCCTTTTTTCTTAAAATAAAATTAAGATAGAAAAAATAAATAAAAACGTAAAATATTTTAGTTTGTTCACTGCACACAGTACAATGGGCATGTTTTTTGAGAAAATTTACAACTTTGTTACATTTAATAGGAACAATCTCTGTTTAAAAGTATGACATCCACCAGAACACCACTTTCATATTTCCTTGAGTGCGTGACTGAGTGAATGGTTCTCTCCTCATATCTAAGATGGATAAAGTATTTCACAGTACAAATCATACTAATGGCATTCTTTTTACCTCTGACTCAAATAAATAAGAAGGAGGTGCCTTGGCCCTGGTGTGTGTGATGTCTGTTCCGCCCCCCACAACCTCATTCAGGCTGGGACCAGGTTGTAGGAAGCAAGCCAGCCTCATCACCAAGCACCCTGCTCATAGATTCAGTCTAGGAAAGAAGAAGCCCAGTGTTCCTCCTCTTACTCTGTGCCTGAAAAATAATCTCTCTTTATAGGATAGAAGCCTTGTTGCTTGAATTACAGTGGCGAATAAACAGAAAATCCACCCAACATGACCACTAATCACCTCTGAATGACAAATTGAAGTTTCGATTTTTTAATTAAATACTTATTTTCAATAGTTTCCACAATGTTTGAATAAGATAGAATAAAATGCAACACATTTATTTATATTTTAAATATTATCTTTTTTTTTTTTTTTTGTAGAGACAGAGTCTCACTGGACCGCCCTCGGGTAGAGTGCCGTGGCGTCACACGGCTCACAGCAACCTCTAACTCCTGGGCTTACGCGATTCTCTTGTCTCAGCCTCCCGAGCAGCTGGGACTACAGGCGCCTGCCACAACGCCCGGCTATTTTTTTGTTGCAGTTTGGCCAGGGCTGGGTTTGAACCCGCCACCCTCGGCATATGGGGCCGGGGCCCTACTCACTGAGCCACAGGCGCCGCGGTTACTGTGGAAATATTGCTCACTTTTTGGCCAAGCAATTTATGCAATATTTGAGATTATATATATATTTGTGATGCGTGTGCACATGCGCGTGCGTATGTACTTGTTATGAACACACATGCACATATATAATTCATATGGACACTAAAATATTTTCTATGTCCAGAGGGCTCTTTTAGGTATGCATAGGTTTATCACAAGGATATCAATGTACTTTAAAGTAAGTTTCTGCTACAGCAAAGCAGGCTCATAGGTGAAAATGGTTTGGGGTTTGCTGGGTCATAGCATTTTGATAAATGGAGACAAATGATTAAAAATCCTTCAGTCTTTCTAAGCCCCAGCAAAATATGACTCATGTATGTCTCCAAAGAGATTTATATTTGCTCTTACAGCTGGTTATCCATAGCCAGACCATTCCCTGGAGAGGTCTGCGGCCCTCTTGGAGGATGAGAGTGTTTCACAGCTGTAAGAGATTTAGATCTTTTAAAGTACTGCTTGAGCTACAGCAAGCCAATGTTAAAAGAAAATAGGGCCATGAGGTGTCATAAGCTTCCCAGCCTTAACCTGGGGAAGCTCACCTGTCAAAATCTGCTCATTATTATAAAAACTTCACTGAATTGTTAGCTGACATTACAAAACATCATGTGGAACAAAGAAATATGTGAATTTCCACATGGTGTTCTTGGGGCCAGAGAACAGCAAACCAAACACTGTGAATAAGGTCATGTTCATTACGAGGTTCGGCTGTCTCTGAGGAAGGCGTGGTGTGGGAGAAGCGGCTGTATGGTGTGTTATAGCGATGGAAGGGTAGGGGAGGAATAAGGCAGGCAGGACACTGTTGGATGCCTCTTGTGTACCAGCAAGATTGACTCCCTGCTCTACACCCTGCACTGTGGTAGGTCCAACCTCAGAGGCAAGAACAGGGGAAGGAACACAGCCAGGCAGCAGGCTACTGGATTCATTGTACCTCTACACAGTCTTGAGAAGAATGAGCATCTACAGCTCCCTGGCCCCAATTCCTCATCTCCTGGATTTCCTGCCAAGCAGAGAGGCGGTTGCAGGAGTCAGGCATTGTGGCTACATGACTGTACCATTTATAGGTTGACATTGACTGTGATGGAGGTCAGTGAGAAAAGCAACAAAGCCTTCAACCAGTAGGGCTCATTTCTTCTGTAGAAGACAATTAACCAATGTTCTTGCTTCACGATCTTGTCCTTAGTGTGCATCACGAGTGCCTAGAACTTCTTTCTTTTTATTTCGCAATAATTTATTGTTTGGAAGCAACACGAGTTTCCACATACTGAGTCCTAATTAGGGATACTGAGCCATCAGGCAGTGCCGGGTGAGTACAGGTCTCCCTCCCACTGCAATGAAAATACCTTTGCCACCCAATGTACAACGTGGCTAAGAGTAGAACAGAGGTCATGCTCTATACAAGCAAGGAAGAAAGGGAACATGGCTGACCCTCATGCACATCACCTAGCATTAACCATTCCTGTAAGATGTTCCTCTTTTTGATAGAATAAATAAGTAAAGGAAACATCAGAGATGACTCCTCCCACCTACCCCCAATATAATCTTTATAGTAGATATAGTTAAAAGATACAAAATGACTGAGTAGAAACTGCTGAACATAGACACAGCAAATAAATATCTGATAAAGCAAAATTATAGAAAAAGAAGTTTAATAAAAATATAAAATATCCTGCTCAGAATATGATAGTGCTAATAATGTCACCTACTAACTAATATAGATCAAAATCCATTTAAAAAGATTAAAATATCAGGACAGTTGCCAAGAACACAGTAACAATATAAAACACCAGCCTGCCTCAATTAGTCATCGACTAACTAAATATGCAAAATAAGTCAGAGGATGTTGAATGATAGAAAAAGATGATTTGATAGATACTCAGGACAACACAGGCAGCGGGAGCAGGAGAACTGAACAGAGAGTAATTTACAGTCAAAAATATTAACATTATGGTTCAAGGAATAACTGAAATAAATGAAGTGGTAACTCAAGAAATTGGGGGGGCAACACAAAACAATTATCAAGACCACAGGAAGAAGATAAAATGGAAACAAAGATAATAAATGATTGAGACTCTGGGAATGCAATGAACTGGATCACTGTGGGAGCAAGAGGCATTTTTAAAATTATTATTATCTAAAAATTAAAACTTTGAGAATGTTCTTTTTCATTGGATGCCTGATAATACTCTTAGTACAATGTCTTTATAATTACAATTAACTGATGTTCTGCCATTGTGCATGTTTGGGTGCGCACACACATGAGCACATATCAGTGATTGATCAGACGTGTGCTTTGAAAATATTCCGGTTGCAGTGTGCAAATAGAAATTGTAGAGAAGCAACAGTGGGACTAGGAAGACTAGTTTGGAGGCTTTCTGCATCTAATAGCGGCTGGTTATGACATGGCTGGAGTGCTGGTGGCAGAGTTAAAGGAATGTCCATTGGCATCATCTCTCCAGTGCTATAATCCCATAACAGCCTGTTGATTTATGGTTTCACAGAACAAAAAGTAGGAAATAAATCATTCCAAGCAATGAATGATAAGTTCAAGTTAAAAAGATAGAGTCAAAGACCGGACTTGAATTATAAGTGATCATCTCCAGAGATCCACCGTTTTAAGAAACACTAAAGGAGTTTCGTAAAAACATGGTGTTAACAACTCTTACACAGATTTAATTTGGAATCAATGTTTAGTTACATCATCCTTGCATTTAAATGGAATGAGTTCTGTTCCTATCCCTTATTTCGAGATAAGCCAAAAAAAGTTCTTAAGTCAATCTTTTTCTCACAATGAAATACATTCTCCTTGACATGTTAAATTTGAAACCAATCTATTTGTAACATCTGCCATCTCATTGCTTTTGTTGATTTTGCTTATTTGGCTAGTCACATGTTTAACTGAAAAGGATCACTTTCTCTAACAGAAGAAATCTTTTATTGCCAAAGATATATCAGCTATGAAAGATGTCCTCCTAATAGATATGCTTACCTATTTCCAAAAAAAATTTACATTGAATCACGTTTACTTATAATCACTTCCTATACTGTGTTATTCAAATATGAAAAGGGCAACTGCTCTAATTAGTGAATCAAAAACCAACTTACTGTAGTATGTGTACTACACACACACTTATGTATGGTTTGGCTCAAGTTACAGATTCGTACAAATCAGTTTTTTTCTACATAGTGTCTAGCAAACTATTAAAAGGCAGTGTTCACCAAATTATTACCATTGTTTTATTTTATCACCTTTGCAACCTTGTATTAATATTTATTACGTTTGTTAATTTTGTTTTAATTTATCTAAGAATTTAAATTTTACTTATACCTATGTTGCTATTGGCTCATTTATAAAAACATTCAAGATAATTTTGTTAGGTAGATTTTGCGTAGTATTTTGCAAATTTGGAATTCAGTAAATCAAGTGTTTACTGCTTCATCTTTATCATCCCAAACTTCCCAATTCAGTTTGTATTTCACTAAAGAAGAGCTCTTTTAAAAAAAATTTTTATTAAGTCATATATACATAGATCATGAATACATTTATGCCTTTGTGGATTCAGTGTTTTGATTATTTGTACAAATTGGAGTGCTTACATCCTACTAATTAACATAGCTTTCACCTCATTTACTTAATCACGGTGTTAAGACATTTGTGTTCAATACTTGATAGATTTGACTTGTACCCTTGCCTCACTTATGCTTCATAGGTGAGGTCCAACCATTAACCCTCCCTCTCTTAATAGCTTGTAATTGGGAAGGAGAGAAGCCCTGCACAGGGGGTCAAATTTGGCAAAAGGAAAGAACTAAAATAATACTCTTAATTTACACATTCAAAAGTATGTTATTTAACTAAAGGCCATGTAAGTAGTTTTCGAATTCTTTGAAAAACCATAGGAATCTAAATAGAACCCGGTTATTTGAATATACTTCACATCATCTGTTTAGTAAATTCTGCCAACTACAGTTTAGTTTCATTGTTTTTCAGCCCAATTAGCATTGTTTCAGAATCAGCTTTGGTGTACACACACACACAAATAAATGAGTAAAAGTGAAAAATCACTATTACTTTTGTATTATGAATTCTTTCTGGCTGCACATTGTAAAACTTTTAAACAGTAGCCTGTGTAAGTTAGGGTTTTCCTATTTTGTCGTGTGAGGAGTAACCCAGATAGGCGACCCAGGGAAGGCGGAATCCGTGTGCGCCCTCATTGCCGCCGCCAGACTCCCTCCCTGTCCTGCTCTCCCACGGGCGTAACTTGGTTTCCATTCTCAAACTGCCCTGGCAGTTACAGCAGAGGTACAGCAGCTCTAGCGAGCACATTCGCCTTGCGGGAAGAGAAGAGGAGGACGAGGGGTTGAAGTGAAACCTGGGGAATGACATTGTACAGTTAGATACCTTTCTGCTGCCCCTAACAATAAATACATTTTGTCAATTAAGATAAAAAGTGAATAGATTTTGAGTGGGCAACTAACAGTCTCTGCCACATCATTCTTTTATAATCTATGTATATTTTGTGATTTTCAAATATTTTCAGCCATATAACCTTCTTTATAAAAATTTTATTACCTAGACGCCAATAGACCCAGGAGTCAACGTGCCGCTGCTTCTCCAGTTCCAGTTCAGCGTCCCCCTTCCCCTCTGTGCCCGGGGACTCTGAGTAGAGCGCCCAGCCACCAGCCTGCAGCCTCACCCACGGCCTTCCCGTGTTCTCCGGGGTACTCCTGGCTCGCCCCATAGCTGTCCCGTGAGAGTTGGGCCATATACCTTCCTAGCTGGAGAATTTGAAATTAGGATTTCTTACAAGCTTGAGTCACTGTGGTCTGTAAAGTAATAAGCTCCAAGTCATGCTGATTCAACTAGTTGAAATCACGGCTGTGTACACACTTTTTTTCCCCCTAGAGACAGTCTTGTTTTTTTGTTTTTGTTTTTACCTAGAGACAGAGTCTCACTTCATCGCCCTTGGTAGAGTGCTGTAGAGTCACAGCTTACAGCAACCTCCAACTCTGGGACAACTTCCAACTCCTGCGCTTAGGCGATTCTCTTGCCTCAGCCTCCGGAGTAGCTGGGACTACAGGCGCCGCCACAACGTCCAGCTATTTTTTTTGTTGCAGTTTGAACGGGGCTGGGTTTGAACCCACCATCCTCGGTATATGAGGCCGGCACCCCACTCACTGAGCCACAGGCACCGCCCTGTGTACACACTTTGGAATAGGGATGAGATTAGTATCCAAAAGAATACATATATACTTTTGAATACGAATAAAAACAGTGACCAGAAGAACCAGGCAGTGCTTGAAGAGGGTTGGTGTCAAGGAAAAACACATCCCGTTTAGTACGGCTCCCAACACGGGAAAATGCAGGCGCAAGGTTTGTTTAGTGTATGATTTTTTATTTTCTCTCCACATCTGGTTAAACAGAAACACGCTTATATTTACTATGCTTTGGGAAAGAATCAAAACTGTTATACTATTTCTGCTTTGCTTTTTTTCCCAAAAAACTTTTTCTGAAGTTTGAGTATTGGATTGGCAGCAGCTGTTAAATAAAATTCCTTTGAGACATTACCTTTGCATCACTCTGGTGGTAGTTGTCAAAAAGGTTTCTACTATTTTTTTTACTGTTCATATAATTTTGATTGAAATGTGATCTCTTATTTTTGCTTTATTAGATTATAGTGGGAAACACAGCTTAAGGTGTAAGAACATGGCTTTTGGAGACAGTTATAAATGGATTAAAAAATCTAAATCTACCAATGGTGTGTGCCCCAGGCAAGTTACATAGTAATGTCCATGAGTCTTATTTATAATGTACAGATAAACCCAATTTGAAGACAGAATTATATTAGTAAGATAGAATTGATAGAAATAAATTCTTAATTAGTAAATGAATGTGAAGTGCTCAGCAGAGCACATGCCAATAGTGGATATTCAACAGACTGCATTATAACTGCTATTACTCCTATTTTTTTAAAATTTGTTTCAGATTATTATGAGGGTGCATGCAATTAGATTACATTTGTGTTTGTTAGGTAAAGCCTCTGTTGTAATTGTGCCCCTCACCCCCTCACCCAGGAGTTGTTTCATATATCCTTACACTGTGACCATTTAGTGAGAGCACCAAACACCCTCCCTCTTCACCTCCTCTCTTCCTCCTTCCCCCTCCCTCCACTTTGAATTGAATTTACTTTTTCTCTTGTGTGGGTGTGTATTGTTTTTCTACTGGCTTCTTGTTAGTATTGAATACATTGGATACTTGCTTTTCCATTCTTGTAAACTTTACTAAAGAAAATGTTCTCCAGGTCTACCCATGTTAATTCAAAGCCTTCATCTTTTTATGGCTAAATAGTATTCCATGGTATACATGTACCACAGGTTATTAATCCATTCATGGGTTGATGGGAACTTGGGTTGATCCAACACCTTTGTGATTATAAATTTAACTGGGATAAACAATCTAGTGCAAATGTCCTTGTGATAAAACATTTCTTTTCTTTCTTTCTTTTTATTTTTCTAGGTAGATATCTAGTAATAACATTACAGGATAAAATGGAATGTCTATTCTGAATTCTTTGAGGATTCTCCAGGCTTCTTTCTGAAAGAAAATTTAGTTTGTAATAGTCTTTAGAAAGACTTTTAAAGAAATAGTTCTTTCTGAAAGAAAGTTTAGTTTGTAATAGCTGGATTAGTTTGTAATCCCAACAGCGTGTAAGCGTTCCTTCTGTCCACATCTGTGCCAAAATCTGCATCTTTGGGACTTTGTGATGTGGGATATTCTTAGTGGGGTTGTGTGATATCTCAGGGTGGTTTTAATTTGCATTTCTCTGATGATTAGGGATGATGAGTACTTTTTCATGTGTTTGTTGGCTATTCCTCTGTCTTCTTGGGAGAAGGTTCTGTTCATGTCTCTTGCCCAGTGATAGATGGGTTTGTTTGCTCATTTTTATTAATCTGAGTGCACACTCATACTTTTCTAAATGTATATGCAATGAAATATTAAACCTGTATTGACAACAGATTTTTTAGTTAACATAAAGATGTTATCTCAACTCTAATTATTTTTTTTTTTAAGGTAAGGGCTTTAGTTTGGCTCTTATTCTTTGTGTCAGTTTACAGTTGCTATATTTTATACTCTCTGTTCCAGGAATATGCCTATGATTTAGCTGAGGGCAGGCCTGTATCACGGGGCTGCTACTGGCATCTGGATAGATCAGTGCCTGCAGGGTAGTGGTTGCTCAATGTTTTGAATCACACTCCTTTTCAAAAATATTACTTCAGAATTCCTGATTAAGATTAAACATAGAAATGGAGTAAGTACTATTTTGTTTGAATTTTTATAAAAATGAAAATGAAATTTACATAGTTAATAAAAGTTGAAGGTAGGATTTAAATTTTTACCTTTTGACAAAAAACTATTTTCTTAAATAAAATTAAACATTAACATTCCCTTTTTTAAAAAGATGATACAGGTAGAAATTTGGGATAGAGTAGTTTAAAAAAACGTTGAAGTTGTGTCCTCATTCTAAATAAGCAGATCAATTGTTTTATCAAAATTCAGCTAATATTATGTTTTCCCACATGTTCTCACTATGCTTTATCTCTGTAGAACATCTTCAAGTGACCTTAGCAGTCCTACTAAACAAATAATATGACAATAATATTTTCTCTTTGCATGCACATGGACTTCTAAGAAAGATAGGAAGAAAGAAGAGATTGAGAGCATGATAGTTCAATAATTTTGAATTCTGTTTTCACACTTAGAAAATGCTTATTCATATCTGAGTTAAAATTTCACAATTATAGATATTCTTCTCTCTCTCTCGAAATACTCTCCCTAAATCCGCTATCCATATTTGTTGGCTTAGAAAAAGTATAATTTTTCCTCAAATTTTCCCATTCAGGATTGCTAGATTAAGCATTTTAAAAACATATAGGAAGGTCAGTTAGATTTGAATTTAAGATAAAACAACAAAAAATCTTTAATATAACTATATCCTGTGCAATATTGGGGGCATACTTATATAAAAAGCTATTCATTGGTTCTCTGAAATTCATAACTGGCAATCCTATATTTTATCTGGAAACCCTAAGTAGAAGCAACATTGTGGAATGGAAATGAACATCCATTACAATTACAGCAAAGAGTCAGAAAAACTACCAAATAATGTGTTTATCACCTAAGTGACAAATCAATGCATCATGGAGAGAGCTTGGCACGTAAAAAGGATACAGGCTTCCAGTCACCCTAGGAAAGAGTGGCCTAAAGAATTGGCTCACTAACTCTGTTATGTTAAATGTTTACCAATCTCTGGAGTACACTAAGATTCTGTAAGTTAGGTAGTTACACTTGGATAGTTGATGACATGATTTTTTTTAATAGTCAGCATTTTAAAATTATTTAGAAATCATTATTCTAATGCATTTTATATATAAAACAATAATTTTATATTGATTTAACATTTTTATGAATGCTCTTGTTTCTATAACTCAATTCTCTAAAGTCTGAACAATGTAGGGGCAGGTGAGCTATCATCAAGAAGCAAGGAGCTTACACAAAAGCATATTGTATGTCAAATATTTTTCCTTTTCTCTTTTATGAAGAAGAAATAAAGATTGATAGCCTTAAAACATACAAGTAAGGAAAATATATGTGGAGAAAGAAATCTCATACTTTTTATTCTCCCTAGGTGATAGGAAGCTAGAGAAAGTTTTCATAAATATCAATCTAGCCCTTAACACTATCAGCCAGCATAGGCAGCATCACCTTTATCAATCAGATTCCCCCAAATTAAGAATTGAATATCCCTTGAATTCTTTATACAACTGACAAGACTGTGTATGTATAGATCATGTCTAATGTATTAATGTTTCAATTAATGGATTAGAAAGTAACAGAAATTTAGTGCAATAGATCAGTTTGATAGGATAAATTGATTAATTTTACAGAACCTTAAGGGCACTTATTTTTTCACTAAATCTCATAACCAAGTTGCAGTTGGATATGTCATGTGAGATTATTTACATAATAGCTCTCAGCAAAGATCTTTGAATGTATTTATATAACATTCTTTGAAATTAAAAAAACAAAAAAACAAAATCTAATCACCATTCTTTACTTTATGGCACTTTGATAAGACAACCCACCAAAACACATTTTACAAGGTAGTGAAATGACTTTGCAGTGATGACGAAACACTAATACCAGCCTTTTGTTAACCATCGCTAGTAGGCAGTGGTTTCAGCAGAGACAAATATTGGTAGGACAAATCACGTGCAGACCCTGATACTCTCTAGCAATCATTTATATAATTTGATATGGAAGAAATAATTTGGATATTAAAAGCAATTATCAGAGGTAATAGTGGTCATAAAATTTCCAATTCTACAGATCACCTCACTCTTGGGCAATCAGAAAGAAAGTTTGTATTATCATGAGACGCCTTAGTGATTCCTTAATCATTATCTTTCATCACTCAGCACTGTTAGAATTGGAATTCTCCAATATTTTAAGGTCTTTATTGTCTTGTAACAACTGATGACAAATTACTAGTAGGTAATAATAATAGCTAATACAATTTTATGTTTTTTGCTATGCTAGATAATGTTTTAAGCACTTTATACATATTATTTAATTTAATACTCAAAATTACTTTATAAAGTAGATACTGCAAGTAAAAGGTCTGAGATTTTAGCATACTTTGCAAGCTAATAAATTAGTCTACCACAATTTCCTATATGTTAGCTGAATATTGACTGACACTCCTGAATCAGAGGCAAAGGACGGTTTAATTACCCACAGTAATAGCAATTGCCTAAGTATCTACAGTTTCTTACATCAGTTCCCCCAGCTCTAATTACTACGGAATAAAGTGAAAAAAATCAGGTTACATTGGGGTGAATTACAAGAGAGGAACTCTGAGCTTGGAGAAATGCAAACTTCTACAGCGGCCAGTAAGAAAGCATTATTTGGAGGGAGGAAGACACTATCTCTTCCAAGGTTGTTTCTGCACACTCATCCTTAAAGTTGTAATCTGCAACAAAATTAGTCAGTGCCTCTACTCAAAAGAAAAATTAGAGACTTGTAGACAATTTTCTCTTAGCAAGTATCAATATTATTTCAGTTTTATAGGTGAGGAAACTGAGGTACAATTAAGTCAAAGTCACATAATAGTGGAATTGGGTTTAGAACTGAAGTAGTCTGATTCCCAACTTCATACTAAAAAGTAGGATATCTGAAAAAAACTGGAACTTTATTAAGAATTCAAGAAGTTTTGAGCAATCCATACCCTTTCCACAAAATCACTCTAGAAGTTGATGCTCAGTGTAACTGTTTGCTAATTATAGTTGGGACACTCATATCCATCTTAAAGATTAGAGTACATACTGCAAGCTAATACTACTACTTAAAATTCTATATCTACGAAAAGAAAAAAATTGAAGGAATTTGATGTATTTAATCAACTCTTGCAAATAAAATGGAATAAATAGGACCAAACCTTGTCTACAAGAAGCTTATCAAGGCTGGACGTTTTGTCAAATACTAACTGCCATCAGCACTAAGTGTATCATCATGGCTGTCCTAGTGACCTCATCTCGTTCTCCAGTGAAATACTATCTGGCCGTGGTAGGTATCTCTCATTAATATTGCAATAAAAGCTGGCTTCTCCCCCAAGCCCTTTATATCCTTTTCATCTCAAAAATACTAATTAAGGCCAGGCACAGTGGCTCACCCCTTTAGGTCTAGCATTCTGGAAATCTGAGCTGGGTAGGTCATCTGAGCTCAGGAGTTCAAAACCAGCCTGAGCAAGAGTGAGATCCCATCTACACTAAAAATAGAAAAACTAACCAGGGGTTATGGCAGGTGCTTGTACTACTTGCTACTCGGGAGGCTGAGACAAGAAGATTGCTTGAGCCCAAGAGTTTGAGGTTGCTAAGAGATTTGACCAGGGCAACAGAGTGAGAAATCTGTCTCAAAAAAAAAAAAAAAAAAAAATCCTGCTTAGCTCGTGATTTTAATCAACCATTGCAACAACAAAATGATTGATCTATGAAGTTGAATCCCAAAAGATTTCATAGATAATGTGTATCAAGTTCTTTTATTGGTAGTTTTTATAAAAAGAAAGACACTACTATCTTGAAAGAACCCCTTTGTTCTGCCCAGCACCCTAATTACAGTTTTCCCAGCAAGCTCTCAATTTTCTGCATGCTGTTGACTGTACTGTACATTAATAAGGTACTTTGGTTATCAGATATCATCCCACAGACCTAGACCTCTACACATTTCCCATTCATCGAAATTCCCAGGAAGTCTTTGCTTAGCTTTTCCCTTATAGGTGATGAACAAGGAGAAAATAACACTATACAAGGTATACTATAAAAATAACACTATACAAGGTATACTATGAAAGAAACTTATGTGTGTATGACTAGATAGTGAGAGAAATGTCTGCTGGTTTTGATGGTTTGTCTGTTTCATCTTCAAAAAAAAAAAAATCCACACAGTATTGAGAAAGGGGGTTTAGTTTGAGAACTCTGATTAAGAACCACTCCAGAAATTAGTCATTTTGACTCTTAAATCCAAAGTTGAACACATTAAATCGTCCCTCTTCCATTGACCGTACTTTGGTGAGCCATTTTAAACTATCCATAATTTTTAATAATTAAATAAAAAATGTGGTTTGAAGTTTCTGAATTACTTCTGATTTCAAAGCCATCCTTAGAGATAGTTCTTTAGAATATGCACTGGTAGAAATAGGGAGATAGAATATTTCTACTTATCTGGAGTTTCTACTTATAATGTAGTTTACAAAAATACCAAGCTCTCTCTGGGATCAGAAATGGCCCAATATAGGGTTAAATATAGTGGTATCTGATGGCAAAGAACTGATGTTCTTTCCAGTTCTTTCACCAGTTGATCGCTCTTTCAAAGCCTGCCTTTGTTTTAACTACAGACTGGTCATAGCAAGACACTTCATGCACCCTATTGCAGCTTGTGGGTAATATACACAGCTGAATCCTTTTAATTCTCCAATTTGTGATTTAATGAAATGTCTGAGGATGAGAGCTTATAGACAGAAAGCTTTTCTAAAATCAGTAAAACCAATAAACAAATGTAGAAAAAGGAACACCAGGCATATACAAAGGGATTTTTTTTTCTGTCTTAATTTTTTAGAAGAATTCAGAAATAATTGAGGACAGAGGTACTGTGGAAAGACCAAGATCAGAGAGAGTTTGTGTTGCA
This sequence comes from Nycticebus coucang, assembly GCF_027406575.1. NCBI lineage: Eukaryota > Metazoa > Chordata > Mammalia > Primates > Lorisidae > Nycticebus > Nycticebus coucang. The sequence goes on from NC_069780.1 coordinate 46,403,338, forward strand.
TAAGATCCTTTAATTAAGCATGTTTTCTTCTTCAGAACCTCTGTCCTTTCTCATAGACAACACTAGACCTCTCCAAGTTCTGGTCTGACAGTTTTATTTTTTGGTCTTTATTTTTAGTGCCTGGGTGTCTAGGGCATCATTGTCTTCTTGTGCTACCCCAGAAGTTCTGACCTTCCTATGGGTCCTGGAGTCCAAGTGAGCCTGCATGAGTCAGGACTCTATATTAGGCATTTCTAGGACTGGGTAAATTTCAGAGGTCCAAAAGGTACTGATGAGGAACTCATATGCTGTAAGAAGATGCTTTTGTGAGGAGATGAAAGGGGACAGGAGAAGGAAAAGGAACACACTGATCATTCCTAAATAAACACCCCTGCACTGGCTGGTTAAAATTTCCATCTCTGTTATTTTCATAGAAAATTCAGGACTACGAATGAATGCTCATTCCCACCAAATTTTCTCATATTAATAGAAAAAAATCAAAATGCAAGTTATTAGATATATGTTAACATGTTGGTTTTCATCAATGTAGAGTTCAAACTAAACACTACGGTTGCAATTCCAAATTACTAAACAGAGTTTCTCACCCTTTATACTTCAAGGAACCAGAGGTGTCATTGGCAAATGATTTTTATTGATGCATCTATATGACATTCATGGGGCTTCCCATGTGCCAGGTATTATGCTGGGCACAATTGCCCACTAGCAAATAACACATGTTGCTCCTGCCTGTGAAGACTTTCCATCTTGTGAATTAAATGTAAATCTGATTGGCAGAGTCTAAAATAGTCATCAACTTCATTCCAGGTATCCAGAGTCCCAGCGGCCAAGCCACATGCAAGTCACAAAAAGAAAAGAAAAGGAATTATCCACATATGTTTCTCTTATGAGAATTCATAACCTCACTCAAAGTGTTTGGATCCAAATGTATGTATTAGCTCATGTCTTATAGTCAAAGTGGTAATAATGAATAATAATTGTACTGTTAGTCATCTCATTTTATATATGAGGAAACTAAGGCTCAGGGATACTTCAGTGATGATCCCAGACCAGGCTGGAGTCTTCGTAAACAAAAGAACTGGAATTAAATAGTCCTCCCATCCCATATCTTCTGTTCTACAAAATCAGTATCCTTGGAAGTGGCAGAAGTAAAAGGGTCCAATACAGTTGTGCCTTTGGGCCCTTCTGATTTGAGTAAAGGAAAATGCAAATCCTAACTTTACATGTTCTGTCAAGGAAAAGAATTTCCAATATTGGTATAGAAATTGATATTTCAGTTTCTTGGATCTAGCAAAGACACAGGAAAAAAAGGAAAGGGTTGAACACATTGAGCATATTGATGCATTTCATGGGGCACAGTCTTTTATGATAGAATTGCAAGATTAATGACAAACTGTGTGTTGAAATGAAGAAATGACTCTATTCCTGTTTTGCTAACTGTGAAGAACAGGATTAGAACAACATTCGGGGAATCACAAATCATAGAAATGCATTAAAATGCATTAAAAGCCCATTTTTTTCTTATAAAAGCTTGAATGCTTGACTGTTGGACCAGGAAGCAGATATCAGCAGGCCCTAATATTTACTAATTAATGTAGGTAGTGATGACAACAGAGAAACATGAAAACACTCAGGCATATCATTAAGCAAACAGGGACAGTATTCAAAAACCAGGTGCTGAGTTTTCTCCGCTTTTTAAGTTTCTAGTTCATACACTCTCTATTATTTCTTAAATGTTTTGTTTTATAAATACTGTGCAGTCAAGCATCCTTTCCTCAAAAAAGTGATATAAATTTGTATTTACTTTTTTTTTTATTACAACCTTGCCTCTAGAAAGTGGTTCACAGGCTATGGTCTTGGCATCACCTGATAATAGTTAAAAATGCAAGCTCTCAGATTCTACCCAGACCTACTGAATCAGAGTTGGCATATTTAAACTATTTTCTACTTATTACCACTTCAGTCATTTTTAGGAATGTAATTCAGCAGCATTGGATACTTTCACATTGTGCAAATATCATCATTATCTATCTCCAGAATTTTTTTATCTTCTCAAATAAAATTCTGAAACTATTAAATAATAACTCCCCTCTTTCTCCTTCCCTCCAGCCTCGAGCAAACACCATTCTGCTTTCTGTCTATATGAGCTTGGCTACTATAGGTACATCATGCAAATGGAGTCATATAGTATTAATCATTTTATTCTGGCTTATTTCACTTAGCTTAATGTCTTCAAGGCTATCTATGTCGCAGTGTGTGTCAGGACTTCATTCTCTTTCAAGGCTGAGTAACATTCCATTACAGAGAACACATTTTCCTCATCCAGTCCCAGGTTGGTGGGCATTGACTTAACTTTCCTTTTGGCTATTGTGAATATGCTGCTCTGAACTTTAGTGTGCGAGGATTGGTGGCTGCATTTTAACAAGATCCCCAGGTGATTACAAACACCGTGGTACTTGACCAAAAATAAAAAAATTCAGAAAATCAGGACTTTTAATTATTTTTGTGAGGGAACTAAGGATGACTTGCAAATCTAATCGCTTACAGAGATTGTCAAGTGATCATTGATTAAAAAAAATACTTATATATTATTGTTTCTATATATATACATATAGAGACAATGACTATTTAAATGAGGACTCTGAACCGTTTTGCTTAGTTTTTTTAAATACTAACTGTTGCTTTAAAACTGCACATAATTTTGGTATCTGATGGTTCCTAGATTATTAAGGTTACAAGATACAGTTTACAAAGAGTTTCTTAGTCTGGGTCTTCATAATGCTAAACAGCAATTTAAAACCACAAGAAATGTGGCTATTTTGTATATAAACAAATGAGATGTATATACATCTTGCAATCCAGATAATTGACTAATTATTTTAGATTCCAGTTGGATTCTTGGCATCACACACTAAAATCTGTTAAAAACTTAACATCAATATGATATCAGAGACTTAATTTGCTATATGAGTAGACAAAATTGACAAAAATTTACAACCTCACAGGACGATCCTACTCCTTATAATACCATTTTTAGCCTGCAAACAAGTTAATATTCATAATCTAACTCATTCTTAATTAAATCCTTTGAGGTCTGCCTTATTTTGATTTTACTAATCCAATAACTCAGGTTATGAGAAGCTGCTGGACCCGAAGGGGGCGCGGGGGAGGAGGGGGCACAACCTGGCTGAGCCAGGACCCGAGGTCAGGACCCCTCACGTTACTCGCAGCAACTGTCAACGTGAGGATTTCAGCAGCGCCTCTAACCACCAGAGCACAGCAAAGCCCTGGCCCCTGGATTTGGCACTATTTCCCCAACACGGTGCCTGTCAGTTGTCCAAACATGGAGGCCCTTTCTTTGTCCTCTGCGAGGGAGTATTACATCTGATATTACTTAAACTGGCAAGTGATAAGGCTTACTCAACAGGCTAGAAAACGACATGTTGGGGATTTTACTACAGGAAACAAAATACATATTGGCAGAAAGTTAGCGTTTGGTAAAGAACAGCTTGAGTTCCTTCCATCTGCCACACTGATTTTCTTCACACTTCTCCAAAATCATAAAACAAACTTGGCCCAGAGCAGATGAAATATGGAAACAAGTGTCAAGAGAACAGGTCAAAGGAGCCCAGTGACTCAGAGATTAGCCACCGGCGTCTCACTTCTGGGATCCGGTATGTCATGAAAAGTTCCCTGTTGCAGTTTATAAGCCCACCAAAGATTTAATGCCTCCTGTCAACATTCAGGGCATTACCTTAAAGGAGGCTGAGCCATGACTGAGCCTAAAAATGAAATATATCACTGCTATTTATGTCCCTTTGGGTTACTAGCTGGGGGAGTAAGAGCAATTTGCATTCAAAGCTTTGAACAAGCATGTTTCCTTAGGGTACTACAATGTTATTTTCTTATCATAAATTCTCATATAATAATTCTTAAAAAATATTTTCTCTTCAATGAAAGTCATAAAGGACTTATGGGGAATTTGGAATTTGAGGCTTAAAATATTATCAGAATCTAGATAAATACACCTTTTGACCAAATTATTCAATGATAATTTATATGTAATTATTTTAGGATTGCTCCTATTTGAACATGTCCTGAATGTTTTTTATTCAAAAAAAGTAACCATGCCTAAAGTATTGTAAGTTTTATTACTTCCTTATGCAGATATACATTTTGCTAGTATACAAAATAGATCATAGTTTGGAAATGCATAAACTCATAGAAAAGTAGTTTGGGGTAGTATTAATCATAAATGAGTTGGAGAGGGACGGAGGGAGGTGTGAGGGATGGAGGGAGGGGTGTGTCACACTTTATGGGGGCAAGACATGATTGCAAGAGAGACTTTACCTAACAATTGCAATCAGTGTAACCTGGCTTATTGTACCCTCAATGAATCCCCCACAATAAAAAAAAAAGAAAAGAAAATATGTTAAGTAGTAAAGCACTTTAAAAAGGATAATTTGGCTAAAAGTCCATCTGATGGACTTTGTTTATTTAATTTCAAATTAATGTGAGGGTACAATTAGGTTATAATGTTTGCATTTGTTAGGTAGAGTCCCTTTTACTGTGTCCTGCACAACCAAGAGGTGTGCCATATAGCCTTACACTGTGCCCATTAAGTGGGAGCACACTAATTCCCCCCTCCTTTCCTCTTCCCACTCCCTCCTCCAGCCTCCTCTCCTACCCCAGCTTGAAGTGAATTGAGTTTTTCTCTTACATGGGCATGTATTAGATTGTCTACTGGCTTCGTATTAGTATTGAATACATTAGATACTTGCTTTTGCATTCTCGTGATACTTTACTAAGAAGAATGTGTTTCAACTCCATCCAGGTTAACACAAAAGATGTAAAGTAACCACTGTTTTTTATAGCTAAATAGTATTCCATGGTATACATATACCACAGTTCATTAATCCATTCATGGGTTGATGCACACTTAGGTTGTTTCCACATGTTGGTGATTAAATTGAGCTGTGATAAACAAACTAGTGCCAATGTCCTTATGATAAAATGATTTTTTTTTTCTTCTAGGTAGATACACAGTAATGGGATTATGGGATCAAATGAGGGGTCTATTTTGAGTTCTTTGAGGATTCTCCATACTTCTTTCCAAAGAGACTGTATTAGTTTGCAGTCTCACCAACAGTGTAAAAGTGTAAAAATGTTCTCTTCTCTCCACATCTGCATCAGCATCTTCAGCTTTTGGACGTCATGATGTGGGCTATTCTCACTGGGGTTAGGTGATATGTTAGGGTGGTTTTGATTTGCGTTTCTCTGATGATTATGGATAATGAGCATTTTTTTCATGTTTGTTAGCCATTTTTCTGTCTGGTAACTCTTAATTTGCTCCTTTTCTCATTCACTTTGGTCTAGTGCCCACTGACTCTTGTAATTCCTGTAGCAGATGATGATTTTCAGAATATGTATTTGTCTTTAAATTCTGTGCAGTCCTTAGGATTGTGTGTCAGTCTATAATTCATAAGTATTTAATAAGGTGAGTGGACAGTCCTGATCAGAATAATCCTTGATATTGAAGGAGTATACATGGTCAAAATTTTTTTGTAGAAATAGAATCTGAGAAGTAGAGAGAGTTTATGAAAACATGTACAAGTCAATAAAACCTTGAGGATAAACAGGCGAAGAAAGAAGGTGAAAAGTGTGGAATGCTTACATTTTTGCAGTCACAAAAGTGAAATGAGCCAAAAACACAGTGAAAATTTAACCAAATAGAGTTACCATCTCATTAAACAGTTAAAAATACACAAGTGCCACTTCTGCAAAAAGGATACCCACTTTTATGCTAAAGAAATTATCATGAAGATAAAACATGAAAATGAAGGAAAGAGTAATTGGAGTAATTGGAAAGAGCAATTGGTTAGTTCCATTTGGTGAAAGCCTGGGGAAAAGTCTGAGAAGGATTTCTACACCAGAAGAAAGATTAGGTCATATTGTCTTTGGCTCATGTGCTAGAAAGAGTCCCTAGTTATGGCACTTAACCTAATGTTCTTTCAGTGATCTTGGCCAAGATCTATGTGTATTGTTTCATTTCCTCGTGGTCTCAACTGTTTTAAAAATTCTCGTCACTGAAGAAACTAGGGAATAGGTTAAAGCACATTCTCCTGGCTCAGGCATCAGAGTAATATCTATCTATCTCTCTCTTTCCCCTCCCACCCCTAAAAATATGGGTAGGGGTAAAGCTATACATATAATAATTCTAAGATAATGGTTTGAAAATAGAAGTGTGGTTTAGACCTTACTTTGGTTATGCAATGTGGAGAATGATAAGAGAAGAGGTCAACACGTGACCAATTTGCTTAGACAAATTTGTGTAAGCCTACAGTAATATTCTACACAAAATATTACTATAAACTTGAAAAAGGTCTACATTGTAAAGGCGAAGTTGTTTAGCAGCCTGATTTAGATGCAGGGACCATTTCCCTTAAATTCACCTGTTTAAAACATAGAGCTCCTATGTTTTTATCCCTTACTCTGTAACTGAAACAATTTTCATTTTAGAACTTTCATAGAATGAGAACATAATATAATGAAAAGATATATGTAAAGCACACAATTGCTAGATACATTTCTGCTTTTTTTCCTACTTGTTACATGGCTGGTCCATATCCTCTGTGTCTTACCAACATAGTAAGGAAGAGACCAGTTGTGATTATTGTTAAATTTGCCTTTTTAATAAAGACTTTTAATAAATCACTTTGGATGTAATATTCTCGTGTCACAGACATAAGTAAAGACATTTTTGTATAATATCAGAAACAAATTACCTCATTCTTTATTGTTCTCACCAGAAGGATCCATCCTCCTCTAATCTGCTCTTAAACATATTTTCTAAGAACTTTCTCTGACTTTAAAAAAAATTTAAGTATGGTAAAGTACACACAATGAGACATCTTATCTTATTTTTCAGTGTGCAATTCAGTAGCTGAAGGATATCTTCATTATTTTGCAATCAATGTGCAGAACATTTTAATCTTGCAGAATTATAACTCTATATCTATTAAACAACTCTCCATTTCCTCCCTCCTATTATTCATGGTAACCATGATTCTACTCTCTGTTTCTATAAGAAACTAATTTAGGTATCTCATATAAGTGGAGCCATGTAATATTTATCTGTTTGTAACTAACTGGCTTCTTCCACTTAGCATAATGTCTTCCAGATTCATCTACATTTAGCATGTATCAGAGTTCCTTTCTTTGTTTAAAGCTGACTAATATTCTATTGTGTGTATATACCACATTTTATACATTCATCCATCATTGGACACTTGAGTTGTTTTTATCTGTTGGTTAATGTGAATCATGCTGCTATAAACATGTGTGTGAAAAAATCCTTTTGAAATTCTAATTATCATCTTAATGCTTTAGTCCCCAAAGTGTATAAAAAGGTTGCCAACTGTTTTTATTGTAACTCAATTCATTGATCTCCAGTTTAAAAACACTGGTTTTAAGGATCCAGTGTGTGAATTGTTTTAGTTATTGTATTCTATCTCCACCAACACAGAGCTTAAAGAAATCAGTCAAAACAACAACCATTCCTATCTCTCCATCCCTTTTCAACTACCATGCCTTCCTTTCCTGATGCAGACATTCAGTGTCCAAGGAAATGGGGCCGTGTGGGGAGGGGGATGAGAGATGATGGGCAAAGGAGGCAGTCTGAGTGGTCAGGAGACTGGTGACATTGAACAAAGAGTTCTTGACAGTGAGGGAAACTATGTTCCTTACTGCCTAAGAAGGGATTTACAAACGTAGGAAAGGAAGGACTAACAATATTTCTAAGATATTGGTTTCAAAATAGAAATATTTGTATAAATTTATGTGTGTGTTTGTATGTGTGTAAGTGTGCACAGTTGTACCTGGTATTCATTGGGAACTAGTTGCAGGACTCCCAGTGGATACCAAAATCCACAGATGCTCAATCTCTTATATAAAATGGTGTAGTATTTGTATATAATGTATGCACATCTTCCTGTATACTTTAAATCATTTTTTGATTACTTATAATACCTAATGTAATGTAAATGATAAGTAAACAGTTGTTATATTGAATTACTTAGGAAGCAATGACCCCCTCCTCCGAAGACTGTACATGTTCAGTATATTCACAACCTTTTAAAAAATATATTCAAGCCAAAGTTGACTGAATCCATGGATGCAGAAATCATGGATACAGAAAGCCAGCTGTATATATGCACATACATATACATGTATAAATGCATGCACATAGTTATATATGAGGTGTATGCATATATATTTACCTCCATCTGCCTGGAAGCAACGCCAGTTAGGAGCAATGAACAAACCCAGCATTGGTTTCTAAATGCTATCTTCCACTAATAGGAGTCAGAGATTTTTGGGTAAATAGATGATTCTTGGGATGATTCAGGGAAAGTATAAAAATATTCCAGGGCAATTTATGCAGGAGAGTAAGGAAGTTCTTTTGTAATATTGAGGACATATCTAAAGGACCCAGAAGATAACTTTAAAGGGCCTCCACTAGACAACTCTAGGATAGTTTAAACTCAAAATAAATATAGTTTTAGACTATATAACTCATTGAATAAAACTGAAATTGTTGAAAACCTACAGATACAAACAAACAGAAGAAATGGAAGGGGTCTTTCTTACAGTTAGATGCCTACTAATAATCGCAGAAAGGGATGAATGAACTAAGTAATAATTTGGATATCATCAATGTGGTAGTTGACACAGAAGTCATCAATACTTGCAAAGCGTTTGGCTAGAGGGTCCCTGAGGAGCAGAGTATTTCTCCAAAAAATACTAATCAAATTAAAAGGAGAAAATAGACATATTTGGTGGAGACATCTGATAGGCACAAACTTGACCAAATTATAAGGACCAAAATCACTGACAGTGGGGCACCATGGTGTGCTTCTTAACATGATACACTGAGAAAGAGCACATTTATGTGGAATTCCTGTTAAGAATCTACCCTGTTTCCCCAAAAATAAGACATCCTCCAAAAACAAGACCTACTTACAGGAAAGATAAGACGTCCCCTGAAAATAAGACCTAGCGCATCTTTGGGAGCACACCTTAAAATAAGGCACTGTCTTATTTTCGGGGAAACAGGATAGATCTAAGCCTGGTCATGAGAACATGCAGAGGACCAGGTTGAGGTCATTCTATAAAATGAGAGATCTATACTCTTTAAGAGCACCCCATGACAGATAGGAACTCTTTAGGAGCACCCCATGAGAGACTGAAACTCTTCCGGATGGAGGGACCCTGACGCAACATGACAACTGCATGCAGCCAACTCTCTTTGTACAGATCCTAGACCAGATGGGAAGAGAGCCATTATTGGGGTAGTTGATGAAATTTGAAATACAATGATATTGGATGATATTGTCATATCAACATTGTTTTCCTAATTGGGAAGATTGGATAATGGTAATCTTAGAAGGATATCCTTGTTGGGGAACATAATCAAGATTTCTTTGATTTGAATTCTGGATGGCTTCTTTCATGCCAGAATTATGAGAAGTTAAATAACTTCTCTTAAGCCTTAATTTCCTTATCTGAAAAATTCAGATAGCAGGGTTATTACAAGCATTAAATGAGATGATGCAAATAATGCTCTTAGCATGTTCAGCACAGACATACTTTCAGTATATTTGGCTGTCATCATTATTATTATTCTTGCTCTCCTTCATTCTCAGGACATTTCTCTCTCTCCCGTTAGACACTTCTCAGGCCAAATGGCACTTTTATTTGTGTTTTATATGCAGCATGTTACACAAGGTCTGGCACATATCATAGGCTCATCCATCTTACAGGCGAATTGACTGATCATTGATTGATATGTTCCACTGGGGAGAGCCTATGGACCAAGATGGTCATGCAGAATATGAATGCAAAATTACACTGGACTTTAGAGCTTTGTCTTAAATCTCAGCCTATTTAGAATCATAAGGGAAATCATGGAAGAATAAGATTTCCTGTATGCCATCTACTGCCTGATTTTCCACTCTGTGCCGGAAAATGTCACGTGGGCAAACTTTCCTGAGGAAGTTTGGCACTTGTGCCTCTAGTGTGGCTGGAAACCATCAGTAGAAAATCATCTTTAAAAAAAAAAAGAAAAGAAAAGAAACTCTTACACACTTTGTGTAAAGACATAAGTTGTAGTTTAAAGGAAAGGATGGGAAAAAAAAAAAATAATGTGCCGAATCTGAGGATTTCTGGATCACCTGAATCCTGTTCCAATGACAAATTACTTCCATGTGAAAGGAGCAGTCAGAAACTAAATTGCAGTTCAGTTGGATTTACTTTAAAGTTTAAAATGAAAACTAAAGTAAACTGATGGAGTAGTAACCTCCTTCATTCTGTTTTTGCATTCTATTCTTGAGCTAAGCTTGTATGCACAAAACATACAAAGTTATCCTTTATTATTTAGACCACAGGGTTTGGTCAAACTCCCCCGTAGTAAACACTGTCTGTTGCTTGTTATTAAAACGATCTTAACTTACATAAAAATTATGCTAAACAATTTCATATTATCTGAAATTTTGAATACACAAGAATTAAGCAGCATTAAAAACATTTAAATCCTAATACCAGAACTATTCCCCATAAAAAAACAAACAAGATTGGGTAGCAGCAATGAAATGCTTGGTGCTCCTATTGTCTTTGTGTGAAAGCTATTTTAAATACAGCAAATACAAAAAGATTTTTATATAAGTTTTCAACTTGAAATAAACCACTTCACTTCCCACTAGGCAAAAGTAGATTACAAATGCTGACACACTGAGCATTTGATAGCATCTCTTTCTACTATCATGCAAATATGATAGTTCTGTTTTTATATGAGGAAAAGAAATCTCAACAACAGTTAAGATTTAGATTAAGTTGGAAAAAATACTTCTCTGGAAGATGTAACAGTTTTGAGGACTCTGCCTAGATTAGTTTAATTCTACACATAATTAGCATACTTATATATTCTCTATTTCACGGTTTTTTTTCAGGGGGTGAATAGAAAGCTATATGTTCATTTTTGCATTCACAATTCAAGGGGAGAAATTACTTTTTGTTGATTAATATTTGCAGAGTGTATAGAATATCATTTGATATCTGAGCTGTCCTCTTGGTTCTCTTTTAGGAGCCTACATGGATTACATTCCTATATATTCCTCATAGAGATGAATGAACACTTGGCTAGCAATGAAGAGAGTTGGGTCCCAGCTTAGCCACTAATACACCTTGTAGAAGTTACCCAGTCCCTGTGCCTCCTTAGGGAGTCTCAGTTTCCTGCTATAAAGAAAGGAAGTGAGAGTTGGTAGCCCCTTTGGACTCACTTTGGTGTAAAATTTAATATTCTATCTTTGAAGACCTATGTGTATCCTTCTATTTCTGTTTTTTGGTGGTTTTTGGCCGGTGCTAGGTTTGAACCTGCCACCTTCGGCATATGTGACCGGTGCCCTACTCCTTGAGCCACAGGCACTGCCGGAATACCTATGTGTATCATTTATCACTTTTCGTTCTCTGGGATAGAGGATATATTTTGGGTTGTTTCCTTATTCCTTTATTGCGGATTTACAATATTCTTTTGTAGAAGTTTAGTATGGGCTCGTTCAGATAAGCTGGAAGCAACTTGAGAACAAGGGCCCTGCTCTTTCTTACCTCTACATCCTTACAGATTGCCACAAGAAAGCAGCAGAGCAGAGTAGCCAGAGCTCAGATTTTCAAGTCAGAGGGAGCCAGGTTTAAATTCTGACATTACTGCTCTATCTTTGATGGTCACAGCAAACACACCAAAAGGTTTAATGAGGAGGATGATTTATTTATAAAGGTGTGGGTAGAATCAAGCCAAACCAAGGATTCTGACGCATCAGGACCGAACAACAGCAGGAAACCATTACTACCCTCAAGCCAGAAAAGGAGAGAAGAGGAAATGAATTGTATTACAAGAACCCTGAGAGAACTCAGGGTCCTGGGAAAGGCGCCCCTGGCAGGACCTGTAATTGGAGAGAAGCACGGAGATGGCCTAAAGCATCGTGAGGCAGGGGGAGAGTGGGGGGGGAGTAGCCCACAGGGTTGCTCTTCCCACCCTCTGATCAGCTGGTCCCTTCCTTTGACTGAACCCAAGCAGAAACCAGAGTACAAAGGAATGTGGGATATGCAGAATTCACATACTTAGGGCATAGAGCAAGGTGGAGAAAGATCAAGAATACATCTAGGAGAAAAAATGGAGCCTAACAGTGTCCTAACTTTAAGTCTTCAGGATAGGTATTAATCCCTGAGCCTAAGTTTATAGTAAAACATCAATATTAATATCTCTCAGAGCACTACACTAATTAAGAATGTTCAACAAATAAATAGCACTTCCATTTACTTGTTAAACAAATGAACAGCAAATGTATAATACAGGGCAGGATAATTTTTGTCTGTGGGCGTGACATGATTGAGCTATTCCAGGGGTGTCCAACTTGACACCCATGGGACACATGCAGATTATTTGAGGTCCATTTTGCTTATCTGTGATGTCAGATATTGTGAAAATCATGCACAGCCTTTTTTGTTGTTGTTCATCAGCTGTCACTAGGGTTTGTGTATTTAATGTGTGGCCCAAGACAACGTTTATTCCAACGTTTCTAAAAGTTGTCTTGGGCCACACATTAAAAAAAAAAGTTGGCAACAAAAAAAAAGGTTGGACACCCTCATTCTGGTATTCAACAGTGCACTCAGTAAACATATAGTTACAAGTAACTGTACTGATCTTCTGAATGAATAACCGGACACTCATGAATATGGAGCTGAGCTATTATCAGCATGACTTGTAATAACACAGGCTGCTCAGTTATTCTGCGGAGTCAGCCAGACAGTTTATATGCTTTGACTGCCTAGAGATGACTTCCTATGTGAGGGTTCTGTCTCTGTGTCAAGACTTCTTATGAGTTGCTAGATACTTGAACACACTAATTAGTAAAAGAAAGAAAACATCAGGTTTGGAATCACTGTCTAAAAGGAAGAGTTACACAAAGATGAAAAATGATTTTTTTGCATCATCAAGAAAATTAGCTGGACTCACTGATTAAAAAATGGCAAGAAAATAAGATTTACAGGAGAATCAACTTGATCTAAGATGTATGTATATGTACATCCTAGCTACCTGTCTAGTTGGTAATGTCTCATGAGATATTTACTTTCAAAGTTTTTCATTAAAAAATAAAAGCATAACAATAAAAACATTTTAAATGAATAAGTTTAAAAAAATCCTCCACAAAATTGATTCTAATCATTTCTTGAGGGAGGCATTGGTTAAGAATTCTCTCATTCTATGGTATTTAATCATGGCTGTGGAAAAGAATTTTGTTCTATGAGTTTATTTGGCTTACCTTCGATATCTTTAAACATCGCTACTCTTTAAAAATAATTCAATTATCTGGGGTGGTGCTTGTGGCCCCATATACTGAGGGTGGTGGGTTCAAACCCAGCCCAGGCCAAACTGCAACAAAAAAATAGCTGGGCATTGTGGCAGATGCCTGTAGTCCCAGCTATTCGGGAGGCTGAGACAAGAGAATCACCTAAGCCCAAGAGCTGGGGTTGCTGTGAGCTGCAATGCCACAGCATTCTACTGAGGGCAACAAAGTGAGAATATGTCTATGAAAAAAAATAATAATAATTCAATTATCTAAGCCAGGGTTTCTCAACTGTGGTGATATTGACACTGTAGACAAGGTAATCTTCTTTGAGGGAGCTGTCCTGCATATTGTAGGAGATGTAGCAGCATCTAGTTGCTAATAGCTCCCTTTACCCAACTTGTGATCAACCAAAAATGTCTCTGGAGATTGCCAAATGAAGAGTTCTTTTAATATAGCATTTCAGAGAATGCCATTTTGCCTCTTTAAAATAGGTACTTTAAAGAAAGATGAAATAAATTAATTTTTCAGTGCAAGTTTGCATCTAACATATTTATTTACATGTTAACTTATATATTATTTTTATTTATTTATTTGTATTTGGAATATATCTTTAATTAAAATATATATTTCTCTACATTTAAAAGTGTTCAGAATCCTAAGTTTTACAGATTTGGAGATATTTCATTGAGGTCAAAGGCATTTATTTTCAAATGCTATTAAACTCTATTGCAGATTACTTGCTTTGTCCTCCAGCATGTTTAATAAGCTTATAATTGAACATAGCCCTAGACTACCACCTGCAGCTCATTAGGAACTCATTAAAGACAACACATTCCATGGCAGAGCTTTTCTCCTGATGAGAACTGAATCTTTTAGGTAAACTATCATTCTGTATGTTTTTTGGTCAAGTTTCTGAAGGCTAATTTTGTAAAAAGGTATTTTCACTAAATTTTTCCTAAATGTAATAGTTATCTATGAACATGTAAATATTTATCACACATATTTTAATTGGTGTTATAAATTAGGGAGGCCCAGGTGTGGTGGATCATGCCTAAAATCTCAGTACTTTGGCTGAGGCAGAAGGATCACTTCAGATAAGATCTGAGACCAGCCTGGGCAATATAACAAGACCTCCATCTATACAAGAAAAAAAAGGAAGAAAGAAAGAAACAAAGAAAGAAAGGGAGGAAGGAAGGAAGGAAAGAAAGAAAAGAAGAAAAAAAGGAAGAATGAAAAGGAGAGAAAGAAAAATTACCAGGGCATGTGAAGCTGAAGCAGGATGGCTTGAGCCCAGAAAGGAGTTTAAGGCTGCAGTGAACTATGATCCAGCCTTGCACCAGGACAACAGAGCAAGACTCTGTCTCTAAAATAAGAAAATACAAATAAATAAATATTTTTTTAAAATTTAGTTGCTGCCTCAACTGTCATTTTTAGGACTGCTATAACTTGTGTGAAACCCAGTGGTACCTTCTGGTCTTTGGCCCAGTTAAAACTTTCCCTCCCTCTGTCATTACTTTTTGCTTCTCATCTCACTGACCCCAGACTCAACACATTCCACAGCTGTTGACCATGATAAAACCTAAGGGTGAATACCGGAGTCAGGTAAGTAAGGTCAGTTTCACACATGTTTTCTTTAATCTGGTCAGTTTACAATCCCAAAGGAAAGCCTAAAGGATAAATCCATAGACCTTAACAAAGGCATAGTCCCACCAGCTCTCTCCCTTTCTCCTCTCTCGTCCTGTCTCTTTCTCTTTCCCCCTCCACTGCCTACTCCTGCTGGTTGAGCTCTCTGTTGCCTACAGATTTCCTATCAGTCTCTTTTCAGCACCTCTAATCTCTCTGGGACCTGTGAGTGATAAATTTCTTCTGTTTTACACATTTTAGTTCCACCTCTTCATAATGTCTCACCTGACACACAAAACCTAACTTTCCCACAGTCAGGGCTCTCTTAGAAAGTGGCTATCTTGGCTGATGGCCACTCTCAAGAGTGAAATCTAAAGACCAAATTATAAAGAAACTATAATAGCAGAATCACAATAATCAGTCATTGTTTATTAATGAACACACACAGATTTGAATTCCTTAATTAAAAGGAATTGTCGAATAAGAAAAAGAAACATGGGCCTTGTTATGGTTTGAATGTATCTCCTAAAATTTATGTACTGGAAATGTAATCCCCAAGGCAACGGTCTAAGGAAGTGGGTTTAAAATGGAGGTGTTTGGGTAAAAGGGCTCTGCCCTCATGAATGGATTAATGCAGCTATTCGAAGGGCCTCTAAGAAGGGAAGTTGGCTCTCTGTTGTGCCCTTCCACTTCCCACCACATGAGAACACAGCATGAGGGCACCATCTTGGAAAAAGAAATTGGCCTCACCAGACAGCAAGCCTGCGAGTGCCTTTCCTCATACTTCCAGGCCTCCATGAACTGTGACCCAGTACGTGTCTATTCATTGTGAGTTACTCTCATTGCGAGCACAAAATGGACTAAGACAGGCCTTTATAACTCTTTTTTAAACTGTATGTGACTTAGTGCTATTTGCTACTTTGTACATTATCATCTTAAATTCCCTAACAAACACATTGTAGATTTGAAACAGAAACCTGGGAGGGAAATGTCGTGTTCCTCATCAAATTTTGTAGTCAAGGAGAAACAGGTGGGGTGACCTACTTTGCATTCTGCATGGATGAAAGATTTAAAATTTATTTTTCTTGTCTCAGGGATTTGTATTCCCCAAATTGAAAACATTCTAAAATAGGAAAGGTGTGAGCTTATTAGCACAGTAATACCCTCTAAATTCTCACTCCCTGGTGAAGGTAGAGAAGTGCTAATTAATCAATTGCTCAATTAGGAAAGGCTCTTAAGAGCAAATTTGTCCTGGGAAAATATAAGCAGCTGATGATTTGTCTTAAGAAAAATGCATCTGATAGGAATTATGTTCAAAGTAGAATATTTGGGGGACAACCCTCCAGATAAAAATATATTTATGACTGAGAGATTAACTCTCACTTGAAATCTTTAGTTTTGAACATGAACTTTCTTCAATTAGACACCATTATGTATAGAAAAGAAAACATAAAACTTTGCTTATTCATTCTTTCACTTAGTAATTATTTATTGGGTGTCTATGCACCTTCATAAGATATTGTGAGGATTTGGTAATACATATAAAGTGCTTATATGTGAAGGAAAGAGAGTATCTTAAATACCACAAATGTAGCAATAGATTTAGTCACGTATTTTCTGTGACCTCATGAAAGGGTGGGATGCTGTGTTAGAGATGAAGGATGCGAGAGCTTGGTCACAGGGTACAAGATGGGGAGTGCATAGGGAATGAGGCTGCACAGCTAGCAAGGGCCAGACCAGCCAAGGGCCTTGTGGATTACGTGAAGAAATTTAAACTTTATGATGGGAAACAACAAATTGCTTTAAATTATGGATTATTATGATCATCCTTGATTTTTACAATAAGTCTGAGATCAGTGTGGAGAAACAAGAAAAGAGCAAAGACAGAGACAATAGACAGAAGCAAATCACAGTGAAAGCTCAAGGGAGAAAATCTGAAGGTTAATATACTGGAATTCCCATTAACTAGCTATGTGATCTCAGGAATAACTAAACCTGCCTGAATTCCAGTTTTCTAATCTATAAAAGGCTACTATAAGAAATATCTGTTCCACAGGCATAAAGCTGTAGCTCACTGGGCTTCCTTCAGTTTTGTTTTTTATTTATTTATTTATTTTTTGTTGTTGTTGTTTAATCTCATGGCTGAATAGGCAGGTCCCTGACACAGCTCAACCCAAGGACCCCAGAACCTGCCTATGTTCCATGTCCTTCCCTTTGTTCCAACATTCTTCCTCTGATTCACTGTCTCAACTTTTTCCCTTCTACTTGAATCCTGCCCTTCTTTCTAGTCATTTTGAAGAGAAGCTGGTTAGACTACACACTGGCTCTTAATCTCTAAATATCTCTTTTGAATCATCTTCTGTCGCATGGCCAGTGACCACTCCACCAGCCTGCTTTGCCCAGAGAACCAGCCCAGTTCTCCAGAGTCCTTTTCTTGCTCTCTTTTTCTGGGAATTCGGGCACAGCAAAAATTAAAATAATAATATTTTAATGTTATATTTTATTAAAGGTACATTTCAATGTCCAGAAAAAAAGGTAAAGAAATGATATTTTCCTGTGATGTCATTAGGTGATGCTAATAAATGTCACAGAACCAAAATCAGTCAGCTGCTCAAATGAATTACACAAAATAATATGGCAAATAACTATGCAATTCATAGTTATAACTTTGTAATACTCCTTACACTTATAACTAATTGTCTTTCCTTAAAAATCTTACTTGCCATCCAATTTATTCCCATGGTGTTAATTGGTTACCAACCAGACCAACTATAATACATACTATCATCAATACAACAATAAAGTACTTACTGTGTGTCTGATATTACAAGAAACTGTTTTATGCCTACTCTTTGTGTTTCCTGCCAAATAGGAGGAGCTCAATCAGCATAACACTTCTGGGTTTTGTCTCCTTTACTAGTGCCCTCTCAGCACTGAAGCACATTTGTGGCGTACATATGTGAAAACCAGGAAGAATTTCCAGTACATGGTTTTTAAGACTAATGACCTAGCATTGTGTACATATAAAATATATAAATGAAATGTATCAATTAGAGATCAAAACCAAGCAGAAAAGCAAAGGGATGTAAATGTACACTAGCTCAGCAGGAATATGCTGCTCTGGCAAATATCAATTTGCACTCTGGAATGACTGTGAATGTCTCCAGTGATGCCACATGTGCTCCAGACATGGAACAAGAAGAGCCTCTGCCTGGGCCAAGTGACAGGAAAGATGGCAGGCCAGTGTGGCAAGGTTAGCCCCATCTAGTGAAATCTTGATATGTGTCTAGTTCTGTACTATTGCTAACGACACACAAAAAGATGGTTTATAATGTTTTTAAACACCTGTAAGAAAGGGAAAAGAGTTAAATTTTTTTCTGAATTTTTTTCAAATTTTCTCCTTTTTTTAATGTATGATGTTGTGAATAGCATAAAATAATAATAATAATAATAAAAGAATATGTAAATAGCTACACAGCTAAAGGAAAAATTATTTTTAACATAGTGCTGACCATGGCAAAGAGTAGAGAAACTTACCTAGCAAGAGCCAATCTATTGGACCTATAAATAAAATGAATACATTTTCTTAGTTAACGCACATTTCTTCCTAATCATTTTCAACACTTTTTACTAGGTTTTCATCACATACTTAAAATATGAATCTTTCCTTCCCAATCTAAAATGAACTATAATCTTTGATTTTCAAGATAATTTTATAATAGCAACACATACACTAAAGATAAATTGTATTTTTAATTACACAATATTTGTGTATTGTGCAGGAAATAAAATGACATACAGATGGTATGTGAAATAATTTGATAAATATTAAAAAATCATACTTAAAAATGTAAATATTAAGAAACAATTTAGTTGTTTGGTCAAGGTGAAGCAAGCGCATATAAAACTTAATAATTACTACACGTGATTACAAACAACCAGGGCAGAGAGCAAAAAGTTGTTTGGCTACAGGTAAAAGATGCTTTGCGGCTATTGACACAGATCTCTGCTTCCTTTAGGTCTCTAAAAACAAGGACAGAACCTGGACAGAAGTGAGCTTCCATATGGATACTAAGTAATGCCAGCTGTGACCATTAGTGGGCTACAGAGACATGAACCAGCAAAGACATTACAAATCACTTGAAAATTTTGCTGCCACATCTCCCTGCAATCAGACTGCTCATATAGCATGATTACCTTAAAAATATTAAAAGTTACATCACAAAAGTCAACCATTTTTGTTGATAAGATATGGTATAATACAATGATCCTTTTTTCTTTTTTGAGACAGAGTCTCAAGCTGTCGGCCTGGGTAGAGTGCTGTGGCGTCACAGCTTACAGCAACTTCAAACTCTTGGGCTCAAGTGATTCTCTTCCCTCAGCCTCCCAAGTAGCTGAGACTACAGGCGCCCGCCACAATGCCCAGCTACTTTGTTGTTGTTGTTGCGGTTGTCATTGTTGTTTTAGCTGGCCCAGGAAGGGTTTGTATTTGTTTCTTTTTCTCTGCAGTGTGGATAAAACACCACCTATGCAAGGGCTAATCTAAATTTTGTGGAGTCTGACTCTCTTCCAATTGTGAAAACGCTCTCTGAGAAAGAGAATATACACATACAACATTATCAATGTAAACTTAAACACTAGGAGAATTTTTGTTTAGAACAGTAAAAGACCTCACTACTAACTACACATGTTTAAAAGCTGAAGGATTCAGAAAACTAACATAAAATTGTGACTAATTGCCTCACAGTCCTATATAATATTTTTCACGCTTTGTTTTGCCCATATACTCTTTGTTCACTTCCTCACATGAAAATGATTATGTAATGTCATTTTCTGTAGAAGGACATTGAAATATTTCATTTTCCTATAGTATGATTCATCAAAATGCATTTTTTATCATTGATAGTTTCTTATGCCATCCCAATTCTTTATTGTCAGTGACAGTTAAACATTTAGGGTTGCTATCATAATTGGGAATACTTCTTTTCAAAGTTATTTCTTATAGGAGACATAAAAATTGGAGGTATCAAGATTTTAAGTATAATAACTAATTTTCCAAACTCTGAATAGATTTCTTTTTTAATTTGTTTTCAGAGCTGTATATTATATTATATTTGTCAATATCAGCATGTTAGGTCAAATCTGAAACAATTATCAAAAACCAGTAGAGATGTGATTAATCAAAGCCATTTAAGACTGAGGGAAGAGCCTGAGCTAAGGTCTCATGAGACATAGAGGGTGATGTTCACCAGGGCAGCTGTTAGTAAAGCTCAATAGTGTGTTGGAGCCAAGTATGAAGGGGAGAAGGAGTGTCTGATGCTGGCAGGTGGCCAAAGAGAGAATATCTTCTCCCTTATTAAAGAATCAAAAGCCTGTGGTATAGACACAGTAAAATACTATGCAGCCTTAAAAAGGAAGGAAATTCCATCATTCACAACAACAGGGACAGAACCAGAGAACATTCTTCTAAGTGAAATATGCCAGACACAGAAAGACAAATATTGTCTAATCTCACTTCTAGGTGGAATCTTAAAAAAAAAAAATCAACATCATAGAAACAGAGAGTAAAAAGGTGCTTACTGCAGGCATGAGGAGGGGAGAAGGCATGGGAAAGGGGGAGAGATGTTGGTCAAAGACACATAATCTCAGACAGGATGGGGGAATAACTTTTAAGAATTTACTGTACTGCATGGTGACCACAGTTAATAATAATGTGTTGTGTATTTCAAAATTGCTAACAGGGTTTTTGCAGCAATGCAAATGGAACTAGAGGCCGTTATCTTAATGAAACAACTCAGAAACGAAAGTCAGACAACACATGTTCTCACTTGTGAGAACTAAATAATGTGTACACATGAATATAGAGTGGGAGCCAAAGGTCATCGAGACTTGGAAGCAGTAGAAAGTAGAAAAGGGTTGAGATGAGAAATCACTTCATGGGTGCAATGATGAAGTGTGTGATGCATCACCATTCGGGTGATGCAATTTGGGTGCATTAGCAGCATGGTGACACTGAAAACCCAGATTTCCCCCTATGAAATATATTCACATGACAAAAGTGCATTTGTACTCCTGCATTTTATAAAATCTTAAAAATTGCTAAAAGGATAAATTTTTAACATTCTCCGACACAAAAAAAGATAAGTTGGTGAGGTGAAGGTACGCATATAACATTTCACATTATACCCCCAAAATATACACAATTATTATTTTTCAATTAAAATAAATAAATTAAAAAATTTAAGAACTTGTGGATAGACCACCAAAGGTCTGAAAGTCAGTATGGTATAGACATAGGATTATTCATATCTTGAAATAGGCTTGAATCTTAACTCTGCCACTTACTAGCTTGTGAAACCTTGGTGGGAATAACAAATGACAGAGAAGTAACTGGAAACCATGGAAATGTATCCAACAGAACTCAAATATGCCATCTCAACTCTTCCTCAGTCAGACCCCAAAATGTAGAATGGAGTGGAAATTGGGAGCAGGGTGCAACTTTAGTAAATGAATATTATTTCATATTCTACAGAATGTGAGTATGTAATTATCTATGTATCTATAGAGGGAGATAGTAAAGTAAATTAATACACATATTTTTATAATATATATAAGCCTCAAAGTTTCTATTTTATTGTAGGCATGTTTAATTTACTCTCTTCAAATTTTATATATTTAAATCATCAGAAACAAATTTTATTTCCTCACTGAGAAAGAGGAATAAACTTTTTTCCGGTTCATGCTATATTGGAGCTTATAGAACAGATCTATACCTTTCCCAAGAATTCCATATGGAGAAGAACAATCCTATGATTTTGTAAGTTGCATGTACATTTATTTATAGGGACGTTTATGCTCTCCCATGTATATTATTTGGGCATTTGATCTATCCATATGCATTTAAATTAGTGTGATGGAACAAATCTTACACTTTAAATAGGAGTAAAGCCTCATATAATGGCTAATAAGACTTCTGCCCTCCAGACTCAAAGAGGAAAGTACATCTTTCTTTGTATACTTTCTAAAACAGAATATTAGTCGAGGAATGCCAACTCAGCAGACAGATATCAAACGCAATGTAATACCTTCCTTTTGGCCAGGCACAGTGGCTCATGCCTATAATCCTAGCACTCTGGGAGGACCAGGCGGGTTGATGGCTTGAGTTCGTAAGTTTGAGACCAGCCTGAGCAAAAGCGAGACCCGTCTCTACTAAAAACGAAAGACTGAGGCAAGAGGATCATTAGAGTCCAAGAGTTTGAGTTTGCTGTGAGCTAGGATGCCATGGTGCTGTACCAAGAGCAACAAAGTGAGACTTGGTCTCAAAAATAAATAAATAAATAAATAATAAAAGAATAAATGAATGAATAAATAAATAAAACCATTCCTTTGTTGTTATGTTTACATTTCTGTTTTTATTTATTAGCTGTTACTGAGTCAGTATTAACAACATTAACAAAGCAAATAAATAAGTTGAAATGGCTCCACTCCTTTCAAACTAAAAACAAATAAATGCTAAGTATTTTCTTTCTTAAATGTACACACCCATATTAACATAATACATACACAGTCTTTCAAACTTCTTTGATCTTAGGGAGAAAGAAAATGTTTTTTTTTTTTTCCTCTGTATTATTGTAACTCAGTGCCAACTTTAGCAGCCCATCCAAATTGTAAAACCGCACTTGAAGCCAAAAACGCCATGAACACTGGGATCAAATTAAGGACACCATGGGAAGCAGGATCCTTCGATGAAATCAGAAAGGTCGAGAGACCAGTCCACTGTTTAAGCTTGGAATGCGCACCAATTATCATTTGAGACTTGCTGGATGGATGGTGGGGAGATTATTTTCATAATCACTATGTTTTAAGGATAATTAATAGAATGATTTTCTCCTAGAAATTTTAAAACTCTCTAGAATTAGTCTTTCCACAAACTTCCATAACACAGAAGTACTGTCATCCTCTTGACTAATGAGGAAACAGAATCAAAGGAAAGTAAAGGATTGCTAAATTGCAATTTGTCTTTTTAAAAAAATAAGTCACTAAGTACTTGAGGGGCTTTCTCACCTATTTTTTGTCATGTCTGTCCAGATAGCACTTTGCGAACAAAATTGTCTAAAAAAGAGGAAGAACTTTTCATCAGCGATTTGAGAGGCAATGTGAGAAAGATCAGAAAAATGTTAAAGGGGCAGCTTTCCATGATGTCACTGAAACAAGTTTATGATCTTCATGAGACTTTACAAGAATTGAGATAAATCTATAGAAATGCATTCAGAATGCATCAGTCATTCTTCTCTGTCCCTACCCCCCATTTTAATCACTGACATTGCAAAGAAAGTTTCATGCACATTATTGTGTCTTTTTTGAACACTGAATTTATTCAGAATAAGTATGATTTTCACCTATCTCTGAAGCTCAAATTGTCTTTTAAAGCATGTTTTTTTTACTGGCTGTTCATTTTATTTTTAGTTGATTGATAAATATAAAATGTATGTATTGGGGGGTACATGGGATAATTTGGTAAATTGATATAGTCAAATCAAGGTAATTGGCACTGGCATATCCATCACCTTAAATATTTATCTTTTCTTTACATTAAGAACATTTGGATTATTCTCTTTTAGATATTTTGAAATGTATTATCAGTCTATATTTCTTCTCCTATCTCTCTCTGTCTCTCTCTCGCACGCACACACGCACACACACAGGGCATGCAATGTCTTAATACAAGTAAAGACAAGACAGTAGCAATCAAGTAGAGCTGACAAAAAACCTTATCAATTTATTCTGAGTTTTTGAATGACTATTTAAAATTTTTAAAGAAAATTCACCAAACAGCATAGCTTCTGTATTAAACAATTCATGTACAAGTAGTGAAAATTACAACCAACCTGAAGATGGTTGTACACTGCAGCTTACACACTAGAAAAAATGTGCTTGTTTGGGCACAAAGGGAAGCAGTATGAACTCCCGTGGAAAATCTGTAATACCACTGGGTGGAAATCATTCACAAAGTTATTTAGGATCCAGAAAGTGGATTGCATCTAAAGTTTGAAGGGAAGAACCTCAGCCTGATGACACAACCCCTGCCAAAAATTCTTCGTAAATTTCATGATACTGTAAGCCCCTTCTGGAGTCAAGCTCCTGACCATCTGCCTCATGTGAGCTTTCTCATCTCTCCTCAGGCCTTTTCCTCCAGGTCCCCACTCCCTGGTCCCGTTAAAATTCTACTAGTCTTTCATAAAGAATTTCTAAATTCCTATAATCACTATCCCCATGAACCCTCATTGTGCAGCCTCTGTGTATGTCCACCCACTGCCTGGTGTGGACCGCGTGACTACAAATCCATAGATGTAAGGACTCCCCTCCAGATGAAGTCCTTGAGGATCAGGTTGAATGATCACTGTATTTTTTGCGCCTGGTACCCTGCTTTGTGTAGAGCACATGCTCATAGAAGGAGCACTTAAGTGAATGCATATCCCAAAACTACAATAATCCAACCATGCTCATAGCATCTGTTACATCACTGCACAGAAGGAACAGATTTGTCAGAATACTTGCTAGTGTGAGAATACTTACAGCTCCTAATCACTAGTTCAAAGAAACAGCTGTACCCCAAAGTAGTAATCAGAATAGATAAATGCAAAAATGGAGGGTGGGGGGATGAAGGTATTGCAGAAAGAGACAGCACCCAAAACGGTAGATATATAGGATCATTATGTTAGGAAAATAAGTTATAAGAGGAAAAGTAGCTATCTCATTTCCCATATCGCTGTTTGTGGTCTTAGCTAAACTTTCTGTACAGTTCAGAAAAGTTTTTCCTAAGTATCTGAGCCTCAAAAGTCATAACTCTGTGAAGAGCTTCAGAAATTTGGATCTCAGTAGATTCACTACCCTGAAATCAATAGGTTAATTAGTGTTATTAATGTTATTGAGGCTTATGATATGTGACAGCTGGCATTTGAGATTTTACCAATTCAAAACTTTTATTTCTTTAATTTGCCTCTGCTCTGCATGCAGAACTGTGGTATTAAGGTAGAAGTATAATTATAGTCTTTATCTTTGTAATGAACTTGCAAGTTCAGAAGATTCAGTCATTAAGTAGCAACAAGAAACTGTTAAGAAATAGTCAAATGCAAATAAATTATACGAATAGACTGTGTCGTAAATTTGTCTAATTTTAGGTCAAAAAACATAAGGTTATGTAACCCAACTGTCTCTTTTTTATAGACATACAGAATATTATGTTGAATGCCACGTAGCTAATGACAGACCCAGAATTAGACCCAGATATCTTGAAAGGGAGACATTTTCATGGGTCAAAACAATCAGGGAAGACTTCTTAGCAGAGATGAAATTACAGCACAGTCAGAAAGGTTGGGTACAAATTAGTTCATAAAAGAAGCAATGCAAACTGAGAAGTACAGTGTGTTCAGGGAACAGTATGAATAACTTTTGGGCCATAACAACAGTTTTTGTTTAATAATAGAAAATGATAATGTTGGAAGATTTTAAATTGTTTTCATAGAATTAGGAGTTTTTCTGAGAATAATTTTTAAAAATTCTGACCAAAGTATTGACATGATTAAAATCATGTATTTTTTAAAAATAAATTGAAACAAAATGTTGGTGGTACTTAAGAGAGAGGACAAGAAGAAGAAAAGGAAGAATAGTTAAAAATTATTATAATAATATAGGCATAGAAGACTAAGAGGAGGGTATGTACAAATGAAAGGTGAAGGAGAATAAGAGCTAAAAGAATAATTAGTCAGAAAACATTTTCAGAAATTGTAAGATGTTTGGAAGGAAACATATTGCAAGCCTAAAATATGTGGACAGTAAATGAGGATACACCTTTCTTTCTTTTTCTTAATAAATGGAGGAGGAGGAGATAGGTGTGGGGTAACAATAGATTCTGTTGAGCTTGCAGCTTACTCTGACTCCCAAATGGAAATGCCCTGTAGGCAATTAGAAATGTGATACTGGAGTTCACGATAGCGGTCAAGATTAAAGAAATAGATTGGGGAATTATACAAATAGAGGTGATAATTGAAACCCTGAGACTTGATAAGGTTTGTATAAAAGAGAATAAAGGGAATTATAGACACTGTCATTATAATCTCTTATTAAAATTCAAGAATTAACTTTAGTTACCCTCAAAGAGACACAGGAAATGGAACAAAATCAATTTCTTTTATATAAACTGTGGACAAACGTTCCTTTTACTAAATTTGACCCAGTTCTACATAAAGATACAATTTTGATATACTATCCCTAGGACACCTATTTCCTACTTTTATGTGGAGTACTGATTCTTAAATTAGCGCATGTGGAGCACCATACACTTAATAATTCTTACATCAAAACCATTTAAATTGTTTTAATATCTTAATGATTTATATGTGGTGAAACATACTATAATGGAGACAACTTAATGTGAGGTTAAGTTCTAGAGTCACTATATAAGAAACATAATGCAAAAGGCAAAACTGGCATATCTCTTAAGTGACTCTTGGTAATAGATTGTGTATATGTGTGCGGGGAGAAAGGGTACTTAGAACACAACTTTATATAATAGTATCAAAATGTGAAAAATATTTTACATTATTTTTATTGTTTTATAAAGTGAGTATGAATTCACTCAAGTCAAATACTTATTACTTATTGATAGAAATTATATTCTAGCTCTGGGAGAAAGACAATAGATGAAATAATTAACATATGCATACAGCAGGTTAAATTATGATTAGAATTAGGGAGAAATTAAAACAGGGAAAAAGATGAGGAATCATTGGCAGAGCTACATTTCTAACTAGTATGGTCAAAGAAGATCCTTTTGAAAGGCAATTTCTGAAGAAAGATCTGAAGGACTTGAGTGAGTCATAGGAATCTCTAGGGAAAGAGCATGTTTTTAGATTATTGTAAAAATCATGGCTTTTCCTCAGATTGAGGAGGAGCCTCTGGGAATTTTAGACAAAGGACTGATAGGATTTGACTTGAATTCTATAGAATTTCTGTAGGACTATGCTGAGAATTGTTAAATACACATTGCTGTGTAGCCACTGTACCAAATACAGGTGCAACTGTTCCATAAAAGCTGGAAAAGGAGAAGGAGGAAGAGGTAAAGAAAGAAAAGCGGGGAGCAGAGGGAGGAGGAGTGGAGGACAGGAAGGTAGAGGAAGGAGGGAGGAGGGGACGGAAGCAGAGAAGTTAAAAGAGAGGAAGAACTTTTCCATGAAAAAAATTCTGCCCGAACATTTAAATTATCATTCTCTTTGGACATAAGAAGATAGTTTGGAACACTCTCTCTATCCCTAGAAGTGTGTGTTGTACAAAAATACAAAAAGCCTCTTATTCCTAATGAAATCAGGACTAGAGTTTCAATGGAAAAGAAGCCATACTCCATAAAATAATTTAAAGAGTTTTATTCTGAGCCCGATTTAAGGACTGTGACCTGAAGCCACACCCAAGAAGCCTGAGCAAGTGGACTTGTTATGGTGGGGTTGCAGTTTGGTTTTATTTTAGGGAGATAAGAATTATAGGTAAAGTCATAAATCAGTACATGGAAGGCATATATTGGTTTACCATAAAAGGTGGGACATCTCTAGGAGGAGGGGGTCACAGGTTGTGGGTGGGCTTAAGATTCTTTAGTTGACAATCAGGGAAAAGAATTAGAATTCATCTAATGAACAGGAGTCAGCAAAAAGGGATGCTTAAGTAAAATCAGGTCTGTTAGTTGGAGGCAAACTATAGGACACAGGCCCAGACCCAAGTGGTTTGTTATGTATGTTGAGGACATGCAGATCTGTCACACAGAGTCTCAGCTCTGTTAATGAGACATAAAAGACGTCTCTAAGAAGGTAGGGGACATGATGAGGCATGTCTGATGTCCTTTCCCAAGTCTGGCATCTCAGTTTTAGGGAATCCGTTGGCCAAGAGGGGTCCAGTTAGTCAGCTACTCAAGGAAAGCCCTAAGACTTCATTTTACTTCCCAAAAGCTAGGCTTGGAGATTCTAACATGTAGAGGCATGTTTGACTGTAGACTCTGTTTAACAACACTAGTTTGGCAAACCATATTTTCCTGTGAAGAAACTCAGCAAACTGGCATCATCCTTAAAACATGGTCATATGTGAATGCGCAAAGCTGAATAAACACAGGAAACAGGCATCTGGGTCACTTCAAACAAAACCATCAGTTTTATTTTAGAGGAAAGTCAGAATAAACAATTGCCTATAGCAACTTAATTAAGCAAAGCCGTCATGATGAATTGGTCAAAGGGGAAAAACAACAACAGACCTGGTTCTCCTTCTATGGAAAATTTGAATAGAGATGGACGAAGCATGTTCTGTATGCTTTTAAAATTAGTTTTCCTTCCATGCCAGTTTTAATTTTAGCATTATTTGGATGCATATGCATTTCATGCTTAAAACAGTCAAAACAAGTTGTGTTATTCAGAAATAGATCTCATGGTTGTGTGTTCTTTTTTTTAATTAACGTGAAATTCATATAGCATAAAATTAATAATGGGTTTTTTGACCTATTTCATTTTAGCAATGTTTGACTCTAAAATGCAAATGGCTATTTTTAAAAAATTTCTTTTGTTTCCTATGGAAAACATTTAGTGTCCCCAAAAGAATAGACTACCACGGTATGAAGTAGAAGTTATTCCCTTTAGTATTTTTTGGAAAGTTGTCTAAAAATCATGTTTTATGGTTAAAAAATCGTACTATCCAGTGGATCCCTGTAAGCCCTGATTTAGTATGGGTAATTAGAATTATGAACTCTTAAAGCCTTCCTCTACAGGATCATAATGCACAGCCCCATACCTAAAGTCATGTGGTAACACTCCATATGTCTGTACACATGGTTATGGAGTTCGGTTTAGACTATAAAATCACCAAATCAATGATATTTGGAGATACATCACAGGAAGGATACTTGTTTTACTTATTCAATATACAGTATTTGCTGCATGCTTCCCATACATGAGCACAATGTTGGTGCTAATGATGCAAAAATAAATATGACCTCAAGTCCTATTAGGCTAGTCCTTTAATAGCCTTAAGAAAAATTTATAATAAATATTTTTACATTATATAAATATTTATTACATTAAATAAATATAAGCTTCAATTATCTTTTTGGAAGATGGAAATAATCAGTTTTTTAGAAACAGTATTTCCTACCACCAAACTTCTAATTCACGTATCTTCTAACAATGTAATTAAGAAAACAAGAAATCACCGGAAAAGCCTGATTTCTAACCTGAGAACTTTGTTAAGTTTGATTTTTATCATATTTTTGGTAAAAAATATAATGTAAATCTTAAAAGTCATGGATTTTTTTAAAATGTACACTCTCACATCTAGAGTTTAGATAACTTTTTCAGAATTTGTATGTAAATATAGTGGGAAGATGTGTGTATTTGTTCTATCATTTACTGAACTGACTTGCACATCCTCTGGCTCATTTAGATATCCGCAGAACCAGAGACTTTCCAGACACCCTTATCTCACCTTCCTATGGCACAGTGTGAACGACTGCTGGGTGAATTTTCCATGAATAGCATTCTCTTGTCCATTCCCATGTTCAAAATCCTCCAACGTTTACTTACTGCTGACAAACGAAACTCCTCCAAACTCTGGCTCCAGTGGAATTTATAACCTTTGCTCCTTTCTTAAACCTACTCAATGCTCCAATCAAATGATTTTCTAATTATTCTCTAGACACAGAACATCCATTTTTGATTCTTTCTGTGCTCAAGAGAGATCAGAGATATAGTGTGCTAATATGCGCCCATGAATCAAAGGAGGAAAGGCTTAAATGACTAGTATTTACTTTTGATTTGTTGCTATGGAAAAGACAGGTGATGCCCCTCGACAATTATTTATGTTCTAAGTGAGTGTTGCATGAAAACAATGATTTAACTAATAGCAACATAGTTTTATGAACAGGAACAAAACCATTACAATGAAGAAGACAATGTCCACAGTTAAAATAGGAATTAATCTTTAACATTGGCAATCACGGAACACAAGATTGTGGAATATAAGCAAAGGGAAGCTTGACTCATTCCTGCTAGCTGGGAGGATGAAAGCTATGATTTGGATACCGTATGTAGTTTTCTCTCCCCTGTATGAAAATCAAGTTTTCTTCTTACCTAAAATGTTTACCACACCCTTTGGGGCCATTTAGCACCTATGTTGCCACCCCATGGCCATTCACCATTGTGACGTCCATCCATACTACCCTGAACTCTGAGAGTACTACAAGTCTACCAGGGATTCTGCCAAGGCCAATTTCTCCCTCTAGCACAAATGACCCTCCCTGCTGTGAGCATCAATGAATGCACTGTGATTCTGCTGTATTAAGGGGACCAAAATCCTGCTTTACCTGGACATATACTGGTTTAAATGTATTGTCACAATGTTCCATTAGTTAGCATTTTTCCAGGGCTCTTAACATTTTTTCAACAAGTTAATTGTTTAAACTGTGTTAAAATAAGCCAGTACGGGTTTGACTATCTAGCTTCTACAAGTTCTTGTTTAGCAGGAAACAATAATCTCTTTAATAAACAGTTAAATCTCAAAGTGATCGTACATACATCTCTTTTTTTTTCTACCCTTTTGAAATGCCACATACGTGTAAATAACACTTCTCTTTTGAGTAGAGCATATAGGGAAGTCATCGGTTAAATAACTGTGAGAAGTACTGGGGAGGTCAAGGGTATTCAAGGGTACACTACTTAGCAGTGTTATTAGATCTATAGACGTGACAAGGTGCCAGCCCATCAAGTGAGTGAGAAGCATGGAAAATAAGAATAAGGGAATTTGTGAAGTGAGGAAGGGAAGTGGAAGCTGAATGCACTTTCCATATAGCACACAGAGAAGCAATCTTAGAGAGCAATCTGAGCACATGTACTAGAGTTAAGTTGTCGTTTATGATGCAATCTACAAATATTTAGTTATTTTTGTTTGGTAACTTTTTAAGGTCATAAAATGTCTCAGTAGCAATGGTTTCAAAATAGAAATATGTACTAAAATTTTATTTTCATAAAGCTTGATTATGAACACGTAACTCACAAAAAAAAAATATGGATATTTAACATCTATCAGGACCACAGTAATATCACTGGCCATGGGAAAACCAAAAGCCATAAATCTGCTTAAAAATTACCAGTACCTACTTGAAAAGTTAGTAGTTATTTCTAAAACACTGTTTCCAAAGAGAGCTGTTCAACATGGCCAGATGAAGAAGGTTATACGTAGTACATCACTCAGTGGAGTTTGTTCTTTTTCTATTTTTTCATTTAGATCAAATGATAGTTTTCCTCAGTTAATTTCACTGATTTCTTTTTTACATATTTTCCTATATATGTATGAAATGTGAAGCAATAACTTCACACTTTGTCTCTAGTAGCAGAAGAATTTCACAAACATAAATGATGTCAGTTTTCTTTCAGCATCTTCAGATGCTTCAATCGCAGTATTAATTAAATCCAGTTATTGTTCAGTTATTTTTAATTCAATTCTTAGAATCAAAGCAAAATTTTGAAAGGTTATCCTGTTGAACTAAAAAAACCTGATATAATTATGAATTTAATTAATGTGTTCAATTTTTGAAGAAAATACTATGTTCTTTTGCTGTTAGGATACAAATTCACTTTTGGATGGAGTGCATTAAGAAACCAGAGAAGCAGGGAGGCACTTGAAATTGCTTCTGGTACTCATCTAATTCATAGTTGTATCCACAAAGTTGAGATATCTTACCAATCAAATAGAAGTCTAGAAGTAGTAGTTAAGAAAATTTACGAAGAGATGCATATATACGGAGTTAGAATAACTAAATGACAATTTTGAAGGCAAAGTTGAGCTGTGTTAATTATAATACAGCTATACAGTGGTATATACTTTCTTCTTTCTTGCCCATTTGGGTTTGAGAAATGTGTGAGCTTCTGAAGAATAATTTTGTAAATCAAAGTTAGTGTTCTATAATGATATTCTTCTTGTTTGTGAACAAATCCTCTAGATTTGGTTTGCAATTTTTTCAAATCATTTAGAAATTTTTAACCTAAACATTTAACAAATGCAGTACTATAAGTTTACCTTTTGAATCTTTTGTTAAATTGCAATTGCTATACTTGAAAACAAGAACTCTTTTTGCTTTTTTTAATATAAAAATCAAAGATTACTTTTTTATTTCCAAGTAATATACTGGTACAAATTATTAGATTACATTGTTCTCACTTCCAGGGTAAAGTTCCAGTTGTGAAAGACCCCCTCACCCAGGGAGTATGTTTATCTTTTTTCTTTTTGAGACAGTCACTCTGTTGGCCAAGCTAGTATGCTATGGCAACTACCTAGCTTATAGCAACCTCAAATTCCTGCGTTCAAGACATTCTCCTGCCTCAGCCTCCTGGGACTACAGACACCCACCATAACAACTGGCTAATTTTTCTATTTTTAGTAGAGACAGGGTCTTGCTTTTTCTCAGGCTATTCTTGAACTCTGAGTTCAGGGGATCCTTCCCCCTTCCCCTCCCAGAGTACTAGAATTACAAGCAATAGCCACCACACATGGCCAAAAACAGGAACTGTAAAAATTTTTATTATGAAAGAAGAAATCAATTGAACAACTTACAAGCTTAACTGGTATGTTACATTTAACTTTGAAATTCTGCAATTGTGTTTTGGATAGTTTGACTCAAAGAAAAGAATATTTTGATAGAAATTTAATATTTAACTAGATAAATTTTAATTTTGTACAGAATAAAATAAAATTAAGCTTTAAAATATTGCAGCAATTATGGTTACAAATGAATCATAAATAGAGACAATCAAGTTAATGAGTTGGTATCGTAAGGTACCTTTTAAGGTGGGAAAGATACTCTTAATAGAACAAATATATATACGTGTACATATATATTATATTATTAGATTTACCATATATGTTATTATAGTATATTATCAGATTTATCATTAACCTCTATCTAGCAGGATTTTCTTTTTTTTATTTAGAAAGATTTTCACTGATTGTACCTAGCACTTCTAGAGAGAATATTTTCTCAGTTACAAATATTATGATTTATAGGAAAAAGGGAAATAAAATTTTTACCAATTTTAAATTTATTTCTCATAATGTAATGTACCAATTTGAAGAATACTGAAGGCATTTCTATGAAAAATATAAAACTTCAAATTACTGTAACAAATTATTGGACCACTTTCACTTAGAACCATTAAAATATAAGAAAATGTATTAATGTGAATATGTCTTTTTTCATGCAGTATAAATGGAAATGTGCTGTTTTTAATCATACAAACTTTTATACTGAAAATTGTTTCAGGGCCTGGCATGGTGGCTCATACCTATAATCCCAGCATTCTGAGAGACTACTTGGGAGGCTGAGGCAAGAGAATCACTTAAGCCCAAGAATTTGAGTTTGCTGTGAGCTGTGATACCATGGCCCTCTACCGAGGGTGACAAAGTGAGAGTCTGTCTCAAAAATAAAATAAAATAAAATAAAACCAGGAGAATGGCTTAGCCCAAGAATCTGAGGTTGCTGTGAGCTCTGACACCACAGCACTCTAACAGGGATGACAAAGTGAGACTCAATCTCGAAAAAGAATTGTTTCTGAATAGAATGATTATTTCAGTCTACTGATAGAGCAAAATGATATTTTGTAAAGCAAATTTCCAAAAATTATAAATGTAGTACATTCTTTCACTCACAGATGTCTCTTCGTATGTATTATAAATTATTAATTTTTTTTATTGTTGGGGATTCATTGAGGGTACAATAAGCCAGGTTACACTGATTGCAATTGTTAGGTAAAGTCCCTCTTGCAATCATGTCTGGTCCCCATAAAGTGTGACACATAACAAGGCCCCACCCCCCTCCCTCCGTCCCTCTATCTGCTTTTCCTCCCCCCCCCGTAACCTTAATTGTCATTAATTG
The DNA here is from genome assembly GCF_027406575.1 of Nycticebus coucang. Lineage (NCBI taxonomy): Eukaryota > Metazoa > Chordata > Mammalia > Primates > Lorisidae > Nycticebus > Nycticebus coucang. The sequence continues at coordinate 46,437,316 of NC_069780.1, forward strand.
TCCTCATATCAAAATTGAGTACATAGGATTCATGCTTTACTAAGAATAATGTCTTCCACTTCCATCCAGGTTAATATGAAGGATGTAAAGTCTCCATTTTTTTTAATAGCTGAATAGTATTCCATGGTATACATATACCACAGCTTGTTAATCCATTCCTGGGTTGGTGGGCATGTAGGCTGTTTCCACATTTTGGCGATTGTAAATTGAGCTGCAATAAACAGTCTAGTACAAGTGTCTTTATGATAAAACGATTTTTTTCCTTCTGGGTAGATGCCCAGTAATGGGATTGCAGGATCAAATGGGAGGTCTAGCTTGAGTGCTTTGAGGTTTCTCCATACTTCCTTCCAGAAAGGTTGTACTAGTTGCAGTCCCACCAGCAGCGTAAAAGTGTTCCCTTCTCTCCACATCCACGCCAGCATCTGCAGTTTTGAGATTTTGTGATGTGGGCCATTCTCACTGGGGTTAGATGATATCACAGGGTTGTTTTGATTTGCATTTCTCTAATATATAGAGATGATGAACATTTTTTCATGTGTTTGTTAGCCATTCTCTGTCATCTTTAGAGACAGTTCTCCCAACACCATTTATTGAATAGGGATTCTTTCCCCCAAGGTATGTTCTTGTTTGGTTTATTGAAGATTAGGTGGTTGTAAGATGTTAGTTTCATTTCTTGGTTTTCAATTCGATTCCAAGTGTCCATGTCTCTGTTTTTGTGCCAGTACCATGCTGTCTTGACCACTATGACTTTGTAGTAGAGACTAAAATCTGGTATGCTGATGTGCCCAGCTTTATTTTTATTAAGAACTGCCTTAGCTGTACGGGGTTTGTTCCCATTCCATACAAAACGCAGAATCATTTTTTCCAAATCTTGAAAGTACAATGTTGGTATTTTGATAGGAATGGCATTGAATAGGTAGATTGCTTTGGGAAGTATAGACATTTTAACAATGTTGATTCTTCCCATCCATGAGCATGGTATGTTCTTCCATTTGTTAATATCCTCTGCTATTTCCTTTCTGAGGATTTCATAGTTTTCTTTATAGAGGTCCTTCACCTCCTTCGTTAGGTATATTCCTAGGTATTTCATTTTCTTTGAAACTGTGGTGAAGGGAGTGGTGTCCTTAATTAGCTTCTCATCTTGACTGTTATTGGTGTATACAAAGGCTACTGACTTGTGGACATTGATTTTATATCCTGAAACATTACTGTATTTTTTGATGACTTCTAGGAGTCTTGTGGTTGAGTATTTGGGATTCTCTAAGTATAAGATCATGTCGTCAGCAAAGAGGGACAGTTTTACCTCCTCTGCTCCCATTTGGATTCCCTTTATTTCCTTGTCTTGCCGAATTGTATTGGCTAGAACTTCTAGCACTATGTTGAATAGTAAAGGTGACAGAGGACAACCTTGTCTGGTTCCAGTTCTAAGAGGAAAAGCTTTCAGTTTTACTCCATTCAGTAAAATATTAGCTGTGTGTTTGTCATTGATATCTTCAATCAGTTTTAGAAATGTGCCACCTATGCCTATACTCTTCAGTGTTCTAATTAGAAAAGGATGCTGGATTTTATCAAATGCTTTTTCTGCATCTATTTAGAGGATCATGTGATCTTTATTTTTGCCTCTGTTAATATGGTGCATAACGTTTATGGACTTGCATATGTTGAACCAGCCCTGCATCCCTGGGATGAAGCCTACTTGATCATGATGAATGACTTTTTTGATGATAAGCTGTAATTTATTGGCTAAGATTTTGTTGAGAATTTTTGCATCTATATTCATGAGTGAGATTGGTCTGAAATTCTCTTTTTTGGTTTGGTCTTTTCCTGGTTTTTGTATCAGGGTGATGTTTGCTTTCATAGAATGTGTTGGGGAGGATTCCTTTTTTCTCAATTTTTTGGAATAATTTCTGCAGCACAGGAATAAGCTCTTCCTTGAAGGTTTGATAGAATTCTGGTGTGAAGCCATCTGGACCAGGGCATTTTTTGGTTGGAAGATTTTTTATTGTTTCTTTGATCTCTGTGCTTGAAATTGTCTGTTCAGGAGCTCTATTTCTTCCTGGCTAAGTCTAGGGAGAGGGTGTGATTCCAAATATTTATCCATTTGCTTCACATTGTCAAATTTCTGGGCATAGAGTTTCTGGTAGTATTCAGAGATGATCTCTTGTATCTCTGTGGGATCAGTTGTTATTTCCCCTTTATCATTTCTGATTGAGGTTACTAGAGATTTTACTTTTCTATTCCTCATTAGTGTGGCCAATGGTTTATCTATTTTATTTATTTTTTCAAAAAACCAACTCCTTGTTTCATTAATTTTCTGAATGATTCTTTTGTTTTCAATTTCATTGATCTCTGATTTGATTTTGGATATTTCTTTTCTTCTACTGAGTTTAGGCTTAGATTGTTCTTCTTTTTCCAATTCCATAAGATGGCTTGTGAGATTGTTGATGCGCTCTCTTTGTGTTTTTCGAATGTAGGCATCTAAAGTGATGAATTTTCCTCTCAAAACTGGTTTTACAGTATCCCACAGGTTTTGGTAGCTTGTGTCTTCATTGTTGTTATGCTCAAGGAAGTTAATGATTTCCTGTTTTATTTCTTCCTGCACCCATCTGTTATTCAACAGAAGATTGTTTAATTTCCATACCTTTGTGTGGGGTCAAGCGTTTTTGTTAGAGTTGAGTTCCACCTTTAGTGCCTTATGGTCTGAGAAGATACAAGGTAAAATTTCAATTCTTTTGATTCTGTTGATATTTGTTTTGTGTCCCAGGATATGATCAATTTTGGAGAATGTTCCATGGGGTGATGAGAAGAATGTATATTCTTTATCTTTGGGATGGAGTGTTCTATGTGCGTCTATCAAGCACAGTTGTTCTAGGGTCTCGTTTAAATCTCTTATATCTTCGTTTAATTTCTGTTTAGAGGATCTGTCCAGTTCTGTAAGAGGAGTGTTAAAGTCCCCTGTTATTATGGTATTATCAGATATCATATTGCTCAGACTGAGTAAGGTCTGTTTTCAAGAATCTGGGAGCATTTAAATTGGGTGCATAAATATTTAGAATTGAAACGTCTTCTTGTTGTATTTTTCACTTGACCAATATGACCAATATAAAGTGACCACTTTGTCTTTTTTGACTTTAGTTGCTTTAAATCCACATGTATCTGAAAATAAGATCGCAACTCCTCTTTTCTTCTGAATTCCATTTGCCTGAAAAATTGTCTTCCAACCTTTGACTCGGAGCTTTAATTTGTCTTTTGAAGCCAGGTGTGTTTCTTGCAGACAGCAAATGGATGGCTTGTGTTTTTTAATCCAGTCAGCCAATCTGTGTCTCTTCAGTGGGGAGTTCAAACCATTAACATTTATTGAGATAATTGATAAGTGTGGTAGTATTCTATTCGTCTTATTTGGTGAGAGTCCATTGCTTAGTTTTATCTTTTGCATCAGTGTGGAGGTTATGTTTTGTCCTTTAATTTCTGAGTTCTTACTTTGCTGCTCATCCATTCTGGTGGTCACTGTGTAGAACAGGTTGAAGTATTTCCTGTAGAGCTGGTCTTGTTGTGGCGAATTTCCTCAATGTTTGTATATCCGCAAATGATTTGATTTCTCCGTCAATTTTGAAGCTTAGCTTAGCAGGGTACAGAATTCTGGGCTGGAAATTATTCTGTTTAAGTAGATTAAAGGTAGATGACCATTGTCTTTTTGCTTGGAAAGTTTCATTAGAGAAGTCTGCGGTCACTCTGATGGATTTGCCCCTATAGATCAACTGGCGCTTACTCCTGGCAGCTTGCAGACTCTTTTCTTTTGTCTTGATTTTTGGACAGGTTCATCACAATGTGTCTTGGAGAAGCTCGGTTAGAGTTGAGGCGACCTGGGGTCCAATATTCCTCTGAAAGCAGTGTGTCAGAATCTTTGGTGATATTTGGGAAATTTTCTTTTATAATATTCTCTAGTATGGCTTCCATTCCTCTGGGGCATTCTTCTTCCCCTTCTATAACTCGTATGTTGGAACGCTTCATAAAGTCCTATAATTCTGACAGTGAATGTTCTGCTTTCTCTCTCTTCTTTTCTGCCTCTTTTACTCTCTTCTTTTCTGCCTCTTTTACTGTCTGAGTTATCTCAAGAACTTTGTCTTCTACCTCTGAAATTCTTTCTTCTGCGTGGTCTAATCTGTTGCTGATACTTTCCATTGCATCTGTAAGTTCCCTCATTAACTGTTTCAGTTCCTTCAGCTCTGCTATATCGTTTTTATATTCTTCATATCATTCATCTCTTATTTGATTCTGTTTTTGGATTTCCTTTTGGTTATTTTTCACTTTATTAGCAGTTTCCTTCATTGTTTCCATCATTTCTTTCATTGTTTTCAACATGTGTATTCTAAATTCCCTTTCTTTCATTCCTAACATTTCTTTATAGGTGGAATCCTCTGCAGTAGCTACCTCATGGTCCCTTGGTGGGGTTGTTCTGGACTGGTTCTTCATGTTGCCTGGAGTTTTCTGCTGATTCTTCCTCATGAGTGATTTCTTTTGTCTGTTTCTTTGCCTAATTTTCCTTTCACTACCTCTTGCTCTTTAAGTTCTCATGCCTGTGGACTAAGGGTTCGATGAGTCCGTTTTTCTACTGTTTTAGTCCTCCTCTTGGGGTCCAGAAGTCTCTCGCTGACTCCCTGTATCCTCACAGGGATGATGATAGGTAGATCTCACCAGCCAGAGATGCCTGGAGTTCTATCTCCCCAGAGTCACGGTGCCCAGATGCAAGGAAGCTGTTACTCGGCCACCATCTTGCTCTCCCTGTATTATGAATTATATAGTTTATCATGTACCCAAGTTGAGGAGTTTCATCTCACAGGGTTCATGATAATTTTTAACCCAATCAGATAAACTTCTACAGCAACCTGAACTGAGATACAAGGAGACAAATAAGTCAACACAAAGACACGTTTATTTATTGTATGAGCTTTAAAATTTATATGTCTTTCTTCTCTGTGCAGAGTATACAAATCAGGAAGAAACAATGTTTGTCCCAATATCCATAGGACATAAACACAGTTGGATTTCACAAATATTGGCTGCATAAATCAAATCTCCATGTCGTTTTGCCTGATAAAAAGTTTGTGTATGAATAATGTATCCAATTTCAGAATTCAGAGCCCCAGCATGCAGACTGGAGCCAGAAGTCATAGGTTCAAGCCTGTCTATAGTGTGTACATACATAATCTGGCAACTCACTTAAATTCTATGCCTCATTTTCCTCTAGATATGGTAGGCTAAAAATAGTGACTTCTTTTGTTTTTAATTACATTAATTAAAATCTGTAAAGACTCAATGCCTGGCACATAGTCAGCACCCAGTACAGGTTAGTGATATTTGAATTGCATAGACATAGATAATTAAAAGCCCCTAGCAACTGCATAGCATCTCAACCTCAACTTGTTTCTGATGTTTTAATTGTCTTTTAAAATGCCTCAAATAGCTATGAATTCTTGCCAATGAGGAAAAACAAGAGAATAAAGGGACAGATAATTGTTTTCATAGTCAAAGTTATATAAGTAACAGAGAAGTCTTTTTCCAGTACATTAATAATGTTCCTATGCCTAGAGTCCAAACTAAGCATGCAGCCTCCATCCCCATATGCTTTACTCCTGGAACCCAGCATATGCCTATATTTAAGCAAATCTCCTTACTTGTCACCCACAAAAAAAATGGAAAACATGAAAGGAATTTATTTGAGGTTTGAATGCACAAACTTCAGAGCATCAGGATATTCATAAGTGATTTAAAGTAATGAAACATTCATTAGTGCTGGCAGCCAGATAAACCAGTGTATGTTGTAATTTTAATGAGTTTTTTTAAAATATGTTTTTGTGAGCAGTACTCAAGCTAAATACATTTTCAAAGGACTTTGGCAACTAGTTGACAAATCCCAGGTTTCAGAAAGTTGACAATTAAATAATAGAGTTACTATTTGCTATATCACCAAACTGACATTCCAGGATTGAGCCTAAAAAGTTACATCTTTTTTAAAATCACAATTTCAGTAGACCACATTAAGAGTAGTGAGCTAATTTGAGCAGCTGATGTCTGTGTATCTGAAGTACAAATGCTATTCTTTCACATCTGGTACCGTATTGATGGGCTTCAATGATATGAAATACAATCTTTTTAGACATTTGTATTTGTCTAAAAAGGGGAATAAATAAATACACTCAGTGGAGAAATGAGAGCCTAGATTTCCATCAAAAACACCTATGAGTTTATTACCACTCTGAGAAATCACTAAAAATTCCTCAAATTTTAGAATTCAGTAATTTTACTTTATTTTTTAGAAAATAGCTGGGTCCTCATGGAGAGGGAATATAGCAGGCCACACAGCTGGAAAGCAAGATAACTCAAGGTTAAAAAGAGCCCTGAGGCACCTAGGAACAAATTAGAAGTTGGCCCATTATGAATACTGCCAAGTTCTAGATTGATTTAAAAAGTCTCCTCTTCGTTATTGGTGTTTTTCCTCACGAATTTTTTTCCTCCATCAGCTTTTGCTTATGTTTTTCATTAATGATTACAAAACAAAATGTGACTATATGGTAAAGCATTAGACAAGGGCAATTTTAATAACTTTTAGAAGGGCACAATTAAATTTGGATACCAGATGAAGTGCCATATTTTGCTGTGTATAATGTGTTCCTGTGTATAATATGCACCCATACTGTTGGACCAAACTCTCAGGAAAAATATCTTTTGTTTTAATTTTTTAATTCAAATTTTAATTTGTTCATATTTAGGTACTTGTTTTTTGTACTAGAAAAGAATTTTAGCATTTATTTTTTAACATAATTTGATACAAGAAATTTGGAGTTACATTTTTAATATATAAGCTAATAGGGGTGTCCACCCTGCAGCCACAGGCCACATGCAGATTATTTGAGGACTGTTTTGTTCATCAGTGGTATTTGATATCATAAGAAGCATACAGAGACCTTTTATTTTGCTCATCAGCTTTCATCAGAGTTTGGGTGTTTAATATATGTCCCGAGACAACTATTCTTATTCCAATGTGTGACAGAAAAGATAAAAGGTAGGACATGCTGCATAATAATAAATATTCACATGATGGGGGGAGAGCAAAATGGCAGACCAGATGGATCATTCTAAGCTCTCCTAGAACAACTGGGGAAAAAGAGATACCACAGCCATACCTGGGGTGGGGGCCTTACCTAGAGTCATAGCTTAGGAAGCACAGCAAGGAGATGGTCAGCACAGCAAGGAGGTGGATGCAGCTATGATCCAAAGTGGTGGAAATCTGATGATTGCCACTATCTAGGATTGGTTGGCCACTCAAGGAAGTCTGGGATGGGAGGAAGCCTTTCTGGAGTTTTCAGTTGTTGGGGGAAGCTATGCATTGAGTGGAAAGCTTAGGAAGAGTGGGTGGACCTGAATAGTATACATCAACCAGATTTTATTGCCAGTTGGAGTGGATTTGCCATAGGTTTGGTGACTCGTGAAGTGGCCATATTGAGAAAGTCTCTGAGGCCAGGTGGCTGCCATTGGGGGAAGGTTGTGAGAAGGACTTAGCAGGGACCTAAAACACAGCTATCTTAATTCTGCCTGAAGAGATCAGAAATCCACTTTGGGGACAGGCTAAGGGACTCCTGAATCCCATGGGAACTGGAGTGAGGGGGCACTGTGAAAGCTACCCCTAAATGATTCTTGTGAGCTTTAAGATCTCAACCTGGCAGGTTATGAATGCAAAGAAACAATTAGGCAATCACCAAAGGCAACTAAGTTTGGAATAAGGACCATAGAGGTTGCTGGCTGTGCTTTTTGTCTCCTAAAAAACCACAACATTACCTGGTGTCCTGGAAACATATTGCAACATATTTTCATCAAATGCAAGGACTTCTGGTTATTTGGCTTTGCTCAGGATGAGGACACTTCAAGACTTAAGCTCTGAGACAAGGTAATTTGAATCAAATGAGGTAGTGAGAAGGAAAAAGGAGGACAAGGAGGTGAACAAGAAGAAAGAACACATGACGAGGAACAAATGAAAAAAATTCGGGCAATATGAGAAACCAAAACAGAAGAATTCCCCCAAAGGATCCTGAGGCAGCTAATGCAAAAGACTCCACCTATAAAGATTAATGAAATTGACAGAAAGGGAATTTAAAATATGGATGATAAATACAATAAAAGGAATGGACCAGAAAATGGAAAAAAAGAACCAAAAGTTGAACAAGAGATTTGTAGAATATAGAAAGGACATAGCAGAAGGAAATAAAGGAGATATTCAAGGAATGTAAAGATGCAATAGAAAGTAGCAAACTAGTTTAGACCATAGAGAAGAAAGACCTTGGAGATAGAGGATATAGTTTTTGAGTTAACCCAGATTGTTAAAGAAGCAAAAAAGAAGAGAAAGAAAGCAGAACAGGCACTTAAAGAACTATAAGACTCCATAAAGCATTCAAACATACTAATAATAGGGATTTCTAAAGGGTAAGAAGATTGTCCCAAAGGAATGGAAGCCCTACTAAAGGCTATCATAAATGAAAACTTCCCAAGTTTTACTAAAGACCTCAACACACTCCTTCAGATGGATATCCAACCCTGGATCATCTCAACTCCAACAGAGCCTCTCTAAGACACATTTTAATGAACCTTTCCAAAGTCAAGATGAAAGAAAAAATTCTGCAAGCAGCCAGGATTAAGCACCAACTGACCTACAGAGGCAGAGCCATTGGGATGATGGTAGACTTTTCCAGTGAAACCTTCCAAGCCAGAAGAGCATAATCATCCACCTAGAACATTCATAAACAAAACAATTTCCAGCCCAGAATTCTGTATCCTGCTGAACTAAGATTCAAAATTGATGAAGAAATAAAATATTTTGCACATATGTAAGCACTGAGGAAATTTGCCACAAGAAGACCAGCTCTACAGGAAATACTTAAAACTATTCTCAACACTGACCACCACAATGGACTATCAGAAAAGTAAACACTCAAAGGCTGAAGGTCAAAATTAAGCTTCCCCACAGTGACACAAAGGATAAAATTACACAATGGACTTACACAAAACAAGATGAATAGAACTCCACCACACTTATTAATTCTCTCAATGAATGTCAATAGACTGAATTCGTCACTGAATAGGCACAGGCTGGCTAATTAGATAAAAAAGCACAATCCATATCCATATATCTCCAGGAGCCACAACTAGCCTTGAAAGACAAATCAAGACTCAAGGATAAGCTGATGAGAAACAATATTTCAAGCAAATGGAAATGAGAAGAAAGGAGGGGTTGAAATCTTCTTTTCAGATACAAGCAGATTTAAAGCAACTAAAGTTAAGAAAGACAAAGATGGACACTTTATACTAGTCAAAGGAACAATTCAACAAGAAGATATTTCAATTGTAAATATTTAGACACCCAACTTAAATGCTCCCAGATTATGAAACATACCTTAATGTGTCTGAGCAATATGGTATACCATAACACCAGAATAGTCAGGGACTTTAACATCCCTCTGACAGAACTGACAGATCCTCCAAACAAAAACTAAATAAAGATACAAAGGACTTAAATGTGACCCTAGAACAAATGTGTTTAATAGACATATACAGAACATAGCATCCCAGAGCTAAGGAGTATACATTTTTCTCATCAGCCTATGGTACATACTATAAAATCAGCCACATTATAGGATACAAATCAAACCTCAGTATAATTAAAAGAACAGAAATTATACCTGGTACCTTGTCAGACCACAAGGCAATAAAGGTAGAACTCAACTCCAACATAAACATTTATCCCCACACAAAGACTTAGAAATTAAACAATCTTGTGCTGAATGATAGTTGGGTTCAGGAAGAAATAAAAGAAATAAAATTCTTCAAACATAACAATAATGAAAACACAAGTTACCAAAACCTATGAGATACAGCAAAAGCAGTCTTAAGAGGAAAATTTATTGCATTAGATGCCTACATTCAAAAAAAAAAGAAAGAGAGCATGTCAATAAACTCATGAACCATCATATGGAATTGGAAAAGAAGAACAATCTAATCCCAAACCCAGCAGAAGAAAAGCAATAACCAAAATTAAATCAGAGATTAATGAAATTAAAATTGAAAAAATCATTCAAAAAATAAACAAAATGAAAGTTTTTTAAAATAAATAAAATTGATAAACCTTTGGCAAGATTAACTAGAAACAGTAAAGTAAAATCTCTAATCACCTCAATCAGAAACAATGAAGGGGAAATAACAACAGATGCTACAAAGATATAAGAGATCATCTCTGAGTACTACAAGAAAATCTATAAGTGGAGGAAATGGATCAATACCTGGACTCAAAGCCTCTCCCTAGACTTAAGCAAAAAGAAATAGATCTCTTGAATAGACCAATTTCAAGCACTGAGACAGAAGAAACAATAAAAAAAAATCCCTGGTCTGGACGGCTTCACACCAGAATTCTATCAAACCTTCAAAGAAGAGCTTATACCCATACTGCAGAAATTATTCCAAAAAATTGAGAAGGAAGGAATCTTCCCCAACATGTTCTATGAAGCAAATATCACTCTGATATCAAAACCAGGAAAAGACCCAACTAAAAAGGGGAACTTCAAACCAATTTCACTAATGAATATAAAAGCAAAAATTCTCAATAAAATCCTAGCAAACAGATTATAGCCACACATTAATAAAATCATTCATCACAACCCAGTAGGTTTCATCCCAGAGATGCAAGACTGGTTTAACATATACAAGTCCATGCACGTAATTCACCATATCAACAGAAGCAAAAACAAAGACCATAGGATCCTCTCAATACATGCAGGAAAAGCATTCAATAAAATTCAGCATCCCTTTCTAATTAGAACACTTAAGAATTTAGGGGTAGGTGGCACATTTCTTAATCTGATCAAAGCCATCTACAACAAATTCACAGCTACTATTTTACTGAGTGGAGTAAAACGGAAAGTTTTTCCACTTAGAATTGGAACAGACAAGTTTGTCCTCTATCACCACTACTATTCAACATAGTCCTGGATTCTAGCCAATACACTTAGGCCAGAGAAGGAAATAAAGGGCATCTAAATGGGTGCAGAGAAGGTCAAACTCTCACTCTTTGCCAACAATATGATCTTAAACTGAGAGAACCCCAAGACTCAACCACAAGAATCCTGGAAGTGATCAAAAAATACAGCAACATTGGGCGGCACCTGTGGCTCAGTTTGTAAGGCCCCAGCCCCATATACTGAGGGTGGAGGGTTCAAACCCGGCCCCAGCTGAACTGCAACCAAAAAATAGCTGGGCGTTGTGGCGGGCGCCTGTAGTCCCAGCTACTCAGGAGGCTGAGGCAAGAGAATCACTTAAGCCCAGGAGTTGGAGGTTGCTGTGAGCTGTGTGATGCCATGGCACTCTACCGAGGGCCATAAAGTGAGACTCTGTCTCTACAAAAAAAAAAAAAAAAATACAGCAACATCTCAGAATATAAAATTAGTCCACAAATCAGTAGCCTTTGTATATTCCAGTAACAGCCAAGATAAGAAGCTAATCAAAGACACAATTCCCTTCACAGTAGCTTCAAATAACATGAAATACCTAGGAATATACCTAATTAAAGAGGTGAAGGACCTCTACAAAGAAAATTATGAAGCCCTAAAAAAAGAAATAGCAGAAGATATTAACAAATGGAATAACATACCATGCTCATGGCTGGGAAGAACCAACATTCTGAAAATGTCTATACTATCCAAAGCAATCTACAGATTCAATGCAATCCCCTTAAAGTACCATCATCATACTTTTGAGAATTGGAAAAATATTTCTTCATTTTGGTATGGAACCAGAATAACCCTCTGTAGCCAAGGAAATTCTTAGTAATAAAAACAAACCTGGGGATATTACCCTACCAGACTTTCAGCTATACTACAAGGCCGTAGTGATCAGAAGAGAATGGTGTTGGCACAAAAAATAGAGACATTGACATTTGGAACTGAATAGAAAACCATGAGATGAAACTAATCTCTTTGATAAACCAAACAAGAATATACAATGGGGAAAAGAATCCTTATTCAATAAATAGTGTTGGGAAACTACATAACCACATGTAAAAGACTGAAACTGTACCCACACATCTCACCAATTACAATAATTGATTCCAGATGGATAAAAGATTTAAATCTAAAGCATGAAACATTTTTTAGTGTGGGGAAAATATTTGAAAATATCAGCCTGGGGATAGTTTTTATGAAGAAGACTTCCATGGCAAGGGCAACAACAACAACAAAAAAAACAAATGGGACTTAATAAACTGAAAAGCTTCTGTACAGCTAAGGAAACAATAACTAAAGCAAATAGAAAACCTTCAGAATGGGAAAAGATGTTTCCATATTATGAATCAGACAAAAGCTCCATAACTAGGATCTACAGATAACTCAAATTAATCAACAAAACAAAAGCCAACAATCCCATATATCACCAGGCAAAAGACATGAATAGAACTTTTTCTAAAGAAGACAGAGGAATGCCTAACAAACATCTGAAAAGATGCTAATCAGCTCTAATCATCAGAGAAATGCAAATCAAAACCACCCTGAGATATCACCTAACCCCAGTGAGAATGGCCCACATCACAAAGTTTCAAAGCCACAGATGCTGGTGTGGATGTGGAGAGAAAGGAACACTTTTACACTGCTGGTAGGACTGCAACTAATACAACCTTTTTGGAAGGAAGTATGGGGAATCCTCAAAGAACTCAAATTAGACCTCCTATTTGGATCCTGCAATCCCATTACTAGGCATCTACCCAGAAGAAGAAAAAAATACTTTTACCATAAGGACATTTCCACTAGACTGTTTATCACAGCTCAATTTACAATCACCAAAATGTGGAAACAGCCTAAATGCCCACCAACCCAGGAATGGAACAATCTGTGGTATATGTATACTATGGAATACTATTCAGCCATTAAAAAGATAGAGACTTTACATTTTTTGTATAAACCTGGATGGAATTAGAACACATTCTTCTTAAAAATGCATCACAAAAATGGAGAAACAAAAATCCAATGTGTTGAATTCTAATATGATGGCAGTAAATGAGCTAATTCAAGGTGGGGGAATAAGTAAGTGGGGATAGGGGAAGAGGGATCAGGGACATGATGTATACGCACCTGTTCGGGGTTGGAAACAATTATAAGAGGGACTTTATCTAATACATGCAATCAGTGTAACCTAATTCTTTGTACCCTCAAGGAATCCCAAACAATAAAAAAAAAGAAAATAATAATATTTATATAGTACAGAATTAGTACTACCCATGTATATGAATGCACTTCCTTATTTTTCACTCAAAAATTTGGGCATAAAGTGTATGGTATACTAGGCAAAATATGGTATGTATCATGAGAGACACCACATAACATCTTTTTAAGTAAACAAATTCAGATTGGGTATATAGATATATCATTCAAACAAATTTATACTTAGAAAATTGTGTTCACCATAAAATGAGGAAGAGTTTTTAGAGTCTTAGGAGTTATTAGAAGCCACTTAAATTCAAATCATTACAGGTATCCTAAAAAATCATAGAAATCCTCAAGGAAAATATATTAATCTAGCTATGGGTTTGACGCATGCATTGAAAAAAAAGGGGGGGGACAGAGCTTATTAAAAAACTTCATATTAAGTCTAGTAAGTAGACAAACCCCTAAATTTAGGAAAACCACCACTAGAACCCACCGACATCAAATAAGATATTAGTAAAGATTGTGTGAAAATTGGAAAGTGGGAAATCTATCAAACAGATATGAAATCACATGTAGAAAGAGAAAGTCCTATCCTGAGTGGGTTACTAAGAAGATGACTAAAATCTAGCATGTTAGAACCCTTGGGACTATTGTTCATCAAGAAAGAAATATAAGAGAATTAGACCAAAGGCAGTAGTCTGAGGAAGAATGGAGTACATGGAAAGAGATGCCATCTCAGAGAGATTTTGTGATAAAAGAAGAGAAGGAAGTAAAATATGACAAAAAAAGACCCTGAAGAAATAAACAAAAACCTATGAAGTAAATACATAGGATCCATTCTATTACTACTCTATTAAAAAGTACCATGTATTAACATATCTATAATTTTCTAGACTAACAGAAGAGGGTATTCTTGTAGCAAGAATCATAGCAAACAAAAACCCTTCACTCATTGTTTGCACAAAACCTTGTTGTTAACCCAAGAAAATAATACACTCTGAAATAGTGGCAAGTGATATTCATACAAATGTATCATTAAAATAATGTAGAAATTAAGAAACAAAATATTTCAGCTGATAAAATTATACCCCCAATACCAACTCATAAGCAAAATAAACTTAGCCCTGAAATGGAATTAAAGTACTTACAAAAATATCAAATGTAAAAAAAATGTTGAAGTCAGATATTCAAAAAGTCAGCAAAGACATGCACCAAAACCCAGTAAATGTTGATTTGGCTCAGGGGAAATTGAATTACAATATGTTCAGGGAAGAACAGATTTTATCAAAAACATAAATGGGGCTTTTAAGGAAAGTCACAAAAACAGATAAGTTGTGTCAATAAAATAAAGGAAGCGGTAAGAACAATCAGAAAAAAAAATGTGGTTAGTATAGAAGATAGGCAAAGAAGATACAACCCTTATATAGTTGAAATATCTATAAAGAAAAACATTAAGATGATACATAACTAATATTTAAAATTATAATTTAAGAAAAATTTCAGGAAAAAAGAAAACATGAATGTACAAACCTAGCTTCATTTTTTCTGTTTTGATATTCATTAGTGAAATTGGTCTTTTGTGGTGGGGCGGGGGTCCTTTCCTGGCTTTGGTATCAAGGTTCATGTACTTGGAAAAATTGACCCCCAAACCATCAACTAGAGGCTTTAAAGATAGAGAAAAGGAACTCCAGACATAAAGACCAAGTCACCTATAAATAAAGAGAAAAATCACATTAGCATAGATATTTCCACAGCAACATACAAATCAAGACCATAGTGGAGCGATATTTTAAAACTTGAAGAAAATAATAAGCCTAGGATTTTGTATTCAGTCTTACTGTGCTTCCAATATCAAGACTACAAGAAACTAATTTTAAATATGGAAGAACTCAAAGAAAACTGTAATCAGGAGGCCATCCTGATAAATCCAGAAGACAAGTTTCATCCAACCAAAGTAACTGGGAAAACTTTGGTAAGACTACTGATGATTTATTAGGTAGGGTGAATTGTAAATACAAAAGGAAAAGTGGTCTCACAAAGTAAAAGTATTGCAACTAAAACACAGGAAGAGAAGGAGGGAAGTGAAATAATATTATTAATTGTTATATAGATATTAGGTGGAAGTCAAAAGATATCAAAATTGACGATCCAAAGAGTGAAAGCCTAAATAAGATAAGGGGCATATACATATATATGGGTATGTGTATACATATAAACAATTATACATATATGAACACATGTGTCCATGTATGTGTGTCCATGTATATGTGCACATATGCACACACACATACAGAGACAATACTACAAAACACATAGCAAATAGGCCATATAAAAAATCATAGCAAATATAACAAAAAATATGACACAATAGACTGGAAATCAAGTTACTCATATCAATAAATATAATGGGCTTATCTCATTTGTAAAATTACTTGCAAATGTCTCATCAAACAAGTCACAATTCCATACTGCATATAAGACTCATAATTATTTGCATTTTCCTGATGACTAGAAATGATGAGTCATGTGGTTAAGCCCCTGGGGTTTTCATAAGCATATTAGTGATAGTTTAACCTCTTCTTTCCTCATTTGTATACCCTTGATATCCTTCTCTTGCTTGATTGCATTGGCTAGGACTTCAAGCACTATGCTGAATGGTAGTGCTGATAGAGGACATTGTTGTCTGGATTCAGTTCTAAGTGGAAAACCTTTCAGCTTTACTTCACTCAGCATGATATGGGTGTGGGTTTGTCATAGATGACTTCAATCAGCTTAAGAAATGTGTCATCTATGCCTATTAAGTGTTCTTGTCAGAAAAGGATGGAGAATTTTGGCAAATGCTTTTCTGCATCTATTGAGAGGATCATATGATGTTTGTTTTTGCTTTTCTTTATGTGGTGAATTACTTTTATGGATTTGCGTATGCTGAGCCAAACTTGCATCCCTGGGATAAAGCCCACCTGATTGGGATGTATAATTTTTTTAATGTGTAGCTGAATTCTATTTGCAAGGATTTTCTTCAGTTTTTCTGTTTTGATATTCATTAGTGAAATTGGTCTTTTGTGGTGGGGCAGGGGTCCTTTCCTGGCTTTGGTATCAAGGTTCTATTTGCTTGGTAGAAGGAGTTGGGGAGGGTTCCTTCCTTCTCAATGTTTTGGAATAGGTTCTGCAATATAAGTCCAAGCTCTTCTTTGAAGGTAAGTTAGATTTCTGGTGTAAAACTGACTGGTCCAGAACTTTATTTTTGTTGGAAGCATTTTTACTGTTGTAATTTCAGTGCTTAATATGGGCTGTTTTAAGAGTTCTATATCTTCCTTGTTAAGTCTAGGGAGGCAGTGTGATTCTGGTTATCAGTCCATTTCTCTACATTTTCAATTTTTAACGCATAGTTTTTTATAGTCATGGAAAATGACCTTTTGTATCTCTGTGGTATCTGCTGTTATTTCCCCTTTTTCATTTCTGACTGAGGTTATTAGAGATCTTACTTTTCTGTTTCTAGTTAGTCTGACCAAATGTTTATTAATTTTATTTATCTTTTCAAAGAACCGACTTTTTGTTTTGTTAATCTACTGACTGGTTCTTATGTTCCTGATTTCATTTAATACTGATCTAATTTTGGTGATTTCTTTTCTTCTGCTGGGTTTGGGATTGGATTGCTCTTCCTTTTCCAGTTCCTTGAGATGACTCATTAAGTTGTTGATTTTTGCTCTTGTTTTTTTCCAACTTTTTATTCTGAAATTCTTATAGTTTCATGCCTTAGGTTTATTTATATTACTCATCATGAGTGAGTGGTAAAAGGTGTAGATCCTGTTTCAGTCTTCCAAATGGAGCTATCTAATTTTCCAAGAACCACTTATTGAATGAGGATTCTTTTTCCTAGTTTATATTTTTATCTGCTTTCTCAAAGAGTAGATGGCAATATGAGGATGGTTTTATATCTGGGTTCTCTGTTCTGATCCAGGGAAATACAAATCAAAATACCATTTATCTCCAGTGAGAATGGCTTTTATCTAAAAGTCCCAGAACAACAAAAGCTGGTGTGGATGTGGAGAGAAATACTCATGCATTGTTGGTGGGACTGCAAACTAGTACAACCTGGTACAACCTCTATAGAAAGTAGTAGAGAGTCACCTCAAAAAACTAAAAGTAGACCTACAATTTGATTCAGCAATCGCACTACTAAGTATTTAATTAAAGGGAAAAAAAAGAAATTTTATAAAAAGAATAAAAGACACCTGCACTCAAATGTTTATAGCTGCGCAATTCATAATTGCAAAGATATGGGAAAAACCCAAGTACCCATCTGTACATGAGTGAATTAATAAATTGTGGCATAAGTATACCACAGAGTACCACTAAACCACAAAAAAATAGTGATCTAGTATCTTTTGTGACAACCTGGATGGAACTGGAGACTATTCTTCTAAGTGAAGTATTACAAGAAAGGAGAAAAAGCATCACACATACTCAATACTAAGGTGGAAGTCATTGATCAACCTTACATGTAAAACCCAGTGAAATCAAGCAGGGGAGGGGTGGAGAAGAAGATCGGTCAATTCACACCTGTTGGATATAGTACACACTGAGTAAAGACCACAGTTATCACTTTGATGCAATCTGTACAAAAACAGATTATGTAACTAAAGCATGTGTACCCCCAAATATTCTGAAATTTTAAAAAGAAAAAGACTAAAAGGGGCTTCATGATGGAGGCTCAGGTATTTCTCTGACTTCATTTACCTCTTCTTCTCTTCCCATCCCCCACTCACTGGCCATTTTGTTGTTCCCCAAATGTGTAGGCTATAGTCCCTACTCAAAACTTTCAGATCTCAATGCCTGCAATGCTTTCTCCCAGATATGTGCCTATGGTGGACTCCTTGCCTTCCTGGGTCTCTGATCAAGCATCTCCTTATTAGTGAGGCTATCCTAACTATCCTAGTTGAAATCTTAGCCTCCTAACACAATAATCCCTAGCCCCCTTTTCTACATTATTTTCCTTTATCATTTCTCTCTATATTTTATAGATTTATAGATTGCTAGAAATAGAATTACATAGCTAAGTATTACAAGTATTTTGTAGTATTTGATACTACCATAGTATTTGATGAAGTACCAAAGTGATTGCCTATTGCCAAGACTTCAAAAGACTGTTTCATCTCCAAGACTGATAATATAATTATCAACATTAAATACTAACACTTTGAGACAGTCTTTGCCAATTAGGCAAAAAAAAAAAAAAAAAGTTATTTACTTTGATTATTACCAGTGTCTCTTAAGTTTTGATTATGGAACAAATTAGAAAGACTACTGTTTCTCTTTATTTGATTAAAAAAAAGAAAAAAGAAAAGTGACCTCTATCTCATATCCTCCACAAAATCAATTCCAGGTAGATCGGAGATCTAAATGGAATGGTAAAACCATAAAGTTTCTGCTATGGTCTGAATATGCCCCCCCAAATTCATGTGTTTGGACTTAATCCTCAGAGAAACAGTATTGGGAGGTGATTGAGTCAAGAAGTCTCCCCACTCATGAATGAAATTAGGTGTCCTTGTGAAAGGGTTTGACTGAGGGAATTTGGTCTCTTTCTGCCCTTCTGCCTTCTGCCATGTGAGGACACAGCATCTTTCCCCTCCAGAGGATGCAGTGTTCAAGGCTCCATCTTGGAAACAGAGACAAGCCTCTACCAGATGCTAATCTTTACTCTTGGACTTCTGTGCCCCTATAAATAGGAAAAAAAAAAAAAATCTCTGTTTTTTTACAAATCACCCAGTCTCAGGTTTCTGTTAATAACAACACAAAATGGACTAAGGCAGCTGCTTTAAATAATATTAAAGAATATCTTCAGGGCAGCGCCTGTGGCTCAGTGAGCAGGGCGCCGGCCCCATATGCCGAGGGTGGCGGGTTCAAGCCCAGCCCCGGCCAAACTGCAACAAAAACATAGCCGGGCGTTGTGGCGGGCGCCTGTAGTCCCAGCTACTGGGGAGGCTGAGGCAGGAGAATCGCCTAAGCCCAGGAGTTGGAGGTTGCTGTGAGCTGTGTGACGCCACGGCACTGTACCGAGGGCCATAAAGTGAGACTCTGTCTCTACAAAAAAAAAAAAAAAAAAGAATATCTTCATGAATTTGGTATAGAGAAAGTTTTCCAAGAAAGACCTACAGAGAATTAATATTCTGTATAGTAAATTATTTAAAATGCTACTGTAAAGCCCATTCTCATCAGAATACTTTTCTGTTCAGAGACTTTCACATATTTATTGTACACAGTGGAGTCTACACCCCTAGTCCTGGCATTTTGAGACTTTCTCCAAAGTATCTTTCCAAATTCAATTCAATCATTTATTTTACATATTTTACCTCCCCAAAAGGAGATGTGTTCACCTTTTCTATGTGACCCTTATTTTCCTGGATTTTGCTCAAGCTGTTTCATTAATTGTGAATGTTTTTCATCTCCATATAGCATAATATAATGTGCTTCAAGTTTCAATATCACCTCTTTTAATTATTAGGTCTCCACCAATTCCCAGATACAAGTAATCCCTTTCTTCTATGAGCACTGAGGAGCATTATAAGGCCTTTCCTTATATGTACTACTTCATGCCTTGTGTTTTCCACAATGACATCCCTTTATCCGTTTTTATATATCCCAAAGTGTCTAACATGGTAATATGGTATCTTATACATAGTAAGTCCTCCATGTTACATTATTTTTACTTTTATGTGTATATATCAAAATATGGATATGTATAGAAACATACATATGGATGAAGATTTATACACATATGTGAGTGTATATATATATATATACAGAGGGTGCCAAGGGGTGTCAGAAAATGTATAGCAATTTTAAGAGATGTTATCTATGTATTACTAAATTGAAGGTACAATTTCTGGTCAAGTGTACCTACACATGCTACACACATCCATTTGACCTGCTATTTATACACTTTGGATGGATGATTGCTTTTACTTCCAATAAGATATTTTAACATGTGTATACATTTTCTGTCACCCCTGGTACACTACACACACACGGAGAGAGACATAAATTTTAAGTGTAAAGATCTTTTAAGCCTAGAAAACTGCAGCATACCTATGACACAAATTAAACTTTAATTTATTTTAAAATTAATACAATGTCAAAATTTTACAATTTTTCCTCTAAATATAAAGCATCTCTTTAATATTCACTTGGTTTTTAAAAAATTAATTTTTTCTTGAAAAATGACATTAAAACTAATTGCATACAGTTAAGGTTGTTCTCAACATTCTAGTTTTAAACCCAAAAGCAAGATATATATCTATATATACACGTGTATCTATATGTAAATATATATAATGTGTATACATATGTGTGTGTGTCATATATATCTGTGCTATAACTTGCTTAAAAAATTTTAAAAAGTTCAAATGGTTTATGAAGTGAGTGTATGATGCCCCATAATCATATCATTGTATACAGTTATGATTTAATAAAAAAATTAAAAAAAAAAAAATTTTAAAAAGTGCTTTCTCTTGACTTTAGCATATTCTGTTGTGTAGTATTTACCTAAGAATATAGCTTTGTTCATGGCAATTTCCTAATCCCACGAGTATCTATGTTTCATATTTTCACATATGGAACCTGTCCTAAGATAAGTGTGTTTTGTTCCAAATATATTATATAATCTATAAAATAAAGCAGTGACTGTACTCGACATCCCTGTAACTTTTATAACTTTGGAAAAACCACAAATGGTTTCACATTTATAGTCTGTCTTTCATGAGTTTTTTTCTTTTTAATTCCATTTGCAATGAGTTCAGTGCCAAATTTTAACTTTATAATTTTATTCGCTTTTTAACTTCAGGGGCCAAATATTTATAAAATCAAATGTCTGTGCTTGCCTCTTTTTAAAAATAAAAGCATAGTTCAACTTAATCTCTTCAAACTCTGCACTTCTACCTCACTCCTTCCCAATACTCTTTTATATATATGAGATTTTATGGAAAGGAGGAAGAAAATAATTTAAAAGCCATAAATGAATGAATTTTGGAGTTTCAAGAGTAACTACTTCTTAGCCTTCAGTCTGAATATTTTTTCATAAAAAATTACTGCAGAATGTTTAAGGAGTTGAAAGAAATGGAATGTCAGCATTTATTTAATTAATTCTGTAAGGTGGTTGGTTATTTCTTTGAAATCATGCTTTCCAGATTAGAAAACAAATCACATGAATATTAAGACATTAAATCTATAAAAACTATATCTATATAATTAAACTTCAAACCCAGAATATATGCTAAAAGATATAAAATTCTATGAAAGTATTTATTATTTGAGTGAAATTCAGAATCATGTAGGTGCAGTCTCTTTCCAAACCGATTTAGGATTCTTTATTGAATGAGAATTTCTTACAGTTAATAAAATGCACCTTCACAAGTATAAGTAATAAAATATAAAATACCTTTGACCTTTTGTATGTAGCCGACGTCCTAACCATTGAGCCTGAATCTAAAAATGTCTGAATCAAAGTAAACAAATATACTAGAACTGATTAAGTAAGAGCAAGATCTTTGTGACCAAAATGAATTAGTTTAAGTGATAACCCTGAAGGAGTAAGAAAAGAAAATGTATGTGTTGAAATGCGTAGGTTTTCATTGTAAATTCAGCACCATCTCACTGAAGTGAATATGGGCAGGAAACAATTTATCATCACTTCAAAGAAATATGGTTTTACTGCAAAAAGAAATATGGCTAACACATTAAGAGCAATTGTTAGGAAAAGCAATATTGGTTAAACTGAAGTTTGCTTATAATTCAGCCAACTCCCTTCTTTCATCATAAGATTTGCATTCTTCAAAACTGCAGCTTTACAGAATGATGAAGTCTTTTTATTATTCATCTTTGCCACTGTCTCAGAATTAGAAATCACACTGGTTACCAAAAAATAAATTAATCATATTTATGATGACAGCCATGACTGTTATAAAACAGACATTCTTAGACAACATGCCCTTTTCTTTACATCAAAACCTGTTGAATGTGTTCTTTTCATCCCCTGAGGCTTTGAAGGTGTCCTTTCTAAGGAAGAATAATGAGTTGTAAATCTAATAGTAGCCATTGCTAATGGTAGAAATAAACGAAAGTCAGAATTTTAACTTCAATTTGTTGCCAGTTACTCTTTCTGTTGCTTATTTCATCATTTGAAAAATATGAATATACCTTATTCATTAGTAATTCACTCATTCAATCACATCATTAAGTACTGGACTGTTCCCTGGGTACTTAGAACAAGAACTTCAAGACCAAATTTGGAGAAATGCTCAGTTTACTGATTAACTAATATTTGAAACTGATTATAGCTAAGAGGCAGGAACTTTACATCATCCAAGTGACATCCATCAAAACCTTCAGAAATCTGCATGGCATGGCATGGCCCTATTAACAATGTTTTAAGGGATGTTTAATTCAGTTTTTTAAAATGTTGTCTTTTTATTTTATTTAGTCAGATTTAGACATGAATTTTTAATCAGTTATAAAGTTCTTATTTTTTAGCTAACTGTAATTTATACTTAGAGATTTTTTTTTTTTTTTTGCAGTTTTTGGCCAGGGCTGGGTTTGAACCTGCCACCTCCAGCATATGGGGCCGGCACCCTACCCTTACGAGCCTCAGGCACCACCCTATACTTAGAGAATTTAAAGTAAATCTTATAGAGCTATGGTCACTAACCTTTAGAAAAATTAAAAACCTTTAAACTGAAGTTTATTTAGTATAAAGACTCTTCACTTCTTTTGTGCACAAATCCTTTGGTAGTTTGAAGAAGTGTATGGTTCAAATGTCTGTTATATAATGTTTTCAATACCATAAGATAAAATTCAGAGGCTTACAAAAAACAAATCATACTGAAATAGTTTTTTTAGATATGTTTAAAACAAATGTGTAATATACCAATATATAAGGTTATTTATTAACATATCAAATAGCAATAGTAGATGTAATGGCTGCGTGACTTCAGAATAGCAATGCTCAAAATTATATTTCAATATGTCTGTAACAACTATATTAGGATATGAGAGTATTTATTATTTTATTGGAAACAAAGTTAGAGGTAATGCTACTATTATATATACTTGTTGTGCATATCTACAATTGAAAGAAATGGTAAATTGCAGGTAGGGATCAGTAAAATTAAAATATAATGTTTTTTTCCCAAATCCACAGACATTTTTAAATCTATTTGTAAAACCTTATGTTCCGTATAAGGTCTAACAATTAAGTTCACAAACTCATCCTAGAAAAAGTGCCAAATACTACATTGCTGAATATCACCATGGTTACCTTTGAAGTGCTCACCTATGGAAGCTAAGCACTGACACTGGTGCCTAGTCTACCATTCAAAGCAATTTTAGAACTCTTTTTCTTGAATGGCCATTGGACCCATCATCCTAGGGTACACAAAACACCCAACAAAAATAATAAACGTCACTCAGCAAGAAACTTCCACATGTCAGCATGAACACAGCTGTGAGACACTAATATACCAAGGTTATAAAACCTTACCAAGTTGTTTGTACAGTGGTACCAACATAAACTCACAGTGGCAAGTTCACAAACTCAGTTGTCAGATTGTCATATGACCTTGAAGTCCCACTATCTTAAAAGAAAAGAAGGAAGGGAAAAGAAGAAGGAAGACAGAAAACTGAAAGAAGGAATATGAATAAAGGCGGCTCACTTCTGTCATTAGGCAATGCTAACAAGTTACGTTGGAATTGTGGAGTGTGGCTTGTAAGGTGGCAAGACCTCCACAGCTTGGGAGGCGCATTCAAGGAATGACCCAACTCTTTCTCCTCCCTTCCTAAAACAATAGTCCTTTCTCCTTGCTCCCTCTGCAAGCATGTGGCTTCTGTATACTTTCCTATCTTTTGCCTAAAAGCAAATAGCCTTCTTTCCCTAAAGTTAATCTTTATCCCATCAACTAAGATTCACATCCTTAAGAATAAACTCCTTTTACTGGGTGGCGCCTGTGGCTCAGTGAGTAGGGCGCCGGCCCCATATGCTGAGGGTGGCAGGTTCAAACCCAGCCCCGACCAAACTGCAACAAAAAAATAGCCGGGTGCTGTGGTGGGCACCTGTAGTCCCAGCTACTCGGGAGGCTGAGGCAAGAGAATCGCTTAAGCCCAGGAGCTGGAGGTTGCTGTGAGCTGTGTGATGCCACGGCACTCTACCGAGGGCCATAAAGTGAGACTCTGTCTCTACAAAAAAAAAAAACAAACTCCTTTTACTTATCCAGTGACTTCCCCTCAGTCTTGTAAAACAAAAATATTCCCACGCACTTTCCTTGCTGATTTTCAACATTGTTAATATAAGCAACCTGGTTTAGGTACTATAAAAATAAAGCTGTTCACCTGGTTTAGGGCTGGTTGTGGTCATCAGCTGTAGCAGACCTCCCGATTCCATCTCCTTGTCTTTCATGTAATCTATGTCTCTTGTGTGACTTATTTTCTCAGTTACCCTCCATTCCCCCTCTGGTTCGTTCCCTTTCGTGCTGCTTCATGAAAGGAATACCATGTTCTTCACTAAAAAAGGAAAATATAATGTGAGCATATTTGTATATGTGGATATATATATGAGCATATATTTGAAGAACTGTCTGGAAAGGATCCAGCCATGCAATATGAAAAATAGTATTAACAATGGCTGAATGCTTTCATATACATGGATATATATTTGGCCAAAAGTAAAGGAAAATTGAGAAGATAATTTTGAAAAGTAGGACTACAAAATAGGTCCTGTGGGAGTCCTAGGACTTCAGGTGAAGGAAGTGCTGATTTGTTCACACTTTCCACTATGTTGATGAGAAAAATGAGGGCAGTCAGAGATTTGTTACAATTCATACTGCCAAGTAGTGAGAGACAGGGAATTAGAACACTGGATCTCCAGATTGCTTTTCCCTGGTATGGTTTTATTTAATTCTATTTTAACCTCTATAGTTACTTTTTTTAAAAAACTAACTTAGTGGAAACAACCGAAGTGCCCACCAATACAGAAGTGGATTTTTAAAATGTGGCATTTGTATATCCTGGAGTACTTCTCAGCCAGAAAAAAGTTATCTAGTATCTTTTGTAACAATCTAGATATGGAACTGGGCACCATTCTTCTAAGTGAAGTATCATAAGGATGAAGAACCAAACAACACAGGTACTTAATACTAAATTGGAACTAATCAAAACTTATGTGCACATATGGAAGTAAAACTCAATGAAAATCAATCAGATAGTAGAGGGGAAGGAGAAGAGGGGAAGGTATAAATTGAACTTTTATTTCTTATTGGGTTGCCCAAATCTATAGCTCTTAAAACAAAAGGACTTTATCATTTCTATATATTTGTATTTCCTATTAAACCTAACTAAGAGGTTTTCTGCTTGCAGGATTCAACAAAACCTATTGAGATGGAAAACAGAATTCTGAGCTGATAGAGGCCCCAGAAATCATTTAGTCCAACGTTTTCCTATATGGAAGGTAAACATGCATCTCCAATTTAGTGGTTGAAATGCCCTTTCCTCAGAACATTAATTAAATATTTTATTAATATTACGCTATTAAGGCCAACTGAGGATAATTGCTTATTATTGGTTTGATTATATAGTGGAAGAAACATCTGATAAATTTTAGAGAATATTTTCTTGGCACTATCCACTGAATATATGCTGAATATACATTATTTCAATTTCCAGGACTTTATTAAGTAATGTTATTGCCATTTACAGTTCAGGAATCTAATGTGTGAAATGGTAAATCAACTAACCCAGATTAAGATGGTAGTAATTGGCAGAGCCATGGTTCAAGCCAAGCCTATTCACCTTGAAATCCTGCTATTTTTGTTTGTTTTGTTTTGTTGTATTTTTTCCAATTCAAACTGAAAATCTGAATTCCTATTTTTATTGTTGGGGAATCATTGATTGAACAAAGAGCCAGGTTACACTGCTTGCATTTGCTGGGTAAAGTCCCTCTAATAATAGTGTCCTGTCCCCAAGAGGTGTGTCACACACTGTGACCCCCCACCCCTCTCCCTCCTTCCTTCTCTCTGCTCCCTCATTCCCCTCTCCCCACCATGTACTAGCATCAGTTGTCCTCACATCAGAATTGAGTACATTGGATTCTCGCTTCTCCATTCTTGTGATGCTTTACTAAGAAGAATGTATTTCATCTTCATCCAAATTAATACAAAAGATGTAAAGTCACCATCCTTTTTAGTGGCTGAATAGTATTCCATGGTGTACATACACCACGTCATATTAATCCATTGCCAGATTGATGGACATTTAGGTTGTTTCCATCCTGCTATTTTAAAAGAAAGGAAGAAAGGGGAGGGAAGAAGGAAGACAGAAGAATGAAGGAAGAAATATGAATAAAGGCTCCCAACTATCTTTAGGCAATGCTAACAAGTTACATTGGAACCCACACACATTTGACCAGTCACTGATGTCTGTAGAAAGAAACAAGGAGTGCTTTGTGAAAAATGAGAGGGAAGGGAAACATGAGAATAAAGGTTTAGAGGCAGTTCTCACCAACTCTCAGAGATAAATCTTTCATTTATCATTTTCATTCTGTGTATGTGTCCTTTCTATTATGTGATATCTAATATTAGGCTATACTTTATTTAAATTTTCATATTTGCTAATAAGTTAAAGTAGAAAAACTTTGATAAGTTTGTTCTTCTTTTTACAAGATGTTACACAACTGAAATTCTTCTACTATAGCAGATGTGTAAAAAGCATTTATAATAATTTTTAATTAACATATACATTTCTGTAATGTATAGAATTCTGTGGATCCTGATGGATTCATGTTATCTTTGAGTGAATATCTCATTATAAAGTAATTCACCATGCAAGATTTCTATTTTCAAACTATATGTAGTTTACCTTATATCTTTTGACGCTATTCACATCAAATCTGCCTGAGTCACTCTTAGTTAATAAACCCTTATTTGAGATGGAGACATGTTTATGAGTAACTGTGTTTTTTAAGTTAAGACCAATTTTCTCTTTCTCTTAGAAGGCCAGATTAGAAGAGAAAAAATAATAATGCCTATTTGATACTTGGCAAGAACCTATTTTCAATTCTTTTAAACGTCTTGTATTGATACTTCTTTAATCAATATGAACCACATGAGAGATTTTAGTTCAAGCGTGGTTAGTGCCAAGATTTTAAAATACATTCTATGGGTCATAGCCAAGAATGTAATCATGGTCAGGACTTAGAAATCATCTCACTAGCTGATAAGTCAGTTACCAAATTATAAGATATATTATACTTGAAAAAAATAACTTGGAAGTTTCTGGGATGGTCCAAATGCTATTGACAGAGATGCTCAGTCCAAATATATGGCTTATTAATCTTTTCATTACCTGAATAAAATTATAATACTTTTGAAATTTACTGAAATTTGCATCAAGCTCAGTAAGACAAAAGTTTAATGTTTGGACTTCTTACTTGGTTAGACACTGTTAATCGTATATACTACAGAAGTTAACAACTATCTTCTGTGCTTGTAGAACATGTATTTTGATGAAGAATTTGAGGGCCATGTATTTCAGTAAACATTAGACACCTACATTGCTCCAGTCTAAAAACAATAATTTGTTTTAATAAATCTCAGTTATCACTTTCCTCTTGCCCATTATTAGCTTAGTTATCAGCATGTGAGGGAGTTAAAAATAAAAAAGCTGTAACTTCTGTCTTTAGTATTTACACTCTAGTGCAGAAAGAAATTGGTAGTCCATACAAACAATATGACAGAGAAATATGCTTAGGTGGTTGTGAGCACAATGTGTGTACATGACAGAAACTTCAGACTGGATAGATAGAAATCAGGAAAGGACTTCTAGCTAACACCACCCAAGGTCCACAGACAAGAAGCAAAAATCACAAACACAAATCTTCATAGTTAAGCACTGAGTACTCTGTTTCCTCTGTCTCATCCCTAAATTGCTCCAGAATCAAATGTGCTTCCAAACTGAAGGCGCCCATTAACAACTCACTCACGCAAACCACTCTCGCACAAACAAGAAAGTTACAAACATCTGGAAAAAGAAAACCAGAGGATTAAAATCTGCCTACGTACAAAAGCTTTCAGGAATTTTTCCACTATGAACAACTGCTTCATACTTTTGTGTTTATTCCGTACTCCTTTCTCCTTAGCTCTTTCTCAGTCTGTGTTCTTCGTGCACACTAGCTTCACTTAAGGGTGTGGAATAAAATGTCAGACCAGCACTGTGCCCTTTTTGCCAAGAGTCGTCATGGAATTCCATCTGCCTCTGGAACTAAGTTATCTCTAAGATCTATTACTCTACTCTCTTTTATTTTGCACATGATGAGACCAGGCCAAAAATATTAAGTAACTTCTCTATGCTCACATAGTGTTAAGAGGCAAATGACATTAATCCCATTGGTTTTTTCCATTATGTCATCCTATTAACTATTGTTGTCATAAAATAGGACGTCTCTGACTCCACTTAAGGTATGATGAATAATATCATCAGACAATTATTTCTTATTTACCCAAGTTGAAGCCAACATTCATATAAAACATGTTCATCAGGTAGACTGTGATATAATAGTAATTGAACAGCATCTCTCCTGAGCAAGCTGAAAGGCATCATCTACTTGGGGCTCTTCATTCAGAGAAAGAGTTTGAATTTCCAAACTTGAAATTCCATCTACAATTTCCCTATATTTTTTTCCACTCCACAACATCCGCACTGACAGGGAATAAAGACTCTGGGAACTGACTCTATAAGATGGCTCCAAAGCTCACCAGTCCATGTGATATTTGGGCAAGTAATTTAAGCCTTAGTTTCCTTATTTGTGAGTTGCAAATTATGTCTTCTTTTAAAAATAATTCCTCTTCTGGCTTTATACCCAAAGGAAATTAAATCAAAGAAATATCTGCACTTCCATGTTCATGTTCATTCATCATTATTCACAATACACAAGTTATGGAAACAACCTAAGTGTCTGCCAATGCATAAACAGATAAAGAAATTGCGGTATATGTGTACATACACTATGGAATTTTATTCAGCTTTAATAAGGGCTTTCCTTTTATGACAACAAGGATTAACCTGGAAGACATTCTGCTAAGTGACACAGCCAGGCACAGAAAGAAAAGTAAAGCATCATCTTATTTCTATGTGAAATTTTAAAAAGTCAAGTACATAGAAACAAAGAGTAGAATGCTATTTACCAGGGGCAGGGAGACGGACAGATGTAGGTCAAATGGTGCAAAGTTGCAGATATGCAGGATGAATAAATCTAGAGATCTAATATAAAGCATGATGGTTATAGTTAATAATTCTGTATTGTGTGGAGATTTGCTAAGAGAATACATTTCAGGTGCTCTCATCACACACACACACACAAAGTCTATATTCACTAGACTATTGTAATCACTTCATTAGGTATATGAATATCAAAATACCAACTTGCACACCTTAAAGATAAACATTTTTTTAATTCAATTACAAATAAATTCTTTTAAAGATTGTTATGAGGATTAGATGAGATATAAAGTGTTCAATATAGCATAAGCTACTTGGCATGCTGAATAAACTAAAAGAAGGCAGATTTTAGTTTTATAATAGTTACTTCTAATTAAAATATACACAAGAGGGAGGTAGTAACCATTGAGATTGTTTATCAAGTTCCTGTTTTTGAGTTTCCTGGTTGGAGTTCTCTGAAACTCCTTTGAAAGAGTGTGAAGCTTTGTCTACATTTGTGAATTATGACTTAGCAAAAATCTCAGTAGATATCAAGCATCTTTCATTGCTTTATGATTTCTTTTGCTCCCTGCACATCCTTCACTCCTACTAGACTGAGTGCCACCTGAGCAGAGACTGAGTTACTCATCACTCTGCTCCCCCACGACCCTTAGTAGATAGTCAATAAATTCCTAATGATGAATGAGTCTAATTATTTCTATGTCCTCGCAGACTTTTTCCTTTCTACCCTGGAACATGCTCTCTTCTTACAATTTTGTAATAAGGAAAATGTATACTTAAATGCGACAAGAAATATTAACTTGTTAAAGATTTGAATCATTTGCAAATCATATGTGAAGCCAAGCGGCATACTCAAAGTTTCCATCTTTCAAAGAGTTTGACATATGGATGTGCCTTCATTTCTGATTATTGCTTTGGTGGTAAGGGAGGAAGCTGCAGAGGGTTGTGTTAGGGAATTGACAAATGACAATGGCAGCAACTCACTAGAATTCAAGAAAAAGTAAGTTTATTAAAAAGATACAGAACCCAATCTCGAGAAGCACACCTGGCTCTAACTGGGCTTGGAAAGTTGTTGCACCTGAGTATCTCCATCTGTACAAAATCTTACAAAATATTTGCAAAATATTCTCTATCTATTGGCAACCTCTTTCTGAAATATTTTAATGAATATTTTGTAAATAAAGATACATTTGGCTACAATTTCCCATTTTCCCTATGAATGTCAACTTTAGGGGCAACTTTGGGGATATACTGTATTTTGAAACATTTATATCCTTTCTACAAATATTTACTGATGTCCAAAGGCACATATTCTTTAAGACTTATCATACAAATATTTCTAAAATTAGAGCTATCATCTTGTTATGAGAATTCTTTCACTATAGGTACAAGTTTCCATGATCTACCAATGACATAGGTACAAGTTTCCATGATCTACAAATGACATTTATAATACCAATTTAAGAATAAACTCAAGTTAAAAAACAGTATAAATTTTATTTTTATTTAAAGAAATGGGAACATAGAAATACACAGTCACAAAAGAGTTAAGAGAATGAGTTTTTAAAAATTCCCTAAGAAAACCAATTTCTTAGTATAGATCATTTTAAACAAAAAAAAGCGATATATTTATCAAAGATGTTGTGAACTCCCACTCAAGGTTCATGCAGAGCAGTGAGTTTTGACTGGTGTGCTATGGCGCATTGGTGGGCTGTGAGAGGATCTTAGGTACGGAGAGAAATTTTTTAAAGATGATTAACTTATTTTTGAAAGAAGTTCAAAGCACAGTAAGTATATTCTTTTTTTTTTTTTACTCTTTTTCTTTAATCAATTTAAGTATGCTGGAGAAGGTTAACTATAGGTTCACGTGTGCCACGAGATAAAAAAGGCTGAAAAACACTGATGTAGAAGACTGAAAGGTGATACTTAGATTACGTACTAATCAAGTGAATGAATTTGGGAATGTTTATCATCAAATGTTTCAGACATTCAGATATTTCACTGTCAATGCAATGGTAATAAGAGTAAATTTTTTATTATTTTTATATTTTATATTTGCCAGAACACAGAAGAAGAACTTAAGCACTATATTTAATGAAGCTAAGTCTTCAAAAATGTCATTTTAAAAATCATGGCCACTACCAAACCTCAGGCATTCTTTCATTCAGTTAAAGCAGGAGGTGTCATCATTGTATGTCCAGCTGGCAGCTGAGTAACCTGATGAAGCCAAGAAAGCATTTTTTCCCTTCATAATAAAATTCATTTTGTAAAAAGTTTTTAAAACCTTTCCTAATGCCATGGAATCATCTCATTGTTAGAATGGCCAGCCATTTTATATCTTCAGTGATCATGAAGACATTTGTATGGCTGTGATACTTCCCAGGATAATTCTATCTTTTGATGCTTTCTCTCTGGATACTCTAAAAAACGAAGCTATTAACCAGGAACATTTCAGGGGAATTATTATGTAGGGTGAAGAAGAATAAATTTATAGCATTACTTGCCTTAAATTTTGACCAATATAAATTCGATAAATGTTGGCCATAAAAGGCCAGAGGAAGAGTTTTATAAGGATGAAGCAATTATTTCTTTCAGTGTGGGAACATTGGCACGTTTGTTTCATCTAAAAGGTCTTGTTCTTGCCACTGTGACCTAACCTTACAGTTGGATTTTTACCAACTTCAGAATCGTCTTCTCAGACCGCTAAAATGTTATATATCACTTTGTCCCTCAAGGCAGGAGAAGATTCTTGAGAAAGCATTGAAAGTTAAGAGTACATGCTTGTTAGGTAGAAGACAAATAAGCAGAGAAAGTTATCAATAGAAATGCCAGTGAAAACCAAGCAACAAGATAAAGCTTAGAGAAACTGAGAAAAATTAACTAGATAGCCTTGATGATAAATATCCCAATATAACAATAGAAGCAAAGAAAGAACTTACATCCACAGCTCAAATCCATAAGTTAGATGGGGCAAGAGAATAATAAAAAAAAAACAAATCACACAATCTTAATAGAATAATACAGGTCTAAGAGACACACTGTAGGGCAAGTAGCAGTGACAGCACAATTACGACAGCACAATTGGTTGCTCTCATCGGCTGTCATCATGATATGAGGCTGTATTTGCTAATAAGAATAGAGTCCTAAATGGTACTTGTTCCATATTTCCAACATGCGTGTTGACATAATTTAAGAGATTGCATAAACTTATGAGAGTATACACTGAAAAAGTTCGTCACTATTTCCATACTATGCATAACACCAACAATCAAAGTAACATTTATTGAGTATTATTTGTTTGGCACTTTTCTAGGCCCCAGGGGTTCAACAATGAGCTAAAACAGACCAGAGTCCTGCTTTTCTAGACTTTACATGCTAATGGGAAGAACCAAAAAAATAAGTTATCACCGAAATATATAATTTCAAATCATGTGCAAGTAAAGTGCACATGAAGTGCATGTGCAAGTAGAGAAAAGAAAGATAGAACGACTAAAGGAGCAGATCCTAACCAAGTTTTCACGATCAGGACTTACTTCCCTGAGGATGTGTGAATTGAGATTAAAAAAATAAATGGATGTAAGTGAACTCTGTGAAGGTGTATAATAGAGAATTTTCCAAGGCAGATGTATCAGTGTGTTCAAAGGCCTTCGGTAGAGAAGATACTTTTGAGAATCTGAGAGACCAGCATGCTTGTACTCAAAGAGCTTGAAAGAACAGGGTAGAAAAAGCTCCTGTGGCCTTTTGTCACTGAAGAGGCAAATAACAGTGTGGTGAAGGTTGTGTCAGGACTGAGCACGAGGGTGTCTTCACCCATGAGAACATTCACAGCTCAAAACAAACAAAAGCAATGGGAAGCATCAGAGGAAAAAGAGCCAAGGAAGGGAGGTTTCCCAAAGACCACAGGAAGAATTTACTGGATAATCTAAACCAGTGCTTTTCAAAATGTGGTCCCCAAACCAGCAGCATTTGCATAACCTGGGAACTTGTTAGAAATACAAATTCTTAGACCCCACTCCAGTCCTACTAAATCAGCAACTCTGGCAGTTGTGAGCAGTAATTTTATGCATGCTAAATCTTGAGGACCCGTATCTAGATCTAAGCTCTTATTATCCTTGTGGACCAGTAACAGATTAAAACTATAACAGATTACCATCTGCTGTGGATTTTGTGTGTAGTAGAATTATAACAAAGAATAAAATAAAATAAAAATATTTCCAGATTCTACGTATGTAGCTTGACAAGTTGTCAGGAAAAACACGGGGTTATAAAGGACTGCTTTTCATTTTCAGCTCTGCATTTCAAAGTGTATCTGCTTATTTGGGGGGGGGGGTTATCGCATATTTTATGTGAGATTTACAAGTATCACAAGTATCCCAAAATAATAACTGCTCATCTAAAAATATTTTTACTTGATATTTTCATTTGTCACATAAAGGATTCTACTAAAACTTAAAAAACAATGAGGTAGCCCTAAGGACAGGTCAGTAATTGAATGAAATGATTGGGAAACTCCAATTTCTGATCTTATTATTAATATTTCCGAATTACTTATATAAATTTCACCTGCCTATCTGTTGGGCTAAGGAATAAATCATGAACCCATACACGCAGATTTCTTTAGCTAAATCTCATTCTTCAAAAATGAAGTGATTGGTGACCTTTTCTAAATAGGTTAGTGGCTCCTTCTCCTACCAATAGTAGGAGAATCAGAACTTAAATCCATCAGGATAATGTTGATCTTATTCAAAAAAGGGGCGAAAAAAAATACACCTGAAGAGCTGGGAAACAACTTACTTTTCTCCTTGGGCCAAATATAATGTTGATTAATTTTGTAAATGGTGATCAATATAAAGCAAAACTTGCTACCTACAGCTAAGACAAATCTCATAAAAATCTCATTGAACTACAGTATTGATCCAAATCCCCCAAGCACAGTTATAGGTATTACAGAGTAAGACAGCCCAGTTTCAATGCCACCATTTTTTAGCTAAGTTACATCAAGAACTCATTTAACGTCTCAGTCTTTTTTCCCCCTTATCTTCAAAATGGGCATAACATTAGGACCCACCATCATCAAGAGTGTTGTGAGTTTTTTCTTTTTTCTTCTTTTTTTTTTTTTGGTGAGAAAATTTCACCAGACCAGTCTCATATTCCTGGCCTCAAGTGACCTCTTACCTCAGTTTCCTAAATAACCAGGACTACAGGCATGTTGTGAATGTTAAGTGGCATAATACTTGTAAAGTGCATAGACTACTGCCTTACACTGTGTCCAATAAGTGTTTGTTTTTATTCTTATTGCATTAATAATATGCTTAATATTTTATGTTTAAAATAAAGCCAAAGGAATGACCTAATACTAAAATTAGTGCTTCATAAACTATAAGAAACTTACCTAACAATATGCCTACATACCTTTGACATGTGGCTTACAGCTCCTTTTAAAACTCATTCTTCTGATACAAGAATGACCATGGATCTGCGTGTTCATAGTATACAAAGTGGATTTAAGGGAGCCATTTGGGATAATCCAGGCAAATTACTGGCAGCTGATGGAGGATTTCTGCATCTGTAGCTGTGTTTGCTCTGCTCTATTGGTAGCAGAAAAAAATCATATTAACTTTTTCCTTCTGGTGTCCACCTGGCCCTTCACTACTAGACTTTGAATTCCAATGATGTCACCCTTTGATCTTTCCATTCTTAATGTCCATCTGTTGAGTGACTTTCTCTTCTAGCACAGAGCTGTGAAAAATAACAACCCCTCATTTAACATAAAAAACTGATTATTTCTATTAAATATTGTTTAAAATTAGACATGGCCTAATGCTTTCAACAGATTTGGCATGTATTCATCAGAACTTTAAAATTCTACTTGTTCTCTTGGCTGTGGTTAACTCAACAGAAAATGAAGTATGCTATACCTCCAATTATTACTGTCTACATTTAAAAAATAAAAAAATTTTAAAATCCACAATTAATCTCTAATTCTCGATATTTTTTAAACAAGGGAAAAAATGACTTGTGGATTTGTAGTAAGAACTGTTATGTAGAAATAAAATTAGAAAGAAAACTGAAAACATATGAATGACAAGATAAAAAAGTAATGAGAAAAATGTTTCAGAGTTGTAGTGCTTTCTCGTGGCCTTACTTCTCAATTCAGCCAAAGAGAAA
This sequence comes from Nycticebus coucang, assembly GCF_027406575.1. Taxonomy (NCBI): domain Eukaryota; kingdom Metazoa; phylum Chordata; class Mammalia; order Primates; family Lorisidae; genus Nycticebus; species Nycticebus coucang. Next base: position 46,472,979 of record NC_069780.1, read on the forward strand.
GAGTAGTTTATGGTAAATCTTACAGGCAGACTAGCAGGGTGCATGTGTAGTTACACACATCTGGTACGCAGGTGTCCAAGTGGAATTTGCCATCACTCCAAGAAACAGTCAGATATTGTCTTTTTAAATGGAAAATGGTGTGAGGACTAGAGGAATTCAGTGTTAGATGTCAAGTGTATAACATTTTCATATAAGTCAGCGTCACAGTTGGAGTTGTTGTTTGACATCCTTTTGAGTTAATTTTACCCAACTGAAAATGTTTCATAAAAATAAGATAAAAGCCAGTTTCTTGCTCTCCCTTCAGAATCAAGCAAATGAAAAGAAGGCTGTTTCTGGTTTCCATTGCTGAAAACCTTACTTAAGAGTTACGAAAAGATCAACGGTTTTGTTGTTGTGTTGTCTGAAAAAAATAAAAGTACTATAAGGAAGATTGTTGCTCAGTTTTTTTTTAAAATAGACTTCCAAGAACCAGTTCATTTTTAGACCCCAAAATGGATTCTTCACGGTTATAGTTTAAGCGTCGTCTTCTCGGGCTGTGTGCTGGGCTGGCTTGGGTGCCACCTGCTTGCGGCCTGCAGGGGAGCACAGCCAGGCTCACGTTGAACAGGCCTTCCATGCCTGAGAGGGGAGATGTGCCGTGGCTCCCAGCTTCTCTATTTCTCCCAGGGAGGGGGTGCTGATGTGCCATCTCCCCACTCAGTTTCTCTCTCTGTTTGGTGGGGAGAGAAATGCCCTTTTGGCCCCCAGCTTCTCTTTCTGACAGGACAGGAGCAGGGATATGACTAAAGACAAAGCGGGGTGCCTAAGGGCAGAGAGTAGGAACCAAGGTACAGCAGGGGTCTGTTCCCCAGGGGGAACAGCTACTGAGGAGCTTCTAGTGACCTTACACTGATCTGGGTCCATTAGGCCCATTATTATATAATTAGAATAGCAAATTTCAACCCCCGTAGCTTCTTCAGGTAGGTTTGAGGGACGACACAAGCATTTTGAAAAGTTTGTCAGGTAACTCAACCTATCAGTTACTCCAAAGGCGGAAGGCAACAGCCAGTCCTGCAGGGGGACAGGCGGGACAAACCGACAGCCTGGCTGCTTATGAAAGACGGCCGCGTTTCCAAGTCAGGGACTCCTGGCTTACCGAGAGGGACGCGCCTGGCTCTTCCCGATGTATTCTTCTATCCTTGTAGTCTGTTTGCCTTCGTTCTGCAGTAAATGTATGTGACCACAATTACTTTGTGACCACTCGGTTGTCGTCTACGCATCGGAGCCCGCTCTGGGCGCCGGGAGCGGAGAACCAGGGAACGTCCCGCTCCGGAGGGACCTGGCCTTCCGGCTCTGTAACAATCTGGCTTCCACAAGACTTCCTGCCCGCCTTTCGCTCAGGTTCCAAACTCCCTACCTCTTAACTTTTTTCTTGAGGATATATACTATTAAACATAGTTAGCCTTATAACCTAGGATGTTGGGTGCAGGGAGGAATATAGTAACAAAATTATGTCAACAAATGTTTGTTGTAGTCATAGGGGTCTGGTAACTTTGTATTTTAGCACCTTGAAAATAGTCCTTTTAATTTTTTTCTCCTTATACCTATAAGTCATAACTATCCTGAAGTGGTGGGGTTTAGAATAGTCACTTGATCTTAGTTTTCCGAGATCATCCGTAATGAACATAAAAACAGCTTCTTAGGTCTGAGAATGCTGTTGAGGACTGAGCTGTACAGATTATCCACAGCTTTCCACACCGCATGCATAGAACTTCCGCTGTTGCCTTGGAACCATCACCTCTGCTCCAGCACTGATGCACCGTCCCTTTACCGCTGCCTCTTTGTGGTTCTGCTAAGGATTGATTACAGCAGTCACGTTTGCTTCCTATAGGTAGAAATTGATCCTTAATCGGTGGCATGTGTGTATAAGAGATATTTAGAGATGTGCAAGCTCTGGCGTAGTTTGTATCCTGTCAATATAATTTGTCCTCATTCCTGTTCTAATGGATTCTTCTTTTAAAATAACTTTACTAAATATTTCCCTTTGACTTAACAAAACTGATATGTGTCCATTATTAAAAGTCTGGAGCTACAAAATAAAAATTACCTAAAGACAACCACAATTACTTTTTATTTTTTTTGAGACCATCTCACTCTGTTGCCCAGGCTAGAGTGCCATGCAATCAGCTTAGGTCACAGCAACCTCAAACTCCTGGGTTTAAGTGGTCCTTCTGCCTCAGCCTCCCCAGTACTGGGATTATAGGCTCCTGTCAGAACATTCAGCTAATTTTTCTTTTTTTAGTAGAGATGGTCTCCCTCTTGCTTAGGCTGGTTTTGAACTCCTAAATTCAAGAGATCCTCCTGTCTTAACCTCCCAATTGCAAGGATTATAGGTGTAAGCCTCCACACCCAGCCTACAATTAGATTTAAATACATATTACTGTGGTGTTTCATTTAAGTAGGTATGTGCATGCATTCATACATTCTTACATTTTCAGTTACAAAAGTACTTAATAAATTGCCATCACAAAATAATATTAATATTGTAATGCAATATTTTATCAGAGTTATATCTGTACATAATTTTTAAAAAATTCAATGTTTACAAAAAATAAAATAAATTCAACCTAACATGAATATACTGATTTCTAGATTTCCCAACAAAGTATTATCTATTCAATTATTAAAGAATAAACACAAACAACTACATCTAAACACCCACACACCACAAACATACATCTGATCTACCCATCCTTTTCACTTAATTACATTATAATATTTTATAGCTTCTTTATAATTATGTAAATATTTTTACTATTGAGTCATGTAGGAAACTATGTTGACAATTACTATTTTGACTAATTTTTGTGTTTGTTTCCACTCTAGGCAAAGCTAATGATCACTTGTTTCTTCACTTGCTTACTTTTCAATATTCTCATCCCTAATTTATCATAAAAGTATCTGTTATAACTATAAATCTTTTTGGCCAATGAAAGTGAATGTTAATAAAATTAAGATTCTACTCAACTTTTTTCTGAGGGTGTGGCTGAGTTTTACAGCCACACGATACATCAGTGCATTTGAGGTATTATTTGGTATTTGGGTTAGACATTCATCTTTAGTCTTTTCTCCACAGAGATTTGCCACGTTGTCATTTCTCATTCCTTCCTGCATGACTTCATCAGGTCCAATGTGTCATTTCTTCTGCTACTTTGGTTCTAAACCTGAGAGTTTATTTCTAAAACCTGAGAATTGGTTCTAAACCAATTGAGATTTGTTGTTTTGTTTTGATTCACATTGGTTCCCTAAAACTTGAGAGGTTACACATGCTTTTATTTGGACACATTTGCAGCTATAACTTATCCAGATTCATAGAAAATTTATGAAATGGTCACATGGGTGTTCTCCTTTATTCTGTTAAGGTAGTAGAGTTCAAACCTTACTTTGTCAAAACCATTCATAATGTATTCTTATATTTGTTGCTGGATTTGATTTACTAACATCTTGTAAAGGATTTTTATATCTATGTTCATGAGGTATATTGGTCTGTAATTCTTTTATTGGTGTTGCCTTTGGTTTGGTACATTAAGGCTTGCAATAAAATGAGTTGAAAGTGTACCTCTTATATTTCCTAAAAGAGTGTGTTCAAAATTGGTAATGTTTCTTTCTCTAAAGTTTGATATAAATTACTGAGACAGGCTGACTGATCCGTTTCCTGTTTTGACATAGTCTTTTGTTCTATATGTCCAGAGATTACAGTTTACCTAATTTTAGCCAATTAATAACAAGAGAGAAAAAAGAAACAGGTTGACCACAAGATCTTGCTCTTGTGGTCCAGTGATTTCTCTGGAGCCCCTACAGTTGCAGTAACTCTTTCTTTTTTTTTTTTATTGTTGGGGATTCATTGAGCAGTAACTCTTAAACCCAAATCTTTAGTAACCCCACCTTCATTTCAATAGTACAAGTCACGCCCAGGGGTGGAGATTTAATATGCTACTGATACCTACTAAATGCTATGTAAACCTATTGCGCAGGCGCTGGGAAAACCCCACCCATTCCTGTTTCTAAATCTTCCCTTTAGAAAAGCCCTAGAAAGACGATTCCACACTATCCTTGGAAAGAAGTCTGAACTTTCCTGTTTTTTTTGGTACAGACTCCCTTGTGCACAAGCTAGGTAAACCCTTTCTTTGCTGTTATGTCTGGTGATCTCTCATGTTCCTGAGAGATTGATTGCAAGTACCGGGGATGTTGGTAATGATTTCTTGGTGTTAACAGTGAAATTCATTTAGACCTGGTATTTCCTTTGAGAGAAATCTTATTGACAAATTTAATTTATTCGCAATACGCAGTCATCCTTCATTGTTCACGGGGGATTCATTCCATCTCTCCCCACTCTACAGATACCAAAATATGAAAACGCTCAGATATCTTCTATATAATGGCATACTATTTGCATGTAACATAAGCACATCCTCCTGTACACTTTAAATCATCCTCGGTTACTTACAATACCCAATGCAATGCTTATGCACCATGTCATTTGTGTGGATTCAGTGTCTTATTTGGTGCACAGAAAAATCTTGTTTTACTTTTTGGAGGTTTATAAAATATTTTTTCCACATATTTTTGGTCCACAGTCCGTTGACTCATGGACGCAGAACCCATAGGTATAGAGCACTGACTTGGTATTCACATTTTCTAATTCTTTTTGCACTGGTTCTGGTAATTTGCATCTTTCATATCATTTTACCATTTCAAGTACATTGCAAAATTTGTTAGTATAAAGTTGTTTATAATATTCTATTACCGTTCTTTTATTGTGTATAGGTATTTTTTCACTCATCATTGATATTACAAGTTTGTTTCTCTTTTTGAAATCAATATTGCTAGATATTTAACAGTTAGATAATTTTTTTAGAGAAAACTTTTGATTTTCTGATTTTTTCAATTGCTCTATTTTCTACTTCATTGATATCTGCTTTCAAAGCTAATATTATTTTCCTCTCTATACTTACCTTTGATTTAATTTGCTCATTTTTTTTTTACTTCTTAACGTGGGAATATATGCAATAACTATATTTACAGCTACCTTCTTTCAAACATAGGTATTTAAGAATATGACGTTTTAAAAACAGTGCTTTATCTGTATCTCATGATAATTTAGTCAAATATGTTCGATTACCTGTCTTCTTCACCCCATGGGTTATGCAGCAGTGTATTGCTTAATTTCCAAATAACCAGAGATTTTATAGATAATTTATTGTTACTGATTTCTATTTGTTAACATTATAGGCAGAAAGTTTATTTGCATGTTTCCCATTCTTTGAAATGTATTAAGGCTTGTTTTATAATCTATAATATGGTCTATTTTGCTGAATGCTCTATGTTATTTGGAAATGCTGCTACAAATACTTATACATCATCTATAAATACCGATTATGTGAAATTGATCAATAGTGTTTTTTAAGTCTTTTGTATATATTCCATCACTTTTGCTGTATTCTGTTGTTTACAAGCAAGTCAAGTCTCCTTGACTCCTTCACAGTCAAGGAGAAGGTAGCACACAAAGATAGGATTTTACCATACAAGACATGACATTTAAGTTCATGAACTCATCCTAGAAAAAGTGCTACAGACCTCATTGCTATGTATAAGTATGGTCACCTTCAAAGTACTCCTCTTGGGAAGCTATGCACTGACGTCAATGCCTAGTCCACCCTTCAAAGTAGTTTTGGAACCCTTTTTCTGGAATGGCATCAGATCTGTCATTATTGGCCTTGATGTCCTGAATAACATCCAAATGTCTTTCTTGCAATATTTTCTTTATCTTTGGGTAAAGAAAAAAGTCACTGGGGTCAAGACCAGGTGAGTAGGGAAGGTGTTTCAATACAGTTGTTTGTTTACTGGCTAAAAATCTCCCTCACAGACAGTGCCATGTGAACTGGTGGATGATCCTTGTGATGCAAGAGCCACAAGTTGTTGGCCAAAATTTTCATTTAAGATTTTCCTGTTTCTCTATCAACATTTACTTGGTCTGCTATGCTTCCCAAAGTCAACCAACACTTTTTAAGCACAATCCGATGAACTTTTGCAATGTTTCTGTCAGGCTCATTACTGGCCACCTTAACCTCTTTTCCTCAGTGACACTTTCTCTCTCCTCAGAAAAATGTTCAGTCCATTTGGACACTGCCATTTTCTTCATGGCATTATCCCCATAACCTTGGATTAACACGTTTCTGATTTCACTTCCACTCTTGCTGAGTTTAACAAGAAATTCATAAATGTTTATTCATTGCTCTAATTCCAGCTCTGACATTCTCAAGATGGCACACAAAAACAAGCAACAATTCAGGAAGACACCACTACACATTGACAACGAACACAGCTGTAAGATACCAATACACCAAGATTATGCAGCAAAACCAAAATTGTGCCATGCTGCCACCAAAGCGCAGTATAGCAAGTTCACGACCTAATTGTCAGGACTCAGGGCTACTTTAGGCATCTGTCTGCCCCAGTCTGTATCTAAAATATCTTTTTTTCAAATGCCATGTATTTTGTTGTTTAATTTAACTGTTTAGTTCATTTACATTTAAGGTAGCATTGTTATCACTGTGTTTGTCTACCTTTCTTTAAAAACTACTATTGGTGGTCGGCACCTGTGGCTCAAAGGAGTAGGGTACCAGCCCCATATGCCAGAGGTGGCAGGTACAAACCCACCTCCAGCCAAAAACTTCAAAAAAAAAAAAATACTATTGGTTCTTACTTTCTTTGTTCTTCTTTTCCTGGAATCATTTATATGACTCACATAATTCTAATACTCAATTTTAGGTCTAATATTGACTTCATCTAGATGTCTTCATGTTATTTTCTAAACCTTTTGTGATTAAAATATGCAATTTTTTTTACATTTTTTAAAATTTCAGATTAATATGATGGTACAAATAATTAGGTTACAATGTTTGCATTTGTGAGGTAAAGTCCCTGGTTGTGGTTTTGTCCCACACTCAAGAGCTGTGCCATATATCCTTACATTGTGCCCATTAGGTGGGAGCACACAAATCTACTTCCCTCTCTCCCAACTTGAATTGAGCTCTTGCATGAACATGTTTAGTTCATCTACTGGTTTCATATTAGTATTAAGTACATTGAATACCTTTCCATTTTTGTGATACTTTACTAAGAAGAATGTGTTTCAACTCCATCCAGGGTAATATAAAAAGTCTCCATCTTTTTATGGCTAAATAATATTCCATGATATACATATACCACAGCTTTTTAGTCCATGCATGGGTTGATGGACATTTAGGTTGTTTCCCTATCTTGGCAGTTGTAAATCGAGCTGCGATAAACAATCTAGTGCCAATGTCCTTGTGATAAAATGATTTTGTTCTTCTTATAGATGCCTAATAATGGGATCGTGTGATCAAATGGAGGGTCTATTTCAAGTTCTTTGAAGATTCTCCATACTTCTTTTAAAGAGCCTGTATTAGTTTGCAGTCCCACCAACAGTGTAAAAGTGTTCCCTTCTTTCCACATCCATGCCAGCATCTGCAACTTTGGGAGTCTGTGATGTGGCCCTTCTCACTGGAGTTAGGTGATTATCTCAGGGTGGTTTTGATTTGCATTTCTCTGATGAGTAGGGATGATGAGCATTTTTTTAATGTTTGTTAACCATTCGTCTGTCTTCAGAGCAGGTTCTGTTCATGGCTCTTGCCTTACAAAAAGGTGTGAGAAAAATTCTTAATGATATAAGCCTGAGGAAAAATTTTAGGAAGGAAACTTCCTTGGCAATCTCAACAATAACGAAAATAAGCACCATTCTAAGGTCCTAGCTCCACAGAGCTATGTCTACCTTGGAGTTGCCTTTATTGCCTCTGCCTCCTCATTTACCTCCCTGCCACCTGCCTAGGCTTGAGGAGGGAATGGAAAATCCATCTTGTGCACCCTATGAGCAGGTGCTGCCCAATCCCACTGCCACCAGGGCCCCTGGGAGGAGCAGCCACCCCTCGACCTGGCATCCTCTACCACCAGCTAGTAGCCTCACTCAGCCTTCTGTCGTGAGACCTGGGCACAGCACGTGCCCCTGGCCCACACTTCCCACTGCCGCCATCTGGGTAGTGTAGCCACTGCCCTGCCACTTGGATAGCACTGTCACTGACCCATCTAAGCATATGTTGACATGTGCTGCCTGCCCTCCATGAACTGCCTATGCCACCAGACCTGGGCAGAGAGAACATCCCTGGCACCCACTGCCAAACACTCATGGACACCCATTTCTGCTGAGAGGAACCCACCCTTCTCCCTCCTGAGCTTTCAGCCATGTTTGAAGGACAAGCCCACCCCCCATGGGACTACCTCCAGCCCTGCATGGACTCTGACAATACAGCAGAATGAAGAGCTGCAGGAGAGCAGAAGCATTAGGGGCTCAGAGTACACTGGCCCTCTCCTGCCTGGTCAATGTTCCAGGGTCAGACACAAGCACACCTTCCAGGTCCTTTCCTTCTCTTCACTGAGAACAGAATGCAGCATAGAACAGGGGTCCTTCAAATCTACCTGTTTTGAGATGAGAAAAGAGGTTCCAGATGAAATGGAACCAGCATAAGACCTCTGTCAACATGAAAAAAAAAAAAAGACCGTTGTGACATCCCCCAAAGGATGATACAAACTCTCCTGTCATATATTCAGATTTAAAAAAAAAATCACTCTTCTTTTTTCCCTCATGCTATCTTGTCTAAGTGAAAAAAAATGTGTATATACATATATGTATATATACAGACACTCCATGGAATACTACTCAGCCATCATTAAAAAGAGTGAAATAATGTCTTTTGAAGAAACTTGGGTAGAACTGGAGACCATTACCCTAAGTAAAGTATCTCAAGCATAGAAAAACAAATACATGTTCTCATTTATAAGTGGGAGCTAAATAAATGGTATGTATGGTAATAAGGTGGTATAATGGACATTCAAAATTAAGAACAGGGTAGGAAAGAAGTGAAGGGATACCTGTAAAAAATCTACCTACTGGGTAGAATGTACATCATTTTGGTGATGGGTTCACTAAAAGCCCTTACTTCAGAGTTATACAACTCTTCCATATGATGAAAATCACTTATTTCTCCTAAATCTATTGAAATTTTAAAAACCCTAAAATTAGGATGTAATAACTCAAACTGAAAAATAAACTAAAATAGTGTAAAATAGATAAAATGTTGAAAAAAAATAGCCAGAAGAGAAAGTTTGAAGTGTTCCCAGACAAATAATAAATATTCAAGGTGATAGATAATCTAAGTGCCCCAGTATGATACATCAGATGTATCAAAATATCATATGTACTCCATGAATACGTACAAATGTTATATATCAGTAAAAATATATATGCACTTAAATATTTTGTTCTTAGTTTCAACAAATATAAAATTACTCTAAAAAAAGACTAAATTTAATCAATGCATTTAACCTTCTTTAAAAAATTAAAAGCACTTTAATTCCAAACTCTTTTCTTTAATTGGCATCTTGTTGCCTTTAACATTTTAATTCTATAACATTTTATAAGCTCTCTCTCTCTGAGTGCTATTATTTTACAGCAGTTTTTGTTTATATTTAAACACACATTTGTTTATATTAAAACACACATTTAATTTATCACCTAGCATTTATCTTCTAGCATTTCCTGTGTTTATTTTTCTTATTTTTGAAATAAATAACCAGCATCTCTGTTTTTGTTGATCTGAAATGTCCTTACGTTTTTCTTTTTTTTTCTTTTTTTTTTTTACATTGTTTTTTTTTTTTGTAGAGACGGAGTCTCACTTTATGGTCCTCGGTAGAGTGCCGTGGCATCACACAGCTCACAGCAACCTCCAACTCCTGGAGCTAAGCAATTCTATTGCCTCAACCTCCCGAGTAGCTGGGACTATAGGCGCCAGCCACAACGCCTGGCTATTTTTTGGTTGCAGTTTGGCCGGGGCCGGGTTTGAACCCGCCACCCTTGGTATATGGGGCCGGCGCCTTACCGACTGAGCCATAGGCACCGCCCGTCCTTATGTTTTTCTTACTCTTGTATAATTAATAATATTTACCTGGCTACAAGTTATGCAAAGATCAGATTTTTATTTCATTTCTTTCTCTTTTCAATCCTTTTTTTTGGTCAGTTGATATTTTCACTCAGGATGGAGTCAATCAAGTTCCAACTTCCTGTGATGGTCTCAGTGGTTATCTGCAGTCTGCAGATGTGGCTAGATACTCACAGATCTCCTGAGGGTACACCTGGCTTCATACTTTCTTACCACTATGGTGTGCTCACTTTCCAATTTTGCCCTTTGTAGGTCGTCTATATTTCCCATTAACATAGTTTTGCATTTAAAGGTTTGCTTTATCTTTGCCAGAATTTCTAGGTGATCATCCTGAAAAGATTTTTCAAGCTATAAATGCCATAAAGCCTGATTTAACAATTTCTTTAATATTCACCTCTTTCCTCACTTCTCTAATGTGGAGCTTAGGTTCCATGGCCCATGATAATGATCTTACTTCCTTTTCTATCACAGCAGAGTGACAATATCACAGATCTGGTTACATAAACCTCATCTGCTTCATGTATATACAATTGTGCTGACTGGGCATCCTTTAAATGTATAGCAGCAAACCTTAAGTATTAATAATACACAAAGGCCCAGCAATCTTTCTACATTTCTAAATTCAATTGCCTGTTTCATTCTCCAGAAAGACACATTCACACCTTCTTTTCTTTTTTCTTTTCTATTTTTTTATTATTAAATCATAACTGTGTACATTAATGCAATCATGGGGCACCATATACTGGTTTTATAGACCATTTGACATATTTTCATCACACTGGTTAACATAGCCTTCCTGGCATTTTCTTATTGTGTTAAGACATTTATAGTCTACATTTAGTAAGTTTCACATGTAACCTTGTAAGATGCACCATAGGTGTAATCCCACCAATCACCCTCCCTCTGCCCATCCTCCCCCAACCCTCCCCTTCCTCTCCCTCTTCCCCATATTCTTAGGTTATAACTGGGTTATAGCTTTTGTATGAAAGCCATAAATTAGTTTCATAGTAGGGCTGAGTACATTGGATACTGTTTCCTCCATTATTGAGGTACTTTACTAAGAAGAATATTTATGTTCCAGCTCCATCCATGTAAACATGAAAGAGAGAAAGTCTCCATCTTTCTTTAAGGCTGCATAATATTCCATGGTGTACATATACCACAATTTATTAATCCATTCATGGATGGATGGATACTTGGGCTTTTTCCATGACTTAGCAATTATGAATTGGGCTGCAATAAACATTCTGGTACAAAAATCTTTGTTATAATGTGATTTTTGGTCTTCTGGGAACTACTTTGAGATATCATCTAACTCCAGTAAGATTAGCCCATATCACAAAATCTCAAGACCAGAGATGTTGGCGTGGATGTGGAGAAAAGGGAAACACTTCTATACTGCTGGTGGGAATGCAAATTAATACATTCCTTTTGGAAAGATGTTTGGAGAACACTTAGAGATCTAAAAATAGATCTGCCATTCAATCCTATAATTCCTCTTCTCTTTTTTCAAATTGTCAGCACACTTAACAGCAGACGACCTTGTCTATACTTTCTGAATAAAAAATAAATAAAAAATAGCCAAAAAGAATTATCTCGTCCCTCACAGTATATATTTCCATATTTCCTGATGTTCCTGAATGTTTTGCAATTCACATTGCCTTTCCTCCCATTATAGCAGATAAAATGTGGATGCTCCTATCTAGAGAAAATTCTTTCACTTATGCGTTAGATCCCATCCCCATCACATACTTAAAACCTGCTTCTGCGATCATCCCTCCCTCCCTCACCCTTGATCTCCTCTTATCCCTGGCCATAGCATATAAACAAGCTGTGATAGCGCTCTAGTTAATGTCACTATGGCAACTCCCTAGCATAGCACTGAGAAATGCAGGTTCAAGGTCACAGAGTGTACTGAGATATGGACACTCCCTACAGTGCCTGGCCTCAAATATCTGTGGATAGTGCAGAAGAAATAAGGTCTAAAAAACATACATAATGTTTGCTTTTTCTTTTCTTCATGTCAAAATAATTTTAGAGGTACATAAAAGAATAATCTTTTCTACAGAGGAAGCTAGACCTATTGGATATCTACAAAACAAACCAAAAAACTTCAAGAAGAACTTAGACTTTTACTCATTGAATTATCTTGGTAATTTTACTGAAAATCAACTGAGAATAAACATAAAAATTTAGTTTGGTTGGACTTCTAGCTATGTTCCATTGATCTACGTGCCTACTATATGCCAATACTATATTGTCTTAAATACGGTGGCTACATGGTAAATTTGAAATTGAATAGTGTAAGCCTTCCAAATTTATTCTTCTTTTTCAAAATTGTTTTAGCTATTCTAAGTCCTTAATATTTCCAGATGTATTAGAATCAGTTTGTCTATTTTGACTAAAAGAAAAAAAGGACTTGTTTTTTGATAGGGATTGTGTTGAGTTTATAAATTAATTTTGTGGGGAATTAACATCTTGGCAATATTCTAATCCTTGAATATGTATTATTTCTCTATATCTTTAGAGCTTCTTCAATTTCTTTCAGCAACATTTTATAGTTTTCAGTGTATGTATTTTACCTCTTTTGTTAAATTTATTTCCAAATTATTTTTGATGTTATTGGGATGAAATTATCTTCTTACTTTTTAGTTTTTTGTTATTAGAATATGAAAATGATTTTAATTTTTTTATATTTATCTTATATCCTACAACCTTGCTTGATCCATTTATTTTTTCTAGTAGGGTTTTTTTTTTGTTTGTTTGTTTGTTTTTATAAATTCCTTAGGAGTTTCACATACAGGATCATATCTACAAACAAAAAGCCTTCCTGCTTTCTTTCCTTACAACTTTCATGTCTTTATATTTCTCTTCCTTTTTTTCTTTTTTTCTGTCTTTTTGAAAATTGTTTTTTGTTCCACTGTGTTTGAATGTTCATGTTACTATGAACTATCTAAGTTAACCTGGTACAAATTACTTTGCCTCTTAGCATCTCCATTGTCCCAGCTATAAAATGGGATTAGTTAATATTAGCAGCTCTTTAAAGTGTTATTGTGCTGATCAAATAATTAAACATACATAAAATGTTAGAACAATATGGTATTCTATAAATTCTTACCAAATATTGTTTTATTTAACTGCAAGCATATTACTAATTGTGCCTATATCTATTGAGTATCACCTTTTGAAGTGCTTTGAAAGGTCCTTACCCTAACTCTAAAATAGTCATGCTCACTATTTCTTTGACATTAGGCTTCATGCTTCATCCAGTGCCAAAGTTAGTATATTTGAGACCAATTTCTTTCCAGCTATACCTCTTATATCTATAATCTATCAACATAGAAAGGAAGCAGAAATTGGCAGTCAAAATTGATTTCTTAAGATGATTTATAGTGCATAATGTTTCTAAGCAAAAATAACATATCTGGTTGAGGTGGATAGATTGCCTGAGCTCAGGAATTGGAGACCAGCCTGAGCAAGAGCGAGACCCCCCCTCTCCAAAAACATAGCTGGGCGTGTGGCAGGTGCCTGTAGTCCCAGCTACCCAGGGAGGCTGAGGCAAGACAATGGCTTTGAGCCCAAGAGTTTGAGGTTGCTGTGAGCTTTGATTCCATGGCACTCTACTGAAGGCAACAAAGTAAGACTGTCTCAGAAAACAAAACAAACAAACAAAAAATACAGAACTTATCTAGAGGCATCATATTACCTCATTTCAAATTATACTATAAAGCTTTAGTAACCAAAACAATATGTCACTTGTACAAAGCCAGAAATATAGACCAATGGAACAGAATACAGAAATCAGAAATAAAACTATCTACCTAGCTATGACCAACTAATCTTCAACAAGGCAGACAAAAATGTATACTGGGAAAACAATGCCCTATTCAATAAATGGTCCTGGGAAAACTGGATAGCCACATGCAAAAGAATGAAACAAGACCCCCCAGTATTTAATTCACGATGGATTAAAGACTTGACTGTAATTAATAAAACTATAAAAATCCTAGAAGAAAACCTAAGAAAAAACTCTTTTAGATGTAGGCCTAGCCAAAGAATTCATGACTAAAATTCCAAAGACACATACAGCAGCAACAAAAACAAATAATTTTGATTTAATTAAATTAAAAGTTTCTACACAGCAAAGGAAATAATCAACAGAATGAATAGACAACCTACAGAATGGGAGAAAATATTTGCAAACTATACATGTGACAAAAGTCTAAAAGCCAGAATCTACAAGGAACTCAAACAAATCAGCAAAAAACAAATAATAACCCAATCAAAAAAGCAGGCAATACACATGAACAGAGTTTGTCCAAAGAAGATAGACAAAAGGCCAATAAATTTATGAAAATATGTTCAACATCACTGATCACCAGGGAAATGCAAATTAAAACCCCTGAAGATGCCACCTGTTAGAATGGCCATTACTAACATGTCAAAAAACAACAGATACTGCCATGGATGCAGAGAGAAAACTTATACACTGTTGGTGGCACTGCAAACTATTTCAATTCCTATGAAAACCAGGACATACATTCCTTAAAGAGCTGGAAGTAAACCCACCAATCAATCTAGCAAACCCATTAGTGGGTATCTACTGAAAGGAAAAGAAATCATCTTATCCAACAGACACCTGCACTTGAATGTTTGTTCCAGCACAATTCACAGTTTCAAAGATATGGAATCATGCTAAATGTCCCTCAATTCTCGAGTGAATAAATAAAATATGATTTTATATTCATATGTATATACGTATGTGTATCATATATATGTATGTATAGCATTACATGCAGCCATACAGAAGAATGAAATAATGTCTTTTGCAGCAACTTGGATGGAACTGGAGACCATTATCCCAGGTGAAGTATCTCAGGAATGGAAAAGCAAAACTACGTATTCTCACTAATAAATGGGAAGTAAACAATGGGTACATACTGGCACAAAGAGATAAAAAGAACTTTGGAAACTAAAAAGGGGGCAGGGTCAGAGCTGCAAACTTACCTATCAGGTACAATAAACACTGTCCTGGGGAGAGGCACACTAAAAGCTGTGACTTCAGCATCACGCAGTGTATCAATGTAACAAAAATACTTGTATTTCCTTAATATTTTGAAATTTAAAAACTTTATATTTTTCAATCATGAAAGAAACTCCCTTTTTTATGATTAGCATCTATGAATAAACAGAGAAAGAAAGAAATGAGGTTTGCCTAGACCATTCAATGAATTTTCCTTCTTAGTTACAGCAATAAAAGTAACACATCAAAAACATAATTGTGTTTAACAGAAAATAGAAAATAACAGACATTAGGCATTATGTTAATAAATGGTTGCTTACTTGCAAAAGCATAATTTTAATTAGGAAAAAACGAGGCTATACCAAAAATTTTGTTCAGAGACTTTTTCTGTATGTCCTATAAGTCTCATAATATATCATATGATTTTGTAAGTCATAGAAGAACATAGCACTCACTGCAACTTGGAAAAACTGTTAATTGTATGCCTCAACAAGAATGTTACAATAGGTTTATCAATTTGTCTTTAAAAAATTAAATGTTACAAAAAAGTATTAAATGTTACATGATGTCCACAAGATTAAAAAATAATTTGCAAATTTATAAAACAAAGTTTGACTCATTTCTATTTTGAAGAAAAATAACTTGTTATCTGAAATATAATCCTGATTTTGTAACTCTTCTCATTGAGACACTGATGAGATGAATTGAGAAACGCTGTACACTAAAGCCACTTTCAGAGGCTTACAAAGGTCATTACATATTAAAGTAATTTCCTAGGTTAAATGACAGTGGAGTTTCTGGAGACAGTAAAATGGTGGGTCAGATTCTACTGAGTGCCATATAATCTACTGTATCACTTGGCTTGATTTCAAATAACATTTCATAATTTCAGTGACTGGGCGGAGTCTCTGCTATGACTTGGAGAACATGAATTCCAACATAATTATTGAATTTTTTTAATAGGAACTAGTGATCATCTAGAAGAATGGGCTCAGCTGAAGTAAACTTGTATGTTCAGTTACCAAACATAGTTGCTAGAGCAATGTACCATATTTCCCACTCCTCCTTTTTCCATAGAAAGGAGAAAATGGCCTGATGGGTGCAACATTGACGTAAGAAGGCACAGCTTCCAATTGGAATAATTAATAATGGTAATAATAGGGCCCGTGTCTTCTGATTCCACTGATTTCCACTTCACTGTATGATCATTTGTGCTGAATACATTCAAACTGTATTTAATTTAGATGCTGCTGGCATAAAAATAACCAGGCAAGTCCTTAGTGTTCTGTGAACACATTCTGTGAACATAGATTTTATCAACTAAAATCGGAGAAAATACTGCCTGGCATAATGCCATAATGTAAACCAGCTCTAGCAACACATAGAAATGTGTATGTGAACGCACTTGAAGAATTCCAGGTGCCATAGAAATGTAAGACAGTGCTGTTGTTGTTATTCATCCTTTGTTTATAAAATTATTTCGGCCATTACTTATTAAGAATGTCTTCTTAAAATTTCCTATTTTGAGCTTTCAGAGGATTTTGTGCATTGGCAAAAATCACCACCTGGCCCTAATGAGGTGGCTGTGATGGTGCCACTTGGATTCAAGACCAGATTTTATTTTTTATTGAATCGGTTTCTTCATTTGGGCTCTGCTTCCAGGGCCCTAATTTTCTGGCTCAGTTCAGGTTCACAGATTTGTCAGACAACAATATTTGGCAATTCTAGAGCAGAAAAGGCCCCAAACTAAATGGAATTGGGAAATCTCATAGGGTTTCCATGCCAGGGCTCTCTGGAAAGGGAAAAGATTAAAAAGGGAAAAGAAAAAAAACAGTAAAGCATCCTTCACTCCTGAAGATGAACTAGGACCTGCCCTCTCCTCACTCCCATCCACTGCCTGCCATAAGACACACACACACATACACATAGACTTTCAACATTAACCTATTGCTTAATAATGTATTTTCTCTCTGAATCATGAGAAACCTAATGTGAATCATTCAAGAATGAAAACAGAGGGTGGCGCCTGTGGCTCAGCGGGTAGGGCGCCAGTCCCATATGCCGGAGGTGGCGGGTTCAAACCCAGCCCCGGCCAAAAAAAAAAAAAAAAGTAAAAAAGAATGAAAAGAGAATAGGAGGAGGGGAGGTATTTGGCAGGATCTCACCTAATGTGCACAATGCAAGGGTATTTAGCGTGCTCCCCACCCCCAGGGTGAGAGGCTCTCCTACAACTTGAACTTTATGTTGGAAGTGAAAACAATGTAACCTATAAATTTGTTCCCTCATATTAATTTGAAATAAAAAAAGAGAATGAGAAGAGACTAAACACTGATTCATACAGGACTATTAGGACAATATTTTAAGACAAATCTTGTCTTTTTGTAAATGAGTTTTGTGATACAGTTAAGAAAGCCTAAGCTAAGATGTATTAACACTCCTAATTATACTTTATACTAAGGCTAAGATCTTTGAAGTTTGGTTTACATAATTCTATTTTCTTTTTTTTATTAAATCATAACTGTGTACATTAATGCAATTATGGGGTACAATGTGTTGGTTTTATATTCAATTTGAAATACTTTCATCGTACTTGTTAACATAGCCTTCAACACATTTTCTTAGTTATTGTGTTAAGATATTTATATTCTACACTTAGTAGATTTAACTTGTACCCTTATAAAATGCACCGTAGATGTGGTCCCACCACTTCCCCTCCCTCTATCCATCCTCCTGCCTCTCCTCCTCTTCCCACCCCCTCCTCTTTCCCTTTCATCTTGGGCAGTAGTTGGGTTATAAATTTCATTTGGAAGTGTGAGTGCTTATAAATTAGTTTCATAGTAGGGCTGAGTACATTGGATACTTTTTCTTCCATTCTTGAGATATAAGAAGAATATGTTCCAGCTCCATCTATGTAAACATAAAAGAGGTAGTCTCCATCTTTTTTAAGGCTGCATAATATTCCATGGTGTACATATACCACAATTTATTAATTCATTCCTGGGTCAATGGGCACTTGGACTTCTTCCATGACTTAGCGATTATGAATTAGGCTGCAATAAGCATTCTGGTGCAAATATCTTTGTTATAAAGTGATTTTTGGTCTTCTGGATATATATCTAGTAAAGGAATTGGCAGGTCTATTTTTAGATACCGAAGTAATCTCCAAACATCTTTCCAAAAGATGTGTTAGTTTGATATTAGTTTGCGTTCCCACCAGCAGTGCAGAAGTGTTCCCTTTTCTCCACATCCATGCTGACATCTATAGTTTTGGGATTTTGTGATGTGAACTAACCTAACTGGAGTTAGATGGTATCTCAAAGGTGTTTTGATTTGCATATCTCTGATGATTAAGGATGATGAGCATTTTTTCATGTGTCTGTAGACCTTGCACCTGTCTTCTTCAGAGAAGTTTCTATTCAAGTCTCTTGCCCACAGTGAGACGGGATCACAGAATGGGAGAAGATATTTGCAGGTTATGTCTCTGACAAAGGTTTACATAATTCTAAACCATATTTATGTCATTGAATTCCTGGATGCCTTTGGATTGAAACAGTTTCAGGCCACATGACACTGAGTTCTGCTGCATGGACCCTACTGCACCTTCCTCTGGCAAAAGAAGACAGAGGGCAGAGAGGGTGGGACTCTGAATCAGTGGTGGCCCTGACAGATACTGAGGAATATACAGACAGGTAAGCTCCGCCCTGCCAGGTGAGTGGTATGTTAGATTCTGGTGAGGGAGAGCTCTTTCTTCACTTTTTACTTTATTATTTTTGCTTATTTCTCAGTTCCCTGTGAGAAGCAAGTTGAAATATGGCATGATAGCATGACAGTGGCTCACCATGGGCTAAGGAACTCAGTATTAATAGATTTTCTTGTTAAAATACTGCTTCCGTACAAGGCATATGTACCGTGTTACAATATTGCATGCTTTTTCTGGTACACAGCAAATGAAATGTGAGCGCTGGACACAAACTTCAGTCAGCCCATCTGCTTCTGAGGTTTAGGCAGTGCCTTAAGGGATCTGTTGCTTAGAAGTGTGGAGGAGAAAAATGACATCATTATCTGGGATTGCTGGATTTTTTAGGCTGCTCTATGCCTGATTTCCTTACCTAAAAAAATAATGTTTGGAACTAAATGATTGCTAAAGTTCTCCCACTTGTAAAAGTGCATTTATTTTGTTTTAAGAAACTGCTTTGTCATTGGAAAATATTCCTATAAAAGTGTTAAGAGTTAGTGTTTTTAAATATGTTTACTGCTAGAAACCATTTAAACTAGAGATCAGTCCTTAAATGATCAAAGGGTTATGAGTGAGCAGGAGCTTTGAGGGGACTTCATCATACCATATCTGTCAGGGCCACCATTGCAGTCACCCTTAAAAAATCCATTGATGTTCGCATTACTATCAGTAATTTTTCAACATGTAATTGTTGCTTAATTGATTCAAAATACGTTAAGCACCTCCTTTTTTTTTACATGCAAATTCCAAAACATTTATGAAAGCCTACTCTAAATTGAAAGAGAACATCTTTACAATTTAGTCTAGCAATGCTACAAAATAAAGGATTATTATTATCTGCCCATTGTATGTTATAAGAATTTAAAAATTGAGTTCAGAAGTAGCTAATACAAGGTTAGATGTTTATTGAAAAAAATTATTTTCCCTGAACAGTTTATGAAACCTTAGAAATACTTCCTTAAGCTGTCAAGTTTCAAAATAAATGTTTGTCCTTTTACTAAAAAAAATAAAATAAAATAAAATAAAAATTGAGTTCAGAAAAATTTAGCAAAAAACCCTTTGAGCTCTTGACTTTCTAGTCCCAGCTTCCAGGGCCTTCAGGCTATTTTTCTTCCACTGGGAAGACAAATGGTTATTAAATTTCTTCAATTAAGAGTAATATGAGGGTTTAAATGAACTCAAATTTTCAAAATTGTACCCTAAGTTCTTAGCTTGGTGAGAATTTACTTCAATTAAATAGCACTACATTTAGCTAGCAGCAGGAACAAACAAACAAAATTGATAGCAATTAAATATGTATTTAAAAATACTTTCTGTGCACTTAGTTTTATGTCAGGTTCTAAAGATGAACAAGTAAAACTCTGTTTCAGGAAACTTAGAATTTATTAGCACATACAAGGAACACTTCTAAAAACAATATAAGATGGAAAATAAAGAAGTATACCACAAGTAGCTCTAATTTTATGGCTCTAATTTTTGGATGAGCTAAGAATGAATCTGAGCGTCTGGTAGGTCTGGCTAAAACAGAGGTTAGGCGGGAGGAAAGAGAAGAATAGGAATTGGAAGCTTAGTTCATTATCTAGAGGTCACTCACGTCTCTTCTGCTCCCAGTCTGTCGTCAAGAACTTAGTCACACAGCCACCGCTAGGTATGGAATGCCGGAAAATAACAATTCCTAGCTGGCAGCCCATGTGCCTGGCTACAACTCCAGGAGTTGTGAATTGAATTTTAACTAATGTTTTCTTCTGTATCTATTGAGATAATCACATAAATTTTCCCATATAAGCAGTAAATTGTCTTATTAGATATTCTAGTTGAAGCAACTATGCATACCTGAAATAAACCCAATGTAATAACAATGTTATCTTTTCTATACATTTCTAGGTTTGGTTTGCTAATTATTTTAAATTTTTACATTTATGTTGATTTTCTTTTTTTACCAGCTAGATTTTTTTCTCATTAACTGTCATATACTGTGACTATTTCTGTTTTTCTTTAATATTCTCCAAATTATGCAAATTTCCCCATGATTTTAGACTTAGAAAATTCACACTTATGGCAGGAGGACACTTCTTCCCTACGTGTGATTCAGATTGACAATGGTGGGATCTGAAGTGGTGAGAGGTATCACCAAAGCCCCCCGGGACTCCAGCTAGAGCTAGGACACACCCTGGTCTCTAAGTCACATTCTACAAAAGAATAAAAAAGAAATGAATAGAATCTCTCTTTTGGAACCCTTAAACACTCAGGATTAGCAAATCTCCCTGAGCCACTGCCTGGTACAGCTTCTTATAGTTTCTGGCCTCTGACAAGTCCCTTGTTTCACTCAGCCATGCATTAAAGAGGTGATGCTTTTTATCCTAAGTCATGTTCAAATATGTTTAGGATAGTTTTCATACATGCCATAATCAACAAGGCTCTATCTTATGTTTATTCCCTTCCATATCAGCTAAAGAACTCTTCCATTCACTCTTGGACTATGGTCAGCTTTCTCCATGGTGCATCTACTTTTGTTGCCAAATCCATGCACTTGAGCTTGCCTTCATTTTGTGCCTTATCTGTCCTGTTGACTACTCACTCTGTTCTGGAAACTATCCTCTCATAACCTTCCTTGAGACCACACTCTGTGGGGGGTTTTGCCCCTTTCTTACTACTCTCTCTTCTTCTCTTTTGCCATCTCTTCCTACTTAATCTCATCTCCAAATGTGGGAATGCCGTGTGGTTTCTTTCTGAGGGTTCCTCTAGCTCTCTGTAAGTTTAATTAACTTACATAATTTCAGACTAATGGTCACAATTAAATGTATCTTCAAATTGTGTTTTCTGTCCTGGTTCTCTCTTCTCCATTAATTTCTCCATCGTGAACCCAACTGCTGAAGTTAAAGGATAATCTTTAAGTCAATAAATTCTGGGCAAGAAAATAGACCTTTCATTTATTTTCTTCCATTAAATGTGGATGAGTAGAAGAATGGGTTTGTGTTTGCCATGGTTATGAAATTTATATTCTTGGCAGCAGAGGAAAAAATGGGTGTGAAGGACAGAGGTGGAAGCAGAGACACCCCTGGAGCCGTGCGACCTCTTCCCTTCCTTCCTTCCACGCTGCCAAAAGCTGTGACTCAAAAAGGACAAGGCACAAGTCTAAAAAACTGTTTCTTTTTTCCCTTTTTTATATCTCACAGGAGCCAATGAGAATTCTGATTAGACAGGATCACAAGGGCGATGGAACTTTATTTTGGATCTTCATACTCTTTTCCCTCATATTCACATACTTCTTCATATATTTAGATAACTAGGAAATATTTCAGCCAAGTTTTTCTTACAGTAATTCCAAATAAAACTTTAAAAGAAAAAGCAAAGGTCAATTTTGTTTTTTCTTTATTATAATACCATGTATCTGAAATTTTCTTCATTTGAGGAGCATTTCAAGCTAAGGGAAATGGAAGGTTAGAATCATGCCTCAGCGTCCTATGTGACGTTCCACAGGTGCCTTCTAAACTTGATTTGGGAAATGTCGCCATCACTGTGCAGTAAAGTGAGGCAGAATGTGAGATAGGACTCAATCTATGTTCATAAGTCCAAATTTTACTGCTTTCTTAAATAAATAAAACTGACTTCTCCGAAATTTTCTGGTTAGCCACTTGTCTTCGAACTCCAAGTTGTCTGTTTTAATGTGACAAACCTTCTGTGACAACATTGCCCTTCTTATTTCCAGTGTAAAGAAGAGAAAGTGTGCTCCCTTGTTTTCTCTTCTCCTGCTTTCATCAGACTTTCTATTTTCCTGACTGGTTATCCTGCAACTTCAAGTCCCCTTTCCCCGCCATGAGAGAAAAATGTCCTCCTGTACAAAAAGCGCTTCCAACAGGCACATCCTAAGTGCTAGATAGAAAGCAAACATATGTCTATTTATGATCAATGCTAGCTTATTGTGGAAACATTGCTACATAAAGCAGAGGCCCACACTCCCTAGTTCATACAGAAGATTTCATACGTGCACACATTGGGGAACCAGTTCCAGACAAGAAGAGTGGCAATTCTACTATATTTGTGAGCTATTTTTCAATGGCTACTTAAGTTTGGCAAATTTAATAAAAAATAAATAACACTAGAGGCTAGCAAAGGCAAGGCTCCTGGCAATCTTTCATGGCATATACAAATCACTTCCATGTTTGTGCATAATTATCATGAGGAATGATTTTCTAAGTTAAGTAGTGATAATGGAAATGATTGACACTGCGCCTGTGCGCTCCTCCAGACTTGATTTCTTCCTCTTCTCCAAGTGGGGCCACTTCACCCCACATTGACACTTGCTTTTCCCTAGACTCAAGAAATAATCGTGATTTTTTGGCTAGAAGAATCTTTAAAGACTAGATCAACACTCTTGCAGAAAATCATCAGTCCTTTTTGATTAGATATCCCTGACAATAGGTTCTCTAATGCATTCCATAGAAAAACTCTCCACCTTACTCTCGGTTAGTGACTGATTTTCTGTCTTATCTACAAAACTAGCATCATCCAGCCAGGGTGAAAATGGTTATTTGGTGTTTATCCATGAAGTTAGTTGATTTCACGCTGACTGTGGTTGTTGGTGGCATTCCCCAAATGCAGGGTTCTGCTTTCTCTGTTGGAGAAAGTTAAACTTTTCTCTGACTTCCAGCAATTGCATATTTTTATGGCAAAGGGTGGGCAGGTGCATAGTGAAAGATTCCAGGCCGCTTGGTCTGCCTTGTCCATACACAATTAAAAGACATGAAACCTGGCCAGGCATGGTGGCTCCTACCTATAATCCCAGCACTCTGGGAGGCCAAGGCGAGTGGATTGCCTGAACTCACAGGTTGGAGACCAGCCTGAGCAAGAGCAAGATCTTGACTCTAAAAATAGCCAGGCATTGTGGTGGATGCCTGTGGTCCTTGGTACTTAGAAGGCTGAGGCAAGAGGATCACTTGAGCCCAAGAGTTTGAAGTTGCTGTGAGCTCTGATGTCAGGGAACTCTACTGAGGGTGACAAATGAGATTCTCTCTCTCTCAAAAAAAAAAAAAAAAAAAGACATGAAACCTATCAAATGACACTTGGCTTCCCTCTCCAATGGCTGGCAAGCAGGGAATTATAATCCTGGGACAGACATTAGAATAATCCTGACAGACAAATAGTTCCTCAGAAAAAGAAGCATTCAAACTCCCAGCCAGCGGTGTGGCTTTCTTCTTACCACAGCCCTGTGAATAGATCTCTCTACTGCTGGTTCTGAAAATAACTCATGGCTAGGCCCAGTGGCTCACATCAGTAATCCTAGAACTCAGGGAGGCTGATGTGGGAGGAATGCTTGAGAAAAGGAGTCCAAGACCAGTCCTGAGTAAGAACAAGACCCCCACCTCTACTAAAAATAGAAGAAAATTAGCCAGGCATGGTAGTACACACCTATAGTTCCAGCTACTCTGAAGGCTAACGCAGGAGGATCACTGTTAGGCCCTGGAGTTAGAGGTTGCAGTAAGCTGTGATGACGCCACTGCACCCTAGCCTGAATGACAGGGCATGACTCTATCTCAGAAATAATAAATGCAACTCATAAAAAAGATGTAAAAAAAAAAGGGAAAATAAAGTTTAGATTGTAAGTTATCAGGTAAAAGAATTAATAAAATAAAACTCAATTAAACAGGATATTAAAGTAAGAATCAAAGATAAAAGATTCAATAATTAAATATCAGGACAAAAAATTAATGATATTTACAATAAAAATAAAGATAGAATCAATGGAATACAAATTTACAGATAAGAGAGTGAGACAAAGCAAACATAAAAAACTAAAGCTGTAAAGTAACAACGATCTGTCATGGCTTTATAGAAAGAATTTACTGCACTGGAATTAGAAAGAAAAGGCACAGAAATCAACAGATTTAAAAGATTTTTTAAAAGTAATTTTGAATATTCCAAAATTTTTATTTGTTTATATTAGATACTGATCTTCACACAAAATAGAACTTCAATCTTGGTCATACATTATTTTAACTTTGTGTTGACTATTCTGATTGCTTACCATTTTCATCATTATAAAAATGTTACAATAAACATGTTAGAAAGATGCTTTCCTCATCATTTCCTTGGACTATTGGGTCAAACAGTAAAAATATTTAAACATCTTGAAACTGTATGACCAGACATATTTGTAGAAAGATTATGCCAATTTGTGTTTTCATAAAATATATATAAAATTCTCATCTCACTTACTGGCATTGGGTATTACTCTTATAAATTTGATTATTTGTTAATTTGAAAGGTAAGAACAGCGTCGCATTGTATACATTGCACAATAGGAATGTATCACACTAATTTTCTCCGATTCTAAAAGTCTGGATAATGAAGCACTACAAACCTGACGAGCACTTTTTCTAAACACATCAGCAACCTATAAATACCTAATTAATGAAACTTACAAATGAAATGTAAATTAAATAATTAATAATCTCTGTAATATTTCAACATCTTACCAGAGTCTAATATTATACATGGTTAACACACTGATGATAGGAGAGTGGCAGAGGCACAACTAATATAGTGGTATTGACACAAACAATTCTAAACTTTGACACATACATGAAACACTAAAATCTCAATTAAAAAAATAAATCAATTCAAGATCCAAGAACTTCATCACCAAAATACTGCACTTCTTTCTAGCCAGTAGTGGAGTTACTGGGGAATTAGCGTAATCCTTTCAAGACCCAATTTCCAACTTTGCTAGGCCATTTTTGGATTAGCTCTTAATCTAGGGATAGGGCAGCCCCCCTCTTCAGGCATCATCTTTCTGAAGTCTGTTGAATGCTTAGGATTTTCAGCCAGGTCTCCCCACTCTGGCTGTTCACTCCTCAATCTCTTAACACTATGCAAATTCAAGCATCAACTATTAAATTGAATAGTTGACAAATATTTTCTCCCATTCTATAGACTGTCTCTTCACTTTGTTGATTGTTTCCTTTGCTGTGCAGAAACATTTTTAGTTTGATGGCCAAACTATATAAGAAACTCAACTCAATACAAAAAAAAAAAATTTTCAGCTTAAAAATAGACAATTGACATTATCTCATTACTCTTTCACTTAATGAAAAAAAAAAAAAACATTTTCAAATCTACCCTGAATTATGACCAGCATAGGGTAAGTCAATGTCACACAGAATTATTATCACAGAAAATTCAGGAGACATTAAGCCTCCAAGAAACACTCTATTTACATATAATTCTTTTTCAAGGAGTGGAGAAGCTGTACAAAGAGTAGTTAACAGAAGTTATGGATTTAAATTTCCACTCTACTATTTCTTTCCGTGTAATCTCAAGGAAGTTATTTCACTTCTCTACATCTCAACTTCCCCATATGTAAAATAGTGTTGTGGGGAATAAATAAGGCATGTAAATGACTAAGTTTTTTGCCTGGTACATATCAATAGTATGTCTCAAGCTGTGTTAGCCCCTGTATTACATTTGTACAGAAGTCATAAACACTACCACAAATTTAGTGGCTTAAAGACAACACAAATTTATTTTTCATCGTGCTGTAGGTTGAAGTGTGACACAGGTATCAATGAGACACAATCAAGGTGTTGGCAGGGACATGTTCCTTTTTGGAAGCTGCAAGGGAAATCCTGCAGCCTTGTCTTTTCCAGCTTCCAGGGGCCAGCTGCATCTCTGCATGCATGATCCCCTTCCCCCTCCTTGCAGCCGTCAATGGCAGTCAGGTCTATTTCATGAAGCCTCCTCTGGTTCTCTACAGCTGAAACATGTTCGCAGATTTTAAGGACTCATGTGATGAGATTGGATCCGCTTGGATAATCCAGGATGATATTTCCCTACAATGTCCTTAACTTTAATCCCCCATCTCAAAGTCCTTTTTTTGCCATATAAAGTAAAAAACAGTGTTAGCCACTGTATTACATTTCTATTGCACAGATGTCAGGGCTAAAAATATGGCTATTACTGAGGGACATTATTCTGCCTCCCACAGCCAGGATTATCATTAAGTTTACTCAACAAAATGGCTTCAAACTTTAACCAACCATAGTCCATCATTTTAACATCTAAAAGACTAGAACCAAAAGTAAAAGATAAATAAATCTCAAAACCTCCCAAATGAGACCATGTTGTTTAAGAAGAAACAAACTTTGAACTTTGGTGGTAGTAAAGAGGAAATCTTAATTAAATTTTCTTAATCACCGTATTCTACTGTGTAACTAACACCCTCAGTAATAGTTTCACAGTTCTTTCTCTCTCATTTATTCACTCAGTTATACCTCAATCTCCTTTAGTAACTATTGTATATTGTACAACAATTATTTGAATTTAATTTGGTTATTAAATACATTCCCAATAGGCTAATCACAAACAAAATTTGGTCCATATTCTAGCCATAATGAGTGAATTTG
The DNA here is from genome assembly GCF_027406575.1 of Nycticebus coucang. Classification (NCBI taxonomy): domain Eukaryota; kingdom Metazoa; phylum Chordata; class Mammalia; order Primates; family Lorisidae; genus Nycticebus; species Nycticebus coucang. The sequence continues at coordinate 46,500,195 of NC_069780.1, forward strand.
TTTGGTCTAGTAGATTGATTTCATCTATTTACTTAACTTCAAAATTTATTAACATCTATACTTTGGTTGGATACTTTGATCATCTTATATGTTTTGAATGACATTTTTGTGGCATATGAAGAAATAATGAATATTATAAAATTTTAGTGAGACTTTATAAGAGGTGAGTAACCTGGAGTGGCCCAAAAGGTCACATCCTCCATGGATTTTTTTTTTTTTTTTTTCAAATTATCTGTAGCCTTCCACCAAATCCATTTGGAAATTAACCTATGGAACATAGCGTATGTTACCATACGTTCTTACAAGTGAAATCTTTCAGGGACTGCTTAAGGACCAAATTCCTTTTCATCCTAGTGAAAACAGCTGGATATATCCAGGCCAATGCTGAGTGTGGCAGGATAGCAGATTGCATTGCTACCTCTAGAGAATGAGAAACTGTAAAATCTGTAATGCTAACCATCTTTGAAGCTTCACCCTCTCAAATATACTATTTTCAGAATTAGAGCCTTCCCTTCTCTAGTACCTTCACCTTGGAAGGAAGCGCACACACACATACAAGGTAAACAGCATGTAATGAAACTTCACGCTCTCAGCTTACTCTTTCTTTCCGTAAATGATGTTAAGACAGTTCATCCTTTTTGTGCCTCATTTATACAATCATAGGTAGATATGTAGGTGCATTTCTGAAATGTATATGTTCTCCCCCCTCATGCCCATCTCCAAGACTGACATTGAAACAACTTAAAAAATATCCTGCAACTAAAAGAAAGCTCATCCTTATGTTGTGACATACTAAAAAATTCAAATGTAAGAACTTTGTGTTGGCTGAACAGATTTATATGTGTTCCTACCTGAATCAACCGACATGAAGTATTTCCCAACACCTGATTCTGGTACAGACATATAAGCTGATAGGATAGTATCATTTTTTAAAGGTAAAACCTTAAAGCAACGGTTATGGTAACAGGAGTAGCCATTTCACAGTTCTTTTTTAAATAGCTGTGATGGTTAATTTTATCTGTCAACTGGACTGGATTAAAGGATACTTAGCTGATAAAGCCTTATTTCTGGGTGTGTCTGTGAGGGTGCTTCCAGAAGACTTAGCATTTGAATCAATAGACCGCAGTAAAGAAGGTCCCCCCTCATCAATGTGGGTGCACCATCTAATTCACTGAGGCCGGGGATAGAACACAAAAGTGGAGGAGGGGTGAATGCCCTCTAGTTTCTGAATCTAGACCTTCCATTTTCTCTGCCATTGGAGGGAGAACCCTCATTTATGTTCAGGGCCTTCAGGCTTGGACTGAGAGTCACATCATTGGCTTCCCTGGTTCTCAGGCCTCTGGACCCAAACCAAGTCACACTACCAGCTGCTTTCATTCTCCAGTTTACAGATGGCATGTGTGCCATAATCACATGATGCAATTTCCTTCATAAATCACCTCTTATATACCTATGTATATATCCCTATTGGCCATTTCTCTGGAGCATCTTGATATAACAGATTTTATTTTTTAGTGTGGTCTTGGGTTCACAGCAAAATTGAGCAAAAAGTACAAAGATTTCACACTCCTTGCTGCTACAAAAATCCTCCAGCAGAGCAGTACATTTGTTACAATCGATAAGCCTGCATTAATACCCTATTATCACCCAAGTCCATACTTTACATTAGGGTCCACTTTTGGTGCTGTGTAGTCCATGAGTCTGAGCAAATGCATAATGACCATGTATCCACCGTTGGTAGCACCACTGACCTGACAGCCACTGCGCTTCCATTCATCTCCTCTTAAGCACTGGTAACCAGTGATCTTTTACAACTCCACAGTTTTGCCATTCCCAGAATGTCACGTAGTTGGAAACACACAGTTTGTAGACTTCTCGGATCAGCTTGTTTTGATTGGTGATATGCATTTAGCTTTCCTTTCTTCTTGTTTTCCATGGTTTGATATTTCATTTCTTTTTATCACTGAATAGTCCATTGTCTAGATGTACCAGAGTTTGTTTATTCATTCAACTACTAACAGAAAGATGGTTGTTTCCAAGTTTTGGCAGCTATGAATGAAGAAGCTATAAATTTCCATGTGTGGGTTTTTTGTGAAACATGCTTTCAGTTCCTTTGGGCTAATATGATCCATGATTGCTGGATCATATGGTAAGAGCATGTTTAGTTTTGTAAGAAACCACCAAACTGGCTGGGTGCCCGTAGTGCCGTGGTTAGGGCACTGACCACATGCACGGAGGCTGGTGGGTTCAAACACCGCCTGGGCCTGCTAAGAAAAAAAAAGAAAGAAAGAAAGAAAAGAAACTACCAAACTCTCTTCTAAAGTGACTGTACTATTTTGCATTCCTACAAGTGATGAATAAGATTTCCTGTTGCTCCACATCCTCACCTGCACTTGTTTTTTTGTTTGTTTGTTTGTTTTTTTATTAAATCATAGCTGTGTACATTGATATGATCATGGGGCATCATTCACTAGCTTTACAGACCATTTACCAAGTTTCACATATACCCTTGTAAGATGCACCCCTGGTGTAATCCCACCAATCCCCTTCCCTGTACCCACCTCCCCCCTCCCTCCCCTCCCTTCCCCCTTCCCCCTATTCTTAGGTTGTAACTGGGTTATAGCTTTCATGTGAAAACCCTAAACTTGTTGTTAGTGGTATTCAAGATTCTCCTGTTCTAACAGGTATGTTGTGGCATCTCATTGCTTCAATTTGCATTTCCCTAATGACATACGATGTGAAGCATCTTTTCCTGTGGTTACTCTTCATCTTTCGTGAGTTGTGCCTTAAAGCCTTTAGCTTGTTTTTATTGTGTTATTTTCTCATTGTTGAGTTTTAAGAGTTCTTTTTGTATTTTAGTTAACAGCCTTTTATCTGTTGTGTCTTTTATAAATATTTCTTCTGGTCTGTGGATCATCTTCTCATTCTTTTTACAATGTTTTTCATAAAACAGAAATTTTTAATTTTAATGAAGTCCAGGTTATTATTTCTTAGTGGACTGTGCCTTTGATATTACATCTGAAAGGTTGTCACTGAATCCAAGGTCATCTAGATTTTTCTCCTATGTTATTTTCTAACAGTTTTGTAACTTACATTTAGGAACATGATCGATTTTCATTAACTTTTAGAAGAAATGCAAGGTCTATGTCTAGATTCATTGTTTTTTGCAAGTGGATGTCCAGTTGTTATAGCACTATTTGTTGAAACCGTTACCTTTTCTCCATTTTATTGCTTTAGCATTAATTTTTAAGTCCACAGAATAATTCAATTAAAAGAGAAATGAAGTTAACAGAAGAAAAACAAACAAAAATAACATTAAAACATCTACAACCAAGTGAAGTGATAGAACCCCATGTATTAAAAAATATTTGGCTGGGCCAAACCACCAAGAACAACAATATTTATATAGTATAAAATTAAATATGTGGCGTGGGAAAGTATACTAAATGATATCAGAAGGCTTTGAGAGCCAGGAATCCCAGAAATTGCTAAATGGATTACAGGTTATGATGGTGCAAATATATATATATTATATATTTTAAATATATATTGCAAATATATATATATCAACAACAAAGGCATGTACTGATATACCTATAACACATATAAAACCTGTAGTCCAGTATTCAAATATAGCTAGAAATAATAAATATGACTTAGGAAAGCAATAAAAGCTATTAAAGATTAACATATTGCTGAAGTAAAAACATAGAGGAATAACTGGACAACAGGAAAATACAAAATAGTATCTCAGAAATGCATCAGAAATTAGAAAATGTTTTAATTTCAGGAAAACATTAGAAGAAAGAGGCAATGGATAGCAACATCACAAAGAAAATAGAAAATGAAAAGGCATAAAATGGAGAAAAAATAAGAAATGAGATTAAAAGTGATACCAGAGTTTCAGGTTCTTGGTCTCAGCAATTCAAAGAATGAATCTAAGGACCACAGATTAGTGGTAAGACAGGATTTATTCACACAGACAAGGAATGCAAAAATTACAAAAATTACAAAAACCAAACCTCCTGGGAGAGAGAACCCAGGGGAACAAGCTCTCTTGCTCCCTCCCGGAAGTCTGTCTCCTCGCTCTCTGTTCAGGGGTATATATAGTTGCAGGGGGTTGTTGTGCAATAACTCAATGTTTACTTTTAGGGCAGGTCTTTGTCAGTTACAGCTAGTTATCCAATGAACTCTCAGGCCTTGGAAACTTACATGAAATTTACCAGTCAGAAGTTAAGGGGAGGAGACAGAAAGGCACCAGTGTCTCTTGCCTACCCATCAGCTCGCTGGTTCCACTGCCAGCTACAGCTGCACCAACACCACCAGGGCTAAGGTGGCAGGTCATGATGCCACCTGTTTTGCATCAAAAGGATGCAACATATAAATTGATGCCCATAAATGGTATTCAAAGAAGATTCTACCTATCTATAAGAATACACAGAATGGTTATTCAATGCCCCCAAAAGAAACTCCATATCTGTCAACAGGCATGCCCCATTTCCCTGACAACTACTAATCTACTTTCTCTAAGGATTTGTCTTTTACAGACCTTTTTTTCCCTCCAACCCATTGACCACTCTTTTTTAAAAATTAATGCTTTTTTATTAAATCATAACTTTGTACATTGATGCATTTATGGGGTTCAGGGTACTGCTTCAATATACAATGTGAAATATTTACATTGAACTAGATAACACATCCATCACAATTATACTCATTTCTTAATAGTTTTGAAATGTACCATTGCATCATGCACATTAGGTGAGTTCCCCACAAATACCCTCCCTCTTCCCATATCCTCCCTCCACTCCCCTCTATCTCCTTTTCCCTCCTACTTTCTGGACTATAGTTATGTTTTGCCAATTATATGAGTGTGTAGGTGGTTATATACTGATTGCATAGTAGTATTAAGAACATTGGATTTTTTTTTTCCATTCTTGAGATACTTTACTAAGAAGAATATGTTCCAGCTCCATCCAGGTAAACAAAAGATATGAAGTCTCCATATTTTTTATGGCTGCATAGTATTCCATGGTGTACATATATCACAATTTGTTAATCCATTCATGGGTTGATGGGCACTTGGGCTGTTTCCATGTCTTGGCTGTTATAAATTGGGCTACAGTAAACATTCTGGTGCAAATATCTTTGTTGTAAAATAATTTTTGATAATCTGGGTATATACTAGTAGAGGGAACGCAGGATCAAACAATAGGTCTACTTTTAGATCCTTGAGTGTTCTCCAAACTTCTTTCCAAAAAGGTCATATTAGTTTGCAATCCCTCCAGCAGTGTAGAAGCATTCCCTTCTCTCTGCATCCACGCCAACTTCTGTAGTTTTGGAATTTTGTGATGTGGGCTAATCTTATTGGAGTTAGATGATATCTCAAAGTAGTTTTGATTTGCATTTCTCTGATTATTAAGAACGATGAGCATTTTTTCATGTGTTTGTAGGCCATGCACCTATCTTCATCAGAGAAGTTCTGTTCAAGTCTCTTGCCCACATAGAAATGGGGTTATTTATTCTTTTCTTATTGATTAGTTTGTGTTCTCTGTAGATTCTAGTTATCAGACCATTGTCAGAAGTATAACCTGCAAAAATCTTCTCCCATTCTGAGGGCTGTCTGTTTGCTTTGCTTACTGGGATCTTGGCTGTGCAAAAGCTTTTTTATTTTGATCAGATCCCAGTAATGTATTTTTTGTGTTGCTTCAGTTGCCTAGGGGGTCCTCTTCATAAAATATTCTCCCAAGCCAATTTCTTCAAGTGTTTTCCATGAATTATCTTCTAGTATGTTTATGGTTTCATGTCTTAAGTTTAAATCTTTTATCCAGTGAGAATCAATTTTTGTTAATGGTGAAAGGTGGGGATCCAGTTTCAGTCTTCTACAGGTCGCCAGCCAGTTCACCCAGCATCATTTGTTAAATAGGGAGTCTTTTCCCCCACTGAATATTTCATCAAAGATCAAATGACGATAAGCAGCTGGGTTCATCTCTTGGTACTCTATTCTGTACCATAAATCTACCACTCTGTTTTTGTGCCAGTATCATGATGTTTTGATCACTTTAGATTTATAGTATAGCCTGAAGTCTGGTAATGTGATACGTTCTGATTTGTTCTTATTTCTGAGTAATGTATTTGCTATTCAAGTGTTGTGTGACCGGAGACACAAAAAAACAGCTTTGTCATGGGTGTAAACTCACTCCTGTAATTATTAAGTCAAGAAACAGACTACACAGCATGGGATGGCGTGTAGCGAAATTTTTTATTCAGGGTTTTGATTTTATACCTTTCTAGTCACATACGCACTTAATCTATCATCTGTTAGTTTCACCATTATCTCATTTTACCTATCTGAAATTAACTTGAAAGGAAATATCCTATCAACACAACTACTTTTGCAGTAAACATCTTCTTCTAGACACTGACTAATCTCTGGGCAGGTATCTAAATAAAGATCACAAAGAAGAAAGTAGCCACAGGGGAATAGAGTTAATGGAAGGGTATCTTTAAGCATTCACTCAGTTTACTCAGTATGAAGTAACGACTGTGTCTTTTCCTCAGGGCAGAGCACCTATAGAACTCTGACAATATGTTGTTAACATACGTCAACCCTCTGGCCCATATCTCTGAGGAAGGGTGGTATGCCCTTTGATCTCAGGCTTCACAGGGTGCACAGCTTCAGAGAATGGGCTTGTGGAATTTTTAACTCCAGGCAAGCCAACTCTGTGTGTGTCCCTGGGGGCCCAGGTCCCTTAAGCCTCCGGAAAAATATCAAGCCATTTTAAACTCACACTGAGTTCACTTTGTGTGCTTGATGTAGGATATGTTTATTTCTAAATATTATCCTACATTTCCCCTGTTTGTTTTTTGACGAATATTATTTTTATCTGTTATCATTAAAGTAAACACTTGCGTATAATGTTTATTTTTTCTTTGGGCATGTTTTTTTTTATAAATTAAATACAAAATGAATCCAATAATTAAAAATAATGCTAATGATCCTACTGAACTTCCTATAAGTTCCTGTATTTTTGGAATAGGATTCATTTGTTCAATTCCATCAGCTATGCCTTGTAAAATCTGATCTCCATCTATTTTTTGTAACTTATTTTTAAAAGTGGAATATACCTCATGTTGTAAATTTACAATTTCCTTAGTCCAATTATCATGGTTTAACAAATGCTTTTTAACATTCTCCCAAGGAAATTTACTCTCATTATATTTAACAGGGGTTATACAAAAAGTAGTTACATTTCGATCACATTTTAACTTCATTTGTTTCTTTAAGCTAACTCATCCCCCAACATAACAACAGCTTGTTCTAAATCAGCAATTTTATTATATAATTCAGTGTCAATTTGTTTTTGAGTAGTCCATAATTGTTCAGAGTTCTTATGCCAATCAGCCACAAAATTATGTGTTCTGATTCCTTGAGTTAAAGCCTCCCCAGAGGTGGCAGCCAAAGCTGTCACTGGAATAATTCCTAGAATGGCAGCAATCAAAAGTCCAATAAATCTCTTGGTTCTTTTCAGGACTCCATCATCTAGAAGTTGAAGGACTGTCAGGGCAGGAGATTCTTGCCACAGCCTGGTTAAATTCACTGGCATCTGCACACCTGTCATGGCTCTCAACAAATATAGCTGTTCCTTTTGAGGATCAAAACTTAGAGAACTATTAATACAAGTAAACAGTTGACACACAGGAGAAAACAATTCTCCTGTTTTTTCATTCCACTTTATGTTGCCCTTAAGCTACACATAGGGTAATTGAACACAAGCTTGAATGTATCTTTCATCATGGACAGTAAATTCCATTCCCTAAGTATGGGGTGTGGTGGTTTGATGATAAAACAATCCACCAGTCTAAACTTTCATAGGTTTTAGGGCTGCGGCTACTTTCCACAAATGATTTTGTTTAGGAAAGCCATAAATTCCAGGTGCGGGGGGTGCAAACCCAACATCTGTCCAACTCATAGGTGTTATCATATTAATATTAATTTTATTTTTATTTATAGGATAGGTAGTCTCATCTCTTGGTAACTCAATGTTAATAGGTCTTTTATTACTGTCAAGTAAAGTTGCCTTTGGACTCCAGTCCATTATAGGACCTTTAGAAGTATTAGTTAAGAAAAAAGTTTGATCTCCTTTACATCAAGTCCAATGCACCCATTCCTTTTGTAATGTAAAACTGTGCTCCTTACAAGAAGGAGCTTCCACATCTATAGGAGTAAAACCGGGGATAAAACGAGAGATGGAATTAGCATTTAGCATAAACATCTCATGTTTGACATCATTCCCAGAAGCTGGCCAGTCATAATGACTTAGCCAGTACTGTACAGTCATATTTAAACACTGATATTGTTGACCAAAACAAATAGGAGGGCCGGTGACCCCAGAAGTATAATTAATAAGCTTCATTTCTTCTTCTTTAGGTTTAAATGGTACAAATTTAGAATACGGCTCATTGTTTGCTTGCATGATTCTTGTAAAAAACTGTTTAACCCCATCTTTTTCCTCTAGTCTTTGCCAAGCTCTAATACAAACATCTTTAACCTTCATTAATAAGTCTTGTGTTAATTTCAGCTGTTGGTGAATGTTAGTCGCAGGGCCAGTACCCATTAAAGAGTTAACTGAAGTTCCCTGAGCTCGGTTTTGCAAAGTTGCCTCTTCCAGCCACCAACCCTTGAATTGTAAAAATTGACCAGGGATCAAGGTAGTAATGGTTGGTAGCTAAAGTTTCCAAGTCAGCAGGAATAAAAATATGATTTGTGCAATATGAATTTCAAATGCCAATCACAAAAGGAGAAGTAGGTCCATAAGCATAAACGGCATCTTTCATTGTTCTTAAAATTTTTACTTCTATAGGAGTATGTTGAGCAGCTTCTGATTGACCATTCTCTCAAATTTCCCTGAAAACAGGATATGCTTGTATAACAGGCTCTTTATTATCCAATTCTGAAATTTGAACTGAGTTCTCATTAGATACAGCCAATTCAGAAACATCTAAAGGAAAGTGATACCATGCAGTGAAGCAAGTATCTGGGGGATTAAGCCACACAGGATAGATTCCTGGTGGACCATTACAATGTAAGGGGCCTTCCATCCAGACCATAGGACCTGCTGGTACAGAAGGAGTTAGAGGCTTGTAAGGTGGAAACACATCTTTACAAGAACCTGCTTTAGAGCTTGCTCTAGAGGAGAGTATTTCAGCTCCCTTCTTTTCTAAGAAGGGAATTCTTTGATTCATTGTTTGAAAATTTTCAGCCATAACCTTTTTAAGATGTTCAAACTCAGACACTTTTTGAGCTGATTCATCAGCCATTTCCTCTAATTCTGGACAGCTCTCCGTGTCACTCTCTAGACTAATTAAGACACCCACATATTTCTTTGTAGGCTTATTAGGCTGGGGTTCAGAATGGGATTTTGGCATATCATATTCATGTTCTGATTCTCTGAGACTTTCCACAGCCTGCTCTGGCTGATCTAACTGACCCAGCTCGGGCAAAGGAGGTGGGGGTGGCAACTCATCAGCGCCAATATCCTCAGTCTCAGAGGTTAGCTCAGAACATGTCTGAAACGGTTCCAATGAGATATGAAGCAGCTGATATGTTGCCCATATTTCCATGCTTATAAAATTGCCTTTTTGGTGGACATATGCAGAGCCCAACCCACTTTCTTCCAGACTTTCAAATTAAGCTGGACTCTCCGGTCAGGCATGAACCAGTGGCAATGCTTAACAACCACACAGAAAAGTTCCTGCAGATTACTGGTTTTTACTGGAATTTTAGTGGTAGAAATCAGAGTTTTTAAAATGGCAATATACTTGTCCTCCAAAGAGGAAGAGGGCTGAAAACTCATATTATTTCCTCTCATGTTTCTTGCTATGCTGGAGACGTCCCATGTACTCTGCGTGGCAATTGCACTGCCCCAGTTACAGGGTTCTCAAGCTTAACTCAAACAGCTTCAGCGAAGATCTCTCCAAGGCATCCTGGCGGAGGTGGCCATCCTCCAGCCCAGCATCCAGAAAGTCTTTCTGTTCCTTCGTGATCCCCTTATCCTGCCAACTACGCCAATATGTTGCGTGACCATAGACATGAAAGAACAGCAGCTTTGCTGTGGGTGTAAACTCCATCCTGTAATTATTAAGTCAAGAAACAGACTACATGTGATGGGATGGCGTGTAGCGAAATTTTTTATTCAGGGTTTTGAATTTATACCTTTCTAGTCACATACGCACTTAATCTATCATCTGTTAGTTTCACCATTACCTCATTTTACCTATCTGAAATTAACTTGAAAGGAAATATCCTATCAACACAACTACTTTTGCAGTAAACATCTTCTTCTAGACACTGACTAATCTCTGGGCAGGTATCTAAATAAAGATCACAAAGAAGAAAGTAGCCACAGGGGAATAGAGTTAATGAAAGAGTATCTTCAAGCATTCACTCAGTTTATTCAGTATGAAGTAATGACTGTGTCTTTTCCTCAGGGCAGAGTACCTATAGACCTCTGACAATATGTTGTTAACATACGTCAACCCTCTGGCCCATATCTCTGAGGAAGGGCAGTATGCCCTTTGATCTCAGGCTTCACGGGGCACATAGCTTCAGAGAATGGGCTTGTGGAATTTTTAACTCCAGGCAATCCAATTCTGCGTGTGTCCCAGGGGGGCCCAGGTCCCTTAAGCCTCTGGAAAAATACCAAGCCATTTTAAACTCACACTGAGTTCACTTTGTGTGCTTGATGTAGGATATGTTTATTTCTAAATATTATCCTACATTCAAGTGTTTTTCTGATGCCATATAAAAGGAAGTATTATTTTTTCAAGTTCTTTAAACTTTAATAGGGTGCTTTAATAGGGATTGCATTAAATCTGTATATTGCTTTGGGTAGTATGGACATTTTAACAATGTCGATTCTACCCAGCCTTGAGCATGGTATATTTTTCCATTTGTTAACATCTTCAGCTATTTCATTTCTCAAAGTTTCATAGTTCTCTTTATAGAGATCATTCACGTCCTTTGTTAGGTAAATTCCCAGATATTTCATCATCTTTGGAATAGAGTTCTTGATTGTTTTTTCAGTTTGACTATTGTTGGCGTATATAAAAGCTACTGACTTGTAAGTATTAATTTTGTATCCTGAGATGTTGCTGTATTCCTTGATCACGTCTAAGAGTTTTGAAATTGAGTCCCTGAGATTTTCCAGGTATAGGATCATGTCATCAGTGAAGAGTGAGAGTTTGAGCTCCTCTGATCCTATTTGGATACACTTGATCACCTTCTCTTGCCTGACTGCAATAGCTAAGACTTCCATTACTACGTTACATAGCAGTGGAGACAGTGGGCATTCTTGCCTCATTCCTTATCTGAATGGAAATGTTTTCAATTTTACACCATTCAATATGATATATTGGCTGTGGGTTTGCTGTAAATGGCCTCTATCAGTTTAAGAAATGTCCCTTCTATGACTGTTTTCTTAAGAATTCTGGTCATGAAAGGATGCTGGATATTATCAAAGGCTTTTTCTGTGCCAATTGAGAGAATCCGTATGATCTTTATTTGTTATTTTATTGATGTGATGTATTATATTTATAGATTTGCATTTGTTGAACCAACCCTGTAACCCTGGAAAAAAAATCTTAATCATGGTATGTAATTTTTTTGATATGTTGTTGAATCCTGTTTACTAAGATCTTATTGAATATTTTTGCATAATGATATTGGTCTATAATTTTCTTTCTTTGTTGGATCCTTTCCTTGTTTTGGTCATAGGGTGATATTTCCTTCACAGAATGTGTTGGTAAGTATTCCTTCTTTTTCTATGTTTTGGAAAAAGTTGTATAATATAGGTATTAGTTCCTTTTGAAAGATTTGATAGAATTTGGATGAGAAGCCATCTGGTCCTGGACTTTTCTTTTTAGGGAGATTTCTATTGATGATGCTATTTAAGTTGGTTGATATAGGTCTATTCAAGATTTCTAATTCTTTCTGGTTGAGTTTAGGAAGGTGGCGTGCTTCCAGGTATTGGTCTATATCCTTCAGATTTTCATATTTCTGGGAATAGAGATTTTTGTAGTAATCATTGAGGATTTTTTGAATTTCTGAAGTATCTGTTGTTATTTTTCCTTTATCATTTCTGATAGATGATAGTAGAGATTTTACTTTTCTATTTCTGGTTAGGTTGGCCAAAGGTTTATCAATTTTGTTAATTTTTTCAAAAAAACAACTTTTTGTTTCGTTGATCTTCTGAATGATCCTTTTGTTTTCAATTTCATTTCATTCTGCCCTAACTTTAGTTATTTCTTTTCTTCTTCTGGGTTTGGGGTTGGAATGTTCTTCTTTTTCCAGTTGCTTGAGATGATCCATTAAGTTGTTGGCTTCCTCTCTTTCTGTTTTCTTGCTGAAAGCTTCCAATGCTATAAATTTCCCTCTTAGGACTGCCTTTGCAGATTCCCAAGGTTTTGATAATTTGTGTCTTCATCATCATTTAGTTGCAAAAATTTGGTGATTTCCTTCTTAATCTCGTCTTTGACCCAGCTATCAGTCAGCCTAAGATTATTTAGCTTCTATGACTTTGAGTATGGAGATACCCATACCTGTAAAGTTCAACTTTTATTCCACGGTGCTCCAAGAAGATACAAGGAATAATTTCTATACTTTTAAATTTGCTGAGGTTAGACTTGTGTCCTAGAATATGATCTATTTTGGAGGATGACCTGTGGGCTGATGAGATGAATGTATATTCAGTTTTATTGGGGTGAAATGTTCTGTAGAGGTCTGTAAAGTCCATTTGTTCTAGGGTCAGGTTTAAGTCTAATGTTTCTTTGTTTAGATTCTTCTTGGAGGATCTATCCAAAATTGTCAAAGGGGTGTTAAAATCTCCAACTATTATAGTGCAGGAAGATATCAAGTTGTTCATATCCATTAGGGTCTGCTTTATGAATTGAAGAGCCTTCTAGTAGGGTGCATAAATGTTAATTATCGAAATCTCTTCATGTTGGGTGTTTCCCTTGACGAATATGTAGTGACCTTCCTTATCTTTCTTTATTGTTGTTGCTTTAAAGCCAATTATATCTGCTACTAAAATTGCAACACCTGCTTTTTTTTTGTTTGTTTGTTTCCATTTGTCTGTATTATACAATTCCATCCCTTCACCCTGAGTCTATTTTTATCCTTTAAGGTAAGGTGAGATTCTTGTATACAGCAGATATCCGGTCTCAGTTTATGTATCCAGTCAGCCAGCCTGTGCCTCTTTGGAGGACAATTTAAGCCATTCACATTAATTGAGAGAATTGATAAGCCTGGTTGTGTTTTGGGTGTCATGATTTTCTGATATCTAGTGGACAATTTTAATCCTTTCACCACTGTGAAAGTTGGGTTTTGTTCAAAAAATTTCTGGGTGAGTTTACTGTGGAGGTAGAGCATTGTGCTGGTCATTGTGGAGGATGGGTCTGAGAATATTCTGGAGAGCTGGTTTAGTTATGGCAAATTTCTTTAACATGTCTATGTCATTACAGTATTTGATTTCTCCATCACAAATGAAATTCAGTTTAGCTGGATAGAGGATCCTGGGCTGGAAGTTGTTTTGTTTTAAGAGATTAAAGGTTGATGAACATCTTCTTCTGGTTGAAACGTTTTGGCTGAGAGATCTGCAGTTATTCTGATATTTCTCCCTTTGTAGGTGATGCTTTTCTTACGTCCAGCTGCTTACAGAATTTTTTCTTTCATCTTAACTTTGGCAAAGTTAATCACAATGTGTCTAGGAGATGCTTTCTTTGGATTGAGTCTTGCTGGGGTTCTGAAACTGTCTGCTATCTGAAGTTCTGTATCTCTTGCAATGTTTGGGAAATTCTCCTCCAAAATCTCTTGGGGTAGAGCATCTGTACCTTTAGGACCATCCTCTTCTTCTTTGGGAATTCTTATAAGACAAATGTTTGATCTTTTGGAGTGATCCCACAACTCTCTCAGGGAATGATCAGTTTTTGCTCTTCATTTTTCTGCCTCTTTGAGTGTTTGGGAATGTTCAAAAGGTTTGTCCTCAGAGATCATTTTTCAGAGATCATTTCTTCTGCCTGGTCAACTCTATTACTGAGGGATTCTACTGTATTTTGGAGCTCCTCTACTAACTTTTTCGTTTCCTTGAGCTCTTCTATCTCTTTTCTCATTACGTCCATACCTTTGGTGACTTGGACTTTGAATTCATTAATTTCTTAAGACAACTTTAGAACTACTCTTTGGAATTCGATTTCCATCTTTTCTTCCATTCTATTTATCTTATTTGCAATCCATATTCTGAATTCAGTTTGTGACATTGCTGCCATTTGTCTATGCGTGGCATCTTCAGTTGTATCTCCTTTGTCATTTCTTGTGGGGGTTGATCTACTCTGGTTATTCATGTTGCCAGAGTTCTTCTGTTGGGTCCGCATCATGTTCATTTTCCACTGTTTGGTTATTAGAACTGGTAGGGTGAGATTGAACTGGGGTTCCCAGGTAGTAGAGATAGCCCCTTACCAAAGCTCTAGGCTTTGTAATTGTGGCTTATCTCCTACAACCTTACAAAGGCCCCTTTCAGAGTTTTGGCCAGAGACTCTGAGGACCTACTTGGTGAGATAGTGTAGGCTAGTTCTATTTTGATATCAGCCAATCTCTACCCTATCCTAAGAAACCACACTATTAGATTTAAATCTCAACTGTGAAGAGATACAAACAGCTGCAGGTCCCAGCCCCCACTCTTCAGTTCCACTACAGAACTTCATAGGTCAACCTCAGAATGTCCCAGAGTGGACAGCCTCAGATATGGGCTCCAGCCAAATTGTCTCTGGCAGTGCAAACCCTGCGCAACAGAGAGAGATTCAAGGACAATTCAAAGCAAAGGGATTCAAAGCACAATTGGAGCCAGGGATCCACACTTCCACCTGTCAGACTCAGTCCACATTATTGTTTGCTTCTCTGCTCACAGGCCCAGCTGGAACCAGGGGCAATGCCCCTGCCCACTGGTCTCAGTCCACACACAGCTAGCCTCTGGAGTAGGGTCTGGAGTAGTGCTTGCCAGACCAGTTGGAGTCAGGGGACCACTCTTGTCA
This sequence comes from Nycticebus coucang, assembly GCF_027406575.1. Taxonomy (NCBI): domain Eukaryota; kingdom Metazoa; phylum Chordata; class Mammalia; order Primates; family Lorisidae; genus Nycticebus; species Nycticebus coucang. Next base: position 46,515,282 of record NC_069780.1, read on the forward strand.
GTCTCAGTCCACTGCCAGGCAGGCCTCTGTTTGCAGGCTCTGTTGGAGTCAGGCACTAGGCCTGTCCTCTGGTATCAGTCCACACAAACCTAGCCTCTGCTTGCCAGACCAGTTGGAGTCAGGGGACCACGCTCACCTGCAAATCTAAATCCACTTCCTGGCAAGCCTCTGTTTGCAGGCTCTGTTAGAGTCAGGGCACCACACTCCATCCACAGGTCTCAGTCCTCATCTGGTAAGCCTCTGTTCACCAGCCCCACTGGAGGGATTGGAGCATGCCCTAGCCCTCAGGTCTTGGTTCACACCCAGTAAGCCACTGCTCTAGGATTCTGCTACAATCAGGAGACCACATCCTTGCTCTCAGGTCACAGTCCATGCCTGTCAAGCCTTCCAGACCTTTTATGTAAATGAAATCATACAATATGTGGCCTTTTGTGTCTAGCTTTTTTCACTTAGTGTAATGTTTGTTTCAAGGTTCATGTACATTGTGGCATGTCTCAATTCTTTATTAATTCTGAAGGCTGAATAATATTCCACTGTATGGCAATCCTATATTTTGTTTGTCTATTCGCCAACTGATGGATGTTTAGGTTTTGAAATGTTCTGGCTGTAATGAATAGGCTGCTATGAACATTCATGCACAAATTTTTGTGAGGGTAAGTTTTCAATTCCCTTGGGTTATATAACTAGAACTGGAATTGTGGATCATAGGGTAACTCTACATTTAACATTTCAAGGAACTGTCAAACTGCTTTCCAAACCAGCTATATTATTTTAAATTCCCACTAGCAGCCTAAGGAGGATTTGATTTCTCTATTTTCTCATCAACACTTGTTATGGCTGGCTTTTGATGAGTTGGGCGTGAAGTGGTTTCTCATGTTGATTTTGATTCTCATTGCTCTGTTGGCTAACAATATTGACTTTTTCTATGTGTTTATTGACCATTTCTATGCCATCTTAGAAACGTCTATCCAAATCCTTTGCTCGTTTTTTAAATTGTGTTATTTGTCTTTATTGTTGAGGTGTAAATTTTCCTTTCTATTCTCTCTAGTGGTCTCTGTCAACAATTTTAAAGTCTATCAAATAAAATGGATGCTTATATTTCTCATATGTTTTTCTGCCCTAGTGGAGATAAATTCTATAAATCTTCTTAATTATACTAAAGATTTCCTAATATTAAACTACATTTGCATCCTTTGACTAAACCAATAGCAGGAGTATTTTTAAGTAGGTTTTTAAATTTTAGACTAGTTTAAAATTTATAAAAAAAAATTATGACAATAGTACCAAGAGTTCCCATACAGCCCACACTTACTTCCCCTATTACTAATTTCTTATATCAGTATGCTGCATGTATTACAATTACATTAAAACATCTTGAGTTTTTTCCTTTTCCTCTGTTGTAATCTCATTTGGTATCTAACATGACCCTTAACTTGCCACATCTCTTTAGATCCCTCTTGGATATGACAGTTTCTCAGACTTGCTATTGTTTTGATGATCTTAGCAGCTCTGAGAAATATTGGTGAGGCAATTTGAAGAATATCTTTGAACTAGAATAAATCTGACGTTTTTCATGATTAGGCTGGGATTATATGTTTTGGAAGGAAGACCACAAACAACACCAGCTTCACCACATAATTCTAAGGGTGTATACTATCAATACAACTTATCCCTGTTGACGTTAAACTTGAACACTTGGCTGAGATAGCATTTGTCATGTTCGGGTTTCTTTGTTGTAAAGTTACCTTTTCCTTCTATTTTATACTGTAAAATTTGGGAGAAAGTCACCAGATGGAGCGCACACTTGAGTGAGGAATTAAGTTTCACCTCTCTGAGTACAGAGTATCTAACTTATTTGGAATTTTATATGGGATATTTGTCTCTTCTCTTGCCATTCATTTATTGTTTAATTAATCATTTACTTACATAAATATACACTCATGGATATTTATTCTATACTGTCAAGTTACAAACCAGTCTACTTTTTATTTAATGTTTTGTCAATTACTTCTAGGTTTGTCCACCGGGAGCTATTTCAGTTGGCTCCTAAGTCCCTCTTACATAGTTACATCATGATTGGGATTTTGATTTTTGTTTTTAGACCACTTCTATACTTTCTGACACTGTGAGAAATCCACACTCATCTTGTCTATTTCCTGATCCAACCCTAGAATCAATTGTTTCTCTGAAGTACCTTGGTTCTTCTTGGAGAATGCTATTGGAAACGCAGATCTGGGCAGTAGTAGGCATACTCATTGCTGTAAAGATGTCAGCCTTCTAAGCTGACAAAGCAAGGAAATACATGCATGTATACTAACCCCTGTATTTACATGTATCTATGAATAAGTTTATGGTTTGTCTCGGAATCTAACTTATTATGACACAGATCATTCTAATCTCCTTCCCTTGTTTATTTGTAAACTCCCACACTAACTGGCTCCCATTACCTGCCATCTATTTACTTCATTGTTCAATTAAAGTACACATGTGTAGCCATAGAAATACTGTTATTTTGTACTGTTAATGAGAAACAAAATTTATCAATTAGAATACAGACCTGTGTGCATTTTCAACAGAGGTCTCCCTGGTCTTACTGCAGGGTTTCTTATACTAAATCAGTGGTTCTCAAACTTCCTAATGCCGCGACCCTTTAATACAGTTCCTCATGTTGTGATGACCCCCAACCATAAAATTTAGGGGTCAATACCATAACATGAGGAACTGTATTAAAGGGTCGCAGCATTAAGAAGGTTGAGAACCACTGCACTAAATCATTGTACTTCTTACATATCTAATTTATTCCTTTCGAAGGTCTTTTAAAAATAAAATAGCATTAAAATCAAGTCAGAAGGCTAATGATTAGAGTATTCACAGTTATTTTCTCACTTGATATGACATTTCAAGGTAACAGTGACGTTTAAGTAAAATCAAAATTATGGGATATAAAAAATTATGCATCTATTTACAACTTAATGTGGGATAACTGGGATATTAGGATTATGAGAGTAACTTTAAAATCAAAATCTTGCTACAAATTTGGTCAAGTTCACATAGACGCAGCCATATAAGTTTAAATAATTATTATGGCTCATAATTAATGTTGTTCTCATATTTATAACCATGTTATTTAAATATATGAATATTCACTTATGAATGTCCTATAGTCTTAAATGTTATGAAGGAATCCCCTATTGTATGACACAGACTAGAGCACTCTTGTCAGGACTCTTCATAGAATTTAAAAAACTGTAATCGAAAACAGTACACCAGTAAAACACAACCCACAAAAATATTCCATGAAATTCTGTCAAGAAATAGATGAATAACTACCTGTAAAATTTAGAATGAAAATAAGTTTATATGTGCTGAATATATTTGTTTATCATCTCTATCTCACTGAAAAACTTTGCCCTCATTTAATGAAATTACCATTTCACCCCAGACTCTTAGAAAGACTTGAGTCCCATACTAGTGTACCAGTTATGTATTTCACTTGTGAAAGGTGTTGTATTTGCAGTATTCTATTCTTTGCTTCCAGAGAGTGTTTGAAGCACAATCAATCACAACCTGTAACTCTGAGGACACATTCCTACCAAAACCTTGATAGTCAGTGCCGGCTATTTGTCCTTTAGGCATTTCAACATTGGAAATACTTAGAAATTATTATTCCTTTGACTTATGCATTCAGTTTATACTATAAATAGTAATAGCTAAAATAGGTAGAAAAAATAAAGTGTTATATAAGTAGATATATAGAGCCCATTCAGCACATGGAGCCCATTCAAATGATTTGCAAAATCATTCTTTACAGTAAATTTTTAAGACAGAAAAATTTGTGCTTGTTTAGTATATATTCTTCAATATCTATTCAACAGTATATTCAAATGCATAAAATATAACTTATAAAGATCATTAAAATTAGGCTGGGTGTGATGGCTATGCCTGTAATCCTAGCATTCTGGGGGTGCCAAGGCAGGTGGATTGCTGGAGCTCAGGAGTTCGAAACCAGCTTGAGCCAGAGTGAGACCCCATCTCTAAAAAAAATAGCCAAGCATTGACCAGGTACCTGTAGTCCCAACTACTCGGGAGGTTGAGACAAGAGAATCACTTGAGCCCAAGAGTTTGAGGTTGCTGTGAGCCATGACACCACAGCACTCTACCAAAGGCATCAAAGTGAGACTCTGTCTCAAAAAAAAAATCATTAGAATTGTTTTGATGATTTTTATCTATAATTTTAATTTCTCTATTAAAAATGTGATTATTTCTGATAGTAAGGATGTTTTTGGAACTTTAATGGAATAATAGTAGTAAGGAATAATATTATACCCAAGCAATAATTGACCTAGATGTCAAATTATTAGATCCAATTTAAGAAATCAACATTATTTTGGATAAAACTTTTTGCTTTTGAATAGATTGTATTAAAGACTTGATAAATAGAGAAGCAGAGCAAACTGAAAATGATGTAAGAAAGAAAGCTTGGCAGCAATTCTCAATTCTCAATTGCTAAGTGTTCTGAGCATCACAGCTAATATAATACCTGTCTAAAATCTAACTTTGGGCTCCAATTGATTACTCACGTATTAAAATATTTTCCTCTGAATTCTTTTGTAGTTATGTTTTCAGAATCTCCTCAACACATGCTACTTAAGTGTCATGGTTTGCTATAGCTTCTTTGAGTGGAACTCTGCTCATCTTTGCTGAGTAATAATCAATGCCTGGAAACACAATGTGGACCACTCCAAGATGGAAGTTGTGAGCTTCTGCAATGACATCTCACACATTTTAGCCTCACAAAACTAAATATATACCTAATTTTCAAAGCTCTCCAACATTAATAGCTATCATTGGCTATCTCTGATGTGCCAGATTTTGAAACTGAAAATTTTTTATCAATGTATACTGATACATAATAGAGATTATTCTTAAGAAATTTAGGTTATGCAGTAGGTGTGAGCATAACAACTCTTCTTGATCTAAGGTAGGATGCAAGTGTTACTAATACTGTATCTCCTTTTTACATATATTCATTAAAAATAATTCAGAGAGATGCACTATTTAATGTTAACTATTAAGTTTCACTTAAAGTAAAATAATTTCTCAAGGAAAAATGCCTTCTCTTCAGAAGGGAAGTTATGAAGTGAATATTATTTTACTCTTTAATATAATAGAGGTTAATCAAATCCAGTCATTTTCTTCCATTTTTTTCTTTTATATTTTAGGGAGAAAATATATTTTTGTGGTGACTTGGAGAGTGGAAAGAATGTTATGAAATTTCACTCAAGTCAAAGATGAATACATATTTCATCCATTGTATATTTTCTTCATTTTTGTCTAATTATTTTTGACTGGGGTACGTCACTATACCGTCAATAAAATTACCATAAATTTCCCATAACAGAGGCACACATTTGGGACATTTCCAGATACTCAGTCAAAGCACATAAGAGCATGGACAGTATGGTTTCATGGAGAGTATTTTTTTTTCTTTTTTTTTTTATTTTATTTATTTATTTTTTTCTTATTGTTGGGGATACATTGAGGGTACAATAAGCCAGTTACACTGATTGCAATTGTTAGGTAAAGTCCCTCTTGCAATCATGTCTTGCCCCCATAAAGTGTGACACACACTAAGGCCCCACCCCCCTCCCTCCATCCCTCTTTCGGCTTCCCCCCCATAAACTTAATTGTCATTAATTGTCCTCATATCAAGATTGAGTACATAGGATTCATGCTTCTCCATTCTTGTGATGCTTTACTAAGAATAATGTCTTCCACTTCCATCCAGGTTAATACGAAGGATGTAAAGTCTCCATTTTTTTTAATGGCTGAATAGTATTCCATGGTATACATATACCACAGTTTGTTAATCCATTCCTGGGTTGGTGGGCATTTAGGCTGTTTCCACATTTTGGCAATTGTAAATTGAGCTGCAATAAACAGTCTAGTACAAGTGTCCTTATGATAAAAGGATTTTTTTTCCTTCTGGGTAGATGCCCAGTAATGGGATTGCAGGATCAAATGGGAGGTCTAGCTTGAGTGCTTTGAGGTTTCTCCATACTTCCTTCCAGAAAGGTTGTACTAGTTTGCAGTCCCACCAGCAGTGTAAAAGTGTTCCCTTCTCTCCACATCCAGGCCAGCATCTGCAGTTTTGAGATTTTGTGATGTGGGCCATTCTCACTGGGGTTAGATGATATCTCAGGGATGTTTTGATTTGCATTTCTCTAATATATAGAGATGATGAACATTTTTTCATGTGTTTGTTAGCCATTCGTCTGTCGTCTTTAGAGAAAGTTCTATTCATGTCTCTTGCCCATTGATATAAGGGATTGTTGGCTGTTTTCATGTGGATTAATTTGAGTTCTCTATAGATCCTGGTTATCAAGCTTTTGTCTGATTGAAAATATGCAAATATCCTTTCCCATTGTGTGGGTTGTCTCTTTGCTTTGGTTATTGTGTCCTTAGCTGTACAGAAGCTTTTCAGTTTAATGAAGTCCCATTTGTTTATTTTTGTTGTTGTTGCAATTGCCATGGCAGTCTTCTTCATGAAGTCTTTCCCCAGGCCAATATCTTCCAGTGTTTTTCCAATGCTTTCTTTGAGGATTTTTATTGTTTCATGCCTTAAATTTAAGTCCTTTATCCATCTTGAATCAATTTTTGTGAGTGGGGAAAGGTGTGGGTCCAGTTTCAGTCTTTTACATGTAGACATCCAATTCTCCCAACACCATTTATTGAATAAGGAGTCTTTCCCCCAAGGTAAGTTCTTATTTGGTTTATCGAAGATTAGGTAGTTGTAAGATGTCAGTTTCATTTCTTGGTGTTCAATTCGATTCCAAGTGTCTATGTCTCTGTTTTTGTGCCAGTACCATGCTGTCTTCACCACTATGGCTTTGTAGTACAGACTAAAATCTGGTATGCTGATGCCCCCAGCTTTATTTTTGTTACTAAGAACTGCCTTAGCTATACGGGGTTTTTTCGGGTACCATACAAAACGCAGAATCAGTTTTTCCAAATCTTGAAAGTACGATGTAGGTACTTTGATAGGAATGGCATTGAATAGGTAGATTGCTTTGGGAAGTATAGATATTTTAACAATGTTGATTCTTCCCATCCATGAGCATGGTATGTTCTTCCATTTGTTAATATCCTCTGCTATTTCCTTTCTGAGGAGTTCATAGTTTTCTTTATAGAGGTCCTTCACCTCCTTCGTTAGGTATATTCCTAGATATTTCATTTTCTTTGAAACTATGGTGAAGGGAGTTGTGTCCTTAATTAGCTTCTCATCTTGACTGTTATTGATGTATACAAAGGCTACTGACTTGTGGACATTGATTTTATATCCTGAAACATTACTGTATTTTTTGATGACTTCTAGGAGTCTTGTGGTTGAGTCTTTGGGGTTCTCTAAGCATAAGATCATGTCGTCAGCAAAGAGGGAGAGTTTGACCTCCTCTGCTCCCATTTGGATTCCCTTTATTTCCTTGTCTTGCCTAATTGTATTGGCTAGAACTTCCAGCACTATGTTGAATAGTAAAGGTGACAGAGGACAACCTTGTCTGGTTCCAGTTCTAAGAGGAAAAGCTTTCAGTTTTATTCCATTCAGTAAAATATTGGCTGTGGGTTGTTCATAGATAGCTTCAATCAGTTTTAGAAATGCGCCACCTATGCCTACACTCTTCAGTGTTCTAATTAGAAAAGGATGCTGGATTTTATCAAATGCTTTTTCTGCATCTATTGAGAGGATCATGTGATCTTTATTTTTGCCTCTGTTAATATGGTGGATAACGTTTATGGACTTGCGTATATTAAACCAGCCTTGCATCCCTGGGATGAAGCCTACTTGATCATGATGAATGACTTTTTTGATGATAAGCTGTAATCTATTGGCTAGGATTTTGTTGAGTATTTTTCCATCTATATTCATGAGTGAGATTGGTCTGAAATTCTCCTTTTTGTTTAGGTCTTTTCTTGGTTTTGGTATCAGGGTGATGTTTGCTTCATAGAATGTGTTGGGGAAGATTCCTTCTTCCTCAGTTTTTTGGAATAATTTCTGCAGTAAAGGAATAAGCTCTTCCTTGAAGGTTTGATAGAATTCTGGTGTGAAGCCATCTGGACCAGGCATTTTTTAGTTGGAAGCTTTTTTATTGTTTCTTTGATCTCAGTGCTTGTAATTGGTCTGTTCAGGAGGTCTATTTCTTCCTGGCTAAGTCTAGGGAGAGGATGTGATTCCAAATATTGATCCATTTCCTTCACATTGTCAAATTTCTGGGCATAGAGTTTCTGGTAGTATTCAGAGATGATCTCTTGTATCTCTGTGGGATCAGTTGTTATTTCCCCTTTATCATTTCTGATTGAGGTTACTAGAGATTTTACTTTTCTATTTCTAGTTAGTCTGGCCAATGGTTTATCTATTTTATTTATTTTTTCAAAAAACCAACTCCTTGTTTCATTAATTTTCTGAATGATTCTTTTGTTTTCAATTTCATTGATCTCTGATTTGATTTTGGATATTTCTTTTCTTCTACTGAGTTTAGGCTTAGATTGTTCTTCTTTTTCCAATTCCATAAGATCTCTTGTGAGATTGTTGATGTGCTCTCTTTCTGTTTTTCAAATGTAGGCATCTAAAGCGATGAATTTTCCTCTCAAAACTGCTTTTGCAGTATCCCACAGGTTTTGGTAGCTTGTGTCTTCATTGTTGTTATGCTCAAGGAAGTTAATGATTTCCTGTTTTATTTCTTCCTGCACCCATCTGTTATTCAACAGAAGATTGTTTAATTTCCATGCCTTTGGGTGGGGTCGAGCATTTTTGTTAGAGTTGAGTTCCACCTTTAGTGCCTTATGGTCTGAAAAGATACAAGGTAAAATTTCAATTCTTTTGATTCTGTTGATATTTGTTTTGTGTCCCAGGATATGATCAATTTTGGAGAATGTTCCATGGGGTGATGAGAAGAATGTATATTCTTTATCTTTGGGGTGGAGTGTTCTATATGCATCTATCAAGCATAGTTGTTCTAGGGTCTCATTTAAATCTCTTATATCTTTGTTTAATTTCTGTTTAGAGGATCTGTCCAGCTCTGTAAGAGGTGTGTTAAAGTCCCCTGTTATGATGGTATTATCAGATATCATATTGCTCAGACTGAGTAAGGTCTGCTTCAAGAATCTGGGAGCATTTAAATTGGGTGCATAAATATTTAGAATTGAAATGTCTTCTTGTTGTATTTTTCCCTTGACCAATATAAAGTGACCATCTTTGTCTTTTTTGACTTTAGTTGCTTTAAATCCACATGTATCTGAAAATAAGATTGCAACTCCTCTTTTCTTCTGAATTCCATTTGCCTGAAAAATTGTCTTCCAACCCTTGACTCGGAGCTTTAATTTGTCTTTTGAAGCCAGGTTTGTTTCTTGCAGACAGCAAATGGATGGCTTGTGTTTTTTAATCCAGTCAGCCAATCTATGTCTCTTCAGTGGGGAATTCAAGCCATTAACATTTATTAAGATAATTGATAAGTGTGGTAGTATTCTATTCGTCTTATTTGGTGAGAGTCCATTGCTTAGTTTTATCTTTTGCATCAGTGTGGAGGTTAGGTTCTGTCCTTTGATTTCTGAGTTCTTACTTTGCTGCTGATCCATTGTGGTGGTCAGTGTGCAGAACAGGTTGAAGTATTTCCTGTAGAGCTGGTCTTGTTGTGGCGAATTTCCTCAATGTTTGTATATCCGTAAATGATTTGATTTCTCCATCAATTTTGAAGCTTAGCTTAGCAGGGTACAGAATTCTGGGCTGAAAATTGTTCTGTTTAAGTAGATTAAAGGTAGATGACCATTGTCTTCTTGCTTGGAAAGTTTCATTAGAGAAGTCTGCGGTCACTCTGATGGATTTGCCCCTGTAGGTCAACTGGCGCTTACTCCTGGCAGCTTGCAGAATCTTTTCTTTTGTCTTGACTTTGGACAGGTTCATCACAATGTGTCTTGGAGAAGCTCGGTTAGAGTTGAGGTGACCTGGGGTCCAATATCCCTCTGAAAGCACTGTGTCAGAATCTTTAGTGATGTTTGGGAAATTTTCTTTTATAATATTCTCTAGTATGGCTTCCATTCCTCTGGGGCATTCTTCTTCCCCTTCTGGGATTCCTATAACTCACATGTTGGAACACTTCATAAAGTCCCATAATTTTGACAGTGAACGTTCTGCTTTCTCTCTCTTCTTTTCTGCCTCTTTTACTATCTGAGTTATCTCAAGAACTTTGTCTTCTACCTCTGAAATTCTTTCTTCTGCATGGTCTAACCTGTTGCTGATACTTTCCATTGCATCTTTAAGTTCCCTGATTGACTGTTTCATTTCCTTCAGCTCTGCTATATCCTTTTTATATTCTTCATATCGTTCATCTCTGATTTGATTCTGTTTTTGGATTTCCTTTTGGTTATTTTCCACTTTATTAGCAGTTTCCTTCATTGTTTCCATCATTTCTTTCATTGTTTTCAACATGTGTATTCTAAATTCCCTTTCTGTCATTCCTAACATTTCTGTATAGGTGGAATCCTCTGCAGTAGCTACCTCATGGTCCCTTGGTGGGGTTGTTCTGGACTGGTTCTTCATGTTGCCTGGAGTTTTCTGCTGATTCTTCCTCATGAGTGATTTCTTTTATCTGTTTCCTTGCCCTAATTTTCCTTTCACTTCCTCTTGCTCTTTAAGTTCTTGTGCCTGTGGAAGTTGTGGGCTGGTTTAGACGGATTGAACACACGCGAGCACTTGCCGGTTTTCCACTGTTTTAGTCCTCCTCTTGGGGTCCAGAAGTCTCTCGCTGACTCCCTGTATCCTCATAGGAGTGATGATAGGCAGTTCCCACCAGCCAGAGATGCCTGGAGTCCTATCTCCCCAGACTCACGGTGCCCAGATGCAAGGAAGCTGTTCAGCTTATACTTAATTCTTAAGCTCCTTCCTCCGGCTGGGCGCCCCGGGTCGGGTGATGAGGGCCGTCTCCTAGCACACCACGGCCACGTCCTCCACGAACACGCAGTCCGGGAGGCTCTCGTCGGCCGGCAGCTCCACCAGCCGCAGCCCAGCTTGCTGCCCAGCACGCCCACGTAGAGCTGGTGCTGCCGCTCCGCCTGGGCGAAATCCACCTCCTCGCCCTTGGTGCTCCTCAGCGCGTGCTCAGTATTTTTTTTTTTTATTTGAAGACAATACCATTGGTGGCATAGACTCGTTACTTTAAAGAAACCCACATCTTGTCACAAAAGAATTTCTTAAAAACTCAGTAGTTACTGTAATTTTTATTAGCCTCTAATTATTTTATAGTCACCATAATTTTTTTTAGATATCTCTTCTTTCAATTTCTACACTTCTATCATGGAACTTAGGGCATCAAAATACTTCTCAGACAAACTAATAAGCCTCTCCACCAAACTTCCATTTAGTGAAGGTCAGTCTTTATCTTACTATGTGACTTTTTTTTGTTTGTTTTTTGAGACAAAGTTTCACTTTGTTGCCCTTGGTAGAGTGCCGTGGCATCACCACTCACAGACAACCTCCAACTCCTGGGCTTAGGCGATTCTCTTGCCTCAGCCTCCTGAGCAGCCGGGACTACAGACGCCTGCCACAATGCCTGGCTATTTTTTGTTGCAGTTTGACCTGGGCCAGGTTCAAACCTGCCACCCACGTTATATGGGGCCGGCACCCCACCCACTGGAGGCCACAGGCACTGACCTTTACTATGTGACTTTCTATCCACCCAAAGAGCTTAGCATCTACCTAGTAGACACTAGAGTAATCCTTGTAGGACTAAGTGTAACTAGGTCAGATAAGAATAGACTTCTATACATCTCCATCAAAGAGCTCACCTACAGTCATGACTATGGTTTCTGTAGAATCTGTGGAGAATGGGGATGAAACCATACTGTCCATGAGAAAGCGTGGGACCAGCTGGGGGAAGAAAATTAGTATGTGTTTTAACTCTATTCTTTTTCTTATTTTTTTAATTAAACTTAAGAACTGAATTTAAACATGGTGAAGATTATTAGGTTAATTATATCTGATCAAGTGACATATTTTCTACGTAGATCCACTTTATTTATTTATTTATTTATTTATTTTTGTAGAGACAGAGTCTCACTCTATCACCCTGGGTAGAGTTCCGTGGCATCACAGTTCACAGAAACCTCCAACTCCTGGGCTTAGGCAATTCTCTTCTCTCAGCTTCCCAAGCAGCTGGGACAACAGGCACCCACCACAATGCCCAGCTATTTTTTTGTTGCAATTTGGCCGGGACCGAGTTTGAACCCGCCATCCTCAGTATATGGGGCTGGTGCCCTACCCATTGAGCCACAGGCACTGCCCGATCCACTTTATTTTTTATACAGGTGAAATGTGTAAAAGCATACCTTACTGGCAACACCGAACAAAAAAGTGAAAGAAGGTTAACACCAAGGACTCATGCCATTGTTTTAGAGATAGTGTAATGCTGGGCAGTGACCACCAGTACACAGCAGGCAGTTTCACACCAGCACACACTATTTGAAGGCTTTGAGTATCTTAGATAATTTTTCTTTTTTTTAATTTCAAATTAATATGAGGGCGCAAAATTTTTGGTTACTTTGTTCTCATTTAGAAAGAACAATTCCAGTTGTTTTAAAGAGCCCTGCACCCAATAGACTCTCTCCTTCTTTTCCTCCCTCATCTAAGTCAGTAACTCTATTCTAAAACAAACATTCCAATTTGTCATCCTCTACACCCATCTAAGGGACATTTCCACGGAAGGAGTCATGATGAAAGGAAGAGTAGGGAAAGGTTTTGTTTATTTGTTTTCCTCATTTCATTCAAATGGAGTTCTAAGATGCCTTAATCCTATATCAGCACATTCTGCCATGTACTTAGAATTAAGTTCATCCCAACTCATCTTTGGCTGGATAGATATGTTTCCTTATCTTCTAGTACTTAATCTTCTATTCTATGAAGTTTCCATCATGTGTCCATAAAGAGAACACACATCTTTTTTGCAAATCCTTCCTACAGAACCCCCAGGAATTCCTTTATGCCTTAAAGATAACACCAGTGCTGCTTTAATTTCAGCAACTCTTCTCTATTCAGAAAGAGACGATCTTAGGGAAAAATTAGGCTTGATCTTCCTGAAAATTATCAAAAGAATAAACAAAAGATTGAACGTCCAAAATTCTTTATGGTTCAGTATCTCTACTAGTTAGCTGCTGAGTGGTCTCCCGCACATACCAGGAGTATTTCCAGCAATTGCCGTCTCCATGGTAAAACTGCAGATTCTGTGAGGGGCATGGTCCTTGAGCCCCACCAAATTGTGCTGGTCAGAGACTTCATCAATATTCACACAAATAATAAAGGAGTGTCTCCATTCAGTCCCAGGAGATGGATCTCTAACTCAGTGCCTGCCACATGCTGATGTTTTCTTCTGTTCCTCAGTTTTTTTCAGCACAATTGTTTGCCATGGAACTTTCTCCATGAAATATTTTCATTTGAAATTCTGTTTATTTTCATTATTTCAAACTACATTAGCGATACTTTCAACATCTGAAAATCATACTTCACGTTTTTGTAACTGTAAAGATGTGCTTAAAGTTATAGCAAATAGTATTTTTTCTTTTTCTTCTTGTCCCCTGTGGATCTTAACTTTCCATCTTTGTAGTTTTATGGGAGATTGAAGCCAGGAAGTTATTGAGTCTTCAGAGTTGCCTAAAACTTGGTGCAAAGCTTGGTGATGATCCATATATATATATATATATATATTTTTTTTTTTTTTTAATAAGAAGAGGGTCAGCACACACATTTTTCCCCTTGTTATAATTTATTCACTATTCATCATCACTCCATCAATGTGCTTGTGCACACTTATTTCCTAAAAAGAAGCTGTGTCCTCTTCACAAATGAAACCCAATGCCTACTTTTCTCATAATAAAGGATTATGCAAAAAAATGGTTGGTTGAGCAGAAAATGCCCTCCTTTCTACTCCAAGTGAGGATAGTACATCTCATGCCTTGGTTCCTCCCATACAATTAATCTCAGAAGACATTAGCAGAAGGAAAATACTAACAGATGGGCAAGCTTTTTGTTGATGGTGTTTTTCTTCCTTTTTAAGTAGGAGTACATTGTAATCTTTTGCAGAAAAACAGGAGGAAAAAGCAACTAAGCACCTTTTCTCTCCCCCAGATGGGCTGCAAGCTTCTTCTTGCATGCACTTTTGGTTGCTGGTTCAGCTTTTCTTACAGAGGTCAGCAGCAGGTCACTTGCAGAGTGTTGGCAATTAGTGCTATGTTCCTTAGAAAGAGAGCCCTCCCTGCGCACTGGACTTCAAACAACAAAGAAAAATGGTAAACCAAGAAGCCAAAAGTAATGTAAAAAATAAGACAGTCGAAGCTTCTTTTTAAGCATCTGGTGTTAAAAATATCTACTGTGCAGATTGATTCTTATCATTCACTCCCTGCTTTTAGTTCTCTTTCTCACTGCACACAAATTCATCATGGAGTTTGTAAAGTATATTTTGAAGTGGGCCATCTTGTCTTTATCACCGTACAATGCAATAGGTACAAAAAGGTTGATAACCTCACTGAAGATATTGATGTACTGGCACAAAACCAGATTTTATTAACTACTCACAGAAATTAGAATGGCATCGCTAGGAATATGGAAAAACATACAGTAATGCCATATCTCTCAGGCCTTGTTTTGCTGATTGAAAAACAGTATAGTTTCCATTATGGGAAGCAATCCACGAGTGAAAGGATTCCCAAAGATAGAGGTAGGTTGCATGCATTAGATAAAGTAAACAAATATGTGGATCCTCTTGAGGAGTTTCCACAAATAATTTTTAAAAATTATTTCCACAAATAATTAAATTTTTCACACAAACTAGATAGCTTCAGAGAGAATATGAGAGAACTCACATAAATTGCCATTAGTTTTAATACTGGTAAAAAGTAAAACGACTATTATACTAGGGATCTCAATTTCCTACTTATTCTTTTTCATTACAAATTTAGATGGTTCTTTGAAAAACTACCCTATGAAATGAAGAAAGTATAGTGAGAGTCTCACAGTTACTATATTGGTATGGTCATAAATCTTATTAGAGGTTGTAGATGTTTTAGAGACTTTTATTTTAATCCACTAGCTGTCTTTCGTGATTCATCAAGAGAAGCCAAAACTTTATGATTCTATGACCATAACTTTGAAAAAATGCTGATGTGAACTTGTGGGCATAGCATCCATGTCTTCTTTGAAAGAAACATTGGATGCTCCTCTTCCCTGGAAATCATTCTTTTCCTTCCTTTCAAAAGTGAAACATTAAGGAGTGAAGTGTATGGAGCTCTTTAGAAGGTAAAATAAGAGAATTAGCTGTACTGATTATACCTTTTACCCAAGATCTAGTGCTACAGATCATCCAAGTAAAGCAAATACATCCCAACCTAACACATAAGTATAATATTCTCTCTCCCCAGTTTAAAATTTTTCCTTGCCTTCACATGGCCTTCAGAATAATATTTAAACTCTATTTTATGGAACACAAGTCTCTTATGCTCTGCTTTCTTCTTTACGTGACTACTTGCATCCTCCCCACAAATTTTGCCCACCATTCAAAATAAATAACATCCAGCTTCCTTCCATAAGAGACCTTGCATACCATCACCTGCCATGGATCTTTGCACATGCTTGCCTTTCTCTCCAGACTGTCCCTCTTTTAATCTCAGCTCCAATGCCATCTACTCCATAAAAACCTTCTTTTCATCCTCCTAATCTCATATATGATTCATACAATATCATAATTTTTCTGAATATATTACCTGTCTACTGTAAATTTCAAGGGAGGAAAAGACAGCAGACAACCTTTCCCCTACAATATTTTACACTTGATCTTTTTGGATTAAATATAATTCTGAATGTTAAATATCAATTAAATCTGTATGTGGATAATTATAAATAAATCACAATTTGCCAGCCTGACTTGTATGTTTGAATTCATTCATTATGAACCTTTCGCTTTGACATACTGACTAATGGTTTGAAACCCAAGAGACCATATCACCAAAAACCAGGATCTACAGTAAATAATTCCTTAATAATTACAAAGATGTGACTTTGGAAAATAGAAAACTGTAAAAACAATCATCTTACAATATAATGATTCTATTTTTTCATGCCATTGCAGGCTCCATTGGTGGCCCACTTGCATTTCCCTTACCAGCAGGTGCACTTGGCCTCTGACACTGTGAATATTGGCTGTTAACGGCTCAAAGCTGCCCCCTTTTGGTGGAATTTCTCTGGGCTAAATGAGGGATACTGCAACAGGGATACACTTCTGAAATGCTGAGGCAGACTGCAGCCAGCTAATGACCTACTGACATAGGTTACACAACTTTCTACTTTCCTTAAGGTGGAGTAAGGTGGAATCAACTCTGGTATAATCCATCCTCCAGAACCCCATGAGGGACTAGGCTCACTCTGGACGCCAACTATGACCACCTATTTTCTTAGCTTCTTCCCCTGTTCTATCCCGCTTTCCTTGCTCCCTTTTTCCTAAAATTAATCCGTCAATATTGAACAATAGTAAATGACACCTATGTTGAAGTATTTAAGGAAAACATGCACATAAGTAAAGGAAGGTGAACTGATTTGTGGATAGAAGGGTAGATAGAATGATAGATATGTATAATAATAAAGGGAATAGCAAAAATCAAGAAGCATAAATAAAGCAAGTAGCATAAAACTACAGAGGGAGAGAAGGCAAGGGGGAAGGATGGGTGGAGGGGGAGTAATTGGTGGGACCACCCCTATGGTGCATCTTACAAGGGTACACGTGGAATTTGTTAGGTATAGAATATAAATGTCTTAACACAATAACTAAGAAAATGCCATGAAGGCTATGTTAACCAGTTTGATGAAAACAGTTCAAATTGTATATAAAACCAGCACATTGTACCCCATGATTGCATTAATGTACACAGCTATGATTTAGTAAAATAATAATAATAATAAAGCAAATATAACAACATGGTAATTATAGAATGTAAGTAGTTGAGATATGGGTGTTCATATGCAATTCAACTTTTTGTTTTAAAAAACAAAGCATTTTATAATAATGTACTAGACAAACCTTTTATCTCAAGGAAATGAAGACTCTGGTATGTTCTAGTATGATGAGTTAAACTTTTATAAAACAAAAGATTTTACCTTTGGCAATCATATCAGAAAGCTGTCTAGGAACAAATAAGCATATTATTTTCTAATTAACATATTTATATTGGCTTTGAACCAGAATTCTACTGACTTTAAAAAACATTAATATGGCTGTATGTCCATGATGGAATGCAGCAAGAACTAAATGATGCACAAAACTAATCTCAGATTGTGTTTAGTAGTTTATATTTTTCATGATAAGGTTGATATTTTTATTCTGAGACTACTGTTTGTCTTTTAGTGTGGATAAAGAAAATGAGTAATTATGTGTGAGACACTGAAAATTGATACTTGTCTAATGAGCCAGATGAAGATAGATGTAAGGTCGCTGAGATTAATTAGAATCCTACAATCCAGAATGTAAACTGGAAGGTTTCTTAAGAAGTTACAAATTTTCATCCAAAAATCCCCACTTATCTTTTATCTATCACTGAAAGGTCCTAGAAAAATTAAACAAAACAGTAACAGGAAGCACCTGTAGCCATAACTTTGGTTTCCATATATCACCACACACATACACATACATACAAGCAGAGCTCTTCTTAGAGAAACAGCTACTTTTCTGTTTAGAGACAAGCAATATACAAAATCAACCTAGACCATGTAGTCCCAGAAAGCAAAAAAGAAAAGCTTCTGTATCCTATAAAGGTCAACTTGAAGAAGCACCCATTATTCAAATGTGAAATAATATAAGCATCACAGTGATGATAACTATAAATGAACAAGTGCACCCCTAATATGTTTAAATCTTGAGTTTCTAATGAAACTAAAACAAATAGTCATAAAAAGATGCGGTTTTGGAAGTAGCATAAAACTACAGTATTGCCCCTTTATTCATAAGGCTTTGCTTTCAAGGCCCCCAATGGATGCCTGAAACTCTAGACAGTACTAGGCCCTATAGAAGCACTTACCATGCACTGTGGCCATAACTTTTGCAGTTTGAGGTGCAACAGCAAAACTAGTAAGAGTTTATTTTTTCCTCTCCCACTTTCATGGACAGGTTTGTTCTTACCATATATCTTAGCAACCTCAGCATATGATTTTTTTTCTTTCCTTATTAAATGGAGAACTTTTACTTTTTCACTTAAAGAAAGCAATTTACTACAAATTCTCTTTCGCATATTTGAATTGGTAGCATCACTATTGTTGCATTTGGGAGGTCTTTATTAAGTAAAATAAAGATCACTTGAACCCAGACACAGCAAGACTGACACAATCCATCTGATAACCTAGCAAGTTGGCAGCAGAGACAGTGTGGATCCACTGGCCCAAGGATGAGTCACATCCTGGGCAAGACAGAGAGTGGAGGCAGGAGATTACATCACTCTGCTCAGAACAACATGAAATTTAAAACTCATAAACTGTTTATTGCTACAATTTTCCATTTAATATTTCTGGCCTGTGGTTGACCATGGGTAACTGAAACTGAGGAAAGCACAACCACAAAAGAGGGAGTGATATCATATTATAAATATATTCAAGGACTTAAAAATCATGATGAGTGAATAGATGTAGCATTTCAGCAGAGATAAAAACTAAAAAAAAGTAAAAATTCTAGGATTTAAAAATATAATATTTGAAATGAAAAATTCACCAAATTGAGAAGAAGCAGGAAATCATTTCCAAAGTCAATAAAAATAATTGGTCACATTTGAATTTCTCCAATTGTTTTCTAGAATTTTAGGAAACCCGATCACTCTTTAGAAAACTTGTAAACAAATGAGTAAGTCATAAATAGAAAATGGTAAATAAAGGAAGAGAATGAAGTCATTGTCCTACCATTTCTCCACAAATAGAACCTCAGGTAAATAAAGAGATATGAATTAAAATTTGCCTATACAGAAGTTTTCTATTTAATATATGAACAAATAATAGAATTACTCCATTTATTAACCTCTAATTAAATAATAAATCTAGGAAGTTATCATCAATGGAGGCCGTTAGTTGGGTTCAGCCAGGAAAAGAGTGCCAATTAAATATTATAGAAATAAGAGGTTTAATAAAGGAATCAGTGCTTGCATTAATGTGACCAGAAAGAAGGAAAATGAAGGCCAGCAGGTTACACTGGAGAATTAGAAAAACAATTGTAAATGGCATCAGCTTAAAACACTAATGCAGGAAGGAAAGCAGCAGCTCATGAGGGAGTTCAAGAAACTTCTGCATCCAACATGATTATGAAGAGCAACCTTATGAGAGGCCTGTGATGGTTCTCTGGCTGCTAGGATTGCTAAGATCCCCATAAAGAGTTCTGCAAGGCCAATATGCCTGGTTATCAAAAAATGAAAAGAGTGGATTTTAACTGGACTTTACCTTGCAAATGATAAGTGAATGTTCCTCATTTGCAAACCTTAGGAGAAGTCATTCAGGGAACACTGTATCCCATAAATGTATACAGTTGTGATTTAATTTTTAAAAAAAGAATATAGCATTCCTAGTGTTAGAAAAGTTTAGTGATGGTACCAAGTTGACAAGAGAATTAAACACAATTGCTAATATCATAAAAAGAAAGACAACTGGAAATCATGTTTAGAAAACATTGCAAAACTGTTGGATAGAAAAAAAGCACAATGTTGTTTATAAAATGTTTTTGCAAAGACACATAAAAAATTCCTTAAACTTTTCAACTTTTGTAATAACATTTAAGAATAAAACTCTTAAGTTCATAAAAAAAATTGAGAAAATTCAAATGAAACACAAATAAATGCATCATGTTCATAGATTGGAATGATTAATATTGTGTGGGTTCCAATTTTCTTCAAATTGCTATATACATTCAATGCAATTCCAATAAAAAAAATCAAATTTTTTTAATGAAATAACAAGTTGTTACTAAAATCTATACAGGAATGCAAAGGACTGAGTGTGGACAAAGCATTTGTGAAAAAGAAAAACAACAGGATTTACCAGAAAGCTACAGTAATTCAGACAATGTGGTGTCCACACAGTAGACATATAGATCAATGGAACAGAATAGAAAGCCTAGACATAAACAATCAATTCAACAAAATGACCAAAGAAGTACAAGGAAGAAAGAAAAGTGTTTGCAGAAAATAGTGCTGGAACAGCTGGATATGTGTTTGAAAGTAAACAGGGACCTCTTATACCTCTCATACCTAATATCATAACCAAAAGCTAATTTGAGGCCATCTTAAGTTAGAGCACATTATACGACAACAAGCTTGTACCCAGAACTGAATCTGTAGATCTATAACATTAAAGCAATAACCTTTGACACTATGGGGAAATACTCAGACACTTGATCAGAGAAGATATATGAATGTCCAATGAGTGTTTAAAAAGTTCTTAAACATCTTTAGTTATCAGAGATATAGAACAATGATTTAGTTCTTCAGAACCACAAAAATGACTAAAATTACAAAGACTGGCAAAATTAAATGCTAATGAATATGTAGAGTAACTGAAACTCCAATACATTTCTGGTCATAAGACAAAATGACACACCACTTTAGAAAACTACTTGAGTTTTGTAAAGTTAAATATGAGATCTGACGATTAAGTTTGCCAACTTGCCACCATGTGCTTACTTTGACGTCACTGTATGAACAACCCAGTAAGGTTTTGTAGCCTTGGTATCTCAGATAACACATCTCATAGCTGTGTTGACATGTGGTAGTGTCTTGCTGAGTGGTGTTCATTATTGTTGTTGTGTACTTTTGTGTGTTACTCCAAGAATGTAGGCACTTGAATTAGAGCAAAAACATTAAATTTCTTTTTAAACTTGGCAACAATGGAAGTGAAATCAGGAACATGTTACTCCAAACTTATGAGGATAAGGCCATGAGGAAAACGGCAGTGTATAAATAAGTCAAACATTTTTCTTGGGAGATAGAAAGCATCACTGATGAAGAGAAGTGAGGGTGGCCAATAACAAGCAGAACTGGTGGAAACATTGCAAAAATTCATCAGATTGTGTGTCAAAATCATCACACAACTGTGAGAAACATAGAAGAACAAGTAAGTATTGATAGAGACAAAGGAAAATCTTGGCATGAGAAACATGTGTGCAAATATGGTCCTAAAGGAGCTCACTGAGAACCAAAAGCAAAGGAAAGTTGGAGGGGCAAAATGATGCTTTGACCCTCTCATCACTGGTGATGAAACAGGGGTCTGCCAATGTGACCCTGAAACAAAGCATCAAAGTGCCCAAGGGAAGTCAGGCAATTTTCCACAACCAAAAAAGTTCCATCAATCCAAATCAAGAGTCAAAATGATGTTGCTAACCTTTTTTGACAGCAGGGGATTATGCATTATGAATGTGTACCAACTGGACAGTTAACCAAACTTACTATTTGGAAGCGCTGAAAAGGCTGAGCAAAAAATTTACATGAAAACAACCTGCACTTTTCACTCACAACTCATGACTCTTGAGTCATGACAATGCACCAGCTCCCACAGCACTGACTGTGAGGGAGTTTTTAGCCAGTAGACAAAAAACTGTATTGGAACATCCTCCCTACTCACCTGATCTGGCCCCCAGTGACTTTTTGCTTTACTTGAAGATAAAAGAAATATTGAAAGGAAAACATTTTGATGACATTCAGGATATCAAGGCTAATATGATGACTGCTCTGATGACCATTTCAGAAAAGAGTTTCAAAATTGCTTTGAAGGTTGGACTACTCAATGTTGGTGCACAGCTTCCCAAGGGGAGTACTTCAAAGGTGACCATAGTGATATTCAGCAATGAATGTGCAACATTTTATTCTAGGATGTATTGGAAACTTAATTGCCTTTCCTAAGAGCAATAAGTTATATTCCTAAGTATTTGCCCAGTAAAAATGAAAATATATCTCTATAAAAAAAAAAACTCAAGCAAAAATGGACATAGAGTATGTTTACATAAACATTTCAACCTAAAATTCATCTGAACATCCTCAAAAGGAGAATGGATAAATACATTTTTTATATGTGCACTATAGAACACTCTTAGGAATAAAAACAAATAAAAAACCAAGTTAGAAATTATCTGACTCTCTGGAACCACCATTTCAAGTGAATGATTCTAGCAATAAAATTTTACATACTGTGTAATCCTTTTATATGACGTTTCAGGACAGGCAAGAGTCATCTGTAGTGATAAAATCCAAAACAGACATTGAGAATTGACTGGAATGGGCCAAGAAAAAACTTTCTGAAGTGACAAAAGAACAGTGTAGGAAAATTTGCCTTAGCTATCAAAATATGGTAAATCTAGGTTAACTAAGATGGTGTTTTATTGTCATAGAAATAGACAAGTAAACCAAAGGAAAAACTCAAGAGCCTTATATTGGTTTTTATAATTATGTGTATGTGTGTGTAAGCTTATAATATCTGCAAATCTTGGCAAAATCTCAAAAAATTGTCTCACCAAACCCGTTTTAACTCAGGAGTGAGCTTTTTACACTCTGTTGATTAGTAATACTCAAAACATTCCTCCCCGCTTAAGAACATATTTTAAATTAATGTTTGATTTTCTTGTTTGGTTGCTTTAGATCCAACTATTTCCAACTCTGTATCATGTATGACACTTTTGGTAAGCAGTCTTGTTTATCTTCATTTTATTACCTTCCCACATTTTATAAAATCTTCCTTTTTCATCATGTTAGTCTTTCTGCTTTAACAATTGAAAATATTTAGTTATCTTTCAGATTGTTGGGTCCTTTGATTTTTCTTAGACTTTTCTCTGAATCATTTTGGATAGTTCTTAGACTTTCCTTCTAAAGTTTCATTTTTTCAGTCTCAATTTTCCCCCCAACCATCACACACATTTTCTGTTAGTTCTCATTTCCAAAATTACATAATCTCAAACTAAATTCTTCTATATTCTTTCTTGCACTGGTATGTGTAGAATGTTGACATTGTACACTAATCAATATTTTCTAGTAGTTCACCTACAATTACCTCCTGCAGCTCTTCTGTGTCCCACTTAGGGTAAAAGACAGGATTTCTTTCTTTCAAGTTCAAAAGAGCTTGCTTGCTCACTCTAAAAAATTACTGTTATGTCTCAAATCTTTCCTTCAGCAATCACATTTTTGGGGTTATTGAATTCTTCACAAGCTTTGTATAAAATATCTTTTAATTTTTCTGAAACTCTTTCAATTTAAACTCATTGACCTTACATATACTTCCTAGCAATAATCATCATAGTACTGTTATTATTTAAACTAGGAATAGTTACACAACACATTTATAGTGCTTCTTGTATTTAGGGTATTATGCTATTCTGGTATTTATATTTTCCCTTATAGGCAATTTATCCTTTTTTTCCATCTACCCACATTTATCACAGCATACATTACTTAGAAATATCAACAGATCTATGAAGCATGGCAATCATAACATAGAATTATGGAACACTGGGAATAAAAGTATATTTACAATTTAGTACATCCCCTGCTTTTAAAATGAGACAACTAAGTGCAAAGTTTTATTGATGACTGTGTCTTCCCACTGTAATACCTCAAGACCTTCTTCTCCCATTGACACGTATATTCATTATGTTTTTCAAGTATACAATTCAATGAATTTCCAGAGTACTCAACTATCTCTGTATATTTTCATCACTCTGCTCCCCAAAACAACCCAAATTGCCATTAATGGTCACACCCTATTCCCCCATCTATCCAGTACCTGGTAACTACTAATCTACTTTCTGTCTCTATGATATTACTTGGTCTGGATATTTCCTATAAATTAAATCATATAATATGCAGCCCTTTGTGGGTTTCTTTTCTTAGCATGTTTTCAAGGTTTGTCAATGTTTTAGTAATATCAGTAGAAATACATTTTCATAGCTGAATAATACTCCATCGTATGGTTGTACCACATTTTATTTCTCCATATTTTATTTGATAAACACTTGAGTTTTTCCACTTTTTGTCTATCATAAATGCTGCTGTGAATATTCATGTTCAAGTTTTTATAGGTACATATTTTCAATTCTTTGGGGAGAATTTACCTAGGAGTAGAATTGCTGGTACATATAGTAACATGATGCCTCATTTTTAAAGGAACTTCCGAATTGTTTTCTAAAGTGGCTGCATCATTTGCAATTTCCATTTTTAAGGGCCCTGGGTTTTCAAATAGAAGCACTCAATCACAATATCAACAGAACCTTCAGTAAAAGAAAATCATGCAACTGAGGATCATTCACTCTTTCACCCCATTTACTAAAAAACAAAACAATTCTAGCAAAGCCATTGTAAATACCAGCCTAGTATTCTTTTATTTTCTTTAACTTTCCACACAGTTTTCAGTTCTAAATTTTCCCCCACCACTATTTCAATCGTCAACACTATAACCTTGGTGTAATATTGATCTTCTTGGAACACTTCCTATAGAGGCTCTGCTTGTTCCTAAATCCCTGAGTTACACCAAAGATAAAACATTCATTCATGAATCATTGGGAGAGTTCAACATTGAAGCTCTGGCCCCCTGCCCTGTCCCACATGCCTTGTGTATTGCCAACCATAAATATAGACATAAAAGTGATTCATGGACCTTGCTTCAAATTCAAAGTAGAAAAAAACAAAAGGAAATTGATGGTTATCAATTTTTTTTCCTTAAATTCAGTTTATACTACACAGATACTTAGAGTAGCAGTTAAAGAGGAAGAATTACCTAACACTGCAAAAGACATCTCTATTTTAAGAGAATAATTATTTGAACACTTTTTATAGTCTTTCTGATTTGCTTTACTTTTTTTAACTGAAGTTTATAACATCATATGATATACAACTGGCAGAGCTCGTAAACCTTTGGCCTGCTTTCTCACCTACATACTTCCTATAATATTTTTTTCTTTTTGCTTTTCAGTAACTCAAGTAATAGGATCCTGCCATGTTCATTTCCTATTGGTAGTAATTTCACAGTTTGGTGGTCCTAAAGATTACAGTTATTCATGTCTAACACTCAGCTGGACTTGATAGCAATATGCTCAATATAATTTTGTTTCTTTAACTTTTTTGTAATAAAAATCACATATTTACATTGCTTTATTCCTCCTTTTTAGCTAATATATAGTCATGATTTTATTTTTTTTTCTTCTTTCCTCACGATTTTCTGTGATGTCAGTTTTAAAACTTGAAAAGTGAAGAACAAAGGAGAAAGAAAATAAATACTGCCGAATTCCAGCACCTTTGGAAGGTGGCTGAGTGGTTCCCAGGGGTAGGCAGTAACTGGCACAGTAGTAGATCACAGCATGCACGCCAAGCCGAAGTGTTCCAGAAGCTTAGAAGTGAGTTTCAAATTCCAAGAGCTGTTCCTTGGAGGTGCTTTGAGGGATTAGATGAGAGAAGAAATTTTCAACCATAAGTTTTTTAAATGCCCAAGGTGATTAAAAAATGATCCTTAACTGTCCAAATTATACACACTTCATGGGTATTTTGCTCTTACAGTTTCACTTTAATTGTCCTCATGTGTAAACTATGGTGTTACCCAGGAATTTATAAATTTTGAGGGGAAATAGGTATTTTTTTATATTGAACAAAACATGCAAATGTTAACCTTTAGGGCCCTGTAACCTCTTTCTTGCATTTAGGATTTACACTTTGAAATCCCCTGCAGTGAAACTATATTAGATTCCACAGATCCCATGGGTCTGATTTCTGCATTCCCAGGTTTCTATTGAGTTGTTTCATCATCAAACTGAGGTAATAGAAAAAAGAAAAGAAAAAGCAAAATTATACAGTTAGAAAATATTGTTTGGGAAGAACAAAGAAATTAAATTGTAAGTCTCTCAAAATGAGGATGGCTTTTATGAGACTAGAAAAGAATTTTAGGAAACTATAGTTTCTAGACCAGAGAAGCATAATTAAAAAATTCTGCTTTGCTTATTTCTTTCTATATCATAATTTGAGATTCAATGTTTATGTTTCATTCCTAATGCATTATGATGAGCAAATTCAATACTTGAAAAGTTGAAATTCAATTATTTTATTTATAAAAATGGATATGCAAAAATTTAAGTACATATTACATATATGATATGTACATGTAATTATTTTTATATATACAGTAGAACCTCTGTAACTTGACCACCCAAGGAACTATAACAAATCTGTCAAAGTACAGAAGTGGCCAACATAAGGAACTAGGCCTACTGTACTGATGTGTATATGTGATGCATGTCTGGTCTTTGAAAATTAGGTTAACTTAAAGAGGTGGTCAATGTAGGGAGGTGGTCAACTCAGGTTCTACTGTATATATGCTGTGGAAATATATGTGATTAATCTAGCAAATATCAGCATAAAAGTTGTTTAATTATTTAAACACTTTATTTAATCACCATATATTTTCAGAAAAAGTACATTTATTTTAGATGTAATGATGTTCTTTATCCATTATAAAGTTCTATGTGGTCCTTTTCACAGCCATTTGCATATTTTAATCTACTTTAAAATGCTTGTTACAAAGTGGGAAAAAAACGAATACACATACAGTATAATGTGAATATGTTTGTGTCCAGAGATGTTCTGAATCTACAAATTTCCACAAGTTCTTCATTAAAAAATGAATAAGTACATCCAACTTGAATTCAGTAACCCATTTTAAATCATATTACTCTACCATCAAATATCATTTTACGCAGTCATCTTTTTTATGAGAACAAGATATAATACTGACAATACAGATGCTCCTGAGAATGACTCTGTCCAAAGGTGATGAAAATCTTCCAACCAAGTTTGTCAGGAGAAAAGTATTCAATTAATGTTCCCAATTTTTTTACTTCCAAACACACAAAAGTAAACATTTATGTTCACCAACTCTTTGGAAGCACCAATTCTTCCTGTCTTCGATATCGTAATGAAGAATAACTTTTAAGTATATCGACTAGTAATCATGATGTGAGTGGACGGTTAAACATTTGAATGGATGTTTAAAGCAAGCACTTCAGAATAATCACAATACTAACAGAAAAAAGAAAATCCACAGTTTTGCATTCTGTCTATATATCATAAATGAGTGTTACTCATAAAGGATTTGAACTCCCTAAGCATATGCATCCACTTCCACCATTAAAGTGGATTCAGGTGGTTGGTATGACTGTCTCCAGACAGGCTTTCTTTAAATAATTGATGGCTGTGTTCTTATTGCCCCATCGAACTATATCTGGATACACTCATGTTGCTTTTAAAAGAGTTTCATACAATTCCATGGTCTGCAGAACACGTGGGAAGTACCTCATAGTTTCTTTTATTAATATAAACTATTTTCACTTTCTCCAATGACAAATTGTCCAAAATTAGGTTTTTTACACCTATTATAACTGAACATGATGAGAAATTCATCTGTAGACCACAGCTGTGAATTGTTAGCATTATAAACCATTTGGTGGCAAGGGAGGTGATAGTTAATGCAAGGACCAAGCAGAAAGAGGGAGTTATTTATTTTGCTGGGAGACAGAAATCCTAGTTTTCAAAATTGTCAGAGTGATTAAAAGATTCATTCTTGATGTTCAAAATAGTCCTTTTAAACTCCATCCAAAAGTATATTATTTCAATATATTATGAGGTCACATTTGAAATCTTCTGTTGATCTCCTATATTCAAAAAATAAAAAATTCTACCCTTTTGTTATTATTTTAATATCCTTTGAATGACAGAACCGTAGCGAGCATTGCATGCACCAGAAGCGATACCCAGTGAACGCGCCATTTACACAAAACAGAGGAAAAAGATCTTGGTGAGCGGACAGGAATGTAATCCATGCACACACTGATCCCACATGTCCCACGTGTTTTGACGCACACGTTTATAATTACTCTCACCTTGCACAGTTAATATTGTCTGGTGATTTTCCACAGATGACAACCACTCTCCTTCGAAATATAAAAAAGGAACATAATGGTCTGACTTTTGAGAAGGTACTGACAAGAAACAAAAACATATTTAAAAATCAAATTAAATGCTAATGTCAAACAAAATCTTTGCAGTAAAAATTAGAAAACCATTGAGAAGTCACAAATAAATTCCACAAAATTGAAAAAGACTTAAGCCCCTTCTTCTGTTGAACCATTAATGCATTTATTAGAGAAGATTCTGTTTGACTACTATACAATAGATTAAAAACACATAAATGGTTGTTAATATGTTTTTTTTTATGAAATATAGAGTGAGGCCAATCTCTAAATTTTGTAAATTGTAGGCATTGTCTTTTCACATATCAAGAGCACCATGAATATCTCAGTGTCTAAAGTATAAGAAATAAAATAAAAATGCTTCATGAAATAATTATAAGAATGCAGCAATATGCACTCATTGGGTAACCATTTGCTAGATCAATATTTTATTCTTTAGTTATAGGTATAGGAATGTAACATTGTCAGATAAGGCATATTTCTATAAGAAATACAAGATATAGAATAAATATATTTGCAAAAATTCTAACATACTTTCAATTAATTATAGTCAACCACAGTATTAGTCAAGATAAAACATATGGCAGTAAACAGTTCTTTAGCTTTGCCAACATAAATGTGAAAGGAATATCAATTCTCTTAATTTTCCTGTTTATTTCATTTAATTTGAACTTTAAATGATGTTTGATAGTAAGCACATCAGACTAATTTTATTTAAAACTTTGAAAACTATTAAGTCATCAAATTGGTTCAAAATCCTTTTTTTAGAAATTAGCACATCAAAAATATTTAAAATCCAACGCAATACTATGTGTCACAAAATATGTAAAAATAAAATACTGATTGTTTGACCCTGTAATGGACCTAAAATAATGAATTAGTAAATTACAGTTTTTTTTCACTAATTAGACATTTCAAAAGGAGCAAAGGAACATTATAAGTTCAAAAATTAAAAAATGTCTGTCAAAAAAAATGGAATGTGTAACTTGAAACTTCTAAGTTAAAAAAATGTGTCAAGATAATTTTTTTCAGACCAGAGTATTAGCTTCCTTTCTAGAATATAATTCTCTCATAATCATGGAGAGTCAGGTGAAAAAAAAAGAAATAACTTCTTCAAGACTATCATTTCTGTTTCCAATTATTTTTTAGAATTAGATAGACATAAATAAACAAAATTCCACATTCGGTAAATGTGGAAGTTACGCAGATTTTCTTTAAAACATAAATAAGAAGAAATCAGGAACTATTTCCTACATATATTCCAAATCATAATAACACAATGCTCAATAAATATTCTTTCAACAACAAATCTAGTGTTAAAAAAAATAATATAAGAAAGTATTTCAATTCATCATCTTGATTTTAAATTTTCAGAGACTTCTTGTTGTGCTGGTGGTTCCATATGAGGCATTCATAGGCATAAACAACCAAAGTAAAACATTGGATGCTGGAAAATTTTAACTAAGGCAGATGTTTTTTCCTCTCAGACAGATGACACTCAAATTCTCAGAAAATTTGAAAAGCTTACTAATAAAAATCCATTAAAAAGTTATTATAATTCACATTCTTTTGACGATTGAACATTTATTAACATTCATTTACAAAATACTGATTAAAATACTTGATTGTATATAGAAATGAAAACCAATAGGTATCAACAGCCTTTAATAGTATATAACAGAAATTTATTAACATATTTTAGCTAACATAATTTTCTATTCAAAATGATCTTACAAACATAAACGATTTACCATTGCTAACACTGTGATTTTGTGGTCCCAGCTAACTTGGGGCCTTTTTTCTTGCTTGTTGCTTTGACTGGGAGTAGACTCGCTCAGGCAGATGACACAGCTGCCTGCAAAGTGCCTACTGTTTTGTCTCAAAACTTGAAGTGACAGGTATATCTTGCCACTCTCTGGTATACATTACAGGCCTGCCTTTTTTTATCATTCCAAGATGAGCTCCAAATTGAGGAGCCCTGACAGTGCAGAGTATAATCAGATGCCCTTTTAACCAAGGGAGCAGAATTTATTGTTGTTAACACATTTTACAGTTTATAGGGTCATTGGCCCCTTCGCTTCTGAGATTTTTTTTTCAAGCTTAGCTTCAAATCCCTAAATACAACTGATTTATATCGCAAAATTGGCATGAAATATGATACTTAGTGTTTTATTTTATAAACACCTTACCTCATATATTAAAAAAACAGTTAATAAGATCATGTTTTCTTCCCTTCATCCATTTCAGCAAGGAATAGTAACCAATTCTTCGACAGTGAACTTTCTGTATGGGAGAAAAAGATGTTTTAATATAACATCTTTTTTGTTTGCAAATTGTTGTTAATTTGTAAAAACATTTTTTTAATAATCATGAATGTATCTTATAAGCCTTAATTGACACTTTTTAGGGTTATTATTAAGGAATAAAATAGTAGATAAATTAAAGAAAACATTATTTTGAAATACTACAGAAATTTTATGTGTCTAGTTTTTATTTTTACCAAGCACAACCTTTAGCACTTTTCGAATATGAAGAAACTTAAATTTAAAACACTGTAAGCCATGTTTCTGCTCAACTGCAGCCTGAAGTTAAGAGTTCTGAGGCAAGAGCAAAGTGCATATAAATGGAATCCAAGCCTTAAAGAACCTCAAAAAAGGAATTTTTAAGTTCTTTCTTATACAACCTCACTGTTCAAGTCAGTTTATAATTAAATATTTAAAAATTACTCTTTATAATAAAACTTTTTAATAAAATAAAATATTATCTATTTGCCAACAGTGCATGTATTTTAATATAAGATCTGGGTATTAAATTAACAATTAAGTAGGAGATAAATATTTTTAAGCAAGACTAATTGAAGTATTCTTAAATTATTAGAAGAAAAAGAAAAAAAACTGAAAAGTCATACTGATCCAATGCCTTTTTCTGAAATTGAAGTTAGCTGAAATTGAATTTGATGAAATATATTATTTAATCATCCTATAGGACTCATTTGCTCAAAAAAAAGTAATTTATCTTCAACTCAATTAGAAGCAAAATCATATTAGTTCTAATACAATGGGAATCTGTTTAACTGTAAACATACAATTAACAAATTTCCTGAACTTAAGCCATTGAATTATGGTCTTACTTTCTAATTTATTTTTCTCTGTATGGAGTCACATCCTCTAAAAGTCTATATTTCTGTTTTGTAGAATGGTATAAAATCTCTGCATAACTTTAATTGAGATATTTATATAATCCCTTGGAAGAAACTTTATTCATATGTAATTTTATTGATATTTTGAGATTTTTATTAACCTGCTGTTTAGCAAGAAAATTATATTGGTGCTTTTTCATTAATATTTTTCTGATAGTCACAAAAGTCAAATAACTCTTGATATATTCAAGCCACGAGTTGAACCGATGTGGATATTCATGATTTCTGTAGGTTCCAAATCATGTTGAGTATTGAATTGGTCTCCATCAAGAGTCATCTCAGAGTGAGAAATCAGAACTAATTTTGCATTTGCTTCTATAAGAAAATGGCAAGCAGAAGCAACTGAAAGCTAGGGGTCTGCCTTAAATTTGCTCTTACTAGTAATGTCCTAAAGAACAAAAACCACGCAGAGGTCTTGTCCATCCACTTAGCGTAACAGGAATTCCCTGGGCTTGCTGGGTGGATCCAGGACTGGTTACATACCAAGTCCACATTACTGTGCACCACTGTTCCCAAGTTGATTCAGTAAAATGCCAACTCCTTCTTTCAGATCTTTAAGGGGTCTTCAGCAACTTTACAATAACCAGCTGTCTCCTACACCAGTATAGAAAATAGGCCTATCCAAAATTATGGGTTTGAATTTAGATGAAAGATTCTCTTTGTAAATTTCATTGTTGTTATATTGCAAACCCTCCTCAGTGAAATAACCATCTGCTGGCTAGGGAGTGGAAGCAACTCTTTCATTACAACACTTTTTGCCTTTTTGTGGAAAACAGAAACATTCTTGGGAAGAGTTGCCAAGGGCACCCACAAAAATTTGACTACCTCTCATTTGACAGAAAATGTCCTGTCTGTTAGAAAGAACTATATGTCAATTTTCACAAACTTGGGAAGAGAGAAGTTAATCTGTAAGACCAAAACTACTTAAAAACAAAAGGAGTTTTATCTATTTTGATTGCCTGATAAATAGAAAATAAGAATTATTCAGAGTTTACTACTCAGGCTGAGAATCTGATTCCTCTAGGTTTTTCTTCCATATGGTAGCAATTGTACTTTAATAATGAAACTGATGGGGTGTTTATAGTATAAGACCAGGAATCAGGAGTCATGATGTCTATCTTGGCCTGGAAGTGTCTATATAACCTCGGGCAAGTCACTCTGCCAGTGTACACTTCAGCTTAATTATCATCAAAATTGCGATTTGAGACTCATCGCAGTGCGTTCCGAGGTGTCACGTAGTTTGATACTATTTGTCTTTCTGCTGCCTTTGCATCTCATGTTCCAGAAATTTACTCTCGGGTTCACAGAAACACAGGTACTGCCAGAAATAAAAGTTTTGGCAAAAATTTAGTAGTTTCAGAAGTCAGCTCTGGCATCCTTTTATGTGAAAAGCTCAAACCCTGTCTGTCAGCAAGACTGTGATATTTGAAATGACTTGTTGGGTAATTTAGACTCATCCCTAAACATAGCAAAGATCTGACCAATCAGATCTGACCTATCTATCTATTATCTGGTAGATAATAGATATCTATCTATTATTACTATTTATGTACTTTAATTCAACTTTTTTTTTTTTTTTTTTTGAGAAAGGGTTTTACTTTGTTGCCCTGGGAGTCATAGCTCACAGC
The DNA here is from genome assembly GCF_027406575.1 of Nycticebus coucang. Classification (NCBI taxonomy): domain Eukaryota; kingdom Metazoa; phylum Chordata; class Mammalia; order Primates; family Lorisidae; genus Nycticebus; species Nycticebus coucang. The sequence continues at coordinate 46,548,158 of NC_069780.1, forward strand.
AACCTCAAACTCTTGGGCTCAAGCTAGTCTCTTGCCTCAGCCTCCCCAGCAGCTGAGACTACAGGCTCGCTCTCTCTGGCTCAGGCTGGTCCCAGACCTGTGAGCTCAAGGTATCCACCCACCTCAGCCTCCCAAGTGCTGGGATTACAGGCGTGAGCCACCTCGCCAGGCCTAATTCAACAGTTTTAATGTTGTGGCAAAAGAGTAACTAGGGCAGGGCGGCACCTGTGGCTCAGTGAACAAGGCGCCGGCCCCATATACCGAGGGTGGCGGGTTCAAACCCAGCCCAGGCCAAACTGCAACAAAAAAATAGCCGGGTGTTGTGGCAGGCGCCCGTAGTCCCAGCTATTCGGGAGGCTGAGGCAGGAGAATCGCCTAAGCCCAGGAGTTGGAGGTTACTGTGAGCTGTGTGACGCCACGGCACTCTACCGAGGGCAATAAAGTGAAACTCTACAAAAAAAAAGATTAACCAGGGCATTTTCTCTGATCAAGAATTTTCTAAGAGGAATTTAATGCTTACTCCTCTTCCAGAGTCCTTGTAAAGGAAATGGCAGCTCTAATCTCCTCTCCTTCTGCACCCTGGTCATACACAGCACTAAGCATTCAAAAAGCTGGGTCCCTTTGTCCCACGTGACAAGTTGCTTACAGCTCAGAATCCAGTTATTAGCAGCAGTGCTGGGAGAAGAACACTGGCTTTCTCTTCCTTACATACGTTTATTTCTTTGTGAACTACCTTATTTTGCCACGTATAATGCACACCCACATTTTTGATCCAAACTTTAGGTAAAAAAATATTTTAATTTTTTAAAGGAGGGCAGAAGTGGCTGTGCAGAGGTGCCTCCGCTCGTGAGAGGCGTGAAGCCAGCCACTGCGGACAGCCAGAAGGGAGCCCGGTGACAGTGAGCGTGGTCAGGACACCCGACCCCACCTGGCTCCACCTGCCCCCCTCAGCCCACCCTCACCCCATATCCTCGCATTTCCCACTTCCACCCAGGTCCTTCAGTGGAAACATGGGCACAGCTGCTCCACTGAGCCCAGGAACCTGGTGTGAGGGGCCGGGCTAGCTCTGCTGCCCAGGTCCCCAGGGTACATCCCCACCCTTTCTGGGCTGCCTCGTCTCTCAGAGGGCTCCACTGAGGAGGAAGAGCCCCAAGCTGGGGTCTGGGAAACTCGGGTTCTGAGACCCAGTTCTACCAGGATTCTGCTCTTGTGACCTTGGGCCTCAGTCCCCAGAAAGGGTACCCGGCAGCGAAGCACAAAAGCTCGGGTATACCTAAGCCCATAGATGGCCAGCGCTTCGCCCTGCTTTTGCTGAGTTTAACCACAGTGTAGCCGTGGGCTACTGGTGCTTGCCCGCAAGGTGGCGGAGGTGGGTGTTGGGTGCAACTGGCCGGGCAGGGTGGAGCCTCCTGCAGCTGCGGTGGTGCTGGTGAGGGACTGCTGAGAAAGGGGTAGTAAGGACGCGATTTTGCATACAGACGTGGTTATTGCTTTCTAGAGTTAACGCTTTTAATGCATAAGCATATACAAAAGAATTAAAAACCTTGATACATTTACATAGACACAGAATTAGTACTGACCATGTATAATGTGTACCTTATTTTTCCCTCAAAAATATGGGCAAAAACTGTGCATTATCCATAGCAAAATACCGTAGTTACCTGTTTTGGTTTCTGAAGCCACACTCTTCTGGCTTTCTGCTTCTATGTGGCTCCTCCTCTACCGCCCAACACTGGAACCCTTTACCCACTTCTCTTTACCATGACTTCAATTACCCTGTATATTCTGATGGCACACACTTTCAGCTCTCCAGCCCAGACCCACTTCTCGGGTCCTCATTCTATAATTTCACTGCCTCCTTGTATATCAAGCTAGACAATTTATACACTTCTCAATCTTGACATGGCCAAAATAGAACTCTAGTGTGCCATCCCCTACTTCTGGAACAGTCCCTCTTCTTGACCTCTCTGCCTCAGGAGATGGGACCATAGGCACTCTCCCTTCCCTAGCACAGCAACTCCTGTCAGTACCACCGGGAGTATCTTGAAGCTATTGGCTCCTCTGCCTCTCCCTGCCACCCAGCTCTGTCCAGTCCTTCATCTTCCACCCAGACTTTCTACTTCCACTCTTGCTCTCCCCACACATTTAATCGCCTTGTAGCCCTAGGCTACTGGTGCTTGCTTCCAAGACCGCAGTGGTCTCCTTAAAGCAAAAATTAAATGCATTATTCCTCTGCTTAACATCCCACTTCTTGTGATTATACCTAAAATAAAATCCTGTCTTCTAACCATAGTCTACAACATCCTACATAACTGGCCCCTACGGACCTCTCCACACCAATCTGGTAGCACCCTGCTATTTGCTCATTACTCTCCAAGAACACTGGCCTTCTGACCATTGCTAGAACATTAGAGTCTTTCCCACTTCTAAGCCTTAGTCCTTGCTGTGTCCATGATATAAAAATCATACACTGTCACCCCACAGTTACCCCAGGTGGCTTATTCAGCTATCGGTGAATTCACCTTCTCAAAAATGCCTACCATAAAGTAGATTCTTTCCACTTTACATCTATCATACTACCTTTTTATCTTCTAAAATGTTTTCTATGTTTTTCCTCTAAAATGCTTTCTACAACCTTCAATTATTGTGTTTCTGTATTTGTTGTTAGCTTATTGTCTATCTCTACTATTTGAACACCAACTCTGCAACAGGACTGCCCATGCCTTTTTCAAACATCTTTGCAATTCTAGCATTGTCTGAATATAGTAGGCACTCAATAAATGTTGATTGATTGGGGTTTTCTAAATGAATGCTTGAATGAACACCAGTCCTGATTCTTGATTTTTTGTTTTGTTACTACTCATTTGAAGTATCTGATGTGGTCTGCATCTTCTATTTCATAGTACAAGGTATAACATGACCCTTCTTTTCTAACCAATGTTTGTTTTGTATGAGCAAGTGATATGTGTAGTTTTACAATTGTGCTTCTCAAATTTGATGAGCTTGGGTGGTTTAAACGGTAACAAACTTTTTCCTATCAATTACACATTTCTATCAATAACACATTTGACCCCTTATCAGTGGATTATGTTTTGTTTTTTAGTTTTAATATCTTATCAGAAAATGAGATTGGGAACAAGGGATCGACTTGTTATTTTTGGCTGCCTGAGGTTGTAGAAGGACTTTAATGTACTTTGGAAAGCCAAGTAAATGATTTGTAGAGCATACCTCAATTCTAAATTCTACTGCTAAGATTTTTCTATCACTTCTAAAACACTCTATTTGCTTTCCTAACAAATGGAAAATAATTATCAACAAAACATTGAACTTTTCTCTCATTTATTTACAGATATTTGCACTTACAATAGTTAATATTTTCATGTACAAATGGAAGCAATGGATTATGATTTATTCATACCACAGATTTTAGCACCTAAGATGTGCAGATCTTGGGAGAAATAGTGGGTTAGATTGATAAATACTAAATAGTCCTTGAAGGATGGAACTACAGGAATACACAGTCACAATTCAACATGATAAATATATTACATGCATATACAAGTTACCACAGAAGAACAGAGGTGGTAAGTAGAGGAGGGGTGGGTTGACTTCCCATTGTCTTCTAGGAATTTTACATTTTTCATATAAAATCTCATTTAATTTTCCTAACTATCCTGGGGATCATAGAAGTTAAGTTCACAGACATCTTGGACCTTGCTCAAGATCACACAGCTCAGCTAGTAAATGGTGTGGTGGGTTTCCCAAACCAGATTTGTCTGACTTCAGACCGCACATTCTAATACAGCAAATTATTGAATTATTCCTAAAAGACAAGATGGTGGGAACTGAGAGGAGTCAGGAAAAGACTTAACCATGACATGACATTTGGAATCAGAAGATACACATAAGAGTCACAGGTCATTTCCTTGGGATTGTCTTTTTGGGCACAGAGATCTAAAAATAGGCAGAAAGCCTCAGGAACAATGGCGAAATGGCATGTTCAAAGAATGACTCAGGCGTTTTGGAACAGTTGGAGCTTGAGGAGAGGCTAGAGATGGGCAAGATCTGATGATGTAGAGGTTGGCAGGAAACAAGTCACAAATAGTCTTCCATGCTAAGCCATGGAGTCTGACTTTATTATAAAACAAAGAGGAGACATTGAAGGTTTTGGGGAAGGTAGGATAACACAACCAGGTGTGCATTTCTGCAAGGATCCATTTGCTGGCAGTGTGGAGAAGACTAAGGGACCAGATAAGAGAGGTGGGAGCCAATTTGCAGTGTTCCAAGCAAGAAATGATAATAACTTAAATCAATTAGAAATAGTTACAAATGGAGTTAATGGAAAGGAATGAATTCCAAACATCTTAAGGATATAAATGTAAGCTTTGGATTTGAAGGTACAGAATGAGGTGGGTTTAAATGTTAGAGTACCCACCTCTCTCTCTTTTTTGTCTTTTCATTTTTAGTTATCTGACAAATTTTTTTCCATGCTTTTCAATCAGTGACCTGAAGTGAAGAATTTTATATGGGAATAGTAATGAAAAATTCAAACTTACTTGTTATTTCAATCTATAATAAGTATTGTAAATCATTGCAGTCAGAATATGGGCAAACTCAATTTTTGCTGTATCTTTAAGTCAAAAAGAACTATAATACATGTCATTAGATGTTCAGAAATTGGTACCTTGTGGGTTACCTTTTCTGCCCTGTTGCCACCAACTTCTATATGTGGATACTATGAGCACAGAGGACAAAAAAACAGGTCAGACAAGCATAAAAATTCACAAGAAATCATAAGATCTACCTCTTATGGATGAACACTATAACATTCCAACTTGTTTCTTTGTAAGAAGAACTCCTTTAAAAGACGACTTCTTTACTCCAGGCTGCAGTGTGTCATACTTATAAAGAAATTTCCCGGCCTGATCAGGTTTCTTGAATCCACAGACAGCTTGGACAGCATTCCCAAGGAGCAAAACCAACAAACCAAATTCCAAATGGAATTACCGTTGGTAGAAAAAGAAAATAGAAAGTTCTATAGCATGTGCAAGATGGTGACGAATATAGAGAAGAGTGGCTAAACTGTGAATAAATGTTCACCTATTTCTAAATATATTATTTGGATTTATGCTTTGCTTTCCATTGATCAAGTGTTGTGATAGCTGTGAAAACCACGTAAGTCCCAAGGCATTTGGGGAATATAATCTAAGTAGGAGAGTTTGAACTTAGATATAACCATTACTAGTTTGAAGTCACAGCCTTTCACTAGTAAGGAATCAGTACTATTCGCTTGATGATTACCAATGGATGAATCCTGTAGATACAGCATTTTTCTCCCATTCCAATAGTATGTGGATGAATTTCCAAGCTCCATTTCCTTTAAGATTACCATTAAAATAAGGAATTTTAGGAGGGTGGAGCAAGATGGCAGCCGAGTGACAGCTTCCTTGCATCTGGGCACCGTGAGTCTGGGGATATAGGACTCCAGGCATCTCTGGCTGGTGGGATCTGCCTATCATCACCCCTGAGAGGATACAGGGAGTCAGCGAGAGACTTCTGGACCCCAAGAGGAGGACTAAAACAGTGGAAAACCGGCAAGTGGTCGCGTGTGTTCAATCCGCCTAAACCCGCCCGCAACTGTAAGTTCAGTAGCAGCGAGACTGCAAACCAGAAAGGCCTTACCTGTGAACTGTTTTGGTGTCTTTGGACTTGGCACTCAGCTGAACTGCCTTGGGGAGAGCCTGAGCGGGAGTGCGGAGAACTTTGGCCTTTGTCTAGGGCCCCAGTCTGAGCTGCTGAGCCAGACGGAGCTAATAGAGTTTGGCTCTGGGTCACAGGCAGACATTGTGAGCGATCTGCCCCGGCAAGCTCCGCCCTCAGGGTAGCAGAGCTGGAATTGGGTGGGAGCTGGTAACCCAGCGACCAAGTAGCCTAAGGGCGGGGTCTGAGCCGCCTTGCAGCCCTAACCCTCCGGGGCAGAGGGAGACCAGTTTTGACACACAGGGTAAGTGGATAGCCACTTCAGCAGTGATTCCAGCAACAAGCACTTCCCTGAGAAAGCTTCTGCTCAGTAAGTGAACAAGTTCAAAGTGCCTTTTAAGTGGGCTGAAGAGAGATTTAGGGTGTCTACCTGCTGGGGTTCGAGAAACTAGCAGCCTCCAGTCGTATCAGAACTGTGATTAACATCTCATACCCCAGAAGACCACGTGTTGCCCAGACAATATTCAATTCCATATACATACTGCTTTGTTTTTGGTTGCGTGTGTGTTTTTTTTTGTTTGTTTGTTTGGTTTTTTTTTTTGGTTTGGTTGTTTTTTTTGTTTATTTTGGACGTTCTAGATTGTTGTTTTGTTTTTTAAGTTCAACCTTTTCCATACAGATCCTTTTTCTTTCTCAATTTTTCTAGTTTAATTATAATTTCCCATTGCTGCCTATTTCAATAATCAGAACTTCATTTTTGTCAGTGTTTCTACCACTATTATTTGGTTTTTCCAGCCAATTTTATCCCGTAAAGTTTTCTGTTTGCTTGTTTTGGTTTGATTTATAGCATTTTTGTCTTTCCTCTTTACTTGGTGGAGGTGCGGTACTGTGTCTGATCAGGTTAGCAAAGAGCTGCTGACCTCAAGGGAACCACCCCACTTGGCACCCCCAGAAGGTGTTTTTTTTTTTTAAGGTTGTATCAACGTACCCTACTGTACACCTATATTGCTCTGTCTCCCTCTTTCTGTGCCTCTCTTCTTTTTGTCAATATTCCTTTCACCCAACGACTCTCCTTTCTCTATTTTTCTTTTTTTTCATTTTTCTTTTTTTTTTTTTTCTTATCACTCGGTCCTCATTTCTTTCATCGCTTTTTTGCTCTTAAACCTTCTCACCCTTCTGGTCCTGTAACCCTTAGTCCACAGGCACAAGAACTTAAAGAGCAAGAGGAATTGAAAGGAAAATTAGGGCAAGTAAACAGATAAAAGAAATCACCCATGAGGAAGAATCAGCAGAAAACTCCAGGCAACATGAAGAACCAGTCCAGAACTACCCCGCCAAGGGACCATGAGGTAGCTACTGCAGAGGACTCCACCTATACAGAAATGTTAGGAATGACAGAAAGGGAATTTAGAATACACATGTTGAAAACAATGAAGGAAATGATGGAAACAATGAAGGAAACTGTTAATAAAGTGGAAAATAACCAAAAGGAAATTCAAAAACAGAATCAAATAAGAGATGAACGATATGAAGAATATAAAAAGGATATAGCAGAGCTGAAGGAAATGAAACAGTCAATCAGGGAACTTAAAGATGCAATGGAAAGTATCAGCAACAGGTTAGACCATGCAGAAGAAAGAATTTCAGAGGTAGAAGACAAAGTTTTTGAGATAACTCAGATAGTAAAAGAGGCAGAAAAGAAGAGAGAGAAAGCAGAACTTTCACTGTCAGAATTATGGGACTTTATGAAGCGTTCCAACATACGAGTTATAGGAATTCCAGAAGGGGAAGAAGAATGCCCCAGAGGAATGGAAGCCATACTAGAGAATATTATAAAAGAAAATTTCCCAAATATCACCAAAGATTCTGACACACTGCTTTCAGAGGGATATCGGACCCCAGGTCGCCTCAACTCTAACCGAGCTTCTCCAAGACACATTGTGATGAACCTGTCCAAAGTCAAGACCAAAGAAAAGATTCTGCAAGCTGCCAGGAGTAAGCGCCAGTTGACCTACAGGGGCAAATCCATCAGATTGACCGCAGACTTCTCTAATGAAACTTTCCAAGCAAGAAGACAATGGTCATCTACCTTTAATCTACTTAAACAGAACAATTTTCAGCCCAGAATTCTGTACCCTTCTAAGCTAAGCTTCAAAATTGATGGAGAAATCAAATCATTTGCAGATATACAAACATTGAGGAAATTCGCCACAACAAGACCAGCTCTACAGGAAATACTTCAACCCGTTCTGCACACTGACCACCACAATGGATCAGCAGCAAAGTAAGAACTCAGAAATTAAAGGACAGAACCTAACCTCCACACTGATGCAAAAGATAAAACTAAGCAATGGACTCTCACAAAATAAGACGAATAGAATACTACCACACTTGTCAATTATCTCAATAAATGTTAATGGCTTGAATTCCCCACTGAAGAGTCATAGATTGGTTGACTGGATTAAAAAACACAAGCCATCCATTTGCTGTCTGCAAGAAACACACCTGGCTTCAAAAGACAAATTAAAGCTCCGAGTCAAGGGTTGGAAGACAATTTTTCAGGCAAATGGAATTCAGAAGAAAAGAGGAGTTGCAATCTTATTTTCAGATACATGTGGATTTAAAGCAACTAAAGTCAAAAAAGACAAAGATGGTCACTTTATATTGGTCAAGGGAAAAATACAACAAGAAGACATTTCAATTCTAAATATTTATGCACCCAATTTAAATGCTCCCAGATTCTTGAAGCAGACCTTACTCAGTCTGAGCAATATGATATCTGATAATACCATCATAACAGGGGACTTTAACACTCCTCTTACAGAGCTGGACAGATCCTCTAAACAGAAATTAAACAAGGATATAAGAGACTTAAATGAGACTCTAGAACAACTGTGCTTGATAGACGCATATAGAACACTCCACCCCAAAGATAAAGAATATACATTCTTCTCATCACCCCATGGAACATTCTCCAAAATTGATCATATCCTGGGACACAAAACAAATATCAACAGAATCAAAAGAATTGAAATTTTACCTTGTATCTTCTCAGACCATAAGGCACTAAAGGTGGAACTCAACTCTAACAAAAATGCTCGACCCCACCCAAAGGCATGGAAACTAAACAATCTTCTGTTGAATAACAGATGGGTGCAGGAAGAAATAAAACAGGAAATCATTAACTTCCTTGAGCATAACAACAATGAAGACACAAGCTACCAAAACCTGTGGGATACTGCAAAAGCAGTTTTGAGAGGAAAATTCATCGCTTTAGATGCCTACATTCGAAAAACTGAAAGAGAGCACATCAACAATCTCACAAGAGATCTTATGGAATTGGAAAAAGAAGAACAATCTAAGCCTAAACTCAGTAGAAGAAAAGAAATATCCAAAATCAAATCAGAGATCAATGAAATTGAAAACAAAAGAATCATTCAGAAAATTAATGAAACAAGGAGTTGGTTTTTTGAAAAAATAAATAAAATAGATAAACCATTGGCCAGACTAACGAGGAATAGAAAAGTAAAATCTCTAGTAACCTCAATCAGAAATGATAAAGAGGAAATAACAACTGATCCCACAGAGATACAAGAGATCATCTCTGAATACTACCAGAAACTCTATGCCCAGAAATTTGACAATGTGAAAGAAATGGATCAATATTTGGAATCACACCCTCTCCCTAGACTCAGCCAGGAAGAAATAGAGCTCCTGAACAGACCAATTTCAAGCACTGAGATCAAAGAAACAATAAAAAAGCTTCCAACCAAAAAATGCCCTGGTCCAGATGGCTTCACTCCAGAATTCTATCAAACCTTCAAGGAAGAGCTTATTCCTGTACTGCAGAAATTATTCCAGAAAATTGAGGAAGAAGGACTCTTCCCCAACACATTCTATGAAGCAAACATCACCCTGATACCAAAACCAGGAAAAGACCCAAACAAAAAGGAGAATTTCAGACCAATCTCACTCATGAACATAGACGCAAAAATTCTCAACAAAATCCTAGCCAATAGATTACAGCTTATCATCAAAAAAGTCATTCATCATGATCAAGTAGGCTTCATCCCAGGGATGCAAGGCTGGTTTAACATACGCAAGTCTATAAACGTTATCCACCATATTAACAGAGGCAAAAATAAAGATCACATGATCCTCTCAATAGATGCAGAAAAAGCATTTGATAAAATCCAGCATCCTTTTCTAATTAGAACTCTGAAGAGTATAGGCATAGGTGGCACATTTCTAAAACTGATTGAAGCTATCTATGACAAACCCACAGCCAATATTTTACTGAATGGAGTAAAACTGAAAGCTTTTCCTCTTAGAACTGGAACCAGACAAGGCTGTCCTCTGTCACCTTTACTATTCAACATAGTGCTGGAAGTTCTAGCCAATACAATTAGGCAAGACAAGGAAATAAAGGGAATCCAAATGGGAGCAGAGGAGGTCAAACTCTCCCTCTTTGCTGACGACATGATCTTATACTTAGAGAACCCCAAAGACTCAACCACAAGACTCCTAGAAGTCATCAAAAAATACAGTAATGTTTCAGGATATAAAATCAATGTCCACAAGTCAGTAGCCTTTGTGTACACCAATAACAGTCAAGATGAGAAGCTAATTAAGGACACAACTCCCTTCACCATAGTCTCAAAGAAAATCAAATACCTAGGAATATACCTAACGAAGGAGGTGAAGGACCTGTATAAAGAAAACTATGAAATCCTCAGAAAGGAAATAGCAGAGGATATTAACAAATGAAAGAACATACCATGCTCATGGATGGGAAGAATCAACATTGTTAAAATGTCCATACTTCCCAAAGCAATCTACCTATTCAATGCCATTCCTATCAAAATACCAACAGCATACTTTCAAGATTTGGAAAAAATGATTCTGCATTTTGTATGGAACTGGAAAAAACCCCGTATAGCTAAGGCAGTTCTCTGTAATAAAAATAAAGCTGGGGGCATCAGCATACCAGATTTTAGTCTGTACTACAAAGCCATAGTGCTCAAGACAGCATGGTACTGGCACAAAAACAGAGACATAGACACTTGGAATCGAATGGAAAACCAAGAAATGAAACTAACATCTTACAACCACCTAATCTTTGATAAACCAAACAAGAACATACCTTGGGGGAAAGACTCCCTATTCAATAAATGGTGTTGGGAGAACTGGATGTCTACATGTAAAAGACTGAAACTGGACCCACACCTTTCCCCACTCACAAAAATTGATTCAAGATGGATAAAGGACTTAAACTTAAGGCATGAAACAATAAAAACCCTCCAAGAAAGCGTAGGAAAAACACTGGAAGATATTGGCCTGGGGAAAGACTTCATGAAGAAGACTGCCATGGCAATTGCAACAACAACAAAAATAAACAAATGGGACTTCATTAAACTGAAAAGCTTCTGTACAGCTAAGGAGACAATAACCAAAGCAAAGAGACAACCTACACAATGGGAAAGGATATTTGCATATTTTCAATCAGACAAAAGCTTGATAACTAGGATCTATAGAGAACTCAAATTAATCCACATGAAAAAAGCCAACAATCCCTTATATCAATGGGCAAGAGACATGAATAGAACTTTCTCTAAAGACGACAGACGAATGGCTAACAAACACATGAAAAAATGTTCATCATCTCTATATATTAGAGAAATGCAAATCAAAACAACCCTGAGATATCATCTAACCCCAGTGAGAATGGCCCACATCACAAAATCTCAAAACTGCAGATGCTGGCGTGGATGTGGAGAGAAGGGAACACTTTTACACTGCTGGTGGGACTGCAAACTAGTACAACCTTTCTGGAAGGAAGTATGGAGAATCCTCAAAGTACTCAAGCTAGACCTCCCATTTGATCCTGCAATCCCATTACTGGGCATCTACCCAGAAGGAAAGAAATCCTTTTATCATAAGGACACTTGTACTAGACTGTTTATTGCAGCTCAATTTACAGTCGCCAAAATGTGGAAACAGCCTAAATGCCCACCAACCCAGGAATGGATTAACAAGCTGTGGTATATGTATACCATGGAATACTATTCAGCCATTAAAAAAAATGGAGACTTTACATCCTTCGTATTAACCTGGATGGACGTGGAAGATATTATTCTTAGTAAAGCATCACAAGAATGGAGAAGCATGAATCCTATGTACTCAATTTTGATATGAGGACAATTAATGACAATTATGGTTATGGGGGGGAACAGAAAGAGGGAAGGAGGGAGGTGGGTGGGGCCTTGGTGTGTGTCACACTTTATGGGGGCAAGACATGATTGCAAGAGGGACTTTACCTAACAATTGCAATCAGTGTAACCTGGCTTATTGTACCCTCAATGAATCCCCAACAATAAAAAAAAAAAAGAGTAAAAAAAAAAAAAAAAAAAAGCAAAAGAGAAAGGCAGAAGAAGAGAGTCCAAGAGATGAGATGGAGGAAGAAGAGCCATACAGATGCAACTCTGAAGATGGAGAAAGGGGCCATGAGCCAAAGACAATGAGTGGCCTCCAGAAACTAGAAAAGGCAAGGAAACGGGTTTTCTCTAGAGCTTCCAGAAGGGACTGCAGTCCCATGACACCTTCATTTAAACTCAGTGAGGCCAATGCAAGACTCTTCTCCCCCTAGCCATAGCTGGAGACCCACACTATGGACAGTTTGGGCTGCTGACCAGTGGGCCAGGCCTCTGAGACCAGAAGCCCCTACCCCAGCGGCCCACTCCAGTCCTGGCATGGATGGAAAGACTTCCTCACCCACTGTTTGGAGTTGCTGTTACTCCAGCCGTAGTGCTATAAGGAATGAATGGAGGAATGAATTATTAAAGCTCGCAAGAGAAATTTCTAACCCGAAAAAAAATAAGGAATTTTAGTCCTCCATATTATCTTCTGCAATTACATACCACATAGTGTTGTAACTGCATGGTACAAAAACCATCTTCGCAATTCACGAATGCTAATATAGATCACTGACATTTTCTATGTTTCTTACAGTGTCAGTTTTTCTTCAAAACACTATGAAAAATAGTTGAACACATAGTGGCAAGAACTAGGAAAAATATATCTTACTTTTCCTCCTTATTTTTCCCTGTCTGACAGAAAGCTACATTGACTTCAAAATATCTAAGATATTCCATGAGCAAAATCAGTGGCAATGATGCAACATATTTTATTTTCTTCCCACATTTATTCTGATACATGCCTTTCCAAAACCAGAATGAATGTAAGTCTAATTATTTTTTTATCATTTTGCACCTTTCTAATGTCAATGAACACACTTGTCATGTTCCCCTCTAGCTCAGTGACATCATCTAACCTTTGAATACCTTGTGCTGAAAAAGTGAGCTCGCACAAAGAATGAGGTGTTAAACATATACTTCCCATGCTTATAAAAATCATATCCACATCCAGAGACCATTCAGTTTCATTTTTCCTTCCCTCTGATATTATCTTACATCTGTGGAAATAAGAGTGAAAGATTGCCCCACTTGGCAATAGAAAATTGGAGAAACCTTTATGAAATAGAGTATGCATTATAAAAATTGAAAAATTGGTCATCGGGGCAATTCCAACCGGAATTGGAGTTCTAGGAGGATATGAGGGGACGTGATCATTTTAGAGCTATTGAATGCATTTCTCTTTATAAAACTTGCTTGGCACCTCATGATGAGAAAAGCATTATCCCCATAGTTTTCTGTAAAGATGTTTAAAATTCTATTTTTAAAATAAATCCTGTATCCTTACCTTTTATATCTCCTCTTTAAGCTCTTAAAGTGGAAAGTGGAGGCTTAAGTAGAGTCAGCCATGCTTACTTGTGAATTATTAAGATGAAAGATTTCCCCGCCATTCCCTGCAGGTTATTTAGTACAGTTATATATAAAATGAGGACATCAGTAGTCTTCCACGGGCAGTCACACTCACCATCATTCCAACAAACCCGCAATTGTAGGAAATGTTTCTAAATATCAGGTGAATAAGGGCTGGAAACGAGAATTCTGTTCAGGTTCACTGAGGCAGTAGAGTGTATCCTACAGACTGGTTTTCACCAGTATCTTCCCCCTGATCTAAAATCTATATTCATGTTTATGATCAGAACTGCTCTTAAATTTAAATGTGTTCTATAGGTTTTGTTTGGTAAGAAAGAAGATCATTTATGCTAAAGCTTAATACAAATTAAGCTTTGAAATACAAATTCTAAAACTCCATTAACATTTTCTCCATGCTTGTTAACTTTTTCACCATGAGTACCAATCCAAGGCAATGAAAAATAATAATTATTATTATAATGATAAGGCAAAAAAGCTTATAAGGAAATTTATAGAAAATATCCTCGATGGAAAATAGCCTCTATTTACATGATTTTTTAATTATTTCTTTTTTCCCCACTACCCGCAGAGATGTTTGCAAGTGGAATCACATTTGAATTGACTTAAACTGTAATTAAAATTTGTTGTACCCAAACTTCCCAAAATACAAAGCTACTGCTACACAAAAGCTGGGTGGGGTGTGGGGTGGAAGAAGACAAGCAGTTGCTTCTTCTGGAAATAATCTCAGAATGTTTGCTGAGTCAACAAAATTTTGCAATACTATGCAAAATAATGATTGTTAAAACTAGTAGGAAAAGCATTAGAAAAGCCTTGTGAGTCACTGCAGGGCACGGAGGAAAGAAGGGTAAACCTTGATATGCCTTTTCCCTGAGACCACTTTCCAGTATAAGCCCTTCCAGACTGGTTCCTCTGCTTTTAGAATGTGGATACTTATTTTGTTTCCATAAAAATTAGAAAAATATTCCATTGATACTAGCTGCAAACAAGGTTACCAGCTTCAAAACATGTTTTGTTGAATTACAGCTAATGCCCAGGTTTATACTTTTTTAAACTTACTTTATTTGGAAATAATATTAATGTTAAAAGTACTAGGACTCTAATTTAGCCTTTCCCCCCATTTCATTAATAGTGAACCAGTATGAAGTATTTCCAACATAGTTACTAGAGATTACACAGGCAAAGCTGTGGGTATGGATCTAAGCTCTCAGAGAAGACTTGAAAAACCTCTGGGTTAAATACAATCTGCAGATCTGCTTGATCTTCTTTTTTTTTTTTTTTTTTTCAGCCCTTTCAGAATTTAAGCCCATTCATTTGTTCACTGAAGCAGATTCAGAATAACTTTCAAAAGAGAATCTTGAAGTGGTATACAGGCATTCATATAGACTTTTTATGCACTTCCTCACCAAAAAAAATTATCTTATAGACAAAATTACAAAAGCACATAGCAGTGTGTTTAGCTGGCAATAAGAAAATAGTCACTTTCCAGAACGCTTATATTGAATACAACTTACCACAGAGAGCTACTCAAAGTTTGTCAAGAGCATTCAGATGGAATAAATACTCAGGAGGATTATTTCAAGAATTGGCTTCCAGATACTATAAACTCTATGCCTGATCAAGCCGGTCAGTTCTCTAAGGAATGAACTCTTACAAATAGTTCTTTCAAGTAACTCTGAAGACAAGTGGTGCATATACTACATCAGTCTTTTAGTTTTGCCTCAGAAGAGCTAGTGATTAAAAAGTCAGGAGTCCACAAAGCTCTAGGGGAGAAGGTACAAATACCGGTCTCAGCTTTTGGGCAAAGGGCTGGTTAATCACTACTCCTGGTGTAGTGATTAATAATCATGGGGCAGAATCAGCAGAAAAACTCCAGTAACATGAATAACCACAGTAGATCAAGGCCCCCCCACACACACACAAGGAAAGATATGGCAGACACAACTGAAGATCCCATTCATAAACAGATGGCTGAGATGTCAGATGTCAAATTCAGAATTTGGATTGTAAATAAGATTAATGTAATACATGCAAAGTTGGAATCAGAAATTCAAGGAGCATTTCAAAAGTTGTCTCAAGAATTCAATGAATTCAAAGACAAAATTACCAAAGATTTTGACACATTGAGACAAGAATTTTCATCCCTCAAAGATCTGAGAAATACAGTAGAATCCCTCAATAACAAAATGGAGCAAGCAGAAGAAAGGATTTCTGACATTGAAGACAAAGCTTTTGAACACTCCCAAACTCTCAAAGAGGAAGAGAAATGGAGAGCAAAAACAGATCATTCTCACTGAGAGCTCTGGGATAATCGAAAGAAAACTAACATTCACCTTATAGGAATCCCAGAGGTGATGAAGTGGCTTCACAAGGCACAGAGGCTCTTCTTCATGAGATTATGAAAGAACTTGCCAGACATGCCAAGAGATTCTGAAATTCAGAGATCAGACAGTTTCAGAACCCCAGCACAATTCAACCAGAATAAGACATCCACCAGGCACATCATAATTAACTTCACTAAAGTTAATATGAAGGAGAAAATTCTGAAAACAGCCAGACGTAAGAAAACCATAACCTACATGGGGAAGAATATTAGAATGACTGCGGATCTCTCTGCCGAAACCTTTCAAGCAAGGAGAGGGTGGTCATCGACTTTTAATCTCCTAAAACAAAATAACTTTCAACCCAGGATCCTATACCCAGCTAAACTTAGTTTCATTTATGATGGAGAAATTAAATACTTTAATGACAATCACATGTTGAAGAAATTCACCATAACTAAACCAACTGTCCGGGATATTCTCTGGATATCCTCCATAATGACCAGCCCAATCCTCCACCACAAAAGTAAACTCACTCAGAAACTTTTGATCAAATTCCAACTTCCACAGTGGTGAAAGGATTAAAAATGTCCACTGGACTTTTGAAAAACTTGGTACCCAAATTCTACCAGGCTTATCAATATTCTCAATTAATGTGAATGGCTTAAAATGTCTTCTAAAGAGGCACAGTTTGGCTAACTGGATACAAAAACTCAGGCCAGTTATCTGCTGCATACAAGAATCTCATCTTACTTATCACATTTAATGAGGTCAGAAATTGTTTTATTTCATGATAAATCCTCCCCAATGAATCATGTTTTGTCACAATCATTAGTAACTATTCCAGGGGGAGGAGACAAGATGGCTGACTGAAGCCAGCTTTCCACAGAGGCTCCCGTCCAGTAGGAGAGTTAAAGGACAAAAATTCAGCAAGTAACCTGGTAGAATTGAGCTGCACTAAGAGAGAAGGTTGAAGAACGCACATCAACCCGGCTGACGCGAGCTGCGACCACAAGGATACAAACAAAAGCTGAGACTTCAATCCAGAGTATCTGTTTCACTAGAGTGGAACAGAAACCAGCTGAAAACAAGACAGAACCACTTAGCCCCACCACACCAGACAGGGCCCCAGTTCCTCAGGCCACAACACTGTACAGGCCCTTGACAAAGCCCAAGGGGAAAAAAATCAAAGGGAGTAAAACAATGATGGGGCGGAATCAGCTGAAAAACTCTGGTAACATGAATAACCAGAATAGATCAACCCCCCCAAGGAAAGATATGGCAGATGTAATTGAAGATCCTATTCATAAACAACTGGCTGAGAAGTCAGAAATCGAATTCAGAATTTGGATTGCAGACAAGATTAACAAAGTGGAATTAGGAATTTGATGAGAAATTCAAAAGTTTTCTCAAGAATTTAACGAATTTAAAGAAAAAACCACCAAAGACTTAGACACACTGAAGCAAGAATTTGCAGCCCTCAAAGATATGAAAAATACAGTAGAATCCCTCAGCAACAGAATGGAGCAAGCAGAAGAAAGGATTTCTGACATTGAAGATAAAACCTTTGAACGCTCCCAAACTCTCAAAGAGGAAGAGAAATGGAGAGCAAAAACGGATCATTCTCTCAGAGAGCTCTGGGATAATTTGAAGAAGGCTAATATCCAAATCATTGGAGTTCCAGAAAGAGATGAAGTGGCCTGGCTGGGCACAGAGGCCCTTCTGCATGAAATTATGAAAGAGAATTTTCCAGACATGCCTAGAGATTCTGAAATTCAGATAGCGGACAGCTTCAGAACCCCAGCACAACTCAACCCCAATAAGACATCCCCCAGGCATATCATAATTAACTTCACTAAAGTTAATATGAAGGAAAAAATCCTCAAAGCTGCCAGGAGAAAGAAAACCATTACCTTCAAAGGGAAGAATAATAGAATGACTACAGATCTCTCTGCTGAAACTTTTCAAGCCAGAAGAGGGTGGTCACCTACTTTTAATCTCCCAAAGCAAAATAACTTTCAACCCCGGATCTTATATCCAGCTAAACTGAGTTTCATTTATGATGGAGAAATTAAATACTTTAATGACATTCATATGTTGAAGAAATTTGCCATAACCAAACCAGCTCTTCAGGATATTCTCAGACCTATCCTCCATAATGACCAACCCAATCCTATACCACAAAAGTAAACTCACTCAGAAATTTCAGATCAAACTTCAATTTCCACACTGGCGAAAGGATTAAAAATGCCCAGTGGACTTTTGAAAAACTCGATACCCAAAACTTCACCAGACCTATCAATATTCTCCATTAATGTGAACGGCTTAAACTGTCCTCTAAAGAGGCATAGGTTAGCTGACTGGATACGAAAACTCAGGCCAGATGTTTGTTGCATACAAGAGTCACATCTTAACTTAAAAGACAAATACAGACTCAGGGTGAAAGGATGGTCATCCATATTCCAGGCAAATGGTAATCAGAAAAAATCAGGTGTTGCAATTATATTTGCAGATACAATAGCTTTTAAACCAACAAAAGTAAGGAAGGACAAGAATGGTCACTTCATATATGTTAAGGGTAATACTCAATATGATGAGATCTCAATTATTAATATCTATGCACCTAACCAGAATGCACCTCAATTTATAAGAGAAACTCTAACAGACATGAGCAACTTGATTTCCTCCGGCTCCATAATAGCCGGAGATTTCAACACTCCCTTGGCAGTGTTGGATCGATCCTCCAACAAGAAGCTGAGCAAAGAAATCTTAGATTTAAACCTAACCATCCAACATTTGGATTTAGCAGACATCTACAGAACATTTCATCCCAACAAAACTGAATACACATACTTCTCATCAACCCATGGAACTTACTCCAAAATTGATCACATCTTAGGTCACAGTAAATTTAAAGGAATAGAAATTATTCCATGCATCTTCTCGGACCACCATGGAATAAAACTTGAGCTGAGTAACAACAGGAATCTGCATACTCATACAAAAACATGGAAGTTAAATAACATTATGCTGAGTGATAGCTGGGTCAGAGAAGAGATTAAGAAAGAAATCGCCAATTTTTTGGAACAAAACAACAATGAAGACACGAACTATCAGAACCTCTGGGACACCGCAAAGGCAGTTCTAAGAGGGAAATTTATAGCACTGCAAGCCTTCCTCAAGAGAACGGAAAAAGAGGAAGTTAACAACTTAATGGGACATCTCAAGCAACTGGAAAAGGAAGAACATTCCAACCCCAAACCCAGTAGAAGAAAAGAAATAACCGAAATGAGAGCAGAATTAAATGAAATTGAAAACAAAATAATACAACAGATCAATAAATCAAAAAGCTGGTTTTTTGAAAAGGTCAATAAAATAGATAAACCTTTGGCCAACCTAATCAGGAAAAAAAGAGTAAAATCTCTAATCTCATCAATCAGAAACAACAAAGACGAAATAACAACAGTCTCCTCAGAAATCGAAAAAATCCTTAATGAATATTATAAGAAACTGTATTCTCAGAAATATGAAAATCTGAAGGAAACTGACCGATACTTGGAAGCACGTCACCTTCCAAGACTTAGCCAAAAAGGTGGAAATGTTGAACAGGCCCATATCAAGTTCGGAAATAGCATCAACCATATGATACCTCCCTAAAAAGAAAAGCCCGGGACCAGATGGTTTCACGTCAGAATTCTACCAAACTTTTAAAGAGGAATTAGTACCTATATTACTCAATCTGTTCCAAAACGTAGAAAAAGAAGGAAGAGGGCAGCGCCTGTGGCTCAGTCAGTAAGGCGCCGGCCCCATATACTGAGGGTGGTGGGTTCAAACCCGGCCCCAGCCAAACTGCAACCAAAAAATAGCTGGGCATTGTGGTGGGTGCCTGTAGTCCCAGCTACTTGGGAGGCTGAGGCAAGAGAATCGCTAAGCCCAGGAGTTGGAGGTTGCTGTGAGCTGTGTGAGGCCACGGCACTCTACCGAGGGCCATAAAGTGAGACTCTGTCTCTACAAAAAAAAAGAAAAAGAAGGAAGACTACCTAACACGTTCTATGAAGCAAACATCACCCTGATCCCCAAACCAGGAAAAGACCCAACAAGAAATGAAAATTATAGACCGATATCACTAATGAATATAGATGCAAAAATATTCAACATGATCCTAACAAACAGAATCCAGCAACACATCAAACAAATTATACATCATGACGAAGTCAGTTTCATCCCAGGGTCTCAAGGCTGGTTCAATATACATAAATCTATAAATGTAATCCAGCACATAAACAAATTAAAAAACAAAGACCATATGATTCTCTCAATTGATGCAGGAAAAGCTTTTGATAATATCCAGCATCCCTTCATGATCATAACACTTAAGAAAATCGGTATAGAAGGGACATTTCTTAAACTGATAGAAGCCATCTACAGCAAACCCACAAGCCAATATCATATTGAATGGAGTTAAATTGGAATCATTTCCACTCAGATCAGGAACCAGACAAGGCTGCCCATTGTCTCCATTGCTTTTTAACAGTGTAATGGAAGTTTTAGCCACCACAGTTAGGGAAGAAAAGGTGATCAAGGGTATTCATATAGGGTCAGAAGAGATCAAACTTTCGCTCTTTGCAGATGATATGATTGTGTATCTGGAAAACACCAGGAACTCTACTACAAAACTCTTAGAAGTGATCAAGGAATACAGCAGCGTCTCAGGTTACAAAGTCAACATTCATAAATAGGTAGCCTTTATATATACCAACAATAGTCAAGTTGAAAAAACAGTTAAGGACTCTATCCCATTCACAGTAGTGCCAAGGAAGATGAAATATTTGGGAATTTATCTAACAAAGGACGTGAAAGGTCTCTATAAAGAGAACTATGAAACTCTAAGAAAAGAAATAGCTGAAAATATTAACAAACGGAAAAACAAACCATGCTGATGGCTGGGAAGAATCAACATTGTTAAAATGTCCATACTCCCAAAGCAATATATAATTTCAACACAATCCCTATTAAAGCTCCACTGTCATCCTTTAAAGATCTTGAAAAAACAATATTTCATTTTATATGGAATCAGAAAAAACCTTGAATAGCCAAGACATTACTCAGAAATAAAAACAAAGCAGGAGGACCAGACCTCCGACTATACTACAAATAGATAGTGATCAAAACAGCTTGGTATTGGCACAAATACCAGAGAAGTAGATATCTGGAACAGAATAGAAAACCAAGAGATGAGTCCAGCTACTTACCGTTATTTAATCTTTGACAAGCCAATTAAAAACATTCAGTGGGGAAAAGATTCCCTATTTAACAAATGGTGCTGGGTGAACTGGCTGGCAACCTGCAGAAAACTGAAACTGGACCCACACCTTTCACCATTAACTAAGATAGACTCTCACTGGATCAAAGATTTAAACTTAAGGCATGGAACTATAAAAATACTAGAGGAGAGTGCAGGGAAAACCCTTGAAGAAATCAGTCTGGGCAAGTATTTTATGAGGAGGACCCCCTGGACAATTGAAGCAGCTTCAAAAATACACTACTGGGACCTGATCAAACTAAAAAACTTCTGCACAGCTAAGAGCACAGTAAGTAAAGCAAGCAAACAGCCCTCAGAATGGGAGAAGATATTTGCAGGTTATGTCTCCGACAGAGGTTTAATAACCAGAATCCACAGAGAACTCAAACACATTAGCAAGAAAAGAACAAGGGATCCCATCGCAGGCTGGGCAAGGGATTTGAAGAGAAACTTCCCTGAAGAAGACAGGGGTGCAGCCTTCAGACATATGAAAAAAATGCTCATCATCTTTAATCATCAGAGAAATGCAAATCAAAACTACTTTGAGATACCATCTAATTCCAGTGAGACTAGCCTATATCACAAAATCCCAAGACCAGAGATGTTGGCGTGGATGTGGAGAAAAGGGAACACTTTTGCACTGCTGGTGGGAATGCAAATTAATACATTCCTTTTGGAAAGAGATATGGAGAACACTTAGAGATCTAAAAATAGATCTGCCATTCAATCCTGTAATCCCTCTACTGGGCACATACTCAGAAGACCAAAAATCACATCATAACAAAGATATTTGTACCAGAATGTTAATTGCAGCCCAATTCATAATTGCTAAGTCATGGAAGAAGCCCAAGTGCCCATCGATCCACAAATGGATTAATAAATTGTGGTATATGTACACCATGGAATATTATGCAGCCTTAAAGAAAGATGGAGACTTTACCTCTTTCATGTTTACGTGGATGGAGCTGGAACATATTCTTCTTAGTAAAGTATCTCAAGAATGGAAGAAAATGTACCCAATGTACTTAGCCCTACTATGAAACTAATTTATGGCTTTCATACAAAAGCTATAACCCAGTTACAACCTAGGAATAGGGGGAAGGAGGAAAGGGAGGGGAGGGAGGGGTTGGTGGGTAGAGGGAAGGGGATTGGTGGGATTACACCAGCGGTGCATCTTACAAGGATGTATGTGAAACTTGGTAAACATTCTGTCAAGCTAGTGAATGATGCCCCACGATTATATCAATGTACACAGCTATGATTTAATAAAAAAAATAAAATAAAATAAAAATAAAATAAAGTAACAAAATGTAAATAAATCAAACTTTTGTTGCCTCATGATAGAGAGTGGAGAGCATTGATTATAAATGAGCAAAAAGATATTTTTTACATGATACAACAGTTTGTATTTTGGCAGGATCTGAGTTATACAAATGTATGCACAGTTCAGTGAATGCACACTTTAAATCTGTGGATGCCATTTTATGTAAATTTTACATCAAAAGGAAAAGTACACAAATATTGAATTCTAGCTATTATGCTGAAGTTTTTAGAGGGAAGTATTCCAATGTTTACAACTTACTTTAAAATGCATTAGAGTAAAACAGACTAAAGAATAAATAGATATGTAGATAGAGATAAAATAAAACACCACGTTAATAGTATAATCTTGGTGTTGGGTATTCTGGTGTCTCCTTTTAGAAGTTGAAAATTGTCACAATAAAATGTTAGAAGAAAATGTTTTGTTGTATTATCCTGACTTGCTAGAAAAATAAAGGTAAAAAGTGTAAGAGTTTATCCAGGTATATAGGAAGTTTCCAGTTCTAGTTTTCTCAGCAGGCATCAGCAGTTTACAGTACCCTGGGCAAATATGTCTTCATAAGCAAGAAGGATAGCTCACCGGGATTTTCATAGCCTGATGAATAATTCTCAACAATCGTATTACAGTACTTGTTCTGATTTTGTATTAAGTGAATCATCTTCTGATTTTAGTTTAATTTCTCAACAAATAAGAAGAGAATGATGTAATTTAGAGTCAGTGTTTGGCAATTAATTATCTTTCTCATGGTAAATTATAAATAGTGTTTCTGGTAGAAACCAGTGGTTTTTGAATTTGGATTATTAAACAACTCAAGGCAAATTGGCAGTCAAGATACAAGCTTCATGAAAATGAGAAGAATCACTGGGCCAAAAAAAATCAGTGCATAACAGCAAGCTACAAAGTCCCAGTTATGTAACCTGATGACCTGTTTATCAATATTTTATATGAGTAAAGGATACCAAAGTTCTCCATTTCCATGAAATTTCTTCAAAACTTATTGGGATAAGATTCATCTGTTTATATTTAATTGCTCTTTCAAACAGAGATTATTTTTCCACATCGGCAATATAGTGTAATTATAAGCAGTTTGAAAACAGAAAGAGACTTGTGATAAAATGACTCTGGTGGTACTATTTATTGAAATTGGGCTTTATTATCTCTCATCTGATCCAGTCCCATAATGGTTACTTTTCTTTAAAAAAAAGTCCTTATTTATCATAAAAATTTTCTCAATTTAACTCTGTCATTCTATTAGAAAAACACTACATATTCAGGAATATTTGGAATATGTTTGTTTGTATTTAGTAATTCCTTATCAATTAGAACATAGTTTTCAAAATTTGTGGCTACAAGTTTTAGAGTACACATCACCTTTCCCAAAAAGAAAACTTAGAAAAAGATTGCTTATTTTAAATATTTTCTCTGAAATTCTGGAGGGAGCTATTGAAATTATATAAAGACAACAATGAATATCCTTATGGCCTTCTTCATTGCTGCTCTTAAGATGCTCAACTGCAGTTAAACAGAATCAAACTGCCTTTCAATAGTATTTTAATGGAAAAGCCACAGGGTGGCCATGCACTTCCATCACAAAATTATAACTCTTTTCCTATAGCAGAATTTAAGAATATTACATTTTCACTCCTATAACTGGATATGAGAATGATACACTTACGTAATAGGCAGAGTACATTATTTTCCTATCAGGAATCATGTTTGTGCTTTCTCAGTTGTTTTAGCTCTGTGTTCATGGCCCATAATATAGACAAGTGCAAACTGCAAGTAAAAGAGTAAACAAATAAATTAAATATATAAATAAGCTACATGGTAAGAATTGCAGGATCATCATAGGAAATGAATCTGCCAGAGATATTCTCGCTTGGGAAAGTGGAAGTAGAGGATGAGGATCTCAGAGTAGAGGGAAAAAGCCCTGATCTCAGGGTCAAGATTTAACTGTTGTTTTCCAATTTTAATAATTTATCAGCCCTTAGACAAATTTCTTAATAGCCTTGAGCCTTATGAACTAATCACAAAATAAAATGAAGGCAGTTCTTTATGAGGATTAAGTGAGCTAATATAAACAGAAACACTTTACGAATGAATGATGCTGTATAACTGACAATCCCTTTTTATGTTGGAAGCCTTTTTCTCTGCCTCCCTGTGCCTCAGGATATGTATCCACTGTGAGTAAGAAAGAGTCTGGCTGGGACAGGGCTCCGGCTTTGCTTGCAATGTGCTCAGGTGCATCCTCTGCTCTAGCAAAACTACTCGTTATTTAGCAAGTATGATTGCTACAGGGCCCCTTCTGCCCCTGAGGTAGCTCTGAAATTGCCCTTCCATTGGCTGAAAGTCTTACAATCACTGTTACTTGTTTGGATTATGACATTGTCTCCAAAAGGCATAAACAAGCATTTATGTTCCTCTTCTTCCTCCCTTCCCTCCTGAACAATTCGGTCTTCAAGCCACTAGGTGGGACAATGCAAGTATTAATTTTCTATGGCTTATCATCTTAAATTAGCACAAACCTGGGGCTTAAAACAAGATAGATTTATTATCTCACATTTCTGGAATTTGGAAATTCAAAATAGGTCTTACTGGGATGAAATTAGGGTGTCAGCAGGGCAGCATTTCTTTCTACAGGCTCTGAAGAACACTCGATTTCTTTACCTTTTTCAGCTTCTATAGGATGCCTGCCCTTCTTAAGTCATGGCCCCCTTTCATCTTCAGACCCAGCAACACTAGGCCAAGTCCTTCTGAGTCTGCTATCTTTTTTTTTTTTTAATTTTCTCAATTTCTCAGCAACTCTTTATTAACAAAGTAAATTACTTTTAGCAGTGGGGCATAAATATGAGGAAACTGAGGAGGAGAATAAGAGAAGATTATCTTGAACCAAGGTACAAGTTGGATTTTTTTTTTTTATTCCTTTGTTTTTTTGTTCTTTTGTTTTTTTTTATTGTTGGGGATTCATTGAGGGTACACTAAGCCAGGTTATACTGATTGCATTTGTTAAGTAAAGTCCCTCTTGCAATCATGTCTTGCCCCCCGAGAAGGTGTGGCACACACCAAGGCCCCACCCCTCTCCCTCCTTCCCTCTCTCTGCTTTTGTTCTCCCTCTTTTGCCTCTCCCTTCTACTCATAAAGGCCATTGTTATTAGACTGGTTCTACCAGGATAATCAAGATAACCTCCACATATCAGAGTCTCCTGGCAGCAAGTTTAATTCTATCTGCAACCTTCATTCCTGTTTGCCATATTTCTTAACATGTTTACAAGCTCCAGGGACATGGACATCTTTGGAGAGCCATTATTCTGCCTAATACAGTAGACCACTGTGCTGGCAGTGAGTGGGGCCTTGGTAGCTTAGAGTAAGGAGACACAGCCTTAGAGGAATCAATATGGTGGTCCCATAGAGAAGCAGCATGCAGAGTATTGGATCCCAAGCAGAATGAGGGAAGCATCCACATAGGAACACTGTCCATGTAGGGTGTTAACTCTCAACTTTGGTGCAAAGGACTTTCAATGGGAGCAGCATAGCCAGGGGGTCAGAACTCAAGCAGTGTGTAGAGAGCATTCACAGCCATAGGAAGTCTGACTTACAATGTTGGAGCCTAAGTGTGGTGAAAAGGCTTCCCACAAAGGAGAATACTCTACCATCAGGTATCAGAAACCAAGAAAGCTGTCAACTTGTATAGGAAGAGGGAGATTGGCATGAAGATTTAAAGCTTGAGGAGGGCACCTAGAAATGAGGTGGCCCAGTGAAGGATGTCAGAGTCAGAGAAAGGAGTCTCCTCTCTGAGGTGAGGTCTGACTGTCAGAGTTGTGCATGTTGAAGAGGGTATCCACGTGGCAAGAGGACTTGACATATTGTGTACAGTGCCTAAAGATGTAAACGAGAAGATTGAGTGTCAGAGCCCAAGCAGAATGAAAAGGAAGGCCACACAGAATGAGGACATTACACTGAGTATCAAAGATTAAGAAGTATGAAATTATTCTTACAAGGGATGGGGGCACAGCCTAAGACATTGGAGAAGGGAAATCCCAACACAGGTGTCAACATCCAACAAAGGTGAGCATGTCCAGGGAGACCAGAGTGAAGTGACAAAGCCCCATTGGTGAAAGAGCATTTACACAGAGGAGCATCTGAGCACATGAAGACAGCAGATGACAAAGGTATTTACATGGGAAAGGTGATGGCAACAAATTTGAGGAGTTGGTTACATGTAAAGGGGCTGTTGGATGAGAGTCAAGTTTCTCACTTACGGAGATTGCAAGATCAAAAGGAAGGTTTACTTTTAGCTCTTTGAGGATTCTCCATACTTCTTTCCAAAAGGATGCATTAGTTTTCAATCTGATCAAAGGTGCATGAGTGTTCCCTTCTCTCCACCTGCATCTACAGTTCTGGACTTTGTGATGGAGTTCTTCTCACTGGGGTGGGGTGATATCTCAAGGTGGTTTTGATTTGCATTTCTCTGGTGATTAGGGATGATGAGCATTTTTTTCATGTGCTTGTTGGTCATTCATCTGTGTTCTTTGGAAAAGATTCTGTTCATGTCTCTTGACCAATAATAAATGGGATTGTTTGTTCTTTTCCTGTTGATTAGTTTGAGTTCTCCATGGATTCTGGCTATTAAGCCTTTGTCAGATTTGTAACATGCAAATATCTTTTCTCATTCCAAAGATTCTCTATTTGCTTTAATTGTTCTGTCCTTAGTTTGCAGAAACTTGACTAAGTCCCATTTATTTATTGTAGTTGTTGCTGCAATTGCAAGTGGGGTCTTCTATTTGATCCTGCAATCCCATTAGTGGGTATCTACCCAGAAGAAAAAAAAATGTAGATTTTACCATGAGGACATCTACATAAGAATGTTTAATGAGGCTCAAATCACAAGCCCCAGGATATATAAATAACCCAAGTGCCCATGAACTCAAGAATGTGTAAATAAACTATGGTTTATATATACTATATGAATACTATTCAGCCATAAAAAATTAAAACATTACATCTTTTGTATTTACCTGGATGGATTTGGAGAATATCCTTCCAAGTAAAGTATCACAAGAATAGAAAGGCAAGCATCCAGTGTACCTAATACTAAAATGAAACCAGCAGATGAACAACTACAAACTCATGGAGAGAAAAACACCACTAGATTCAAGAAGGGGAAGGGGAGAAGGGATGAGGGAAAGCGGAGGAAGGAGGGAGTTTTGTATGCTCTCACCTAATGCACACAGTGTAGAGATATATAGCACACCTCCTGGATGAAGGGCTCAACTACAATTTGGACTTTACCTAACAAACACAAGCAATGTAACCTAATCATTTGTACCCTTACATCAATCTGAAATTTTAAAAAATTATACTTATAGAAAAGTTTTTTAAATCCTAGAACAGGAGACCTAGAATAGGAGAACTTAATTTTCACATAGATCACTGGGTTGAGAAAAACACGACTGAAGTGAATATCATCAATGCTGACACAAATTGAAACTGTCAGCCAGTTCATTCTGAACAAAGGACACAAGACCACACATGGGCGAAGAAGTAGTCTCTTTAACAAATGGTACTAGGAAAACTGAGTATCAATCTGCAGAATAATGAAACTAGATCCCCCCTTTCACCATATATAAAATCAAAAATAATAATGGGTTAGAGATTTAAATTTATTACTTGAAAGTATAAAACAACTTAAAGAACATATTGGGGAAACACTGCAGGACATTGGTCTGGGCAAAGATTTTTGGGTAAGACCTCACAACAAGCAACAAAAGCAAAAATGGATGAATGAGATTATATTGAGCAAAAAAGCTGCTACACAGCAAAAAGAACAATTAATAAACAAAATGAAGAAGCAACCTACAAGATGGGAGAAAATATTTCTACGCTATCCATCTGACAAGGGATTAATAACCAGAATATATAAAGATCTCAAACGCCTCAGTGGTACAAATCATCATCATCATCATCTGACTGACAATGGGCAAAAGGTGTGAATAGATTTTCTCAAAAGAAGATATACAATTGGTCAACAGGTATATGAAATAAATGCTTATTAGTAACCATCAGGACAATGTAAATCGAAACCACAATATGTTATCATCTCACCCCCAGGTACAACGTCCATTATCAGAAATACAAAATACTGCACAACAGATGCTGGCAAGGATATAAAGAAAGAACAGAGCTTGTAGCCTGTTGGTGGAAATGTAAGGGGTTATAGCCATTACAGAGGTTTGTTAAAAAAAAAAAAAAATATATGGAATTACCACATGATTCAGTGATCCACTACTGATGTATCCAAAAGAAACGGAATCAGTATATTAGAGACCTCAGCACTCATGTGTTTATTGCAGCACCATCTCAGTAGCAAAGATACAGAGTCAATCTAAACATCCATCAATAGATAAATGGATAAAGGAATTGTGGTATATATACATAATGGAATATTATTTATCTATAGAAAATAAAATCCTGTAATTTGCAGCAACATGGATGGAACTAGAGACCCTTATGTTAAAGTTAAATAAAACAGGCACAGACAGATTAATATTGCTTATTTTTACTCATATGTGGAAGCTAAAAATGTGGATCCCATAAAATTAAAGAGTAGAACGGTAGTTAATGGCTAGGAAGGAAAGGATGGATGTGGAAATGAAAAGAGGTTGGCTCAAAGGTACAAAAATACACTTATTCTTTAGTAAAGTGATGGTAATTTCAAGTTAAAAAGAAATTAAGACTATGTAAAAAAATGAAACTCTAAAATAATTTACAGTAGAAGCAATTCACTGACTTGTTTGTCATTTTAATTTACATAAAGAAATTTTCAAAGATATTATAAAACAGAAAACAAATATTTACTCACATGATTTTAAAGATTTATAGCTTATATATGTATATAGAGATTCCATGTCATAAGAGATTAAGCAGAGAGAAAGAATTAAGGGTTCATTTTGTTCTTACAGAAAAATGTAATTTCTAGATACTGATACTATTTCTCCATTATCTCCAAAAGAAGAGACAGCCTCTTCTAAAGAAATAGACATTATATAACAGTTTTACTTTGCCATAAAATTCTTCAATGATAAGTAATTTTTGCTTCTGAATGCTGCCCTTCCTAACAGAAACACTTAAAATAGAACACTAAATGAATTTATATTGAAATCCCTACTATCATCTCATGAATTGTTTGCTCTCCAACTTATTAACAATTGTGTTCTCCATTGTACAATACTCAAGGCTGTTCTATTTTAATTCTATGGCAGTGTTAAGGCCAGGAACAGCAGCTTCAGAACACCTGCTGTATTGCAGTTTCCACTTACGTAACTTTCCAACTGAATTTAATATTATAATTAAAAGGGTTCAGTAATTGATAACATCATAAAAATTTCTTAATAAAAGTTGGAACAATATCATTCCTAATGTCATATTTACTAACCATACTAAAGAAAGAAAAAACCTGAACTTCCTTAAAAGGGAGCTGGCACTCTGTAGATATAACTGAACAATATTTTAGAAAGCTGGAGCCATATTAATATAAGGAAGCATTTTTTTCTATGATTTTTTTCCAAGTTTACATTAGCAAAATATAGTTACAACATGAATGATAAAAAGAGAAAAATATACAAAGAAAATATTTTTGATAAATATTAATAAGCGAAACTACCAACTTGAAAATAAATGATAAAATATAATGGGTACTTTAGGTAAGGGAAGAAAAATAACACTTTACTAGTAAATACCATAAATGCAATGGTATTGATGGGTAACTTTCTATGGCTTAGATAGAAACATATATATTATTTCACATAGTAAATTACGTTTCTTTCCTCTGTGATGGTACTGAATATGATATTATGAATCTCTCCTCTTCAAAATATGCTAAACTTTTTCAAATAAATCTGAGTCTTGCCATTAGTCCTGCTCTTAGGCATAAGCAAAAGAGGCTTCTGCCTTGACCTTTATCCTGTAGCACCCACACACCATAAAAAAATAAAGAAACAAACACCTTTAGAAAAAAAAAATATAGACGTCTCTGCAAGTGAGATTCTGCCACCAGCACTGTTACATAGCACCTGGGCCTCTAGATATGCTCTCGTATTTTTGAGACTGTTCAGGCCTCAACAAATTATTTCTCCAAATCTTAAGCCATGTGTCCTTTTAACAAAGGTGACTGCATCTGAATGCCATGGAGCTTGTGGGTCATACATTGCTGATATCAGAAATAAATAAGGCTTTAGTTAGGTCAATACTTTTTTTCAACTGGACTACAGTTAATGATCATTATATATTTTGAGTAACAGGTACTGTTAAATAACTCTGTGCATTCAATTCCCCAGACACGCGCAAAACCCACGATGGGAGGTTCTATGAATATGTCTGTCCAATAGAAAGCAGAATAAATTCACATCTCATATTTCAGTCTGAATTCATATTCCTTTTAGTATTCATCCATTCCACATTTTCATCACCAAGTGAATTAAAGGGCCCCAGATGCTATGCATACCACCCCAAATAATTCTTTCTTATTTAAAATAAAATAGGATGACTATTTTGTAAAGTTTAAAAAATAAGCATGGACCAACAGATTGGATATAACAAGGTGTGGGTCAGACAATGTCCTGCCAAATACAACACACAAAGTCCACGTTGGCCTTAAATATATGAAATAAAAAAATATTTACTTCTTATTGGCACAATATTCATTCCACTTAAGAAAAACTAAGTGGTCCTATGATATCCCCAACTCTAGTTAAGAAATAAAAAGAACTGTGTTTTTGCTTAAAACAAAGGTGGCGATCTTTTTTGTTGTAGTTGTTGTTTTCTTTATTAAATCATAACTGTGTACATTGAGGCATTTATGGGGTACAGTGTACTGATGTGATACACAATCCTGTGCTCTAGGTGGCCCTTCCAGCCTCATTCTGTAAGAATCTCCCCAGCAGAAGACAAGGCACTGCTGAGGCCACTGGAGCCAGCTCTTCCATTCCACACGTGTTGCCAGTTGTTTTCGTCTGCCAAAATAAGATGGTAATAATTGGGGTAGGAGACAGACAGCCAGGCACAGAGAATTCATAACAGGTTCACTGTGCCAAGACGCAGAATGTACTGAAATACCTCAGATGCTCCCCAAAGCAGCTTTGGAAAACACTATCCACTTGCCCGCATCTGGAAACCACAAGTGCTTCTTATAGAGCAGTCTGTGGCTGAAGCTGGCAGTGGTAGGTTTCCACACAGCAGAGTCAACAAATGCAGTATTTGCTTTTTTAAGTGTTAACTAACATTACTGACTCTCAACTGCTGGTAGAAATACCCAATTGTCAAGATTTCCCTGGGAGAACTGTCATTCTATCTCAAGAAACAGATGATATTAATCTATTCAAAATTATTAATTAACATGCCAAAAGCATTAGAGAAAGCATAAAAGAGAGAAAGAGAGAGGTCTTTTCTGATAAGTAAAATGTTGTTACGTGTTATGGCTCTTCTCTCCGGTCATTACCACAATATGTATTCACAGATGTCTGGAGTTGGAAAGAATCTTAGTGACCACAGGGCCTCCCCTGGCCCTTTTCTGAGCAGGAAAAGCAAGTCTGGAGAGGTAAAACAATTTAACTCAAATTCACTATACTCATGGTAAATCCAGAGTCAGGACTTGGGTCTCTTGATTCTCATGTTACTAAATCAGCATCAGGGCATAACCAGTGTTCAAACCATGCATCCTGCCCTCGATTCAGCTGAGAACTCCACCCTGTGCCCACCACAATCCCTTTGCACTGAATAGCTGAAGGTCACTTGAAATTTCTCATTTTTATCCATGACCCAACAGTTCCCTTTTAATATAAACTCCAGTCCCCCATTTCTCCTTTCTTAGTAGATCTTCAATTCTTCTGATATGAAATCTCTAACTTTCCTTAAACTCATTTCAGCAGGAACAGGCACATCCCTTTTAATCCAGATGTAGTCAGCAACTCAAGCATCTGGGGACCTTCTGAGAGGCAGCCAGGAACTCTCAAGACCTATGAGAATGCTATCTCCTTTGGGTGAATACTGAGTATCTTCCAGTCTTTCTGAGCAATTTTCCCAATAGTTTAATTCCTCACAATATAACAGATCTTCCAGATAATTTCTCTGCAGTTCTGTTTTATCTTCAATCTTGCCATTATTGCTTCAATCCCATTATTTTACCTTGCACAAATGTTTTGCTTCTTCCTCTTATTAAAATCTTAAAGTCTTAGTCCCGTAGAGATTCCTACTAGGTTAGTATAATGATCTCCACCTTTTTTCTAACTTGGAAATTCCTGCCCTACTGGTCCTAGTTGAGTTTTTAACCTGAGATTTGCAGAAATCTAAGAACTGCTAGAAAATTTATGCAACAATTTTGTATATGTGCCTATTTGTTTTTGTTAAAGGATTAATTACAATTTTAATCAAATACTCGAGACCGACATCTATCAAAGGGTTAAGATTGATCACCCTATAAATTCAGACCCACACAGCTCGCTGACCCTGTGCCTTGGTGGCTGTTTCTTTTACCTCTGTAGCTCCGGTTGTCTCTCCTTCCACTTGTCATGGCAGTCCCTTCCCTTCCCTGATGACTTCCCTGCAGTGCTTCTCAGCCTGTGGCATGGAATGCGTACAGCCTCATTTTTCTGTAGCATCCAAAAGAAGTATTGGTAATTCAGCCTGAAACTCTTTTACTGTAGTATTTTGATAACACAATGTATGATGATTATGATTATAAAAGGGACTATCTCTACATTACAATAAATTTGGTTGATTGGTAAAATCAGGCGATGGCTCACAAAGTGAACATATTCTGGGAGAAGGCACTGTCTTGACTGTTATGTATTACACAAATAGCCAACATAATATTGCTAAAATTAGAGACTAGAAACAGCTCTCAACATTCAGCAGTGGATAACCACAGTGTTCATTTCACAAATTTAAGATTAAATGGTGGGAGGGAGGCTGGCACACTCAAAAAGACCAGGTTGCCATTGTAGGGGTACACTGCCAAATCTAACCAGTGAAATAAACTTTTTGCCTTCTGATTAAGTATTCCTCAATTGTGCGCTGTTCTTAGGAAATGGAATGCTGGCTACATTTTATCCAGTTCTAATTAACTTTCAAAGCAACTTTCAGAAAGTAACAAACAAGAGAGAATCTATATAAGATGGAAATCTGTTTATTTATTACTTTGGTGAAAGTAAAGACAGCTACTATATTTCCCCAGTAGAAATTATTATCAGCACTGTATCCTTATAATATCATATGACACCCCTGCCAAATGGCTTCTTTCTATTTACTTTATAGTGAAAACAAGAAAATCATGAATAACTTGTTAATATATCCATGACTGATTAGCTGTCTGGTATTCAAGAAACTAGTTATGAATATCAGCCTCTGCTGGAATAAAATGTTTGTTTCAAATTTATTTCTTTAATATAAAGTCAAAGCAATAAGTTACACATCTTACACAGGCAAATGTCAGAAAATAAAGGTGGTTTCAACACATTCTTCTCCCTAGAACAATGATTTGAACAAACATGCTACATTTTGAATGCTTCTATTAGGTAAGAATCCAAACTTCGAATGTTTGCGACTCCTCACATGAGGTTCAGGGTCACCTTACAACAATGGACTGTAATTGATGTCTGGGTCACTCTAGTTCTCCATGATACTACATGATAATAGCAGCTACAATGACTTTTACTACATGATACCAACATGCCAGACATTGGACATTGCTTTTAAAGGCAAGGTTGGCATCTCAGAAAGGTTTGAAGAGAGTCGTGGTATTATTTTTTGATACTTAAAGCATAAATAACGTAGTAGTTCTCTCTACTCAATAAAATAAATATGAAGCTGATTTACAAAAAACAAAAAGCTTTTTAATTGGCACTTCACAATTTCTTTAAACAATAAGTGGATTTGGAGGGAGGCTAAATTTAAAAGTCCTATTTTGCATCAGTTCAATGGCTACCATTTCATAATAAGCATAGAAAAAAGGTCTATTTTGCTACTACAGACAGTGTCCACCCTGAGGTATTGAATTACTATGCAATAATGAATATTTCCAAGACTTGCAGCTTTACTGAACATCTGCTTTTCACAACCACATTTTAAAGGGAAAAATCTAAGAGAGAGAAAACATACAAAATCCCCAGGACAGGAAAAAGTTTTTTTCTCATCTCTTCCTTAAACCAGCCGCAGATTCCAAATGGAAACCACTGGTCACATGAAAACATTTTAAGTGTCGCTTTGCACCAGTCTCTTTTGTGAAGCATAACTCAGGGGCAAAGGTGAGTGTGGTTTTTAGAACACTGCAACAATCAGTGTTCCCAAAACAGAACAGAGAGAGGCCACAGGGATTAGACAAACAAAACATCCCTTCTTTTTAAGGACCAAGCAGATCTGCTTTAAGTCTCAGAGGCACACACAGCTCTCAGCCTCCTGCTCCCTAAGGTGGTACCAGAGGGAAAGTCACCCAGACAAAAGGCATATAGACAAGACACCAGTTGTCAATGGAGTGAGAGATTCCTTGGATGAAACAAAAATGCCTCAACTCAGAGTCAAGAAGCCCATCCTTCCCTTTTCATAGAATAGGAAAATACTTTCCTGAAAAGTAGGGAACACTGCTCACTCCATGTTTGAGGGATAAAACAAAAATTTATCCAGTGATTCTTGTGGACATCAGGTGGTCTCACGATGCTCCCTCATGAGGCAATAACAAGACCCCTCCCTGAGGTATCAAGTAGATCTTAGTGAAAATATTTTTCTCCTGGATTCAACTGTTTTGAGTAATCAATTCTAAAAAGCCTATCCTGTTTTATATGTCCTACAGATTTCTTTGAGCAGAACAATTTTTAATGATTCGAGACAGATACATCCATCAATATAATGAAACCAGAGTAACATTCTATTACATGTGTACTTCACATTCTGTTGGGAGTGCAATTATACTCAACTTTTACACTACAGTGGCTATAAAGGTACATATACAGTTATAGGATAAAGACCCAAAGCCAAAAGAATAAAGAATATGGAATTATAGAATTTTTAAACTAAAAATAGTTTGATTCTCTTCAAGTTTAGATCCTGCATTTTACATAAGAGAAAAGGTGTTTGCTAAAGGTCTCATGGCTTCTTCCTGTTTTCCACTGGGCATCAGTAAATATATGAACATGTTCTGGGGTCTTCCTATTACATTAAAAAAATAATATCCCTGCCAGGTGTGGTGGCTCATGCCTGTAATCCTAGTACTTGAGAGGCGGAGGCAGAGGCGATTGCCTGAGCTCATAGGTTCAAGACCAGCCTGAGCCAGAGCAAGAGCTCATCTCTAAAAATAGCCAGGTATTGTGGCAGGTACCTGTAATCCCAGCTACTCGGGAAGCTGAAGCAAGAGAATCGTTTAAGCCCAGGAGTCTGAGGTTGCTGTGAGCAATGACTTTATAGCACTCTGCCCAGGATGACGGTGAGACTCTGTCTCAAAAATAATAATAATAATAATATCCTTAATCCCTATATTTCTTCTTAAGTCCCATCATATCCACCTGCTACCTTCACAGCAAAACCCATAGAGAGAGCATTCTACAGAGGTTGTCATTACTTTCTCATCCCAAACTTCTCCTGCATGCATCTACTTCCTACCACACTGTGGAGACTGCTCCCATCATACACTCGAAGATCTTCATGTTGTAACCAACTAGTTTAGATATTTGATGACCTATAAGAGCTTTTAAGAGCAAGATGAGCATTCATTAAGAACCAGTTTGTAATAGCTTTTTCATTAATGTACTTAGCCTGTTACTTATGTGATAAACATAACTGAAAAAAAACATTTATCAAGTGTTTGCTATGTGTTGAACACGTGAGACTTCAAAAGAATACTAAAAAGAAACAATTTTCCCAAATAAGTTTTCTTTCTACTTAAAAATATAAAATAGGGACATCTACGAAAATGTAAAGGCAATTATCCACAGAAACAAAACCACAAAAACAATGTATACATGCTTAATTGAATTAGGATAAGGGACTAACAGCAAGTACAGGGGCAGCCAGGCAGCTTAGAAAATCTTTCTGAAATAGTTAAATTTTGAGCCAAGACCAGAAAGAGTCAAAGAGGAAAAAGTTAACTCCTTTTCTAAATGCTTAGCATTAAATTCCAAACACTAAACTGTTACATATTCATTCAACTAATCTCTGTATGTTCCTCAAGATTGAGCTTAAACAGGACAAACCTCCCTATGGTTCTTCCCTCCCCCACACCTATGCATTCTGTATGGCCTCACTGCACACCCAGCATTATCTTCACCCGGTTATCTATCTGTGTGTCTCTCTCTACCCACAGTGAATACCATGCTTGCTGTGTGACTCAGAGTGACTACAACAACCTGAGAAGAAAGTATTATCATTGTTAATATTACAGAGAAGAAGCAGGGAATCCTAGAGGTTAGAGAACCCCTAACTACAAAGTTAACAGAGATGTGATTCAAATCCCAGACTTTAGGACCTGAAGCCCTTCCCTAATCTATTATCCTATGTTGACTTTTCAGCAAATTATTGCTAGAAAACAGCAGGTAACTTATTCTGGGGACAAAGACAGAAATTAGTAAATGATTAGTGGGAGACAGAAATAGAATTAGTTTGTCAAGCACAGAAACCCTCCTGGGGAATCATGCAAAGCATTGCTGCTTTTCATGTGTTGCCATGAGCACTCTGCTCTCTCGTGCTCTGCCCTCTTTCCAAGTGACTGCAGTGATTCCCAGAAATTCAACTGTGATCTGTATACTGATAACTTCAAAACATGTATCTCCAGTTCC
This sequence comes from Nycticebus coucang, assembly GCF_027406575.1. Classification (NCBI taxonomy): domain Eukaryota; kingdom Metazoa; phylum Chordata; class Mammalia; order Primates; family Lorisidae; genus Nycticebus; species Nycticebus coucang. Next base: position 46,585,456 of record NC_069780.1, read on the forward strand.
AATTGCCCTGGTGAGGCGTATATCCATGTGCTTACTAGACGTCTCCCTGGATGCCCCTGAGGCTACTCACCCTCACCCTGACAGGGAAGCTTGAGAGTCTGCATAGACAGGACAACCTCCATAGTTGACCTCCTCCCTATACTGACCACTTCCATAAATTGACCAAATTTTCATAGAGTAGACATGCACCACATGTCCTCAATGGAAGACTGACCTCTATATATTGACCACCTCAGTAAGTTATACCTTGACAACTTTTTTAAGACTATCACATTTTAAGAATTAGTCTACTCAGCATGCTCCTGAGGAAGTTATTGGGAGGGAAGATGCAAGTTATAGAAGTCAGATTGGCTCCTATATAATGAGACACTTAATATGACATTATAACCCACCCTAATCATATGCCAGTGTAATACTCAGGACGTCTCCTGATTAGGTGTGCTGTCTAATCACATCCTGCTACTTGTCTTCCCTGACCACACCCTGCACTTTGTGCTTTGATGTTCCTCCCAGGTTACCTACATAGATAATGTACCTGCTCACCCTCATTCAAGCACTGAAAATGGAAAAACATGCCAAGTGTTGCAATAGAGAGATCCCCTTCTGAAGTCCTGAAAAATCAAAAAGATACCAAGATAACCCAGAAATGATACTGCAAGAAACAGCTCCATTAGGACTAAGGAAACAAAATGATAGATATCGGGACTATCAGACTCCAGAGATTCGGAATTTTGGTGTTCAGACCTCCGGGGAGAGTCCCAAGAGCAGATGAGAGGGGTCTTGTGGAGGTGGAGCCTTACAGCTCTGAGGGGCAGGTGCTGCCCAGCTGGGGCTGGTACCTCCATGGGTGGATGATGTGACTGGTGCTTAATTCCTGAAAGAAATGAGAGGAGAGATTGGAACTTAATGCTTGCTTGACTGGTATTTCACATGTGGTCTGGCTGGGGGATGTTCCAGCCCTTACACAGTGCTTTCCCAGTCCTTGTTTCTCCCCTTTATATTCTATTCTACACGCTGCCATCAAAATGCTCTCCCCAATAACAAAACACTGATCATACCACACCCTTTCCTCAATCCTGTGTCCTCCTGACTAAGGTTTAAAATCTGTACTCCTCTCCCTGGTGTCAATGGCCTTCAAGAATTCTCTAGCTCTTTTTCACTGTTTCCTTGAGTTCTTTCCAGGTTCCTACAGTATCTCAATCTCCCCTAGAAATACAGCAAATTTTCTCTCTTCAATATCTTATAGACCACAAATTCCAGCTTCAACTTATCCCTGAATTTCTTTTCTTTTTTTTTTTAAACTTTATTTTTTTTATTTTTTGGCTGGGGCTAGGTTTGAACCTGCCACCTCCAGCATATGGAACCGGCGCCCTACTCCTTGAGCCACAGGCACCACCCCCCTGAATTTATTTTCAAAAAAATGGCAATACATAGATGCAAGATCACTTTGGCTTTCATTTTATGAGGGGCCAAAACCAGAGTGAATGACATTGCTGCTGCCCAATGAAAACTTTACATAGTTTCATTGAAAAAATAAAAAAAGGAGGCTAATTTTAGCTAATTAGAACTTAAGTAACAACTAAACGTGTAAGACTGAAAGAATTTAACTGTCAGTGCAAAATTTGTGCACCTTTTCTGATTTTCGCATACATGGTAGACTAGTTAAAAGGGATAAGTTTTAAATTCTCAGCAGTTCAACAGCTAAGACTGATTTCAGGCCACCTGCAGACACACCTAGCAGAAGGAGAGTTTTAAGGCATGTGAGCTGTGGCATTTCAGAAAATTCTAAGGCATCATTTTCCCTTATTTGTCCTTTGAGTTGCAAAATTAGCTCTCAACAGGAAGAGAAAATTCTCTGTTTATCCTTGAAAGGTGTCTCTTTTATGTGTGAAAAATACAAAGGTGAAAATGTCAAATATTTCACATTTCCCTGAGTCTGTGAAATTCAAAGGGATGTGAGATTTTCTGTTATTCATGTGATTCAGTTTAGAGATACAGGAGCATCTCCAGCCCATGTCTATCTCCTGGTACTGCCTTAGCATTTTATTTCTAAATATTAAATATTTTATTCTTCCCTTTAAAGTATAAAATTATTATTATTTCCCTCTATTTCTAAAAATAATAATTATCTTGGGACTCTTGGTTTGTAATAAAAAGGGCAAATGTTCTATGACATCTTATTGCTGAGAGCACCTTAAATCTCATTTCTTTGTATAACTTCTGAATAATGAAACTGTAAATACAAGTATTCCTTTTGGTCCAAATTAGGTCAACTTCTGGAATCGTTCATTCATCCATTCATTTAGCCTTTCTTGGGCGCCTAACTGCCACCTGCCCTATATTAATGCATAATTCCTTAAATTACTTCTGGAACTTTTCCAACAGTTCTGGGTCACAGTAACAATGTATAGTTGTTGTACACTTAACCCATGTTGTACAAGTTGTTGCTGGGCACTTGTTTGCAATGATGAGCTACGCATGTTGGCCAATACCACCACAAGTTAATGCTTCAGTTCTTCCTGCACCTTTGAGTAGATGGCATCTGGTCCAAATTTTGTATCCTTTTGAAGATGCATGGTAGGTAACCTGTCATCTGGATAGCAGAGACACTTGACCAGCCAATTAAGTATTCTGAAATCTGGGAAGTTTATGTAGGTGAGGATAATTAGTCTTAAAAATAAACTAAGTCTAACAAGCCTCAGGAGTGGAAACTAGCCAAGATTCCATCTAATAAAAATAAATTGAGTTGAATGTTACATTTTTGAAAGTTAAAAAAAATCATTTAAATAAAAGTTTCTTTGGGTTTGAGATTATGTTTTAATCATGTCTGTGAAAGTAATGTTGACTTTCCACTGTACTGAAACTTCTTCACTTTGAAGAACTGGATATTCAAGAGCTCTTGAATTTAGTAGCTTTGAAGTTAGTAGCTCTTGATTTTCCAAGCCACCCTACCCCTTCCCCCCAGCCACAGTCACACGGTGTATTCCTTACCAAAGCAGAGCTCCCACCCTGAAACATTCAACTTTCCTTTGCTAAAATCACTTCCTTACCATAAGGTGGACTGAAGTTAACATTTTCCTGGTTCTTCATGGGAACTACCATTACTTGCTTGTTATTTACAAAGAGAGAAAGGTGTTTCTAAACTCCTCTTCTGAAGTTATTCTTATTCTATTAAATGCATGTGATTATTTTAACTACTCAAATAAAGCCCACTTATCAAAACGAGAGAGAAACATACTCTCCTGGTTTTCTAAACAAGATCTTTTGTACATAAATAATAAGCCCTAATAAAGTTGCATGCTGTTTATTTTTATGTGTCCTACCATTGAGAAATTGTAGAACATAAAAAATAAAGTCTGCTAGTGAGAGCTATCAATATTTATATGGAGTTAGAATGAGATCTTTTAGTCATAGTACAGATACTTATTTTGTGTTATAAATTTACTCTCAAAGAAGTTTTGAGGGGGGAGGCTAAGAAGAGGCAGGGTTATTTGGTAGAACATCACCTAATGTGCATAATGCAATGGTACATTTCAAAACTACTGAAAATAGGGTATAAATGTCTTACCACAACAAATAAGTAAGCGAGGTGATGGTTATGTTAATCAGTTCGATGCAAGCATTCCACATTGTATATCAAATCAGTACATTATATCCCATAAATGCATCAATGTACACAGTTTTAATTTAATAAAGAAAAAATCTAATGTGGAACTATAGAACTTGACTCAAAAAGTTAATGCCTATGCAATAGTGCTACTTTGTAAATGACAATTCTGGATTTTTGATGGGAAAATATGTTATAAAATAACTATCCTTGTGTCAGTCTTATATAGTCAACTTATATCAAATATTTTAGATTAATTGAATTAAAAGATTCCCTAGTTATTTATCACAGTATGAAATATTGCCCATACAAAGTAAATAACATATATCTGGGGAAAGAAATAGATTATGAAATGGGACAAAGAAGAAAAAAAGCTGCTGGTCTAATTTGTAATAAAAGGTATAAACGTTTAACACCTTAAAATTATGAGATCATCAAGTTAAGAATCAATCTCTTATCCACTCAACACGATGACAGGAAAAAGAGAGAAATGGGAGAAACAGAAACGTGAAAGTATTATTTTTTAATAACAGGCAAAACCAAATTGAATATATGACTTCTGGCTTCTCCTGTTTCAAAAGAAATAAATAATAGGAGAAGAAAGTCATACTCTGGAAGATCTCTTTCTGCTGTCATTGATATACTTAAAGATTTTTTAGGCTGGCCTTATCAAAGGGTGAAGGAGTGCACCTGATTTCATTGGCCTTAAACTAGATTATGATAGGAATCAGTTAACATTTTGGTTCTTGGATTCAAAAGCCCTATTCCTATAATTATTCACAAATGTCAAAAAGACCTGTAATGAAATAAATTGAGAAGTAATTTGAAAATTATCAATAATAATAACAAAAGCTGAGGGTTTATTATGTCAGTCATAAATGTTGTCACTTAGAGTTCATTATCACATGGAATTCTACGAGATTCAGATTTAATGTAAAATGTAGAAGTAGGTATTATTGCCCCATTTTCAGGTAAGGAAGCTGGGATATCAACAGTCCTTCAATTTGGGGTGTGACATATTATGATTAAGATGGCTTCCACTCACAAGGCATTCTGCCTTAGAAATGTGTGTTTATGCCTAATCCCAGTAAAATGGTAAAGACTTTCTTATTAGTTAATGAGGAAGATACATTTCTGCTGGTTATCACATATAGTAAGTTTAGATTTGTGTCTACAAAACACTTGAAAAACCACAGGAAGATTAAACATAATAGGGATCTGAGAAACTCCCATCAAAAGCATGTCCTACCTTTTCAGTAATGACATTAGCCAGCATTTATTAAGTGCTGGCTCTGTACAAGACACTTTCCTGAGTCATTTACATATATAAGCTCTTTAATATATGACCACCCTAAAGGAAAGTCATTATATCTCCATTATACTGATGAGGAAGCAGAGAGATAAAGCCACACAGTCATATGGCACATCAGTGTCAGAGCCAAGATGCAAATCCAGGTGTCCTGGTGCCAGAGCCTCACTATATAAGGTTTCCCTTTCCAGTCACACTAATTTAACCTAAATAATATTTCAGAGATCCTACTATCTAAAAGGGCCTGTGGTTGACAGCATGGAGGGTGCGCACACACACAAACATATAATCACAGGAATTAATGGAAATAGCATATACTCTGTGGGCTAGGCGCAAATGCTGGATTACATGGACTTAAATTTAAATTTCTAAGTCATATAACAAGGCTATTTCTTCCAAAATTCAAATGATTTCAAAAGCCATACTGCTCACAGGCTGTCACACAGCATGCTTTACAGAAGTACAGTACCTTAATCAGAGTTGACACCTAGTAAACATAGATCTGATGCCAGGTCTCTACAGCTCCAAAATCAATGGCTTCATCATTACACTTGGCAAGAAGCAACCACTCCGTGTATTCAACACTAATAGGAAACTAGTAGATGAAAACTTCATGGCCACACAAGAAAAAGACACACAAATGGGGAAGAGGGAGAAAGAAGGGAGGAGGAAGAGGGTGTGGTGAGCTTTCAACTAATGGGTACAATATAGAGGTATATGACACACCTCCTGGGTGAAAGGCTCAACTACAACTTGGCCTTTGCCTAACAAATGCAAACAATGTAAACTAATCATTTGTACCCATGTATTAATCTGAAATGTAAAGAAAAAGAAGTGTAAGAGGAATTTCTACTAAAAATTTATTTGGAGAAATAAAATGTAAAAAAATTGTAGTAACGAAATATTTGAATATAAATTCAAGGCAATGATGAAAGTTGTATAACATTAAATTTCCTGAAAGCAAAATGGCTAATCCCCTGCCCATCTTCAAGAAAGTTAAATATGTACACATGTGCATAAATATTTGTACCGAAAGAGAAGAAACTTCACTTCTCTTTGTTCTTCTAAGTTCCTATAGTTTCTCCCGTGTATCTTCTACTTCTGCAACACCAAACTACTTCCTATTTCTTAAATATGCTATGCCCCTGAAAATTGTTGGAATGTCCTTCCCATGTGAAATTCTATTCATGCTTGAAGACACCTTACAAGCCATTTCCTCACATAGTGCTGCATCAATTTTTCTATAATTTAACTGGCAATTATCATATTATGTTATAATTATTGCCATATTATCTTTGTCTCCTACTAGACAAATTGTTACCTAATGCATAATCCATATTCCTTTGGTTGTTTTAAATTTTTTTTATGTTGACCATATTCTCTTTGGTTCAGCTATTCCTGGAATTAAATAGCCTACTTATTATATTTTAAATTATTCTTGGTGTACCTTGAAGAGTTCTGGAAACATTTCAACATTTGCCTTTGAGAACTTTGTTCCTTTGCCTATTTTTGTGTGTATTTTTGTGCTTTTTAAATTTCTTATGTTCAATTCTTATTTCAGTTTTTAGTCTTTTTTATCAAAAATTCTATTTCTACTTATTTCTATTTAGTTCCCTAGAAATATTTTTTATCTCATTCATCTGTTCATTCATTCAACAGTTTTTATTGAACAAGACTATGGAAACAGTAGTAATGAACAAATTATTGCTCTCATAAAGCTTGTATATTTATTCTGCAATTTTTTGCATGGCTTTCTGTTCCATATTTTCTGTTATCTGGTAAAGAACATAAAAAGTTTTATAATTTTTTTTTCCTGCTTTCATATTTAAATGTTTTCAGAGGCCGGGTATGGTGGCTCACACCTGTAATTCCAGCACTTTGGAAGGCTGAGGCTGGTGGATTGCTTGAGTTCAGAAGTTCAAGACCAGCTTAAGCAAGAGTGATACCCCGTCTCTACTAAAAATAGACAAAACTGCTGGGCATTGTGGTAAGCACCTTTAGTCAGTCCCAGCTATTTGGGAGGCTGAGGAAAGAGGATCGGTTAAGCCCAAGAGTTGAAGTTGCTGTGAGCTATGATGCCATTGCATTCTACCCAGGGCGAATGAGTGATACTCTGTCTCAAAAAAGAAAAAAATATAATAAATGTTTTCAGAAATATGATTTTGTTCTAAATGTTCAGAGAAATGGATAATATTTTCCTTCTGCAATTTAATATGTTTAGCTCCTAACGAGATAACTGCGTCTACCATCCTTTCAGCTATTTGCTGCCATGCGTCAACATCTGCTCCGTTTTCTACTGCCTAATGTCAAACACAATACACAGACCAGTGTCTGACACACAAAATCACCAGCCTATACTCCTATAAGGACACTTTCTGGATCAAGAACAGAAAGCCTGATAGTGATGAAGGCATGAGCCTTATTGCTCATGCCCATCTGTGACCAGTATATAAACCTTTTGTTCAGCAGTTTCACTGAATATGGGAGGAAAGATGCAAATGTGGGCACCAGGGTAGGATGAAGGAAGCAGCACTCAGTCTACTTCAAGAAAGAAGTGTACCCATGTCTTAAAAAGGTATAGCCAAGAAAATAGTTAAAAGGGCTAACAAACAACCTTCAGAATGGGAGAAAATATTTGCATGCTGATAAAAGCTAATAATCAGAATCTGTAAAAAAAAAAAAACTTAAACAAATCATCAAGAAAAAATTAAACAAATCAAACAACCCCATCATCCATCCAAAAGTGAGCAAAAGACTAGAACAGAAGCTTTTCAAATGAAGGTAGACTAATGGCCACTAAACATGTAAAAATGTTCAATGTCTTCAATCACCAGGGAGAAGCAAATCAAAACCACAAAGAGGTTTCACCTAACTCCAGTGAGAATGGCTTTTATCAAAAATCCCAAAATATCAGATACCGGCATAGATGTGGAGAGAAAGGAATGCTTATACATTGTCGGTGGGACTGCAAACTATGGAAAGTAGTGTGGAGATACTTCAAAGAACTAAAAGTGGACCTACCATTTGATCCAGCAACTGAATACTGGGTATATATCCAAAGGTAGGGGGAAGGTCATTTTATTAGAAAGGCACTTGCACTCAAATGTTTCTTGTAGGATAATTCACAATCGCAAAGATGCGGAATCAACCCGAGTGCCCATCGACACATGAGTGGATTTAAAAAAGGGTGCATGTATACCAGGGAGTACTACTCAACCCCCCCCAAATGGTAAACTAATGTTTGTAACAACTTGAACGGAACAGGAGACCATTCTTATAAGGATTGCAATAATGGAAAAACAAACATCACATGTAGTCAATATTAAATTGGAACTAATCCATCAACACGCATGTGAATATTTGGTTGTAAAACTCAAAGGAAATCAAGCAGGTGGGAGGGGCCCGAGGGAAGGGGTAAATTCACACCTAACAGGTACAATGCACACAAATAATTTTGACTTAAACTGTACAAGAGCAATTCATGTAACCAAACATTTGTACCCTCCTAATATTTCAAAATAATAAAAATAATAGCATTTTAGCTAAACTTTTTTAAAAGGGTACTTTTACTTTTTTGATTGTATTTGTATTTCTGAGCCAGGAGACCAGCACAGAGAATATGGCAAATTCTTTTAAATCTTTAAGTAAAATTCTCTATTTTCTGGAAGTATGAACTTCAGATTATCCTGTGCAATTTATATCCATTAAGTTTGTTTTTAATGAACATTTTCACATTCTGGCTATGGGTTAATTATTACCTCTAATATTTACCATGATTATTTTTATTATTATTTGTGTCTGCATAGTTGTTTAGTGGGAAATCAGGAAAGACCATATTAATTTAAGAAGGCCTGCAGAAGATATATCATTTTAAAAGTGAAATCTAATTTCTAAATTTTAAAGTTAAAGCATTAAAATTATCTGATTCTCATTGTATCATTAACCCTTATATCCAAATAATACGAAATTAAAGATCTGTACACTGAAAACGATAGAACAATGAAAAAGAATTTGAAGAAGACAACAAATAAATAAAATGAACATGCTATGTTCAAGAATCAGAAAAAATAATATTGTCAGATGTCTACATTCTCTGAAGTGACTTATAGATTCCATACATCCTTATACAAATTCCAATAGCCTTCTTCGCAGATACAGAAAAAAAGCAATTTTAAAAATTTGTATAGAACCGCAAAAGACCCTGAATTGGTAAAGCAAGGAAAACAAAGCTGGAGGTATCATACTTACTTGATTACAAAACCATAATAGTAATAAAACAGTATAGTACCAGCATAAAAACAAACACATAGAACATTGAAATGGAATAGATCCTCACATACATGGTCAACTAACCTTCCATGAAGGTACCAAGGACACACAATAGGGAAAGAACAATCTCTTCAATACAATTGTTTTTGGAAATTAGATTTGCACCTGCAAAAAATGAAATTGAATCTTTATTTTACCCCACACACAATCAACTCAAAAATATTCTAAAGACAAACATAAGATGTGAACCCAAACACTCCTGGAAGAAAATATAGGATAGAAGCCCCATGACATTGGTCTTGGCAATAATTTTTTAGATATGACACCCAAAGCACAGGTAACAAGAGCAAAAATAAACAAATTTTAAAATCTCTGCATATTATAGAAAATAATCAACAAAATGAAAAGGCAACCTACAGAATAAAAGAAAATATTTGCAAACCTCATTTATCTTATAGGGAGTTAACATCCAAAATACATGAAGAATTCATACAACTAACTCAGTAGCAAAAATAATAATGATAATAATAATGATAATGATAATAATCCTGTGCAAAAATATGCATTGAATCTTAATAGACATTTTTTCAAAAAACACAAATTGCCAAGAAGTATATGAAAAGGTTTTTTAGCTTTACTAATCATCAAGGAAATGCAAATCAAAACCTCAATATAATGACAATTACGGTTATTGGGGGGGGAAGCAGAAAGAGGGACGGAGGGAGGGGATGGGGCCTTGGTGTGTGTCACACTTTATGGGGTCAAGACATGATTGCAAGAGAGACTTTAACCTAACAATTGCAATCAGTGTAACCTGGCTTATTGTACCCTCAATGAATCCCCCACAATAAAAAAAAAAAAAACCTCAATGAAATATTACCTCACACCTGTTAGAATGGCTGTTATTGAAAAGTCAAGAGATAACAAGTATTAGCAAGGATGTGGAGAAAAGGTAAACTTTGTATATTGTTGGTAGGAATGTAAATTGGTACAGCCATTGTGAAAATAACATGGAGTTTCCTTGAAAAATTAAAAATAGAACTACCATGTGATCTAGTAATCTCACTCCTAGGAATATATCATGGGAAATAAAAGCACTACAGTGATATCAGCCCGCCATGTTCATTGCAACACTATTGACAATAACAAATGAAGAAATCTAAATGCTCACCTCTGATAAATTAATGAAGAAAATGTAGTATATATTAAATTGAATATTATTCCACCTTAAATAATATGGAAATCCCACTATTTGAAACATTATGTGTGATCCTAAAGGACAAGTGAAATAAGACAGTCACAGAGAGACAAATACTGCACAGTCTCACATATTTGTGGAATCTTAAAAAGTGGAATTTATAACACACACACACACATACACACAAATGGTATTTATGTGACGTAATGAATATGTTAAAGAGCTTGATAGTGGCAGTTATTTCACAGTGTACATGTATGTATCAAGACCAAATGGGATTCATCACTGACATGCAAGTTTGGTTTAATATATGGAAATCAATCAATGTGATAAATCACATTAACAGTACAAAAGATAAAAAGCACATGATTATCTCAACTGATACAGAAAAATCATTCAACAAAGTCCATGATTCTTTCTTGCTATAAATGTGCAACAGTTTAGGTATAAAAGAAAAGTTCCTCAATATAATAAAGGCCATTTATGAAAAGCCCACAGCACACATTATAATCAACAGGAAAAAAACTGAAACCCTTTCCACTAAGATTTGGTATAGGACAAGGATGCCCACCCTCGGCACCTGTATTCCACACTGTAATTGAAATACTAGAGACATCAATTAGACAAGAAAAGGAAGTAAAAAGCATCCAAATCATACAGAAAACTGAAATTATCTCGATTCTGAGATGATCTGATCTATTTAAAAAAAATAAAAAATAAAAATAAAGATTCCATGCATATATACAAAAAAATCTTTAAACTATTAAATGAAGTCAGTAAAGGCTACAGGATACATATTCACATACAAAATACAAAAATAAGTAGCACTTTTTTAAAGCATTATTTTATACCAAAATAATGACATAACTAAAGCAAAATAAGAAAACAATCCCATTAACAATAGCATTTTTTAAAACCCAGAAATAAATTTAAACAAGAGAGTGAAAAATACATACACTGAAAACTATAAAATATTTATGAAAAAATGGAAAAAGACACAAATAAGTGAAAAGATACACCATGCTTATGGATCATAAAAATTAATATCAATGTAATGTCAATACCACCTAAAGCAATATACAGATTAAATGCAATCCCTGTAAAAATTCCAATGGCAGGTTCATTGCCCATAGATCAATGATTAGGGCACGAGCCACATGCATCGGGGCTGATGGGTTCATACCCCAGCCGAGCCTGCTAAACAACAATGATAACAAAAAATAGCCAGGTATTGTGGTGGGTGCCTGTAGTCCCAGCTACTTGGGAGGCTGAGGCAAGAGAATCTCTTAAGCCCAAGAATTTGAAGTTGCTGTGAGCTGTGACACCACGGCATTCTACCAAGGATGACATAGTAAGACTCTGTCTCAAAAACAAACAAACAAAAATCTCAATGGTATTCTTCATAGAAATAAAAGAAAAAAGAAAAAAAATCTACCATTTCTAAAGCACCATAGCCAAAACAATTCTAAAGAAGAAAAACAAAGTTGAAGGCGTTGCACTTCCTGATTTAGTTATACTACAAACCTATAGTAATCAAAACAGTACAGTAGTGGCATAAAAAACAGAAGCATAGAGAGCTCAGAAATAAATCCATACATGGGCAGTCAAGTAATTTTTGACAAAGGCACCAAGAAGACAAAATGGGGAAAGGATAATCTCTTCAATAAATGGTGTTGGGAAAACTCAATTTTCACATGCAAATGAATGAAATTGCACCTTTATCTTACCTTATACACAAAAATCAACTCCAAATGGATAATCCCAAGACAAAAAAAACTGTAATATAAAATTCTAAGCAGAGATCAACCGAGAAAAGCTCTTAGAAAGTGGTTTGGGCAAAGATTTTTTAAACACCATACCAAAAGCTTAGGCCACAAAAGCAAGAATATAAATGGATTACATAAAACTAAAAAGTATCTGCACAGCAAAGGAAACAAGCAGCAAAACAAAATGGCAGCCTATGGATTGGGAAAAAATGTTTTCAAAGCAAATAATTGTAAGGGGTTAATATACAAACTTTAATTTAAGAATTCATACAAATCCCATGTGGAAATAAATCTCAATGAAAATCAAGCTGAGGGAGGGGCAGGAGGAGTGGGTAAATTCACACCTACTATGCATAGTACACACTGCCTGGGTGGGGGACATGCTTATAACCTTGACTCGATTTGTGCAAAAAATGAAGTACATAAACAAAACAGGTGGACTCCTTAATATTCTGAAATTTAAAAAAAATTCAGACAACTGAATTGTGGAAAAAGCAAATAACCATCTTATCCATCCATAAAAGATGGATAAAACCATTTTATCCATCCATAAAAGATGGATAAAAGACCTGAATAGAAATGTATTCAAAGAAGATACAGGAAAAGGTGTTCAATATCATTAATCATCAGGAAAATGCAAATCTAAACTGTAATGAAATACACCTCACATCTGTTAGGATATCTCTTATTAAAAGATAACAAATGTTAGTGAGGGTGGGAAGAAAAGAGAACTCTTATATACTATTGTGTGATTGTACATTATACATTGGATTATAGATTGTTACAGCCATTATGGAAAAGAGATGGGGGTTTCCAAAGAAATTAAAAACAGAATAACCAAATGCCCCAGTAATTGCTTTTCTGGACATATTCAAAGGCAATAAAATCACTATCTCATAAAGATATTTGCAGTCTTATGTTTATTGCACCATTATTCATGATAGCCAAGATATGGAAATGACCTAAGTGTCTATTGACAGATAAACGGATAAAGAAACTGTGATACATATATACCATGGAATATTATTCAGCCCTGAAAATAAGAGCTCTTGTCATTTGCCACAATGTGGATAATACTTGAGGACATTATGTTTAGTGAAATAAGCCAAACACAGAAAGAAAAATATTGCATTATCTCACTTATATGTGAAATTTTAAAAAAGAAAAATTTAAATATACTGAGAAAGAGAACGAAACAGTGGTTACCAGGGATCCAGGGATGAGACAGGAAGGGAAATAGGGGATATAGGACAGAAGATATAGGACAGTAGTGGGAGTGTAATATGAACAAATCTAGAGATCTAAAGTACATACAACATAAGTACACTAATACTCTCTAGGTAACAAAATTGTACAGTATATGAGATTGAGTAGATTTTAACTGTTCTTGACACACACAGACAAAAGGGTAATTATATGAGGTGATGAATACATTAATTTGCTTCACTATAGTAACCTTTTCAGTCTCTATCTGTATCCTAGAACATGTTGTATATCTTAAATACACAAAATAAAATTTATTTTTGTTGTTGTTGTTGTTGCAGTTTGGATGAGGCTGCATTTGAACCCTCCACCTTTGCTATATGGGGCTAGCTCCCTACTCACTGAGCCACAGGTGCCGTCCCATAAAATTTATTTTTAAAAAATTGTGTACACCATAAGTACATATAATTTGACAATTATACCTTAATAAAGCTAGAGAAAAACAAATAAGAAAGTGGCTTAAATGAAGAAACTAGAATTTCGCTGTATATGACGTAGAAGCCTATGGGGTAGAGAGAGAAGTGTAGGTGTCAAGCGCTGTATAAGGTCTGCCAAAAGATTTACTTTACTTAAAAATAAACAATTAGCCTGCCACTGTTATGTAAGTGCTGGAAGAAGAGAGTGCTGAGTCAGAGACAAAGAAATGCTGATTACAACAATAGCTGTAGCCAGAGTGTTGGCATCTTCTGTACCAGTTCCCTGAGTTTCAATTCCCCAAAGGTAACACAACAAGGGCCAGGTGACACCTGCTGGATCCCCAAGCTTAGGAAGCCCTAATATTTTATAATGGGCTGCAAACAAGCCTGCTCAACCTAGTCCCCTGAGGGAAAATAATTACATCATTTACACTAGACAGCATGCATGTCTGTCCTTTGCTCTGGAAATAAATGGTATAATACCCAATACTGTGCACTGTATAAACTTTCTTAAAAAGATAATTCAGGATAAGAGCTGTCATTGCCTGTGCTTATAAGATGTGCAGAAATATGAGAGACCCATAGGGAATTGTTTCTAAACAGTAGAGAAGAGGGGGAAATCTAACATTTTTAAAGCAATTATGATAGCCCAGGTGCAGCAAGAGGTACTTTACATACATTATTTTATTAAATTCTCACATCCTAAGAAGTATGCATTATAAGCTTCATTTTACAGAATCTTAGATACATTGTCACCTTTCCAAATCATCCATCCGCTAAACGATATAGTCAGGATTTCAACCCAGATTTATCTCACTCTGAATGCCTTCTACTTTAAGTTGAGATTTAACTTTGGAGAATCAGACTTTCACAGAAAAATAGGACATTACCTTTGTAATGAAATCATAAAAAGTTAAAGAAAATATTATTAAAAATAGTTAATTTTTTTTTTAATTATAAATCGTTTTCAAAAAGTATTTAGCTGATACTTCTCAAGGCTTCCATCCCAGAAAGAAGATGAAGCTAGGTGACTTTCACAGCTTCACTGTTTGACAAGGAGCACCTGGAGGCTGCCCCTTCTGGAATTGCCTTCAGCTCAGTACCTTGGACATCTCCCCAACATGTCATATGAAACTTATGACACTATGCACATTGACATTGTCCTAGGGGCTGAAAAATTTTATTCCCTTGTATTCTTGCATCAAAAACAAAATTATCTTTTTCCATATCCTAAATTTCATACAAAATTATCTTTTCCATATCCTAAATGATGCCCTTGAAATGTTTCTTAAATAACTCTAAAATTTGGGTCAAGGATGACTGTCCTGAAACACCCTTCACTCTATTTAAAATAAAGCCCATCAGCACTTCTTTAAATGTGTCCTTTATTTTTCTTCACAGCACTTACACCAACATACTATATGTTTTATTTGATAACATGTTTGCATCCCATAATTGAAACATAAGAAAATGAGGATAGATATTTTCATCATATTTCTTCATGTATAGAATATCTTCCACACCAAGAACAAGCCTATCAGTGGAAACTCAGTGAATGTAGCTTTAATGAGTGAACATGAATGGACAGTTCTAGTGCAGTTAGCTATACACTCATGCGTTGTTTATAATATTTCTTATTTAATCAGCAATTATGTTCCAGACGTTACCATTAATGTATATATTCTTAAACTGTCTTTTGCTGGTTTAAAAACTCATATTTTATATTTTCAGTACATTTTATTTGCATTTTCAGAATTTCCGTTAATTATACGTTTAACAAAACAATAAATACATCGTTTCTAAAAATCTGATCGCAGTAAAGTGGAAACACAACAAATGAGGAGGTTGTTATTCTTTCACAAAATAATTCTTTTCTGTTCTTGAATCCATTTCAAATTCTAAAAAACAAAAATGTGAAGAAGGCTTTATAGTCATCAATTTGTAAAGAAAGGATTTGTATAGAATAGAAGTAAAAGCTCTTGGGCTGTTTTAATATTGGCTGTCTACACCCAGCTGCAATTCTTGCGTCGTCTCTAGAAACCAACCTAGTTCCCTCAAGGTGTTGCTCTGCTGCTGGAAGAGGACATGTCTCTTAGATCAGGTTGTTACATGGGGGAAATCGCCAACAGATGGTGATAATCTGTTACCAATCTAATGGAGATCCCTGAAGATACGCTGGGAAATGAAGTTTTCACTGAAGGACACTATCGCAAAGTGAATATGCAGAATATCCGGTACAGCTGGAAGGGAAGCTGCTTCTGATTAGAGAGGGGGGCTACACAGCCAGTTTAAGTTCCAGTGGCAGAAATCACTCTACATCAATTTCTGTATCTACTCTTGACTTTTAGCCTTGTTGACTGTTCAACCACTTACTCCGCTGTTTTCTGAGCATTGGCTATACATAGTGACAGCTGTTGCATCAAAGGCACCTAACACATGTGCACACACACACCTTGGCCTGACTCAGAGAATTCGTGCTCTTTACTTTTGGCTTTTAGACAGGGAGCAAGGGTCAAAGTGTCTCAGGATTTATTTCTTTGCTCATCCTTATTACAGGATATATAACCTGAATGTTATTTAAAATATGGGAGATTTTTAAAGAGGCTTTTTATTTGTAGTTTCTTGAAATTTAATCAACTCCTACATACTATGGACAATAGTTAATGTCCCTCTATTCAAAACATCATGAACTAAGAACACAGTCTACAAACTTTGCACTCAAAGAGGTGGTCCACAGACCAACAGTTTCAGCATCATCTGGCAACTCATTAAAAATATAGAATTTCAGCTCCAATGCAGAGGAACTTAATTGGAATCTGCTTTCTATCATTATCTCCTGCTCATAGAGAGGCATGCAAAAATTTGAGAAGCATGGCAATGAGTCTATAATATCTGTAGATGAGCCTTCCAATTATAAATTAGATTTACAGAATTCTAGACTCCAAGATCGGTATAGTGAATGGATAAACGGAAATATGCCACCAGAAAATGACTGTGTTGCAATTCCCCAGAATTGATCTTTAGTAAAGTCTGCAAGTCCATTTATCAGAAGGATATCAAATATATCAATCAAGTCACATATTCAATCAGCATACTATCTCACATGTTTCTATATATCCAAACACCTATTGTTATGCTCAACTTCAATGTATGCAAAAATGAACTTTTCATTCTTTTTCCCCCTCAATTTTTTTTCTACTTATATCCTCCATCTTCGTGAATAACTTTATCTCTAACAGTGCCTAAGCAAGAAAACGTAATGTTTATCATGGATTCCTTCTTCTCCCTTATCTTCTAAATCTGATAACTCACCATTTTTCATTCATTAAACCTTCAAAAGAGCTCTTTAATCCCTCTCTACCTTCCTAGCTCCCACTGCTGCTTCAGTTCAAGGCTCCATTATTTCTCACCTGACCTAGTCCTGCAAAATTCAACTCAACTTATCTACCATTTTTGCCTCACTGTGGAGAAATTTCTAAAACATAAATCAGATTATGTTATTTAATCGAACCATTAAAAACAAAACTTCAAGACTGCTTATTGTTTATAGGATGAAAGGCCTAAAAATCAGCCCCAAAGTACCTTTCCAAATTCATGTTTGCCCCCATGCTCTGTGAGCTCTTGACCCAACCCATTTCTTGCACATGAGAAGTCTTTCTGTAATTGGAAGTCTTGAAATATTTTTCCATCTAAGCAAATGATTTTCCTCCTCTTTTCTGGATGACAAATTCTTATTCATAATTCAAGACTCAAATTTCTTAACAAAAATAAGGAACAAAATAGAAAACTTTACTACACATGTTGGTTGACTGTGGCAAACTACTCTATATCCTTACCCTTTGAGATATAACATTACAGATACTCTCATCAAGTAGATTCTCTCTCCTCACCCCTTGAATGTGGGGAGGATTCATGATTCGCTTTATGCTGCTGAATACAGTGAAAGTGACAATGTATTAGTTGGAGCCTAGACTTCAGGTGGCTTTTCATGTTTCCAGTCTTGTTTAGAGATAAGTGGCTGTCCTATGAACAAGCTCTGGTTAGCTTATAAGAGTCTAAGACTAAATTTGAATGACCTGAAGCCCTTCACCACAACCTAATGTCAACTGACTCCTAAACACATGACAGAGAGCAAACAAAATCAATAAAATTGCCTCTCAAACCCAGAGTAGAACCTCCCTTCTGACTCAGAGATTAATAAGAAAAATAAATCCTTATTATGTTAACCCACTGAATTTTTTAAATGTGATTTTGCAATGACTAAATGATACAGACATAGACATTTTAAAGAAACTTTTAGCAGGGTTCAGCAAACTATGCCACAGGCCAAATCTGGGCTACAGCCTATTTTGTGCAAAATGCAGCCTTTAAGCTAGGATTGTGTTTTATATTTTTAAAGAGTTAAAGAAAAAAGAAAATAAGAGATTCTATTTGGCCAGCAAAGCCCATCCAGCCTAAAATATTTACTATCTAGTGTTTTACAGAAAAATTATGTGGGTGTTCACATCATAATTATTTCCAAAATATAATCATATTTTATGTACTCTCACAGATAGATAAATGATGTACTCCCAGTTAGGGAAGAAGCACACCCACATACGTGATCTATTTATACCCCCAAATCTGAGAATGCTGCAATTTTCATTCCAGAGATAACACACAGCAGTTCTCAATAACAGTTCTCAATATCTAGATGAGGTGTTCTTTGAATGTTACTTGTTATTATCATTATCAAAATATAACCTTTAATTGCATAAATTGAAGTTTTATTGGAATGACTGAATGTAAATTCTAAAGTACTTTCCCTATGCCCAGAAACATCAGAAACATTTTTAAATTGCCCTTTATATAAAAAATAATTAAGAACTCACAGCAAAGACAGGAATAAAGATGTCTCTAAAAGATGGGTTTCTGTGAAACATCTTGTTAGTTGTTCACCTTTTTCTTTAACTAACTGTGAGCGCTGTTAAGTAATCATAGCAATACAGTTGCATGTCTCTATAGGGAATGAGTCCAGTGTTTCATTTTAGCTCTGGGACTCAACAGTAGTTAGTAATGAATTCATAGATGGGGCACCACTGCAATGACTAGGAGTTAGACAGGACGGTAAAGAGTGAGGTCTTAATACTGGACTGGAAATTTTGCCAACTAAGGCCTGATATTAAAAAATAATGCCAGAATCTGAAACTCTCCCATCTTTTCACTCTATCTAGGAGTAAGTGGTTAACCACCTTAAGTCATGGAAACTTTGATATTAATAGATTTTTTTCCCAATCACTCTGCCATTTCCTACAGCAACAATAGGACTAAAAGACTGGTGAGTCATACACTGCCCCAAAACTAACAAACAGGAGTTGTGTGTGAGTAGTGGTGGAGTGGGGGCATGTCTGGATACCGGGCCAGACATCGGAGAGGCCAAATCCCAAGCTAAGTTTCCGTCTTCAGCCAACTCTAGTATTACCCACAAGCGGCACATGAATAATTAGGCAATTATGTTCCCTTCTGCAGTTTCTGAAAACTAACAGTAGAAGTACAGTATTAACCTCCACTATAGAAAACGTTGTATAACCTTTGAAAATATTTAAAAATAGCCTAACACTAGAAAAC
This sequence comes from Nycticebus coucang, assembly GCF_027406575.1. Classification (NCBI taxonomy): domain Eukaryota; kingdom Metazoa; phylum Chordata; class Mammalia; order Primates; family Lorisidae; genus Nycticebus; species Nycticebus coucang. The sequence goes on from NC_069780.1 coordinate 46,604,891, forward strand.
AAAAAAATGACATAAAGCACATCTTCCACCTCCTATTCCTAATCAGGAATTTAATACTGACATAATATTGGGCTCTGCATTCTATTTTCTATAACAGAAGCACTAGGGTTCTGGGTCAATGCCTAGCACAAACTAGACACTGGATATGCAAATTAAAATAGATGGAGAGATGGAAGGATCAATTGTACAATACTTTTTTAAGAAGGTAATACATAGTTCTTAGGGACTGAATGTTTGTGTGTCCTTCAAATTCATTTATTGAAGCCCAAACCCCCAATGTACTGGTATTTGAAGACAGGCCCCTTTGGAGGATAATTAGGCTTCAATAAGTTAATGAGGGTGGGACCTCATGCTGGAGTAAGTGTCCTTATAAGAAAAGGAAGAAACCGGAGCACACATGTGTGTTCTCTCTCTTTCTTTCTCTCCACTATATGAGGACACAGCAAGAAGGCAGCCATCTACCCAGGCAGAAAGAGGCCCCTCACCAAACCCAACCAAGCTGCCATCCTGAAATATGTATATATTTTTGTTGTAGCAGCCCAAGCTAAGACAATAGTATAAATTCATAGTATATGCATTTATGTACATAAATATTTATATCAATTGATCTGATATCTAATTTAGTATACTCTTCATAAATGAAAAGCTGGTTTACTATTATTAGTTAGCCACTAAACATCTATTAGCATTTATTTCTTGGGAATGCATTTTTATCTTCTTCTGTAGTAAGAAGCATTATATTTCATCAAGAGAACAACTGTGTCTAGAATGTTTATAAATTTTCTATCTACGTGTCTCTTGTCCAGTATTGGTGATCTCCTAGCATCTGCATTTTTGACAATGAAAACAATAGTTAGTGTTTCTTCAGAGGTGGTTCTAAAGTCCCCCGTCTCTTCTTACCACTGATAAGAATGAATTTGCTCAAACTATTACAAAAGTTGTGATGTATTTTACTGCCTTAAGCATGATGACAAAAGAAACTATTTATCTATTATAAAAATATTGAAATAATACTTGGTTTCTTTGCTGAAAAATAATGCTTTTTACTTATTTTCTGTCTTGCATTTTCTGTTACTCTTATACCTATGCCCAATATAGTTTTTAGGCATACAAAGACAATTCTTAATAAGGCAATATTATACAAGATAAATGATATTCAATTATCTTTCTTAATATTAAGGATAACAATATTTCAAACATCTAGAATTATGAAATCATAAGAATAAGAATAAGAAGGCAGCTATCTACCAAGGCAGGAAGAGGGCCCTCACCAAATCCCAACCATGCTGGGATGACAGCGTTAGCATCTACTTTGCAAGTACAACCCATTAAGTCATATGATCTAATCCCGATATTAGTTTACAAGGTGCACTACTGTTATCAAGATTTATTTTTTCTTAAGGTTGAGAAAGGCTAAATGCTGGAAAAAATGCTGTTCTCTAGTGTATATTATTTTTAACAGATTAATACTACTGATATCAAATTAACATTAATATATATTATTAATAGAATTTTTTTTGCCAAGCTATTTGGAGATTTTAGCAGTGACCTGAAGGATCCATAGAAACAAACTATCAAGAGTAGATAATCAGTTTCTTTTTTAACTCTTCTGAAGTTCCTCATGGAACTTGGAAAAGGTTTCTTTTCAGACTAAGATGATATTAGGAGAAACAAATTTGGGTGCATATGTTCTTCAAAAGTGTTTGAAAATAGGATATTTAGAAGTCTGAAAAATCATTACAGAAAATAAAACATTTTTCAAACTTCAGTTTTATTAATTGTAGAATACATCTAATTGTTAGCAACTCAAAGTTTCAATATTAAGGGACTATTACAAAAAGGGAGAGAAAATTCATATTATACTAGGAATTATAATAGGAATTCCAACCCTATTAACTGCAAGTTAATCCAAGTTAATCAGACTTGGATTTCCAAAGGAGGAATTGGGGCTTCAGGGATCACAGAGATGAGAATAGTAGGACATGTTGTCGTCCCCTTACCTTCGACATGGCTGTGAGGTATAACGAAACTCATGGAGGGATTCATTCTTCATATGGAGGAGTATGGGCAGTTGACTCTAGAAGTTGAGGTCTGGGCTTCCCAAATAGAGTCAGCTTACCCTGGTTTCTCTTTAGATCATACGAATTCTTCCTTTACCTTAACCACACAAAGTTGGCAGTATGGTGGCTTCTGGAGGCCTGCTCCTTCCACCAACATAAGGCAGTGTGAAAGTGAGCCCAGATGAAACACACTAGCACCCTTGTCCTTTGCTTTTCTTTGCTGTGTGTGTTCTTTTAGTTTCTGGTCCTTCTGAGACCCATCACCATTTTCCTCAACTATTTACCTTTCACCTCAGGTTCCCATTCCCGTGATCACATACACCATAAATCCAAACTGCTTCAATCAAAAATTTTTCAATCCAATTTCCTACTCTCTGATCATAACTAGTTTCATGGTCAGTTGTTCAGATTCCCCTGTAATAACCATGCTTTAAGTCAGTGTAACCTCCAGCCTATCAATCTCACCATTTGTTTTTTGTTTGTTTGTTTGTTTGTTTGTTTGCCATTGTGCATCAGCTACCTCATATTTTTGGTTTTATTCTTATCCAGAATAGAGTCTAAGGTCACTTGCTAGAATCAATCCATTGCAAATACCCACCACCCTCTTTGCCCATCTCTCCCTCCGTAGCACTAGCTTGCCAATATGCTAGCTGAGAATAGGCAACCACCAACCTTCTTGAGTTCAGTTGCTAAATACAGCTAGAAAAAGGGCACAGTCAGTCAGACCTGTTAAATTCTTTTTTTTTTTTTAATTAAATCATAGCTGTGTACATTGATATGATCATGGGGCATCATTCACTAGCTTCACAGAATGTTTACCAAGTTTCACATATACCCTTGTAAGATGCACCGCTGGTGTAATCCCACCAATCCCCCTCCCTCCACCCACCTCCCCCCTCCCTCCCCTCCCTTTCCCCTTTCCCCCTATTCTTTGGTTGTAACTGGGTTACAGCTTTCATGTGAAAACCCTAAATTAGTTTCATAGTAGGGCTGAGTACAATGGATACTTTTTCTTCCATTCTTGAGATACTTTACTAAGAAGAATATGTTCCAGCTCCATCCATGTAAACATGAAAGAGGTAAAGTCTCCATCTTTCTTTAAGGCTGCATAATATTCCATGGTGTACATATACCACAATTTATTAATCCATTTGTGCATCGATGGGCACTTGGGCTTTTTCCATGACTTAGCAATTATGAATAGGGCTGCAATAAACATTCTGGTACAAATATCTTTGTTACGATGTGATTTTTGGTCTTCTGGGTAGATGCCGAGTAGAAGAATTACAGGATTGAATGGCAGATCTATTTTTAGATCTCTAAGTGTTCTCCATATCTCTTTCCAAAAGGAATGTATTAATTTGCATTCCCACCAGCAGTGCAAAAGTGTTCCCTTTTCTCCACATCCGTGCCAACATCTCTGGTCTTGGGATTTTGTGATATAGCCTAGTCTCACTGGAGTTAGATGATATCTCAAAGTAGTTTTGATTTGCATTTCTCGGATGATTAAAGATGATGAGCATTTTTTCATATGTCTGAAGGCCGTGTGCCTATCTTCTTCAGAGAAGTTTCTCTTCAAATCCCTTGCCCAGCCTGCAATGGGATCCCTTGTTCTTTTCTTGCTACTGCGTTTGAGTTCTCTGTGGATTCTGGTTATTAAACCTTTGTTGGAGACATAACCTGCAAATATCTTCTCCCAATCTGAGGGCTGTTTGCTTGCTTTACTTACTGTGTTCTTGGCTGTGCAGAAGCTTTTTAGTTTGATCAAGTCCCAGTAGTGTATTTTTGAAGCTGCTTCAATTGTCCGGGGGGTCCTCCTCATAAAATACTCGCCCAGACCGATTTCTTCAAGGGTTTTCCCTGCACTCTTCTCTAGTATTTTCATAGTTTCATATCTTAAGCTTAAATCTTTAATCCAGTGAGCGTCTATCTTAGTTAATGGTGAAAGGTGTGGGTCCAGTTTCAGTCTTCTGCAGGTTGCCAGCCAGTTCACCCAGCACCATTTGTTAAATAGGGAATCTTTTCTCCACTGAATGTTTTTAATTGGCTTGTCAAAGATTAAATAACAGTAAGTAGCTGGATTGATCTCTTGGTTCTCTATTCTGTTCCAGACATCTACTTCTCTGTTTTTGTGCCAGTACCATGCTGTTTTGATCACTATTGATTTGTAGTATAGTCTGAGCAGACCTGTTAAATTCTAAATCCGTGATCACAAACTTTGAACTTGGCAGGCCTGCTACATGTCTTAGCCTTTGAAGTAGTAATTAAAACCTTATCTCCTCTCAGTTTTATGAAATTGCCTATTCATCTCCCTCTTACCTTCAGTTTCAGAATATGATCTGAGAAAATAAAATTCATCAGACCCTCATCTTTCCATCATTTAAACTACAACCTACTTTCATCAATGCACCTATCTGCTTTGCTACTTCTATTTGAGAATACATCCTTTCTTCTATTATAATACTCTCTATAAGATTTGTTCTAGAACCCATCTCATACAGTTCTACATATATTGCCTTTTTGATAATTTCATATATTTCTTCTGCCATTAACCCCCACACTAGGTCATCCTCATCAATATACAAACATTCTCTAATATTAAATATAACATGGTGGTTGGACATGGGCTCTGGAGCTTCAGATTTGGTATTACCATTTGTTATTTATCTATGCTTTCTCACTTGTAAGTGGGGATAATAATACAATATACCTTATAACATTTTATGGGGATTAAATGCTATTATATGTCAAGTGCATAGTAGGAAATACACAGTTATTAGCTATTATGTAATATTTCCACTAAAAAAGTGGTCTTACTTCACCATACAAATTATCTTGGCAGCAGCTCTTTTTATCTGCCCCTCTTCACAACTAAACTTCCCAAAAGAACTGTCACAAATATGATTCCCCCATACATACCGGCATACACTCTTCAACCCACTCCAATCTCATTTCTATCCCCTATTACTTAACTGGAATTTCTCTTTCAAATTCATAAAATACCTCTATATTGTAAAAGCCAGGGCTCACTATTCTGTGATGATTATACCTATTGAACATGTGGACAGCACAATTTGAAAGTATCCCTTTCTCAAACAGTGTTCCTCACTTGGCTTGCAGGACAACACACTATTTTGGTTTCCTTCCTACCTCTCTAGCTGTTCTACCTCAGACTTTCTTATACCTCTTCATCTATCTAACTTATAACGTTTACATAACAAAATTCCTCTTCTGGTATATAAACCTTTTTCAAGGAGGTTGTCTTTAAATACCATTTATATGCCAATGACTTCCAGATTTATTTCTTTAGTCCAAACATTTCTTCTGAACTCTAAATTCATCCAACTGCATAACTATCCACATGCGTACAAAACTTAACATGTTGAAAAGCTAAGCCCTGAATTCTTCTCCAGTGTGTAGCTACTCTTCCTTTCAGTCTGTCATAATAATAGAGCAATTACTCAGCTCCCCAAACCAGAGTTCTTGGTGTCATCAAATCAGATGATCTGGTCATAAAAACAGGAAATTACCACTCAAATGAACATATTACAACCCCACATCCATGAGAGAGATGGGAAAAGATGTCTGTCTACTCTTTTGAGGTCAGATGGAGCCCATGATCCTACCACTTCCCATTCTTTTTTCCCCCCTAAATGTATAGACCTAACACATGTTGACCAGAAGGCTAGATGTATCAGAAGTAGTCCTATGAACTGGTACAACCAGACTCCAAATGATAGGAAATATTTACTTTGTATTTTCAAAGCACTTAATCCATCTAATAGTTGGGCTATTAAAAGGTAATTCTGTAAAATAAAGTACATTATTAACCCTTCACTTTCTATAAATAAAAATAGTTCCATCACTTGGCTATCTGTTACATCAGAAATCTGTCTCATTTGTGTCTGTTATTTCCAGGGTCAGTTTCCTTCACCTCCAATTACTTAGAATTAGTGTGATGGATAACAGAGTTGAGTGCTACAGCTATTACCCAGAAAGACTGTTCCTTAAGGAGTAACATAGAGCACATAATATCCTAAATATGCCCCAGCCTTCTCCCACAAAGTCAAATTATTTAAATTTTCTGCAATATTTAATATTCAAATTCCTCTATTTCCCCACAAAACTGTGTATTAAATCTTGGGATGCATGTGCCATACACCATTCTTATGACAAATAACAAAATATTTCATGAGCTTGTTAGAACAACTTGGAATAAAATTATAAATTCAAATATTTTAATAATAAAAACTACTCCCAACAATTACTGTACACACAGATACATAAACACAACAGCTTACTGAATTACACGTACATGTGTGACACACATACATTCATTCACACACAAGTTGGTTGTCTGAAGGTCAGATTTACAAAGCTCAGAAAAGTACCAAGAAAAAAGGGCTAGTGAAGGGACATTTCTGAGTCAATAGAAGAAAAGATAAGAAAGTAGTGTGCTAAAATTGTGTACATAATGAAAATAAACCAGATGATACATACATCCAATGTTATCATTAACAAAATTTTCTTATTCTGATGGGGGCTGGGTTTGAACCCGCCACCTCTGGCATATGGGGCCAGCACCCTAATCCTTTGTGCCATAGGTGCCACCCTCATATTGGTTTTCAATTTATATTTAATTCCAATGACATTGGAAATTAAATTCTCAAATTATAGAAAATTGGAAGCAGTGATCACAAATCTATAGCTGTCTTTAGCAGTCACACTAGCAACAGAAGACGGACCTTGGGAAGAGAGAGACTTTTTTTATATTAGGACATAGTATAATTCTTACAATGATTTTAATATATAATGGTTAAAAAACAAAGAAAAAAACAGTTATAATTACTGAATTGACTACTTTAAAAAATATATATACGCATCCTATAAAATTCACTGTATTATTTTCCTAAATGTGCTAAATATAGACATTGCTTCAGTTAGTTTTTCTTTGTTTCTCTATGCAGTATATTTTAGTATTCTAGCTATTAATTTATTACTATTTTATGTTTTCCAAATTACAAAGACCTAGCGGTAGCCCATATTTCAAAACATTCCCTTAAAGAGTAGATACTATCACTATCACTACTAAAGAACAATGATTGACGAGTTGGTATTTTAACATTCAAGTCATTCTGTGGTAAATATGAAGTTGGACAATTAACTTCACAAATGCATCCTAGAAAAAGAGCTACATACCTCATTGCTGAAATAATTTGTATTTTTTGAAAGGCGTTTAATATAGAAAATTCAGAACAAATATTTGTTAGGGAAGATGATGATAATGATATTATTCATGATGAGTTATAGTGATTTTCAGAGACAACTAGAAGATTCTAAAGAACTAAAAAAAGACAGGGCAAGGAGACCTAAATCCTCCTTAAGTTGCAAGTAGAAGCATAATTGCTGAATGCTTATCTTAAACCCCACAACTTCTGTTTTTATAAACACAAATATAATAAGTATTAAAAATGTCTTAACACAATAACTAAGAAAATGCCAGGAAGGCTATGTTAACCAGTATGATGAAAATATGTCAAATGGTCTATAAAACCCGTGTAAGGTGCCCAATGATCGCATTAATGTACACAGCTATGATTTAATAACAATAAAAAAGACATACAAATAGCCAATAAACATATACAAAAGTGAAAAACATTGGTTCTTAACAGCTATTGGACCATAAATAAATAAAATGATATGACTCTTAAGGAAAATGTGATGAGAATTAGTGGAGAATAAATATGTGGAGGAAATTTAAAGGGAAATATAAAAATTTATTAGTCCACATACTTACTTTATAAAGTGTTGTAAAATATTCACCTTAAGTTGTATTGGAGTATTTCTGTCCACTTTTACTTGACACATTTTGTTAAATCAATGTGTGAATCACAAAATATATAAAATCTCATTTCTCTTAATCCTTTTATATTGACATTATGTATGCTGATTATATGATTCTATAGGCTGAATTTTTGTGCCCCCTCCCTCCAAATTTATATGTTGAAACCTAAAACCCAATGTCATGGCATTTGATGAGGTGATTAGGTCATGAGGGTGGAGCCATAACAGTTATCTAGTGTTATATAAAAAATTACCCTAAAATTTAGTGGATTGACTAAGTTTTTTTTTTTATCTCATGGTTTCTCTGGATGAGTAATTTGAGGGCAACTTGGCTATATAGTTTTGGCTTAAGATCTCTCAGTTTGCAGTCAGATATTAGGCAGGGCTGAAGTCATTTGAAGGCTTTTTGTTGGTTCAAGACCCCCTCAGTCACATGGTTCTTGGTGGGAGGTTTCAGTTCCTCTCCACCTAGACCCCTCCACAGAGCTACTTGAGTACCCTGACAATATGGTGTCTGGCTTCTCTCCAGATCTAGGGATCCAACAGACTAAGATGGCAGTTACTATGTCTCTTTCTCTGGAATTCCTTCTTGGTTTTATGCTGGCCTGAGTGCTATAGCTTCTCAACTGGTCACTAGAGTCCTCACAAAGGTAGTCTGGTCCATATGTTGTTGTTATCTTCATGCCTCTGAAGAGGAGTGAGGGCCCGAAAATTCTAGTCCCACCATCTTGCTACCAGTGTCAGTTTTATAACCTCTCTAACTATAAAAATGTGCATTTTAAGTATTAACTAAATTGAATTTAATTTTCTTGAATGTCCCTTGCAGTAAGGTCATTCATAAATAAAAATGTATTCTGGAATCAGAATATTGCAATTAAATGAACCATATAAAGTTGTTTACCAAAGAAAATATGAGCATGGTAGTGGTCATTAGACAACTCACTATTCATTACAGATGGATTCAACTAGGTGCCAGTACAGCTGAACATTCTGTCTGATGGATCTCAGGAGTAAGGTGAACAGACTAGAGATAATGGCTATGCTTTTACTCACTGAAGATAAAGTCACATTAATATTATTAAATATTATTACTTAAGCAAAGCTGTTTCCATGTTCAAGGAAATAGTGTGTAAGCAGGGCAAGTTGTTCTCTCAATGGCATAAATACAGATCATGTTCAACACTCATGTTAGTAAAATTTAAGCCCAAGGGTATTCCTTTATGACTTTATGCCTTGGAGAGGTTCATATTTCAGACTAAAAGGGCTATCATTGATTGGTTATGCAGAGAGATTTTTATTAGCAGATCTTCTCTCACCACATAAAAATTAAAATTCTCAATTTTTCAACTTATTTTCTTAATTTGTCCTAGGCAAGATTTAAGCCCATGGTCTGTTGAGTTGAATTTTTACTACTTAGGATAATGGGAATTAATAGACACATAGATAATATAAAACCACAGATAATCCATACTTCATAGTTCCCATCAGTAAAAATTAATGTGAATTATTTGACACTGATCAATGATATTCTTTGTCCCAAAAGAATTCATGAAAAAGTAAAGAAGAACAGTAAAGGAAGGAAGAAATGAGGAATGAAGACAAAGAAAGAGGGAGAAAAAGAGGAAGTGAAGCCAGGGAGGGAAGAGGGAATGAATAGAAAAGGAAGAAAGAAGGAAATAAAGAGATGAACAGGAAGAATATGAGGCCAAATGAGGCAGGGATATCAAGAAGATTTAGTCATGGGACACTATCATAAGAGGGCCTTTACCTAACAAATGCAATCAGTGTAACCTAACTCTTTGTATCCTCAATGAATCCCAAACAATAAAAAAAAATTTCATCATACCACCACCAACAAAAATTGTAAGAAGTTACAGAGAAATGCCCTACATCGTGGGCGTTTTATATACATATAAAATGTGTTATATATAGCACAGATCAGCAGATGAGTAAATACAAACAGAACATTAACCATCATTCTGGATGCCCATTCATTTATTCATCTTTTGAATACAGACTTAGTGCAAGGCACTGAAGCATGTGTGGCTATAGAAGCAAGAAAATAGGGAAAGTAGTTCCTATTTTTATTCAGCTGCTGCCCCTTTTAGGCTGAAATACGAACCTCTCCAAGACATAAAGTCGTGAAGGAATATCCTTGGGCCCAAATTTTACGGTTTAAAATTAATGTTGAACATTATCTGGATCTACAAGATTGAGGGCAGAACTTGTCCTGAAGAATGGATCAATAAATTTAACAATAAAAATTTTAATTATATAGAGATGATTATGGAAGACATATCAACTTTATAAAATAGGCGATGTTTAACATTCATTTCTTTAAATATTTTACCTTCATAATTTGGCAAAAATGAATCAAATGTCATGACATTCAGAATAAAATGATGGAATACGTTTTCATGCCATGCACATGTGTAGGGCATTATCCTTATGTTGATTGGAACCACGTTCCAAATAAGCCTCCCCTGACACATTTGAATCACATTTGTCTTCTTAATGCATCTTTAGAAAACATGTCCAATAAGCCATATTTGAACATATTTTTTCCACATGGGGATCTAAAATAAAATGCAAAGAATAGTAATTGTGCAAACAAAGCCAAATTTCTAAAGTTGAAAGTTGTATGGGACCATATAAGAAGAGTTTATAAACTCTACTCACCCAGCAAAGAGCCAGAACAGTCTCTGTTTGCAAAGAAAAAAAGAGTTTGTACTGATGAAATAAATTGCGTTACTTAACGTTGTTGAGTGTGTACTGTAAATGGGAGCAGCTAATGTGGGCTAGAAACATTATTTCATCCACAGGGCATATGGTAATTATACCCACATTAAAGCACTTTTGCTAATCACCCCCACGCATGCGCACTTCTGGCTCCTGGGGTACATCTGACCCCAGGAATCCTGCACAGATTTGGGCTCATCAGCACATTTCTCTCTGTGTGTATCTCCTACTTAGGGGGCTGCAGTAACTCTCCTCAAATGACTTCTCCTCCCCCCACTCCCCTGCACAGAAGATTATAACATAAACACAGCAGTAGAACAGAAGTTTATAGTTTCAGAAGTGGGAGTGAATGTTTTCCCTGTGAGCTATCTGAGTGTCTATCTGGTGTGGCCAGTGACAGAAAACTCTAAAGCTCTATGGAATTAGCGACCCAGAGGCAAACAAAGGGCAGACCTTGGGGGCTGAGTTACCCCACAAGACTGTCTATATACTACAGTCCACACTGAGTGTTTTAAATTTGCTTTTACTTTAAATTCTCACAACAGTCTTATCTATAAAATATAAATAATTATCGGTACCTACAGATAAGAAAACTGACTTTCAGAACATATAAGTAACTGCCCTACAATCAGGATTCAAACCCCAAGTAGGCCAGAACTTATGCTTTCTCCACTGAACTGGGCCCTGTTCAGAAGCCATAGGAACTGGAAAAATAGTTATACCCCCAGCACCTAACCCCCATCCTAATATGTAATTCAAAGTAAAATCGTATTTTTTTGAACAGGACAAAATTTCCATGCAAGCTGAAATCTTCTACGATCCTTCTTGTAAATCTCTGTCTGTAAATTCCTGGATAAATTCAGAAAAGGTGGGCTTTTAAAACTCTTTTCATGTTAAGTTCCCCGTTTGCTGGTGCCCTGAGCGAATACAGGACAGCCTGATGGCAAGTCTGGCGCTAATTCCCCCATATTGCTGCCTTACAGGAAGACATCTTAATATGCTGTTCATAAGACAAATAATCCTGATCTTCAGATGCTCTCACTGGTGTTTTAGCCTTTTCCTGCCTACAGAGTCAACTGAAGTGGCATTTGTTGTGCTTTTTTTGAAGCTCGCCCAGATCCCTGTGGGGATAAAGAGATTAAGCCCTCGTGATAGCCAGATTGTTGGTATTTAATGCTCCATTACTCAGCCTTCTGCAGGGGCCCAGAAGTCAGGTTGGCACGACAGTTTCCATAATATAAGTGATGTAGTTACAAGTCCAGTCTGATGCTCTTCTGTGTCGAATGCGTCAGGGTGACCCCCAAATAGGAAACATGTGCTTTCCAGGAAACCTGATGTGGAGAAGTCCGTACATTGGCCTTGTCTTAATGTTCCGTCTGGCTATTAGGGGATCAAAGGCCAGATGATTTTTACAAACCCTGTGCCATGGGCCCCTTTTCAAACCAAATGCTGACAATGACTATTTCTGGTAATGTTGGGAAACAACACTCTTGTATTTCTGCCTCACAACGTAAGCACAGCACAGGGAGTCAGAGGCACTGACTCCCTTTGTTCTAGAATGTCATTTCAAGAATATTAATTTAGAACCCACCCAGAGTAAAGGGTGGGTTTGATTATTGTGTGGTATAATAACAAGTATATTTCCTTCTAGAGCTACAGCAGGTAGACTTACTGCACATTATAAAATATTTGGGTTCCCTAGGGTCAGGGTTCCTCTTTTATGACAAAAGCTAGTACATATTCAGGTGCTACCTGGCATTCTTCAGATTATCCTGATGCTCAAGAATCAGTACAAAAATGATGATACTCTGTTATTATTGTAATAAACTATCTTTTGTCTCTGACCCAGGAGTCCTGAGTCTTCTGCCAGCATCCATTGAAACTGGCAGTTAACGTATTACCTTGCAAGTTGGATAAAAGTCTTAGCCCCTTGATTTGTTTTGTTGTTTTGCATGAAACAAAGTTTATTGAGGTAGAGAAAAAAGATAGGTTTATGGAGCAAGTTCTGTTCACTATAGAAAATGAAAGGGGCCCTCATTTCATGACAAGAAAAAGGTTCTGATAAGGTCTGGGGTTCTGTTGCATATTGTCTGGGTGGGGCCCTCCTCATGAATCAGATGTTACTGTGGCACCACTCTGATGGACAGTTAAGGACATGAACCCTAACTATCTACCTAATATTTCCCCACTGTCTATTCTAGAGGCCCAAATCATTGAGTAGGGGGCATCAACTGATCTGGCTGCTTCCTAATTGGGGGTGGGGGGACAGTGATTCCTATTAGAGTGGCTTCTTGCAGGTTTTCTAGGGGTCTCTCCAGGAGACTTCAGCATATGTCCTTGGCAGATGGTCATAGTTGTGGGTGTGCGGAGGAGGAAAAGAAGGAGGAAGGTGCTGAGGCTGGTTGAGAGCACAGCACCATTTGTAGCTTGATGGCCTCCAGGTGGGATGAAATAAATTTGGTTAGAAAATGTGTGAGGATTGGACCCAATATTAGAACTCCCAGGATGCAGAGCAATGGGGTGACCAAGACAATAAGCAAGTACACCCACCAGGGCCTACAGGTCTCGCCTCACACCTGGAATTTGGAGGCAGGTTCTAGGATGGCGTTGATGCTGTCCTAAACCTGCCCAGGCTTGTTAATAAAAAAAGAGTAGACAGCTATAACCAGCAGATTTGGCTGGGCCTTAGGGTATGTGTGGTTCATTTTGCCAGGGAAAAAAGTGTCTCACCCATGGTTAAACAATTTGTACTACTTATCTGAAGGAGCTGAAGTAGAAGTCCTCTTGCACAAGTACCGGACGTCCTCCAAGGGAGTACATGAGTGTTTGTCTCCCGTCTCCCCCACTCCTCTGCGGGGACCAAATGAGTTTCATTTTGGTCCATCCACAGCTTTATCATGGAAGAAGGTAGGCCTTGGAAGAAAAAGTCTCCTTTAAAGTTTTTGACAGATGGTTTTCAATCTTTATCATTTGATAGGGACATGTATGTTACCTGCTTGAATGTGTGTATATTGTGTATTTACCCATCTCTTGATCTATCTATGTGTATTTCCATAATAAATCTATATTGCTATGCATAAACATGTGTGCAGAAATCTTGTTTAATAATTTCTAATGTAACAAGTGGATCTTCATCACTTGGAAAAAGTGCCCACTTTTTCATGAGCTAGTTATTAATACAGAACTTGGAACTACATTTATTCCCTTTAAATTTTTATCTTTCTAGGTATGCTTATTACCAATTATCGTAACAATAACTAGTTCTTGAATCAATGAGAAGGAAACAATTGACTATTTGTCAAAATTACACAGCAAATAAATAACCCTTTAAATTGTACATTAGCAAATCCACTATAATTTGTCTTAGGCTTTTATGCTTGTCTTAATAAAAGATATGGTGTACTAGAGTGAATGGTAGTAATAATAATAAACATAACCCCTATTGGGTTCAGGAAACTGTGAAACTTCAAAAAGTATTTTGTAGGATAAAATCATGGTATCGTAGGATGAGGACAGTGAAAGACAACATTTATTTCCAAGCTTTAGCCTACATCTGAATCTTCCTCTTTAAAAATCACTGAGTAGTAATTTCTCAAACACTCAAAGACTATCTCCAGAAAGACAGGAGCCACTCTCTGGAAGCCCTCCATTTGAGTATTTGAAGGGAAGTATTCTTTTGAAGTCTTTATCATATTGAAGGAATATTTGTTTCTCTGAATTTCACACCTGATTATGCATCTGATAAAACCAAATTTCTAATATGGAGTCCAATATCAGAGCTGACATTTTTCAGCTTGGTGACTTATATCTCTCAGGAGACATACATTACAGCTAATACTCATCTTCATGTCATGTGGTGCTTGTAGGTGACAGTATTGACATTTCCCAGGGGCCAGGTTTGGTGGTTCACACCCATAATCCTAGCGCTCTGGGAGGCTGAGGCAGGTGGATTGTTTGAGCTTAGGAGTTTGAGACCAGCCTGAGCTAGAGCAAGATCCCATCTCTAAAAATAGCCGGGCGTTGTGGTGGGCACCTATAGTCCCAGCTACTTGGGAGGCTGAGGCAAGAGAATCACTTGAGCCCAAGAGTTTGAGGTTGCTGTGAACTATGATGCCATAGCACTCTACCAAAGATGATAAAGTGAAACTCTGCCTCAAATAAACAAAACAAAACAAAACAAAAAAAAGACATTTCCCGGGCCGTGCCTGTGGCTCAAGGAGTAGGGCGCCGGTCCCATATGCCAGAGGTGGCGGGTTCAAACCCAGCCCCAGCCAAAAACCAAAAAAAAAAAAAAGACATTTCCCTGTGATCATGTTAGAGTGATAATTGGGCCAGTGTGCACCACTCTTTACCTCACCCCACATCCACCCAAGTTCACATTAACGCAGTCTTGGTTTTAATATTCTGTTGGTTATAGTTTTTGGATTGGTTTTGATTTGATGATAGTGTGACACTTCTGCATGGAAAGGGGGATCTTTAATATTAAACAAGTTATTAAGAATTTTAAGACCCTCTACCTACAATTATCTAGGTTCAATTTGACTATGACTCTTATTGCCTTTTAGGCTTTTAAGAAAGAAAAAAAGAAGGACCTCATATTTACTGAAGGTAGGTTTAAATTGTTATTGAAAAAAGTACAACTCGAGAGCTATTCATGTTTGGTACTTAATCTCACTAATTCTTCATACTACATTTTTATTTATGTTGAAGAAGAAAAAAGTCTATATTTGAATGCTCCCTCAATCTCTTACATATTTTTGAATTTGCATCCTCAATAAATATTCATTCATTCACTAAACACATACATACCCTACCATATGTTGCATGTACTGCAGAATATATAAAGATATGAATTGTAAAGAAAGGAATTAAATTAGAAATACAGTATTAAAGTTTTAATGTACTAACTATAGTTATTGGTGGTGGCTATAAATCCTGATTTCAAATAATCTTGAAATTTTGAATTGCTGTGACCATGAGCTCATAAGATCTGATTGTAGTTTTTCTTTTACAATGTGATTGACAAAGAGATGATAGTAGAAAAGGTATCCGTATTATTCTTTTCTGTATTGGTTGCTTTTGCTTGTGTTGTCCGTATTATTGTCAATCTATGACTTCCTTACAGAGATTTTTTTAAAGTGTGTGTTTATTTTGTGAGATTTTGCTAATCAGAACCATGTGATAATCCATCTATCAGCTTAACTACAACACCTGGCAACATGCTCAAAGCAAGTAAGTGAATGAGACGCCCACAGTCAGTCCTCCACGTTGTGGAAATCAACTCGCATATTTAAGGCAACACGTGACCCTCTCACATAGAGCCTGAGTAAGGAGACAAGTGTCAATTCCTGTATTGAAAATTAATAAGGCTCATTATTTATTTACAGTTCATAATAAATTCTCGGTATTGTTACTATTTTCTTCTTATTTTCTTCTCCCTGTTTCTTAACTTTGTGCTTGTTCTGAAGATCTGTGTACTGTGTTACACAGGGATAGCTGCGTTAATCCGGTGTAGAACTTGGATATGTGTTGTCTCTGTGTAGGCATTCGTCTTTTATTAAAAGAGAGATGCCTTGCCCTTGGGGAGAGGGCACTTACAACAATCCTACACCTAAAATACTGGGAGCTGCATGTCCTACAGCTGCAGAACCAGTGAAGGGTATGCACACACCATTACATTTTAACAAAATAGTGAGTTCAGCTGTTTCATGCTACCAACTAAACCTCCTAGGAATGTGATTGAGTTATGGAGACCATCTACATCGGTGACATACACTATAGATAAATTGGCGCTTTCATCTTGTATCCGAGGGACTGTGCTTTTGTAGTAGGTGCCAAACCACTGCTTGGTGAGAAGCCAGAAAATAGATGATTTCTGGGATGTCTCACGGTGCATGAGTTGTCCCAGAAACTCTGACTTTATGAAGTGTCCCTTTGAGTAGCAATTTGTAACATGCATTAATTCAGTAGTAGCTGAAAAAAAATGAACACAATTTCCCAGGGTGCTGAAGTTCCAGATTGTTTCTCAAGGAATCACATCAATTATTGTCACCTTTTTTTTTTTTTTGGTCAGCTGTGAACCATGATTAATTGGAGAGATCCAAATTTCTGTGTGTCTCAGGTCACGTACTTCTTTGTTTCCCATCTGTTTTGTCCAGTGTTGACCAACAAGTTTCGCTTCCTTCAGCCTGTCAAAGCTAAGGTAAACGTCGTACACTGAAGATGGTAGAAATAATCACACATAAGTGAATAGCAAAAGAATGATGATTTAGTAAAGAAGCAAACTGTGAAGCATTCACAAGAGATCTTATTAAGTTCTATTCACTTCAGTAATGTATAAAATGCAAAGCCTTCAGCTAGCTCTAACCAATTTACCTGCAGATGTTGAGTTACGTATCCACTAGAATCAGAAGCATGTAGATTGCTTTACCTCAAGTAGAAATTGATGACTGATTGGCCAAATTAATATAAAAATGTTAATGGTAATGAAAAATTAATATATGGAGGATAAGGGGAATTCGATTGCTGATATGAAGTCTCTCAGCAAATTGGTAACTTTATTTTCTTTCTTTTTGAAACAAGAAAACAATCCCACATGATCCAGCAGATGCTTCATGGAGAATTACTGTCTATCCCAAGCTCTTTGAGGTTTCCAGTAAGTTAACACTCTTAACTAACCTCCATCAAATATTTCCACAAATAAAATCCTTTCTAAGCCACTTAAATCCTTTTGGAAAAATTAAAGGTTTACTGAAAAACAAAGATGTTATGCCTTGCAGCCCTGTGTCAGTGTTTACTCTTGCTGAAGTATGTATCCAGGGCTCCTGGGGCCCCAGCCCTGGGCCTGCAGGCGGATGGCTTGATGCTGTGAAGAAGCTTTGGGGTTTTGTGCTATTTTCAGAATTGATACTTGCCACCTACAGTGCAACACATGTAATCCTCAAGGATAAAATGCATTTCTCAGGATTTTTGTGTATCTTCTTTGATCCAATTTGGTATTTTTACCAAAATGGCAAAGAAATACTGAAATTGGTACTCAAAGATTTTTCAAGATCAAGAATAAGATAATCAAAATAATTACAGTTAATATGCAAGTTGATACAGTTGATATCCAAGGGGGATTTATTTGAAACACACTGTTTTTTTCATGATTCTGACTGACTTCCTGCCATGGACAGCTAAGCAAATTGCAACTGACCATTGGCTTATAGCAGTAAAAGACTGAGAACAAACTCTGGACAACATATAAGTAAATTAATTACATTGAAAGCCAATAAATCAGATCTAATAAGGCTCTACCTCTCAGTCTTAAGTTTCCTGTTATTTTGAAATGTGCTGTCTTTAAGTAGAAGAGAGAGATGGTGTCTCCCTCCACAGCAAAGAGCAGGTTTCCCTGCAGGGATTGATTCGCCCAGAGCTGTGGCTCAGAATCAGCAATTGTTTCTCCTACACCTTGTATGTTATAGGAAAAATAAGGCTGGAGAGCTTTGGATGTTGATCCGAATTTCCAAGAGTAAATATATTATTGAATAAGTGAATAAGATTTGAAGCATCTCACCCTTTCAAAGCCTCTTAGCCTTTGAAAAAGTTTTAAAAGTGAAATGGGTGTTGTAAAAGGCTCAAGTCAGAAAGCAGTCTTTATTAAATTCATTCAGTGAATCTTTACTGGATATACTATATGCCACTGTTTAACTATCCAAGCCTAGAATCTAATATTTTAGTATAGTATAAACATAAATAATTTTGCAGTTTTAATGCATAAATTAAATGCATTAAATTTCAAGACCATAACTACCATTTTGAGAAATGATTGCTCTTTGTTTTGTTTTACTCTTTGTTTGTTCAGAAGTTTTCCAAGAGTTGCTCACCATTTCTCAAATCATATTAGAGACGGCACTGTACTCAGGACCTTTCAGCCACCAATACAGCACTCCTGGATCAGGTGACATATGAGCTTTCTCCTTCACATCATTGTACATGAAAATCCAAACGTCCAACACAATTTGGTGAAAAGACAAGTCTCTCCTCACTGAATTTCCTTTGCGCCTTTATCTAAAATCAATTGTCCCTATAAGTGTGGGTCTATTTCTGGATTTTCTATTTTGTTCTGCATTGATGTATTTGTCCAATATTTACATCAATATCACACATGTTTTCTACATGAATTTTAAAATCAGATCAAATAAATATTTTTTAAAAGCTGTTGAAATTTTTGTCTGGATTGCATTGAATCAATACATCTACTTGGGAAAAACTGACATTTTAGCAATATTGAGTCTTTTAACCCAAGGAGGGAAAATATATTTCTTTATTTAAGTGCATTAAATTTTTTCTTAGAGGTGTATAGTTTTTAGATCTTCCACATCTTTTGTTAGATTTATCCCAAAGTATTTTATCTTTTTGATGCTATTTTAAATGATTTTGTTTCATTTCAATTTATTAAATTTACATGAGCATATAATGAATTATGTATGATATGTATAATATAATATATTACTGTATGAGCATATAATGAATTCTTTTTAGTGATTCTACATCCTACAATTTTGCTAAACTCACTTATTAGTGAGTTGCTTTTTGTAGAGTCCATCAAATTTTCTACATAAATAATCATGTTTACAAAACTGATGTAAGCAGATGTCATCTTTCCCTGATTTTATGATACTTCTCTAAGAAGTATCGTGCTAGTTATATATCCTTCCTTATGGTCATTACCAAGTAGAGAAAGACCTCTTCTATTCTTGGTTCAATAAGGATTTTATCAGAAATTTATGCTAAATTTTGTCAAATGCTTTATCTGTATTGAGATGATCATATAATTTTTTAAAATATTGTTAATATGGTGAATTATATTGATAAATTTTAAAATTAAAACAACTTTGGATTACTTGACATCAGTCAAGTTGGCATGTAAAACACACTCAGAAAAACTGTATTCTATAGAAGAGCTTGTTGATAGCAGAGATGCAGATTCAGAATATATAGAAGGGATAGGGCAATAGACTTGCAAGATCCGGGGGTGTCTAATTGGGGGTTGTAGGGGCTATATTAGGGACAAGAAGGTTCAGAGCATGATGTGGATGAACATATGGTAGAGGATTAAGCCATTTGGAGAATTTACTTCATGGGCATTGACTGGAAATTGAAAAATAAAAAACAAAAATTATGAGCAGCAGGTGACGAAAATGGCATATTCTAAAAGTTTAGGAGTCAAAAGCATTATCTTTGGGACATGTCAGTTTCAGTAATTACAATGTTTGCCATATTCGTCTATGGCATATTCTGAACAGCTCAAACACTGGGAGACAAATGTTCAGACTCTTAGAATGATGCATGTGCCAGAGATTGTGCTATCTGCCACAACCTAAGCTGGAGATGGTCAGAGACTCAATTCAGGTATGATACCTGTTGAATCCAAAGTACTCAACTTCTGGTCCTGTGTTGTTTTTGCAGGAGACCACATACATAACCTCCAACCCATCCTTGCAACCTTTGCTGATATCCTATCCCTGAACTTTAATTCAGCTTCTGGGGACTTGCTCCTTAGTAGCACAATTCCATGAAGCCAAGTGTCTTCCAGTTGCTTATAGACTCCTATACTGGCCGCTGTCTATCTGCGAGAATACTGAGGCTACTTATGTTGCTCCCAACTTACACTACGGCATGAGCAAATTAAATATCTATCTCCAGACTCTTGGAACAGAGAATAGTCTACCTATTGGAAACTTACTAAGACCATTCCTCTGTCCATCCCTGCCACTACTGACCTCTGTACTTTAGTAGGTTAATCTGGCCCCACTGATTCCCACTGAATTTGAGTGTGCTATATCCAATTGCATCCAAAGATGAAAATCATATAGCAAAATATAAAGGTCTTTTTAATTGTTGTATTTTGAACAATCTCTGACACTGATATCTTCCATTGCTAACATGGTATAACCATACGATCAATAATATTATGCTCACTTGTACTTTTATCTGAACTGATATATACATGTATAATTCACACTTGAAGATTTAATATTCCAGACCATAGTAAAATGAACTAGATTAACTTCCATTTTACTCAGATCCATTTCTTGACATATAGAGGTGGTAAGCAGAGAAAGAAAAGTATGAAAAAGCCTAGTGAGTATAATCTACTTTCACAATTAAATGCCATCTCCAGATGAGAAGCAATTAGAATATCACACACAATAGCTATGTAACAGGCAAAACCATTGACAGACCAGACTTTTGATTACTTACAAGTGCAGGCTATCCCCAAACTTTCAATCATATTTGCAAATACAGTAGAATCTTCATAGCTGACCACCTCCCTACACTGACCACCTCTGTAAGTTGACCTGATTTTCATAGAGCAGACATGCACCACAAGTACTTATCATTATAGAAGGCCTACTTCCTTATGTTGACTGACTCTGTATGTTGACCAGTTTATTACGATCCCTTGCATGGTCAACTTACAGAGGTTCTATTGTACCTTTTAGATTAATTCACACCAACTAAATCACTATTATTTAAAAACTGTACAATTTTGTCATGTGGAATATCATAGAAATTTGTAGGATGTGTATTTTCACAAAGATGGTTCAGTTGGAAATCTTGAAAGGGTATGTGGTGAAGACTGTTCTTTAAAACTGGGGTTACAATAGCTATAATTGCTTAACTCACATGCGAGGTGAGTTCTGGGAATGCTAGTTGCTCAGTATATTATGTTTTCTTTGGAATCTCAAAATTAGAAGCCAATGACTCTTTGAGCAGCTCTTTCTCTTTACTGCTTAGACACTACATTAAGTAAAAAATTTTGACTTTAGTAATTGAAACTTTCTCAGTGGGAAAGAGTTAGGGACTTCTACTTTTAAAATTTGTGTGATAAATTCCCCTTACCCAAATTCTCATAAGTTGTAAAATCTACTGTCATGTGGCACATGGAAAGGACATTACAAATAATTTGGACCAACCCCTTTAGGTTGGATCTTGTGAATTGTTTTAAAAGATACTTTTAAACTCTTAGTTTTCTGTTTCAAATATAGTGAGTGAAATTCATACTGTCACCATTATAATTTTTCCAGGGAAAAGAATCTAAGAAAATCTAGAGTTACTCTCTTAGGACATTTCTGCACAAAGCTTGCATACACACATGCATGCTCACATACATATAACTAGATGTCACACTACCAGAGTACAGTCAATTTGTGGATGCACATTTATAAATTTAAAATAGAACAAAGTTCTAAATGTTTATTCTTAGATAAATAAACATTTCAGTAAATGCATTGTTTTCCAATTTTATATTTGTGGTCCTTCTCAACATTCTCAACAGAATTGTACTGGTTATCTATTGTTTCATAACACACTACCAAAAAATAATGTTTGAAAACAGTAACAATTTATGGCTTCTCACAATTTTGTGGTCAGTGTGGGTGATTCTTCTACAGGTCTTCTGTGGGCTCAACCATGTGACCACAATCAGCTGATGATCTGGCTGGGGTTGGACTCAGCAGGAACAGTTGGGTTGCTCTGCATGATGTCTCTGATCTTCAAGAAGGCTAGACTCCTTTACATGATGGCAGGGATGTTCAAAGATGGTAAGCCCTAGTGTGCCAGCAATTATCTAATGTCTATTAATGACCCATGGGACAAAGCAAGTCACATGGCCAAGTCAATCTGGGTATGATGGCCAGTTTTATGTGTCACCTTGGCTGTAGCACTCAGTTTTTTAATCAAACACAGATCTAGGTACCACTATGAAGATATTTTATAGATCTAGTGACTTTAAGTAAAGGAGATCACCCTGGATTATGTATATAGCCCTTATCTAATCAGCTGAAGACTGAAAGAGCAAAAACAAGTCTCACTGTTACTAAGACAGAAGACATTCTGCCTCAAGCCTGCCGCATCAACTCTTGCCTGAGTTTCAAGCCTTGCCAGCCCCACAATTGCATGAATTAGTTCCTTAAAATGAGTCACTTTCTATATGTCATACTACTGTGTTTCTCTCAGTAACCCTGGATGATTCAGTAGAGAGCCACATGAGAGAGTGGATACTGAGAGGCACAATACATTGGGGTCATAAATGTAACAATGTACCATGATCCAGCTC
Organism: Nycticebus coucang; assembly: GCF_027406575.1. Lineage (NCBI taxonomy): Eukaryota > Metazoa > Chordata > Mammalia > Primates > Lorisidae > Nycticebus > Nycticebus coucang. The sequence continues at coordinate 46,627,640 of NC_069780.1, forward strand.
TGCTACTCATAGGAAGTGGGAAAATGAAGAACTGAGTAGGAGAATCTAAGATTGCAAGGAAGTTCTAAGAGAGGTTCATCTAGGCCAACAGGGAAGCTTTGAGGCAAACTTGCCCATCTGGGGCATCCTGAGACATGCTGGAATGGGGCTTTACTAGTACTCTTACATTTGGCAAGAGAAACACAGCCTCACGTGAAAGTAGGGGCAGATCTAGATGCACCAAAGCTGGAACCATCACTTAATTATACTCTTCACACAGAAGCTTAGTGCATTTTCAGGGCTACTCCACCCCCCAAGAATTCCAAAGTCTCATTCAATCTTGACATCAGGCTTGAAGTCCATAATTTCACAATTGCATCAGCTCCAGGTGAGAATGAAGCTTCTCAGATTCTAGCTCCTCTTCATTTGAGATCTGAACAAAGGGAAAGTTGTCTGTTCCCAGTATCCCAAAATATAATGGTGAGACAGAGATATATAACTGCAATAGACACTCATCTTCAAAAAGAGGAGGAATGGGGTTCCAGTTCCGGGGAAAAGGGAGTGGAAGTGTCTCTCTCACTTAATATAGCTCTCAAAACTGGCAGAATGGAGTCACTAGCCAAGGAATCTGAAAAGTAATTAATAGCAGGTGGATTGGGGGAGGCAATAAGAATTCAAGAATGCAAACAAATTAAGAATTAAGCAACTAAGAATCCAAATAAATCAGAAATATTTCATTTTTTTTCCTTCTGCCGTCTCTCAGCAACCTATAAGTGGGCCTTAGAAGTCAAATAGAGAGATGCTCTCTAGTTCTGGTCCAAAAAACTGGGAAGGGAACATAACACTCAGAGACAGTATGAAAATCCCTTCTCTCCTTTCTTTTGCTGTCAAGCACTTTAACCCCTAAGTAATTCCATGGTGATATGGCAACAGCTATAAATAGGGGCCTGCAGGAGCCAATACCCTGAGGGAGCTGAAACATCCTCCCTGCTCAGTGGTGCTGCTATGGCAAGAGGGCTGCCCAGTGTCTGCTGCTTTTGTCCTCTGTCCTCCTGCTTATTGACACTGGATGCAGATGAAGTTAAAGAAGTGCACAGCAGAACAGGGAAACAAAAGTCCCAGATTTCTAGCTGGAGGACCAACTGAGAGGTCCTAGGATACAAGAAAGTGCCAGGAAGATTGTGGAGAGGAAAGGACTGAGAAAAGCAACTTCACAAAATTAGTTATTAATTCCTGTACCCACCCCTAAGCAGTGCAGTTGCATATATAGTACAACACTGCCCAGATGCAAGACTAATTGGACAGCATGTATGTAGGATATATCCAAATAAAGTGCAAAGGATTTGAAAACTTCATTTCCATGGGAAGTAGAGTCTACATAAAGCTGGTTGGAATGTGTGACCTGAACCCAACCAATTCAACTGCCTGCTAAAACAAAAATATTAACAATATCCACAGGATATAAACAAAACCTAGAATTTCATAACATAATATTCAAAATGTCCAGGATAAAATTCATAATTGCAAAGCAAACAAAGAACCAGAAAAATATCAATTCACATGGGAAAAGAAAATGAATTGATGCCAGTGTCAACATAACACAGATGGTGGAATTATCTTACAGCAAGCAACAATGAACACCCTGAGGCCAATGGAAAAATAGGAATTTTCTTTATAGAAGTTGTAATATATAAAAAAGAGATAAAAAAAATTTAGAACTGAAAACATAATAACAAAAAGAAAAAACTCCTGGATGGGATCAATAGCAGAAAAGTGATGTGAGAGAATTGGTGAGCCTGAAAATACATCAATAGAAATTATTCTATTTGAACACTAGCAAGAGAAGGTTTATAAAAATAATAATATAGCTTCAGAAACAATAACAGAACTAACATTTCTTTCAATGGAGTCTGACAGGGATAGAAGAAATTATAAAATTCTGAAAAATATTTGAATATATAATGGCTGGAATTCTTCAAATGTGATGAAAGTCATAAACCTACACATTATAGAAGCTTCGCAAACCTCAAACCTTAAGGAACTCATACCCAGGCACATGATAATCAAATTACTGATTACTTAAAACAATGAAAAACGTAGAAATCAGGCAGCAGACATGATACTAGAAAGAAAACTGGGACCTCAGAAATGAAGGAGGGAAATGGAAGTGGTAAACATCTGGGTAAACATAGCAGACTATTCTCCACTGCGATTTTATTAGATTTGATTTATTTGATTATTTTATTTTATTTATTTTATTTTCTAGACTGAGTCTCACTCTGTTGCCCAGGCTAGAGTGCCATGGTATCATCATAGCTCACAGCAACCTCAAACTCCTGGGCTCAAGCGATCCTCCTGCCTCAGCCTCCTAAGCAGCTAGAACTACAGGTGTCCACCAGAATGCCTGGCTAATTTTTCTATTTTCAGTAGAGATGGGGGTCTCACACTTGCCCAGGCTGGTCTCAAACTCCTGAGCTCAAGGGATCCTCCCACCTTGACCTCCCAGAGTGTGAGGGTTACAGGTATGAGTGAGCCATCACACCTGGCCACCCACCTGAGTTCTTTGATAGTTGAAATAAATATGTATATAAATATATTTTTATATATTTATAAAAATATATTATATATTTTTAATATATTTAATATTATATATTAAATATAATTTATATATTTTATATATATATTTATATATATAAAACACTGTCTGATGGAGTTTTCAATAATAAAATGTAGATGTAATACGTAAAACAACTATAACATAAAGAGAGAAGAATAAAGGAATCTAAATGGGATAAGATCTCTATTTTCCATTAGAAGTGGTAAAATACTGATTTTAAGTGGACTATGGAAAGATAAATATGTATGTAGGAATCTCTAGAGCAATTACTAAACATAATACAAACAGATGTATTAAAATACACAGTAGAAAACAAAATTTTCAGATGTTTGAATAACCTGAAAGAAGGCAGGAAAAGGAAAAGAAAGGAACATAAAACAGTGCTAACAAACAGAAAAGAAATAATAAAATAGTAGATATAAATCCAAAAATATACATTAAGTGCAAAATGCAAACAACATACCAGTTAGTATTAAAGGCAGAGATTATCAAAATTGATTTAAAAATATGAATCAACTGTATGCTTTCTACATGAAACTAATTTTGAATACAATGAAATAGGTAGACTAATAAGGAGGTAAGGGAAAGTCTATCAAGTAAAATCTAAACAAAAGAAAACTGAAATAGCTAATTTAATATCAAATCAAGTGGATTTCAAAACAAATAAAATTAGCAGGGATAAAGACAGATATTACTTAATAATGAAATTGTCGATTCTCTAAAAAAAGAACACTTCTAAATGAATGTGCACACGTAAACAGAACTTTAAAATACATAAAGCAAAAACTGACAGAGGTAAAAGAAGAAAGACATTCACAAGAATAATTGAAGACCTCAACATTTCTCTCAGTAATAGAACTAACAGACAAAAACATCAGCAAAAGTAAGAATTAATAGCACTGTCAACCAAGGTCTACTTGACATTTTTACAACACTCCACCCAACAATAGAATGCAATATTTGGCTCAGCATCCATAGCACAGTGGTTACGGCACCAGCCACATACGGCAAGGGTGGCAGGTTTGAACCCAGCCTGAGCCAGCTGCAACAAAAAATAGCTGGGCGTTGTGGTAGTGGGGGAGTGCCTGTAGTCCCAGCTACTTGGGAGGCTGAGGCAAGAAAATCGCTTAAGCCCAAGAGTTTGAGGTTGCTGTGAGCTATCATGTCACAGCACTCTACCAAGGGTGACAAAGTGAGACTTGGTATAAAAAAAAAAGAATGCAATATTCAAGTACATATAAAACATCCTTCAAAATAGACCACATCCTGGATCATAAAACACATACTATAAAGTTTTAAAAATTGAAGTAATACAAAGTATGTTCCCAGGCTATAATAGACATCATAAACAATAACAACATCATAGACATAATAAGCAAGAAATCAACAAAAAAAAAGATAACAAGCACTTGGAAAGTAAATGATATACTTCTAAATATTTTATGGGCTGAAAAGCAAGTCACAAAGAAAATTAACAAATATTTTGAACTGAGTAGAATTACAACATACCGAAATTTGTGGGCTAGCATAGCAGTATTCAGAGGGAAACTGATGGCATTAAATGCTTATAGTAGATTTTAAAAGTCTCCAATCAGTAATTTAAGTTTATAACATAAGAAACTAGAAAAAGAACCAAAATTAGCTTAAAGTAAACAGAAGGAATGCAATAATAAAGATAAAGGCAGAAATAAATGAAATAAAATACAGAAAATTGATGGAGAAAAGCAATGAAGCCAAAAGCTGCCTTGAAAAGATCAATAAAATGGATACCCTTCTAACAAGACTGACCATGAAATAAAGAATAAACCAATATCAGGAATGAAAGTGAAGGCATTCTTACTAACCCAGAACCCAGGGCATTAAAATGGTTATAAAAAATACTACCGACATTATGTATATAATATGACAACTTCGATGAAATTGTCCAATTGGTCATAAACCACTGAAACTCACCCAAGATGGAATGGATAACCTGCATAGTCCTATAGGGAAATAAAACTGTCCCTATTTACAAATGACAAATAGAAGAGGAGTGAGAAATACATAGAAATTTTGAAATCCCCTGGGCACATGTTGTCAGAGCTTCCATGGAAGGCCAATGAAGGTTCCTTGACTACAGCCCATTCCTGTTCCACAGGGGCAGTTCCCTGCTTCATGGTTCCATCCTATTCCATGGTTTTATCCTCAGAGAGATCCTCCCTTTTTCCTATGAAATGGTCTATCTGAATAGTTTCACACAGCTGAAGAATTCTCCCAGTCTTCTTTCTACTCAGGAAGGTTGAGGTCTAAGTATTTTTTTTTCATTTTGTACTAAATGAGTCCCTTTTAGTCCAAACTGATGCTCTGTGGGCATTCATTATATGAATCTAATTGGTGCATATTCCATACCCCAAATATCACGTCCATGATTCTTTTAAAGACAGGTCTCGCTACTTAGCTTGGAATGTCATGGACCACACTCTAAATGTAATTCTTAGAAATATTTTTGGCGAGTTGAACTGGGGTTCTATGAGGCACCATCTTCAATCTTCCTGATATCTTAGTAGAGGCTTTTATGTACAACATTCCTGATTTGATTTTTCCCTAAGGCTGTTTCTTACTTTGAGAATTTGTTGGCTAGAGATTGGAATTGTAAAACCATTCTATTTTCCCCAACTCTGCAAGACATGAGCTATCTATGTTTTTTTCTACATTGTTTCCAAACTGAACATCGCTTCCTTAGTTAATTTCATTTTTTCCCTATACCTTATCAGACAGCTAATGGAGTCAGTTACCGCTTCATTATTCTCTGTGAAAAGCTCCTTAGCTAGATCCACAAGTTCATTAGTAGATACACATTTTCTATGTTTCATTTTAACAGGGACAGTTATGTAAAATGTTTTATAAAGACAAAACATGGGTCACTACTTTTCAAACCTCCAATAGTAGTCTCTTCAACACTTCTTCAGCTTTCTCTAAAATTTTTTTGCCACGCTTCCAACCTCTGTCAACAGCTTACTTGCCATTTTTTACAGCTTATACTTGTTTCCCAAAGCCAATGCATATAATACAGGCTTTTGTTAAAGACTGTTTTTTATGTATTAATTTCTGTATTTATCTATTACTTTGTAAAAATCCACCCCATAAGTTGGGTTTACATCAACAATGAACTGCTTTTCATGATTCTGTAGTTAGGGTGGGAATTCCTTCTACTGGAATTCCCAGAGCCATGACTTACTGGGAGTCATTAACATAAAAGTCTCCCTCAGGGATTTTGTGTGAAGAAATGTAAGTTAACGTCAAATATTTTGGTCAAGAAAATTCCTTCTGAAAAAACATCATGACAACAACTAAAAACAGTATAAACTTTTGGTGGAATAAGCCTCAAAATTTAGCATTCATATCCAAGCAGGTCTTATTATATTAAAGATTCCAAAGCATCCAATTATTTCTCTTTAGATAGACGAGATATTTTAATTGATGAAATATCCCATTGGAGAATCATATATTTGTCAACAGGAAAGAAGGGCAATTTTGATCTGTTCCACGGACATATATAATTTGATTGAGAAAATAATTCCATTGCTTCTGGAGCCTCTAATGACAGTAAGATCAAAGAGAATGCAGCAAAATCAGATTTTATTTCCTAGAGATGATAACATATTCAGCTATTCAGACCCCATGAAGTCTGTCTAATGTAAATTTGAAACTTATGAGAAAAAACACTCATGACTTTTAAGATTCATGCTCTTTATCATTTCCAGCTGCTTGGGTCCCTTTATCAACCACTGTGGGGCATTGCTCATTAATGCTTCCTTTTTGTGGTTTGTCTAATTTGCAACAGTATTCATGTCTGTCTAGTTACTATGCACTTAAATAATCAAAATATTAGCTGCATTTCTAGTATAAGTTTCAAAAATAAATGAAGAAAATCAAAATAATAAAAAGCATTGTTTTTTTTTTCTTTACCAACATACTTCAGGACCTGTATTTGCAATAATTTCTTTATAAGTTCCATTAAATCTGCATTATAAACTGTCCCTAATTTTAGGATATTGCACTACCTTTTTTTTTGTTTGTTTTGTTTTGCTTAGGAGAATTGGTATTCAAAAATTATCTCAAAGAATCATATGAATAAAAAAGTTCCACTTTATATTACTTTTTGAATATAGGAACTTGTTTTTCATCTCATGGTATATCATTTTACACCCCCCCCAAGAATATCAGCCAAATTTAGCTATAATAAATGAATGACAAACTTATCTTTTTAAAATATTGCCAGCATATTCCTTCCTTCTCTTTTAATGTGTGTAAAAAGAAAGATATATTTATGTTCATGTATACATAATTGATTTAATTTGTTAATTTTGATGAAAATAAATTATTTTAATGCCAGTTTTTATTTATTGATGAATTAAATTTAGATATGAGCTACATCACTTAAAATATGAATATATAGCAAGATTATTCCCTCTTTTGAACATTTGATTACTCCTATTTTATTAATGAGGAAAGTAGGTAGCTGAAGTTTTATAAAATTTAAGTTATTGATTAAATTAAGTATTAAGAGCAAAATGTAGTTTGAGCATGATAATAATATACTTGATAGTCAAGGCATTGAGAAAAATGTCTACTTTTAATACCTGAGTTAAAAGGGTAGGTATCTTTGTTAAAGTATGACATGTTAAATTGACTAATACGATCTTTTTTTTTATTGTTAAATCATAGCTGTGTACATTAGTGCAATCAAGGAGTACAATGTGCTGGTTTCATATACAATCTAAAATATTCTCATCAAACTGTTCAACGTAGCCTTCATGGCATTTTCTTAGTTATTGTATGTAGACATTTGTATTCTGCCTTTAGTAAGTTTCACCTGTACCCATTCTAAGATGCACCATAGGTGTGACCTCACCCTTACCCTCCCTCCACCCTAACCTCCCCCTTCCATTCCCCTTCCTTGGCCCTTTACTCATAGTCTTGTGCTATAGTTGGGTTATAGTCTTCATGTGAAAGCTATAATTTAGCTTCATAGTAGGGCTGAGTACATTGTATAGTTTTTCTTCCATTCCTGAGATACTTTGCTAAGAAGAATATGTTCCAGCTCCATTCATGTAAACATGAAAGAGGTAAAGTCTCCATCTTTCTTTAAGGCTGCGTAATATTCCATGGTATACATGTACCACAATTTGCTAGTCCATTCGTGGGTCGATGGGCACTTGGGCTTCTTCCATGACTTAGAGATTATGAATTGGCTGCAATAAACATTCTGGTACAGATGTCTTTGTTCTATTGTGATTTTTGGTCTTCTGGGTACAAACCTAGTGAAGGAATTATAGGATCGAATGGCAGGTCTATTTTTAGGTCTCTAAGTATTCTCCAAACATCCTTTCAGAAGGAACGTACTAGTGTGCATTCCCACCAGCAGTGTAGAAGTGTGCCCTTTTCTCCACATCCATGCCAATACGTTCCTTCTTAATACAATCTTTAAGAATTTTGAAACCATTCCCAAACAAAATACTTCTATCACTATAATTGTGTCAATGATATACACATTTAAATTTTGTCTAATTTAGCTTATCATGAGTTTGCTTCAAAGTACAAGCTGGAATGTTGGGGAGTGGTAGGAGGTTTCTGAATAGCATATATATTGTATGGTAAAGAGAAGAATTTGGAGGAACACTAGGGTGACACCATTTCTTGAACTCCTTATGTGCCAAGGCATCGTTTCAGAGAGTTAAATTAACTTTCTACTTTATTACTCACACCAAACTCAACAAATAGATACTACTACATCTATTTATTTATTTTAAAAATTGATAAGGCAGGGCCTGTAGCTCAAAGGAGTAGGGTGCTGGCCCCATATACCAGAGGTGGCGGGTTCAAACCCAGCCCAGGTCAAAAACTGCAAAAAAAAAAAAAAGAAAAAAAATTGACATCATTCAGCTGGTAAAGGATGTCACAGATACATCATCTTTCCAAATCTGTGATTCTTTTATCCATTTTAATTCCTTTCTCCCTTCTTTCTGCTTCATATTTCCTTACACCCTTCTCAATATAAGAGAATTGCTGGCTTATACAGCTTTGTATCAGCTAAAATACTAATTTCGTAACTAAATTCTCATTAATGTTATACCATATCTTTGTTAAAGTACTTCCTCTGTGGGCGGTGCCTGTGGCTCAGTGAGCAGGGCGCCGGCCCCATATACCGAGGGTGGCGGGTTCAAACCCAGCCCCGGCCAAACTGCAACAAAAAGATAGCTGGGCGTTGTGGCGGGCGCCTGTAGTCCCAGCTGCTCGGGAGGCTGAGGCAGGAGAATCGCCTAAGCCCAGGAGTTGGAGGTTGCTGTGAGCTGTGTGACGCCACGGCACTCTACCGAGGGCAATAAAGTGAAACTCTGTCTCTACAAAAAAAAAAAAAAAAAAAAGTACTTCCTCTGGTAAAGCAAAGTGTGCATGATATTTTGTGCCTATAAGTGATTACCTTATAAAACACAAAGTTTGGTTATATACTGTTCATCTCAACTTTATATGTGTATTTTTAATTTTCATATGTGTATTCATTTGCAACAGACAATACAGGAAATAAGCTAAAAGTGTAAATCATTAAGAAAAAGATGATATATTAAGAAATGTGAAAATATGCTATGCATTTGATTTTTAAGGCCAGGCCTACTGGCTCACACCTATAACCCCAGCACTTTGCAGGTAGAGGAGGGAGTATGGCTTGAGGTCATGAGTTCAAGACCGGTCAGTCCAGGCAACACAGACCCCATTTCTATTTAAAAAAATAAAAAATGACATTTAAGTAAGCTTTTAAAGATTTATCTGTAACTATTAACTCTTTAATATTCATCTCAAATTTAAAGTTCCTAACAATTGCTCATTCCTTTCCCCTTCCCCAAAACATGTTTTACTTACTTTTCTGACTCAGCTAATTCTGATCTAATTGATCAATAAATAGTTTTAATTTAGTCATCAAATATGAAAATTAGTATAATATATCAGATGTTCTTAAACCACTCCTTTAAAGAACTACTCAATGTGTCAGCATTTAGAAGGTCACATCCTTTCCACAAATATAAATAAAATTCAGATTCAGAATTAGCATTGTGTAAGTGTGATGTGACCTCTGTTAAAAAAGAGAGACAAAAGGAAGGAGATAAAAGTTTAATCTCAACTCTATGGTAACATATAAGCCTTAGGAAAACGTTTGAATTCTTAAACTGTGGTATTCTTACCTGAAAATTTAATTTAAACTTGCCTATTTTTGTAGAAGAACTGTTGTAACCGTTTCTATAGAATATACATTTTTTGTTGCCATTCTCATCATTTTTAAGTGCACAAGGTACAGAACAGTAGTAACCATCGCATATTGTTGTATGACAGATCTCTGACATATTTTTTGTCTTGCAAAACTGAAGCTCTCATCTAAACCCTTTGAACAACCACTCTTATTTTCCCTGGCCCCCCTTACCCTGACCACAGTCCACTTTCTGCTTCTGTGAGTTTCTCTACTTTAGACGCAGCGTGCATGTAAATGGAACCACGCAGCATGTCTTTTTGTCACTGGCTTATTTCACTTAGCATAATGCCCTCCATGTTGTAGCATATGACAGTATTTCCTTCTTTTTTAAGGATAAATAATAGTCCACTCTAGGTATACACCATGTTTTCTTTATTCAATCATCCCTCTATGAATATCTAGGCTGAATGTGAATAATTGCTACTGTGAATAACACCGCAGTAAATACGTGTGCAAATATTTCCTTGGCTCCTTGTCAATTCTTTCAGACATTACTGGGGTTTGAACATTTGTGCTCTCCCAAACTAATTTTGAAATGTAGTTACCATTGTAATTATTTAACAGGTGGGACCTTTCACAGGTGATTAGGCCATGAGGGCTCTGCCCTCATGTGTGATTAGCGCTGCTATCATGTGAACGGGTTCCTTATAAAGAAAGGCTTTGGCTCCCTTTTCTCTCTCCTCCCTCTCTCCCACTCCTAACACTCTCCAGCAGGGAATGACATAGCAAGCACACCCTCGCCAGGTGCCAGCACCTTGATCCTGGACTTCCTCACCTCCAGAACTGAGAAATAATTTTCTGTTCATGAAACTTGCCAAATTACAGACAGCAGAACCAGATGAACTGAGACAGACATACACCAGAAGGGGTGATTACTAGATCATATGGTAATTTAAATTTGGGGGGAAACTTTCCTATTGTTTTCCATGGCACCATTTTAAGAGTGGTGGAATAGCATCCCCACCAGAGTGCTCAGGGTTCCAACTTCTCCACATCCTCGCTAGCACTCCTTACTTTCTTTTCTTTTTTTGCTATTGGCCATCCTAACTAGTGTAAATGGAAGCTTAATTGTGGGTTTGATTTTCATTTCCTTATAACAGTGATGTTGAGTTTCTTTTCATATGTTTGTCAGCTATTGGTACAGCTTCTTAGGAGAAATATCTATTCAAATGCTTTACCCATTTTTTTCTATTAGGTTATTTGTTTCTTATTGTCGTTGAGTTTTAGGAATTCTTCATATATTCTGGATATTAACCCCTTATCAAATACATGCTTTGCAAATATTTTCTATTTCATAGGTTTCTTTTTCACTCTGATTATCTACTTTGCTGTGCAGAAGTTTTTAAGTTTGATGTATTTCCATTCATCTATTTTTGCTCATGTTGCCTGTGGTTTTAGTGCCATATTCAAGAAACTATTGCCAAATCTAACATCAAAAGCTTTTCCCATGTTTTTTCTAGTTTTACAGTTTCAGGTCTTCATCCATTTTGTGTAAATTTTTGTATAAAGGCCCATCTTCGTTCTTTTGCATGTGGATATTTTGTTTTCTTAATTTCATGTATAGACAAGACTATCCTTTCCCCATCGTGCAATCTGGCATCCTTGTTGAAGACATATGAACAAGGCTTATTTCTAGGCTTCCTATTCTGTTCCATTAGTCTCTATTTATCTTTTTTATGTATATGTCTTTTTAAAACTAATACTGTATTGTATTGACTATGGTAACTTTGTAATATGTTTTGAAATCAGTAAGTGTTGGATGTGAGGGCAATTGCAACATCTGTCACCCCAGTGATTGCCAGAGTTGAAATCGGAAGTGTTGAGCTTTCAGCTTTGTTTTCTCTCAGGATTGTTTGGCTTCTAGGATATATATTTTATAATCCTCTTTTCATCCTAGTGACTCTGTGCCATCCATATTCGTTCTCTCTCTGGATCTGTCCCGAGCAACAAGTCACATGCCTTTTACCAAGCTGGTGAAATTAGGGGTAAAAGCTATAGTTTAGAAAAGTATGGAATTGTTTTTCTCATAAAGCCAATTGGCTCAACTCACATAGTCTAAAAGTACTCTGATCAATTAAATTCATCCACCTCAATTTCATGTTTTATAGTCAGAGCTGATAGGAAACAACTTAATATTCTAAATATCATAATTTGAGTCCAGGAACAAAACCAACTCATCACTCTCAAAACCCAGCTAATGTTGAAACTGGAGCCTACGTCAGTGTTATACAGCAGCTGAAATAGCACAAGAAATGAATTCCACATGAAAAAAGCAGGAAACAATCAGTGACGGTGAATTTCACTTGACCCTGTTTTATTTCATTTTTCTGGAGAAACGTATGAACTTGTTTGTCAGGTAGAAGATGAGTTGCAAACAGTGATCTTATTTATGTGCTGAACTTTCTGATTAGAAAGGTTTGCAACTGATTTCCTATGTTTTAATAATGAAACAAAACTTAAGTCAAATTAGTGATTGGTTAATTTATACAAAGTTAAAGTTTTCTGAATTCTTAATTACAGTAATATTCTAGAAATAGACTTAACACTTTGCCAATTTAAATGAAAGTGTTATAATCAGTTAAATGTGGTATTGGTCCCCATCTCCATACACTTTTATATTCCTAGCAAAGGAACAATATTATTTGCTTCTATATCAAAAAACCAACTTTCAGGTATTCTTTTGTTCATCGAAGGCAACTTCAGTTCTCTAGATGCTAATATTTGTTTTAGAAAAGGAAAAAAATAATAGTTGGGCCAAAGTACTCCTCTTTTTGCATGGGTGTCTTCATTCAAATATTAAAGAATGAGTAAAGGATGTATTGTTTGCGTTACGTTGTGCATCAGCAGGTACCTGAGTCAGAGGAGGGTCTTGGCTTATGTCTATGGTTTATGTCTATAGTGTCTTGTTTTTATCAGATTTACACACCAGTGATGATGAACTTGATGTTCGGTGTAAAGCATCATGTTCTTTTTGAGCACGGACTGCAATGCAAGCCGTGCTCAATTGTCAGCCATCCAAATGAGACTGGATGAGACTGTGAGAAAGGCAGGATCAGTTCATTGGCATAGCCAGAAAAGCATTTGGCTGTCAGGATAAAAAAATGAGCACTCTCAGCATTAGTCGTTCATTAAGAAAATCTAAAATTTGTGTATAATCTCAGTAAAGTGTTCAGTAAAGAATTTTTTACAAGATATGCCAAATAAGTAAAAGATACCACACAAAATTAACTTTAAGAAAAAAAAGCATTATTAGATGGTTTCTAAGAAAACGAACAAAAAAAATGAACCAATGGACTGATTCAAGTATCCATTATGAACTGTGATTCTTTTCATTTTTATACTATTGGTTGTATAATTTTATACAAATTGTTTTTTTTTTTACTTTTTAAATGCGATTAATTTCTAGTAGGTCTAGAATTTTTCTTGTCAGAAGTGATACTTCATTCAAGCTCTTTGCACTAACTTAGATGATCAAGCTTCTATGATTCTACATGCTTTCTCAATTTTTGAGCACATGCATTAAGATTATTTGAAGTCTTAGTTTCCTCCTGTCATGTAACATGCCAAGACGGCACGGGTCCAAGGAATAAGACCTTATTCTAATTGCCTAAATGTTTACATGACTAGAAAACTATCATGGATGTGCTATCAAATCTTTAGGTAACTAATTTTTTAAAATTTATATTTAACCAAATACTATATATTTTGTTGTTAAATTTCCATATCATTTAAGCATTTTTTAAAGGAAGAAAAGAAATTTGGACACTGAATCAGCAGCACCATTTTAGTATAAGATAGCTGCTACATTTTGTACTAGTCCATGAGCCTGGGAAATCTAAAATATTTTGACATAACAAACACCAAAGGCTCCAGAGTTAATTTTTTATTGTCATACAACAAATTAATAACATGGGGTGAGAACACAGTTTAGAGGCAAGCCTAGGCTATAAGTCTTCCAAAGAACTAGTGCCTCAGCTGATTTTGAGAAATACAAGTTAAATTAATGCATCATTTCCAAATCCATTACTCAAGATGATGATTATTTTGTATCTGGGAAATCTTAGATGATTAGGGCAGCACAAAAATAATAAAACACACTTAAAAAAAAAAAGGAATACCCCAAACATTAGCCATAACTTTCATTATCATTAAATTGTATTTGTGAGCATCGGGCTATTTTTGCTCAAGATGTTACTATACACCAGGTTCCATTCATTTAGGCTTCTTATGGATGTTGCTTTTGGTAAGTTGTTCTGTGTATGACCAGGAATGAGATGAGAGGTAAGGAAGGTGTTCTTACTGCCCTGAGACCAACATGGCTCAACTTTAAAAATACATTACATTCCAAATCTAAAAAGGCTTAGATGTATATAAAACTATAAAGGCATGAAGCCTGGAGATAATGGCAATAATATTTCCTTCTTTTGTCAAAAACAACTTTAAAATAAAATATTCATTTAGATTTTATGATAGAAATATACTAACTATAGTTCTATAGTAAAATAAAATGCTAATACCAAATCTGGTAGGGTTTTATATAGATTTATAATAAAATAAAAATGCTATTGGAGTTCAGCTATATTTACAAAGGTTCCACATATATATGCAAATAAATGTCAATATTAATGATAAAATCTTAGGGGTTAAAAGAGGCACATTTCCTCCAACCTACCTTCATATATTCAAAATCCCAAGATGGGTTTTCATAAGCAACATTTAGATTTGTGAGGGAAAAAACTGAATATTTCTATACCTATTCTCCTTCCTTTCCAGCTTTAGGAGAGGTGGCAGCACATAACATCTGAAGTGCAAACCACAGCGGTGAGACCTTCTCCTATCCACGTCACTCACACACTCACGCTGCAACAGGTCAGATCTTTGAGCAGAGTAACGTACTTTTGTGAATAAGTACTGCGTAAAAGTGATCCTCTTCACACAAACACCCACACATCCAGAGGTTATATATATGTCTCCTGGAAGTCGCATTTTAACTATCCTATGTAACAGATAACCAAAAGTACTTTTACGCCACAACCGCTGATCACGGTTAACCAATGAAGGCTTCTATATGTCCAGTAACACACACACAAAAAAACGATGAAAGAACGAAAGGAGGAAAACATAATCCAGTGATTGTGAAAAGCGAAGAAATTCAAGATACACAAATACCTTGAATTTTAATATACCAAAAAGATAGTAATTACAAAAGGATATCTAAACCTACTTACCTCAATGAATTTCCCTTAAAATTATTTAGCCTAATAATTAATGACTAATTCTGAATGACTTAGACTTCATGGGCACCTGATAGATTGACCTTTTCCTGGGAAAGAATCCAAGTCAACATCTTTCACAGCAGGAAACAGGAGAGACATTTCCAAGTGGGTACCTGCACCTCAGCTTCCCTATAAGACACTTCCTACAGGACTGTCTGTTTATATCTGTTTATAATTTGTCCATCAAACCTAAAAAAAAAAAAAGATCTCACTTTTGTCATTACTAAGTGACTTAAAAGATGTAGTACACAACATGCTAGTATTTTTTGAAACTATAAATAACCATAGTTTGGATAAAAATTTTCAGCCGTACAAATGGGAGGGCTGTCTGGAAAGTATCCAGCCAGGCAATACAAAAAACAGTGGCTGGTTACTTTCTGGACAGCCCTCGTACACGTCTAAGGATTCGTTATTGTTCCAGCCCTTTGATAGAAAAGGATGATGTACGTGTAATACCAGCAAGTGCTTCATTTTCTAAAGATTTTCTTGTCTATAAGCTTCATCAGGCCAGCACCTCTCCCTTGTCAGTTTACTCCAGGACAACACCATGGTTTCAGGGATAATTTCCCCAGCAGCCCCGTGAACTGTGATGCACTGAGATTACACAAAATTGGTATTTGGATTCCCTTCAAATCTCACATTTGGCACATCATCAGGAGATAAGCACCCTGTATAGAGAGGGCAGTACCCAAGGAATAAGCAGGACAACGTTTAAAGAATACACACCACCAAATCTCACAGCGATCCTTTCATATCCAAATGTAGGAAGCAAACCATCATGTTACACTGAAAACACTTCAGATCAAAAACGATATTGTTGAAACAAATGACTTGAGAAAAAAGACGAAAATTTTTTATAAAATACAGTCTATAATTTCAGATATAAAGTGCTATATATGGCCCTGGTTAGATAACTTCTAAACTACAATTCTAGGATTTATATATATATATATATATATATATATTTTTTTTTTTTTTTTTTGTAGAGACAGAGTCTCACTTTATGGCCCTCGGTAGAGTGCCGTGGCCTCACACAGCTCACAGCAACCTCCAACTCCTGGGCTTAAGCGATTCTCTTGCCTCAGCCTCCCAAGTAGCTGGGACTACAGGCACCAACCACAACGCCCGGCTAAGGATTTATATTTTAAAAGTTATCTCTGACGAGTTTCAAATTCAATATTTTACAATTTTTTTTACCCCTACTGGTAAAATAGGATTTTATTAGACAAAAAGGAATACAGATGGAGTAAGAAGTACCAGAGCTTCTGGCTATTTTACAGAGTTTAAATGTCTGTATTGAATCTTTATGTTTCCTTTTAACACTGGATGGGATTGGACACGAATCTAATTCTAAATTGAGATTACTAAAGTCAAGAACTGTGTCACAGATAACCTTTCTCAACTTATTAGAACCAATAACTTCCTTAAAATTAGACTTCATCTCTTTGGAATAGGTTCCAATTAGAGAGGTTCATAATTTCAACTTCATATTATTTTTTTCTGTTTCTTCCATTCTTC
Organism: Nycticebus coucang; assembly: GCF_027406575.1. NCBI lineage: Eukaryota > Metazoa > Chordata > Mammalia > Primates > Lorisidae > Nycticebus > Nycticebus coucang. The sequence continues at coordinate 46,644,315 of NC_069780.1, forward strand.
TCCTTTATTTCGACATCACTATTACATTGTATCATACTGACTCCCCTGACAAGCTGTTCATTGTATGCTGTTGTCACGTGTATCACTGAAATATAACCTAAAGGAAGAAATTATGCTTCTTGCTTCGATTTCCTTTAAACATCAGTAACAATTTTAGTCATAACAACTGCCAGGTTTGTATTTTTTTATTCTGGATTCCTAATTATATGGGATGATTGAGGGTAATTCAGAAGTGTTTCAGAATCACCTACTGCCAAGATTCTGGAAAATGTCTTTTACAAAACTGAATGTTAATGCTCTGAGGACTCTATTCTATCTGCAGAACATGCTCTGCGTTTTTATGAAATGGAAGGGTAAAGGATATACGTTCATCATAGCTGATGTGGTAGTATTCTGCCCCTCAGTCAACAAGCATGGGGAACCTATTCTAGTTTTAGTTATATATATATATATTTGTATATTGTTGCTTTCTAAATATGAACAGTGTAAACTCAGGAGGGGCAGCCAGATGAATATTTAAATGTTACGGCCATTTTTATGTAGATCTTATAAAAGTATTCCAGACCATGAATGTCTGTATCTGACTAATGAGTGAAAATAATGTTCCCTAAGAATTCTCTAAAATGAGCAATGTTTTAGATCTCAAATCTCTTGATTTTTAACTTGTTCGTTGTATGGTCTGTTTTATAGCAAGTATTTATTCCAAAATAAATATGCTTGGGACTTTGATAACTCTTGCTTTTACCCTTACTTGTAAAGAAATAGTGGGAGATCTTGATTTCTTTCTACTTACATTAGTAACCACCTGCAATAATTAGCATTTGTAAGCACATGCACACATGCGCACACACACGCACACACACACAGTAACAATAAAATAAAAGGCCTACTAGTGGAGTATGTTAATAAACTTCATTACAGAGAAATGACCAAGAGTCTTGATTCCTTTTTCCATTTTTATAAGACACCACACATGGTATTCTGCAAGGCTATGGAATAGTTTGTTTTTTTCCATTTGTACCACTTCTGTTCTTCATCTTCTTCTTTTTTTTATTTTGAATATGCATCTGCAGGGTCTGAAGGTAGGCAAATAAGGACCATGAAGCCAGTAAGTTACCTTTGGCTACTTCTGTTATGCTGATCAGGTGAGAACAATCTGGGATTCCTATTAGAAGCCTTTCTGAATGGTTTGGTTCCGTTGCAGCTCCCACTAGCTGTCAGCTACCCCGTGGATATTGTCCATGTGCACTTTGAGGTAGTCGTTCCTTGTAAACTTCTTATGGCAAAACTGGCATTCTGCCAGGGGACGATTGGGATTATGAGTCATCTTGTGTCGGATCAGCATTTTCTTCAGGCTAAAAGCCAAGTCACAAACCTAGAAAAGATCCAAAGATACCAACTATATTACAGGGAAAAACCTGAAAATACACCCACTTATTATTCAAATTTATTCAAATAGTATGTATTATTCAAATTTCTCCTATCAAGTATGTAGTAACAGGCATAAAAACAAAAACTGCCCTTGGAATAAACAGGATTTAACGCCCAAAGTAATGGGCAAAGAAAATTAATTACTGTTCCCACACGTTACCTGCATTTATTTAATTCGTGTCCTCTCCACCCCAACCATTCTCCTCTCTCCACAGCTGCTGGATTTGAACATTCCTAGAGAAACCACTCCCTGGGAACTGTAACTTTCTTACCATGATGGAGTTATTCGCCATTTGACATCAAACCTTTCAAGCAAAATCTTTTATGGTCTAGATGAAATTCTTTCATGTGGCATAAATGGCACAAGACATTTCTCCCCAATGATTGTTTCAATTCAGTCCCACTTTTATAGTAAAAGGTTAACATTGCCTTAAACATTGCAAACTGAAATTTATCACCCTACTATTCCACTTCTTATTTTTGTTATCTATACTTCGTTTAGCTAAAGAATGTAACGAGTTGACATCGTACAAGCTGTGCCATATCTGCACCTGGCCCAACCTACATCAAACAGCCCAGTAATTTAAAATATTAAATTAACATGAAAGATGTAAGGCATAAACTATCCAAGTGAGAAAAGACAATGAAATGGAATTCACAATTTGATGTTATTCACACCAATTCCATTTGCATGTAATTCTTCAAAAGCACATCCATTTAAAGTAGGGCATGCTTAAATAATGTGAAAACACCATGAAAAACATAATGAATATAATGAGAGGAAATGAATTGTAAAAATACAGTAAGGAAAGCTACAATTCTAAATGAGGTGAGGTTTGTGAAAATACGAAAGCACATGAAAAATTTACTCTGTCTCTCTTTATAAAGGAAAGAGAATATATATTCATAGCAACAAAAAAACTCAGAAAGGCACAGGCCCTAATTTGGCAAGGAGGTCGAGAGTAAGCAGATATAATGCATTTGATTTACACATAAGTAGGAGCACAGTGTGGTAGGAAGAAAATAAGCTTTAAAGTTAGTCCACTTACCAAGGAAGTCTGCTTTGACCTCCCAGTTTAAAACTGAAACCTGCCATCCTCTCTGGGTCCTCTCTACTTTGCTCAAATTTACTTTTTACACAGTATTTGTCACCGTCTGACTCACTGCAGTTAATTACCTACTCTGCTGTTTACTGTGTGTCTTGGCTTCCAGCTCTGTGAGAGTCTGTGGAGGCAGCTACTTATGTGTTCTAAGGGCTAAGACAATCCACGGAGTAAGCACCAAAGAAGTATTTGTTGAATGAACTTGGGTTTGAATTCTGATTCTAACACTCACTAGGAAAGTTTAAATGAACAAAGTATCCCTTTCAACTTTAGTTCTCTAACCTATAAAACAGGAAATAATAATGATAGTTTCCTTACAGGATTATTAAGCTTAAATAATCCATATAAATGGGTGTTGTATTGAAGACACGTAAATGTTAGTGCCTATTTTTTTCTCTTTCATCTTTTTTAACAAGATACACGATCAAGATCAAACAGTTTGTAAGAAATAAAGTAATGTTAACAGAGGGAGCCAAAAGCACCAGAGGTGGAATAGAGAGAAAACAGTTATTTTGAAGAGTGGCAGTCCCCTGGAATATCCAAGTGATTTTGTAAGCAAATGAGATAATTCCCCAAAACGAACACAATGCATCCACTTAGTTTCAGAAAATGACATTTTTCTTTTGGAATAGTTTGTAAGTATATGCTTTGTAATCATAATTTAAAAACAGACTAAATACCTTTAAAGCAACTGAAAAACAAATCTGAGTCCATATAGTAAAAAATCAGAGGAAAAAAAGAAAGACTCGGGAAATTAGAAATAGCACAAAATATGATAACAGACTATAAAAATATATGAATTATGATACTGACATAAGAGAATTAAATATCCTTATTAACAGATTAGACTCTGAAATTCATGTAGGAAGAAAAATGCAAACAGATTAACATATTTAAGGAATACATATACCAAAAAATCACACACAGACACACAAACACAACTTTTAAAGGAAGGTCAGAATGTACATAAATGTGATGTTGATAAAGTGTAACTGGTACCAAGTAGAAATCCCTCAAAAGCATCCGGGGCAGAGAGAGGCAGACAGCCTTTGAAGAACCCAGTGTACCACCTGTCTGAGGATCTTCTTGTCAACAATTTATGTGCAGGATGCTTGCACAGAGTTCTTCATAGAAGTAAAATGTTACAACTGATTTACTTGCCCAAAGTTAGTGGGAATATTCATTTTGATATATTCACATACAGAAATATTTTTCAGCTGTTAAAAAAGATCACATTTTTAAAAATATTTAAAGGCAAGATAAAAATATAAAGGGGAGAAGAATAATAAGATCAATGCGATTCAGTTTACAATATTGAAATAAAAAGTTTAACAGTATATGAACAAATAAATATATGAGAGAAATGTTAATAGATTAATATTAATTGACATCAACTGGGAAACTGGGGGTCTTTTTGGTTTCTATTATTTCCTCATTCTTCAGAAATTAAAATGTAAACTTTTATTATCAGAAAGAAAATATTATTTTGGAATGAAAAAATATGGTTTAACTGAGTAATAGTTCTAGATGCTCACCTCTCATTCAGCAACAAGCCTGCCCACACCAGACTTCTACCTTTCATATTTTAACTCTCCAAATAGCTCTCTAAAGGTTACCTATAGCCTCCACACTGCTAAATCCAATGGGTCCCCTTGAGCTCCCATTCAATACGAATTCTCAGCATCATTTGACATACTTAGCCATATCCCGCTTCCTTTTCCATTGGGATTTCCATAATGACCTGCTCTCCATCCTGACCTTGAAGTTTAGCTCAGTGCCTGATCCTTAGCCCTCTTCTCCATTCACTTTGTATCAATCTCCCCAGGTGATGTGAATCATATTCATGCATTTTGTTATCATTTATAGAGATCACTAGCAAATAATACCTCTAATCCAGTTCTTTTTTCTGATCTCTACAGTGGAATATTTACCTGCCCCCTCGGGTAGCTCACTGGTACTCCAAACACAATATGTCTGAAAGTGATCCTAACACAGGATCTTCAACTCCCAAATCTAATTTTCAAAAAAAAAAAAGAAAAAATGGTTCCACCATCCATCTGGGTCTTGCTGCAAACCTGGCCGTCAGCCTTGACCCAAGGTCTCTCTCCTTCACGTCCATCTCTTCCAATCAATTGCAAAGTTCTAGTATTTCTTTCTCATACACATTTCTTGAAGACATTTAGTCATCTCCATTTCCATTGCTACCACCTGAGTGAAAGTCATTAACTGCTTGGGATTAGTACATATTTACTAAAAAGAAAATGTTTTAGCATGCATCTGTATTGTCAGTATTTTTAAATAAAATATATCCATACTCTCCTGTATTTATACATTACATTTTAAAAATAGATAAAACTACTGTATTTTTAATGTTAAAAGAGTAATTAGGGCATATTTTCACTAGGCATTTTTTAATATAGGATATAGATTTAGGGTCAGAGTCATCTTTAACAAAAAGTATAGGCAAATACCCATTTCAGATGTCCCCTTGATAATTTCAATTTGGGGGCTTACTTCTTACTATGTATGATGATGTCACTATATTTTATCTCAAATTGTTGGTAACTACCCTGTTTCCCCAAAAATAAGACATCCTCCGAAAATAAGACCTACTTACAGGAAAGATAACACCTAGCGCATCTTTGGGAGCACACCTTAAAATAAGACACTGTCTTATTTTCGGGAAAACAGGGTAGTAGTATTAACTCTGCTGCTTTCTTTTTGTTACCCTTTGTTGTATTATTAATATTATTTTTGATTTATGGTTTCTGTACAGGAAAACATTGATGTATGGTTTCCGGCCACTTATTTTGTAAGGATTACTTTAATTAAAAATAGGTAATAGAATCCACATCTTCATTAACCAAGAATGCAGAAACTGCAATCCTGACATGTACTGAAACAAACAGGGGACTAAAAGCCAACCAGCATCACCAGGAATTGCCACTCTTCCCTCTGACCACACTCAGCACTGACCTCAGAAGAGCCCAGTGAGGTCACCAAAGTCAAGCCCTCTATTTAACAATACTGAAGTTAACCGTGTTCTTATTTTTAAAATACAACGCACAGAGGAATCAAAGTTGTAATCTTTCCTTCCCAGATCCCAGTGGATGTCATGTATGCTTCCTGGGATGTGCACCTTCTCACTCAGAAAACGAAAGCCGGGATTGCTGCCATAGCCCACGTCAGTCATTCTCAGATAGGGGTGGTACAACCTTCTTTCCCTGCAGGAAATGTTTGGAATTCTAGGAGATGTTTCATTGTTCTGACAAATGGAAGTTGTTATGCTACTTACATACTGCACAGTAGCATGGGTGCAAACACCCTGTAAGATGGGGGACACATTCACACATGCCACATGTGACCTGTTGCTCCACGCTACCTGAATCTCCCTGTGTTAATCCTCATCCACTCTAGTCCATGCTCTACACAACAGTTTGAAGCATTCTTGAAAACACAAATGTCACACTGTCACCTAAAAATTCTTCCCTGGTTCCTGACTGCTTGAAGGGTGATCAAAAATTTCCAGCCAAACTCAACAGCCTCGTGCAGGCTCCGGAGCACACCGCTGTCTTCCTGCCTCAGCACCTGCTCACTTCTCTTCACCCGGCTTCCTTCTGCTCACACCTCAGGAAGCCTGTGTCAGCGGTCTGCCAATTGATATCCTCTGTTAAATACTCTTATAGCAGCTTTTACTTTTCCTGCACAACACTTTCCTCATGTGTAATTCATTATTGTGTGATTCTTTTGTCTGTTGCTTACTAGCCTAATGAACATGAGGGCAAGAGTAGTCACTCCACAAATTTGCTGAATTAAAGGAAGAAATAATCGTTGGTAGATAGATGGATACACCAGTAAATAAATTAAATCTCTATGGCAATATAAATAATACTCCAAAGTCGGTGGAATACTTCCAGAGAAATTAAAGAAGGTATCTATAAAGAGCATTTTCAAGTCAAAGAAATGGTAATTGTTTTCATAAGTATATTAAAATTCTTGATCACAAATAAGATAGATTTAAGACTTATCGCTCATATATTTCTCTGACTCCTTCTCCAAATCCAATGTCAAAATGAACAATTGATATCAAATTCTTCAATGGGTTCCTAATGAAATTAGATTCAAGATACATTACTTAATGTCACTGCAAGGTACAATCTCTCTCTGATTTCACCTTGCACCTCTGCCTCCCCAAGCTCCCGCTGCACCTGCCTTCTCCTTCCCCTGCCCCCATTTCCACTGCAGCCTCAGTCTATGCTATTCCTCTTCCTGAAATGCTCTTTTCCCATGAGGACTCTTCTCATCTTTTAGGCTACTTAGAGGCACTTTCAAAAAAAATGCTTCCCTAACTACTCATTCATAGCCTCATGGCTTCTTTTTTCTTCCCTTTCTTATATTTATCACAAATTGTAATCAGATGTTTATTCATGTTTATTTGACTAATGTTATGCACCACCAGAACACGAGTTCTACGAGGGCTCGGACATGGCATTTTGTCCACTGTTCCATCCCAGCATTCGGCACGGGGTCTAGGCTTGAGAACTAACATACTGTTTTAATTAGGAGCCAGGAACCATTCCTAGTAATTTCTGAATATCAACTTGTTTAATCCTCACAACCACCTTTTAAAAATAGGTATTAGTGTTATTATTATCTCTATTTCACAGAAGAAAATGGAGAAACAAAAGGTTAACCAGGTTTCTCAAGTTCAAAATCTAAGAAGACAGTCTCAAGATCTAAACCTAGACTGTCTGGGTTCACAGTCTATACTACCTCCCAAGGGCCAACTCTTAATAAAGGATCTTACTTCTAACAGAGATATGTGAGCTGACTGCACGTTTTCCATTTGCCTGGCTGACACCAGTTTAAAAAATAAAAACCACTTTGAAAATATAAAGAAGGTTCTCAAACAGTTTAGCTCACCAGTGTGGTGGAAGGGATACAAAGTACAAGTCCATTTACACAGTCACTATGGGAAAATTATAGTGATGGCAAGCTGGAGAAAATGGAAAGGAAGCTGAGCAAGATGCTGAAATCACTGATAATGGCTCTAAATTAAGGAAGTCCTAGGAGCTCCACAGAGGAGAGGGGATGGGAACCATCCATCGGATTGTTGAATGAGAGCCAGGGTAAAGGATTAAATGTCAGCAGAGAATACTGATGTCACGGTTGTAAAACCGACTACCTGACAGTCAAAGCTGTGTGTTCATGAACTTAAATGCAGTCATTAAAAAGATTCCAAATGATGATCTGTATAAATCAGCCAAATGCAAGAACATTTATAGCTATTTTAAAAATAGGGAAGAAAGAGCTCAAACAGTGCAACTGGGATGCTTCCTTTTCTTTCTTTCCACCTGCAATTCTTATCCAATCCTTCACCCTATTCCAATTGAGTATTAATTCACATGTGGAAAAATGGAAAAACATTTATTCTTGCTATAGCCTGAAGGCAAGCTGATTTGGTTTTAAAATGAAATGAAACAAGCAATTTAACAGAAGTACCTTCAGAGATAGGAATTAGACATTCCGTCCACACATCTTCAGTTAACAAATACTTATCACATAAAATGTGCCTATCACTTTGGTTAGAAACAAAATGTCAAAGAACACTCTGTACTGCCCTTGGGAAGTCCACAGTGTAAGGAGTAACGTGAAATACCACGAACTCTGTGCTAGGAGAGGCACAGAGGAGAGTACAAACAGCAGCCTGCGGAGAAGAGAGAAGACTTTAGGGAAGAAGTGGAGTAAGACCTCGATCTGGATGATACACAGGCCTTCATCATGTCCTAAAATGGGGAATAATATTCCAGGGATAGGGAAGAGGATACTCAGAGGTACTGAGGGTGTGACGAACATGCATCCACTGGGGGAGGTGAAAACAGTTCCCCAAAGTTGAAGATTAGACATCATTAGGGAAATACATTAAAAAGAACATAGAGTTCAAGGCTGGAAACAAACCTTGGGGATTCTTGTCATTGTAATAAGAAAGTAGAAGCATATTCTGTAAGCGGCAGTAATTCATCAATGGATTCTAAATAGAGACTAAAGTATCATTTAGTCAACAAGCTAGAGAGAATGAAATTGCAGCAAGAAAGGCCAGAACTACTGTTCCACTCCAAGAGAGAAATTTGTATGGACGTGAGCTAAGACAGCAGTTATTAATTAATTAATTCAAAATATTCATTGAATGCTCCTTATATGTCAGACACCATTCTAGGCATTAGGATGCAACAATGAATCATAAAGACAAAATCCTATTGTCATGGAGCTTATAATAGATAATAAATAAATATTTAAGTGCCAAGAAGAATAATAATATGGGTAAAGAAAGTAATGGAGAAGGGAAATGTGGTTTAGGCTGAGGAAAGAACAACTGCAAAGACGCAGGTGTATGGATCTAAAAAACCAAAAGTATGGAAGCCATAAGACCAGAGTGAGGTGGAGGGTGGTGATGAACGCAGACAGGTTGGGGTAGGAGGGTGGGAGCTGCAGATCACATAGGGCCTTTCCGATCATGGTAAGATTTTCATTTTTACTCTAAATGTACTGTACAGCAATTACAGGGTTTATACACATTTTGTGTATGTGTGTGTGTGTGCATAAAAGCTATGTATCTATGTATATATAATCTGACTCAGGGTCTAGAAAGATTTCTCTGGGTGGCAGGTTTAGGAAAGACTCTATAGTGTAAAGATAGAAGGAGAGAGATCAGTTACAAAGCTACCACAGTGTCCTAAGAGAGAGAGAAGCCCAGCAGTGTGAGAAGCATTCACACTCTCAACTTAGTTTAAAGTAGAGCTAATCTGATTTGCTGCTGAATTGGATGTCGTACATAAAAGAACAAGACGAGTGAAGGCAACAACAGGAATTCAGAGATAGTGATAGGTTTGAGAAATAAGAAAAGGCAGGAATGGGACAGAATGGAAGCTGTGTGATTATGCACTTAAAAAGATCTGGGTTTGAACTCCAGAATTCTGACTTGGGCCAGTTATAAGCTGTGGACAACAAGTGGGTAACTCAACTTCCATGAACCTGAATTGTTCCAAATACAGTGAAATACTATAACAATACCTATATAATCCTGTGTTATGGTGAAGAACAGAGATGATATATGCAAACCATGAGTTTCTGTGTTTTTCCCTCAATAGGAGTTTAACTACATGATGGCTATAATTCATGGTTTGGAGAAAAGGAGATGTCTAATATGAGGCTCAGACACGATGTCTGGGTTATCTGGAGATGGGTAGAGTTTTCTGAGAGATAGAGAACTGAAGAGGTCATGGTAAAAGATTCAGAAGGCTGGAGAGACCATTATTTCAGTTTGGAATAAGGGAGTGTGTCCTATGGGCAGGTCAAGATGTCTACCTAAAAGATCAGAAGAGAGATCTGGGCAGTAAACAGATTTCAGTCACCACCATCTGGACATTAGCTATAAGCACTTAAAGTTAAATACGTAGGCATGCTGGGGAAGTTGCAAGGCATAGGATGATGGGCCCTTGGGGTTAAAGTCATGTTGATGAGAGAAGTGGCATTTGAACAAAATTATTAAGAACTGTTTGTATGTGTGTGTCTATATGAGAACAATTGTATGCCAATGAATTAGATAACCTAGATGAAATGAACAAATTCCTAGAAACTCACAAACTACCAAAACTGCTTCAAGAAGAAATAAAAAAACCTCAACAGACCTATAGCAAACAAAGACAATGAATTAAATAAAAGAAATCCCAACAAAGCAAAATTCAGGATCAAATGGCTTCACTGATGAATTCTTTAAAGAAGCTGAACACCAATCCTTCTCTAACTCTCCTAAAAAATATAAGTAAGGAGGGAATACTTTCAAACTCATTCTGTAAGGATAGCATTCCCCTTGATACCAAAACCAGACAAAGATATTACAAAGAAAGCAAGCTACAGACCAATATCTTTTATAAATCTCAATGCAAAAATCCTCAAACAAAATAACCAAAAGACTAAAAGCATTAAAAGGATCAGTAAAACAATAGAAAAAACACAAAGCCATCTCAATTGATGCAGAAAAGTCATTTGATAACAATGCAATTCCCTACCTTGATTAAAAACAAATCAGAAAATCAGAAAGGGAGCTTCCTCAACAACTGGAACCAGACAAGGTTGTCTTCTGTCACCTTTACTATTCAACATAGTGCTAGAAGTTTTAGCCAATACAATTAGGCAAGACAAGGAAATAAAGGGAATCCAAATGGGAGCAGAGGATATCAAACTCTCCCTCTTTATTGATAACATGATCTTATACTTAGAGAATCCCAAAGACTCAATTGATCACAAGAATCCTAGAAGTCATCAAAAAATACAGTAATGTTTCAGGATATAAAATCAATGTCCACAAGTCAGTAGCTTTTGTATACACCAATAACAGTCAAGATGAGAAGCTAATTAAGGACACAACTCCCTTCACCATAGTTTCAAAGAAAATGAAATACCTAGGAATATACCTAATGAAGAAGGTGAAGGACCTCTATAAAGAAAATTATGAAATCCTCAGAAAGGAAATAGCAGAGGATTTTAACAAATGGAAGAACACACCATGCTCATGGATGGGCAGAATCAACATTGTTAAAATGTCTATACTTCCCAAAGCAATCTACCTATTCAATGCCATTCCTATCAAAATACCAACATCGTACTTTCAAGATTTGGAAAAAATGATTCTGCGTTTTGTATGGAACCAGAAAAAAACCCATATAGCTAAGGCAGTTCTTAGTAATAAAAATAAAGCTGGGGGCATCAGCATACCAGATTTTAGTCTGTACTACAAAGCCATAGTGCTCAAGACAGCATGGTACTGGCACAAAAATAGAGACATAGACACTTGGAATCGAATTGAAAACCAAGAAATGAAACTAACATCTTTAACCATCTCATCTTCAATAAACCAAACAAGAACATACCTTGGGGAAAAGACTCCCTATTCAATAAATGGTGTTGGGAGAACTGGATATCCACATGTAAAAGACTGAAACTGGACCCACACCTTTCCCCACTCACAAAAATTGATTCAAGATGGATAAAGTACTTAAATTTAAGGCATGAAACAATAAAAATCCTCAAAGAAAGCATTGGAAAAACACTGGAAGATATTGGCCTAGGGAAAGACTTAATGAAGAAGACTGCCATGGCAATTGCAACAACAAAAAAAATAAACAAATGGGACTTCATTAAACTGAAAAGCTTCTGTACAGCCAAGGAGACAACAACCAAAGCAAAGAGACAACCCACACAATGGGAAAGGATATTTGCATACTTTGAATCAGACAAAAGCTTGATAACTAGGATCTATAGAGAACTCAAATTAATCCACATGAAAAAAGCCAACAATCCCATATATCAATGGGCAAGAGGCATGAATAGAACCTTCTCCAAAGAAGACAGACGAATGGCTAACAAACATATGAAAAAATGTTCATCATCCCTATCTATTAGAGAAATGCAAATCAAAACCACCCTGAGATACCATCTAACCCCAGTGAGAATGGCCCACATCACAAAATCTCAAAACTGCAGATGCTGGCATGGATGTGGAGAGAAGGGAACACTTTTACACTGCTGGTGGGACTGCAAACTAGTACAACCTTTCTGGAAGGAAGTATGGAGAAACCTCAAAGCACTCAAGCTAGACCTCCCATTCGATCCTGCAATCCCATTACTGGGCATCTACCCAGAAGGAAATAAATCCTTTTATCATAAGGACACTTGTACTAGACTGTTTATTGCAGCTCAATTTACAATTGCCAAAATGTGGAAACAGCCTAAATGCCCACCAACCCAGGAATGGATTAACAAGCTGTGGTATATGTATACCGTGGAATACTATTCAGCTATTAAAAAAAATGGAGACTTTACATCCTTCGTATTAAACTGGATGGAAGTGGAAGACATTATTCTTAGTAAAGCATCACAAGTATGGAGAAACATGAATCCTATGTACTCAATTTTGATATGAGGACAATTAACGACAATTAAGGTCATGGCGGGGGGAGGAAAAGCAGAGAGAGGGAAGGAGGGTGGGGGGTGGGGCCTTGGTGTGTGCCACACCTTCTGGGGGCACGACATGATTGCAAGAGGGACTTTACCTAACAAATGCAATCAGTGTAACCTGGCTTATTGTTGAATAAGTGAATCCCCAACAATAAAAAAAAAAAAAAAGAAGAGAATGAAAAAGAATACAAAAGAATGGCTCCCCCTACTCTAAATGGATCAAAGACCTAAAGATAAGAGCTAAAACCATAAAACTCTTAGGAAAAAAAAACAAAAGGAAAAATCTTCATGACCTTGAATTTGGCAGTGTAGTCTTAGATGTAACACTAAAAGCATGATCAGATTAAAAAAAAAAAAAAGATAAAATGGACTTCAATGACATTAAAACTTTCATGCATCAAAGGAAATTATCAAGAAAATGAAAAGAAAACCTACAGAATAGGAAAAGATATTTGGATATCACATATCTGGTAAGGGTCTACTACTCAAAATATATATATAAAAAACTCATAACAAAAAGACAGACAACACAATTTTTAAAAGGGCAAAATACTTGAATAGACATTTTTTCAGAGAAGACATACAAATGGCCAAAAAACACATGGAAAGACACTCAGCATCAGTGTTCTTAGAGGAATGTGAATCAAAACTACAATGAGGTACTTCACATCCACTATGATGGCTACGTTTAAAAAAAGAGAAAACAGTAAATGTTGGCAAAGCTGGAAAGAAACTGCAATCCTCATGCACTGCTGGTAGAAATGTAAAATCGTGCAGTTCCTGTGGAAAACAATAGGCAGTTCCCTAAGAAGGCAAACACAAAATCACTATTTGGCTCAGCAATTCCACTCTGAGGTATAAACGCTAAAGAACTAAAAACATGAACTCAAACAAATACTTGTATACGCACGTTCACCAAGCACTATTCATAACAGCCAAGGGACAGAAACCACCCAAGTGTCCATCGATCAGTGCATGGATGAAAAAAACTGTGACACATGATGCAATGGAACGACCTGCACACACATGCTGATGTGCGTGAACCTTGAAAGCATTATGCTAAATGAAAGCAACTAGTCATCAACGGTCACGTATTATAGGATTCATCTACACGAAATAGCCAGAATAGGTAAATCTACAGACATGAAAGCAGAGTGGCAGTTGCCAGCATGCGGAGGACAAGGTGACTGTTTAATGGGTTGGAGTTATATTTGGGGGTGATGAAAATGTTTTGGAGCCAGACAGCGGTAGCAGTTACACAACACTGTCAATGTACAGTCACTAAACTGTTCACTTTAAAATGATTAATTTTGACGTTATGTGCATTTTACCTCAATTAAAAAAAAATAAACACATTTCCTTGGCAGGATGACAAGGTGGATGTAATAAAAAGCAGCGACGGTCCGGGCTGTGTGCTGCTAGTGGGAATGAAAACTGAGAGGAAGCAATGGATCTGAGAGCTCTTTAAGTGGGAGAAAGTTGGTGAGGCGGGAGGAGGATGACTTCTACCCACAATGAGTAGACTGGGAGGACAAGATTTTGCAGCCAAAACAGACAGTTCTCTAATGAGCAGGGTGCATTTCAGGGAAGTTTAAGAGGCACTTAGAAAATTGGATCTCTACTCAACAGATCAGGACAGGTTGCAAATGAAGATGGGAGAGGTTTGAACATATATCATAGAAGCCAATGGGTTAGAAGCAGACAAAAAAATTGCCATGCTTATAACCTTATAGTCGTAAAAAATAACATAATGATTCAATTTACCTGCAGAAATATTCAACAAAAACATTCAGCATAAATGAAAGATGGGTTGGGCATGATGGTAGGAAGATGACCATGCAGAACTAATATTTAATGTCTGTTAAACACCAGTTATTTATACAACTTGCACAATTAAATTATCTACGTAGGTTTTGTCTTAATGAAAATGTTCCCAATAAAAGCAGCAATAAATTAAACCAACTGAAATTATTGCACTAGGGAGGCTGATTCTGCTCACTGCACAGCTTTACTTATGTACATTTCTTCCTCTACAAGTAGTTCTTTCCTTCGAGAAGTTCACTGCTGATAACGGTGTTTTTAGAGGAGGCCCACTGGGAGTACATTGTTGCATTAACCTTACCAGGGAAGTTTCATGGAAGGACAAGGAAAACATCTTGCATCTGTAAGTTCCCTTTCATATGGATTGACTGCCCCAGGCTCTATCCACTGGGACATGCTGATGGTGATAGAACTAAGTTCTTGAGTTTCCTTAAGTAGAATTCTATCCGTGTAATTTCACACATTACAACTTTAACGTTTCTTTTTACGCCGACTCCCTAGCATCTGTGTCAACTCTGTTAATTGCCAATCTCACACAAAAGAACAGTGTTGGCTGAGAAACTCATTTTTTTCACTAAATTGATCACTGCTAAGATTAATTTTACTGACAACAGTAGTAGTATTTTTCCTTTCATGAATAAAGTAATCAGCTATGTCGAATAATTCCATTTCAATTCAAGTGTCACATGCAGAAAAACTAAACAGCAACAGCACTATTTATCAAAGAAGGAGTCCACATGTATTTTGGAAATTCAGGGTTTGGCTTTAACAAAGTAAATACCCTGACTAGCCAAATGTCTGCTTTAACTGGCATTAACCTGTCAAAAATTTGGGCGGACGTATAAAAGCTGCTTTAAAGCTTCATGCATTCTAAGGTGACTGTTGCAGAAGATAAAAAGAACAAAAAGGATCACACATTTATACCTTGGAAGAACAACTCAATGGCATCAATACAGGGTGCATTATGTCTTATAAAAAATCAGAGTCTATTTGCTGTCATTAAACCAAGATGAGTAAGATGCCTAAAATGTGGTTATATGGATCATGCAATCAAAAGCTATTGACAAGACATTACCAGGCCCAGACCATCACCATATACACACACACATAAACATACACAGACACACCTCTCCTGTTATTGAGAAAGGAAAGAGAATCCAAACTCACATCACACTGAAAGGGCTTTTCTCCAGTGTGCGTCCTCTTGTGCTCATCCAGCCCACGCTTCTGGCTGAAAGCTTTGCTGCACTCTGAGCACTTGTATGGCTTCTCCTGCAATGAAAAGAGACCACCAAAAATGCCAGTCAATGAGTGAATGCAGAGAGAGCCCTCCTTAGTAAGGGGTGTATTGGAGGAGGGACACGATTTATCAAGGTCTGCAGGATGCTGCAGTAAATTCACAGGGATGCTATGAGGTATTTTAAATTTTCAGGGGAAATAGCAATAATCAACATCTGCTGGTTACCGAAAACTACTAGCTCAAGGCAGTTCAAAGTTTCACATCAGAGTCTGCTACGTTTTTCTCTAGGCTATTGCATCATTGCAAAGCTGGACTTGGAATGGCTGCTGAGAGCTAACTACTCAAATTGAACTATTAGGTAATTCCTTGTAGCCCAGAAGTGCCATAAAAATTCATTGCGACATTAAGGAATAGCAAGTACTATCCCTTTACTGAGATAACAAGAAAGTCTGAGAATCTCTCATGTACATAGTGCCAACTGTTTACTGTCTCAGAGGGATTACTACCCTGTTTCCCCGAAAATAAGACAGTGTCTTATTTTAAGGTGTGCTCCCAAAGATGTGCGAGGTCTTATTTTCAGGGGACGTCTTATCTTTCCTGTGAGTAGGTCTTATTTTCGGAGGATGTCTTATTTTCGGGGAAACCGGATATGAATGAAAACAGTGAACTAATTTCTTTACAGACTTGAAAGTAAGTTTAAAAACTAGAGCTCAACTGCAATTTATGTATTTTCATTTCTATTACCCAATCTATTTCCCTAGAGAATGTTCTTTTATAAATTCTAGATTCCTTTTTTAAAATGAGGCATTTTTTTATTATAAAAACAATAAAAACCATCTTAAGGAAAAGAAGTATCTCCAAAGGAAGAGAAACCATGTCCAAATTCCTTAGTCATCTTTTTTGACTCATGGCCTGGAGCATAGCTCATCCTTAGCTATCTTTAATATTGGAAGCTTGATCATATCACCATCTTCTTAGTCTGGATTGAATTGTGAAATAAATTAGTTAACACTGTTCCATTCAAATAGCTGGCAAGATTCTACTGAGCACATCAATAAAAAGTTCTGTACAGATTTAAGTGAACTTGCAATGAGATTTTTTTTTTCAAATATACCTTTAAAAATATTGCTATAACACTCTTTTGGATTTAGGTAGTGTATGTATTAATATATGTTTCCCATTACATTAACGAGTTGTAGCTCTGTCTTCTTAGTATTCAAAATTATAATTTTTTGCAGATCTATAAAACAGTATGTGTACTCAGACAGACATAGCTATCTCCCCCAGATAGCTTAGGAAATTACACAATCTCATTGTAGGCACCACTATTGACGGGCCCCCACTCCCATGGCAGCAGTCTCCCATCTGTTCAGGAATGGCCATTCTCCTAGATGCGCTACCTAGCATTCCCTTGCCTTCCTCCATACTTTTTATCACCTATGTATGGATGGGACCCTAAAGGCAAGTGTTACTTCACCTTTAACAGTATGTAAAATAGAACATACAGACATTCTGTAAGTACTTCCGGTGTGTTCTTTTCAGATATAGTTACTGCTCACCATTACCTTTATAAGCTTTTAGTCCTCCCTTTCATTTTGTGAGCTCCTACCCACCAATTTTTAATGCTGTGTAGTAGTACTTTCAATGGACATATACCACAATTTACGTGTATACTTTGTACATTTTTCAGTGACAAATAGGTAAGTTTGTTCCAATTATTCAGTCTTACAAATAATAATGCTCTGAATAATCTTGTATATGTAGACTTGAACACAGGTGAGGGTAATTCACTAATGAATGTACATTCACAGTGGGACTGCATCTATAACTTTTCTATGAACAGCTAAATATCTCTACAAGGTTAAATCATTTTACACTCCAATTTTTAGTGTGTTCTGGTAGTTCTATCATATTATCTTACAAATTTTGAGACTCTCACTAGTTACATGAGTGTGTACAAACTTAAAACTATTATGATATTGAAAAATAGGATCTTTTATCATTTTTTAGAATATTTATCATTTTATCATTATCAAAAAATGATAATTAAAAATTAACATTTTTTAGAATTTCAGAATATTTCAGTTACATAGTTTGCTTTTGTATAGTTTACGTCAAAGTTGTATTTGTGCATCTCATCCAGAAAGTGTGCAATGAACCCATTGTGTGTGAATTTACCCATCCTCAACCTTTGCCCCAGCCCCTTGAATTTCAGAGTTTTGCTTTCATATGATCAACTACTTCCAATTTAGTCCTGAGTACATGTGGTGTTTGTTTTTCCACTCTTGTGATACTTCCCTCAGGAGAATGGTCTCCAATTCTGCCCAGGTAATTATCAGAGATTCTAGATCACCATCTTTTTTATGGCTGAATAGTATTCATATATATCATATTTCACTGATCCATTCATGAATTGCTGGGCACTTGGGTAGTTTCCACATGTTTTGCAATTGTGAATTGTGCTGCTATAAAGATTTAAGTGCAAGAGTCTTTTTTTATAAAATGTCCTTTTTTCCTTTGGGTAAATACCTAGTAGTGAGATTGCAGGATCAAATGGTAGGACTACTTTAAGTTCTTTGAGGAATCTCCATTGCTTTTATCCCATTTGTTTCTGAAGTTTCCATAGAGGTTGCACTAGTTTGTAGATCAACAAACACATGGAAAAAAAAAATCCTATAAGTCCCTAATGATTGGTAAAATGCAAATCAAAACCACAATGAGGTATCACCTAACCCCAGTGAAAATGGCTCATGCCAGAAAGTCTTAAAGCCACAGATGCTGGGGTGGATGCAGAGAGAAAGGGACACTCTTATCATTTTGAAGTGATTTCTTATCTGTAGTAACTGTTTTTACCTTAAAATTAATGTGATTGTAATATAACTAATGAAAGTTTTTTCAATTAGTATTTACATCATATATCCACCTTTTTGCTTGTGACCTAATGTATGAGTGACTCTTGTAAACAGGATACAACTGTATTTTTTAAATCTAAGCTTGTGGTCCAAAGAGTACATTTTTTTAAGATGGCAACTTCTGGATCTCTATACTGTGACTATTTACATGCTTAAATATATTACTAGCATGTATTTTGTTCATTGCTTTTATCCCATTGGTTTCTTAAGTTTTTTCTCATATTTTTCTTGCATGTTTTAGATTGATCATTTCCACTATATTATTTTAGAAGATATAAGGTCTATTCCTATCCTTTTAGTGAATATCCTTACAATACTCCCATCTTACATGGCAGTGTGTAGCTGTACTGCATTACCATATGTTTCCTTCCTACTGAATCATATATGTCCTGTAGCATGCTCCTGCTGTCTTACATGGCAGTGTGTAGCTGTACTGTATTTCTATCTTGATTTCTTTTTTTTTTTATTGTTGGGGATTCATTGAGGGTACAGTAAGTCAGGTTACAGTGATTGCAATTGTTAGGTAAAGTCCCTCTTGCAATCATGTCTTGCCCCCATAAAATGTGACACACACCAAGGCCTCACCCCCCTCCCTCCATCCCTCTTTCTGCTTTTCCTCCTCCCCCATAACCTTAATTGTCATTAATTGTCCTCATATCAAAATTGAGTACATAGGATTCATGCTTCTCCATTCTTGTGATGCTTTACTAAGAATAATGTCTTCCACTTCCATCCAGTTAATACGAAGGATGTAAAGTCTCCATTTTTTTTAATGGCTGAATAGTATTCCATGGTATACATCTACCACAGCTTGTTAATTCATTCCTGGGTTGGTGGGCATTTAGGCTGTTTCCACATTTTGGTGATTGTAAATTGAGCTGCACTAAACAGTCTAGTACAAGTGTCCTTATGATAAAAGGATTTTTCTCCTTCTGGGTAGATGCCCAGTAATGGGATTGCAGGATCAAATGGGAGGTCTAGCTTGAGTGCTTTGAGGTTTCTCCATACTTCCTTCCAGAAAGGTTGTACTAGTTTGCAGTCCCACCAGCAGTGTAAAAGTAATGCTGGTGTTGGTTAGTTGGGGCTGCTATTGCAAAATACCATAGATTACATGGTTTATATACAATAGAAATTTACTTCTCACAGTCTGTAGAACTGGGAGACTGGTATCAGGGTGCTAGCATGGTTGGGTTCTGGTGAGGGCTGCTTTCTTGTCTGCAGACTGCCTAGCCTCATATGGCAGAATGAAAGAACTCTGGTCTCTTCAGCCCCTTATGAAGACACCAGTGCTATTCATCAGGGCTCTACCTTCATAACCTTATCATCTTCCCAAGGTCCCATCCTCCTGATACCATCACATTGGTTGTTAGCATTTCAACATCAAATGTTGGGGAGGACACAAATATTCGGTCCACTGTAATGCCAAATATGCAATCCTTATTATTTTATATAATTGGTATGGTTTGGCTTTATATACATTTGCTTTGTTATATATTTGATCTTTCAAGGATCTATTGGTGGTGAATTAACTTTATTTGTCAATTTGTTACTCATTTGTGGAACAAAAGTCTACAAGAGACATTGGATCAATCCTAGACTCCACTTTATGTCTCTTGACTTTTCCATCTTTTTGTGTTGTGTTTTATATGATTTCTTTAAAATCAGCGGATCAATTCTCTTTTTCGCTGTGAATAACTTACTGTTTAATAGCTTGTGGCTTTTAATTTCTATTGTATCTTTGATTTTTAGAAGTTTTATTTGCTTTTTTCCAATTCCATTTAATTTTTTTATGCAATCTTATTTTCACTCATGTTTATGCCTACTTAGAAATATTCTAGGCATTTGTGATGTTCTATATCTTATAAATCATTATCTTAAGTTCTAGTTCCATTCTGTTCTTTGTGGTTTGTCCTGTTTCCTTCTGTATTTCTGGGATTTAAAATCATGAGCTCAAGTTTGATGGTTTTTATATGTTAACAACCTGTGACCCTGTGACCTGTAAGTCTCTCTGGACAGTATTTGCGATTACTTCTGCCAGACTCTTTGGGATCCTATCAATCAAAGACTGGTGAGGCAGGTATTTTAAATCTGAGCTCCTAACACACTTGATGGAAGGATTGTGGTTACAAACTTTAAAGAGAATGCTTTCCCTACCAGCAATTACTCGAAAATAGTTAAGTGTCCTAAGCACCAAATTCTGCCGAAGATAGATTATTTTTAGTTCCCAATTTCTTTTTCTCTTTTGAGATAGAGTCTTACTATGCTGCCCTCGGTAGAGTGCTGTGGCATGACAGCTCACAGCAACCTCCAACTCCTGGGCTTAAGCAATTCTCTTGCCTCATCCCCCCACGTAGCTGGGACTACAGGCACCCTCCACAGCACCCAGCTATTTTTTTTGTTGTTGTAGTTGTCATTGTTGTTTAGCAGGCCTAGGCCAGGTTTGAACCCTCCAGTCCTGGTATATGTAGCCAGTGCCCTATCCAAGCACCAGGTACCGAGCTCCTAATTTCATTTTTTTTTGTGATGATTCAGTCCCTTGACACTTATGAAATTCAGTCTTTTTTAATTTTTTTTTTATTGGTAAATCATAGCTGTGTACATTAGTGCAATTGCCTGTACCCATTCTAAGATGCACCATAGATGTGGCCCCATCCATTACCCTCCCTCCACCAAAACCTCCCCCCTCCCTTCCCCTTCCTTGGCCCTTTCCCCATAGTCTTGTGCTATAGTTGGGTTATAGTCTTCATGTGAAAGCTATAATTTAGCTTCATAGTAGGGCTGAGTACATTGGATACTTTTTCTTCCATTCCTGAGATACTTTGCTAAGAATATGTTCCAGCTCCATCCATGTAAACATGAAAGAGGTAAAGTCTCCATAATATTCCATGGTATACATGTACCACAATTTGCTAGTCCATTCGTGGGTCGATGGGCATTTGGGCTTTTTCCATGACTTAACAATTATGAATTGGGCTGCAATAAACATTCTGATACAGATGTCTTTGTTCTATTGTGATTTTTGGTCTTCTGGGTATAAACCTAGTAAGGTAATTATAGGATCGAACGGCAGGTCTATTTTTAGGTCTCTAAGTGTTCTCCAAACATCCTTCCAGAAGGAACGTATTAGTGTGCATTGCCACCAGCAGTGTAGAAGTGTGCCCTTTCCTCCACGTCCACGTCAACATCTCCGGTTTTGGGATTTTGTTATGTGGGCTACTCTTACTGGGGTTAGGTGATATCTCAAAGTAGTTTTGATTTGCATTTCTCTGATGATTAAGGATGATGAGCTTTTTTTCATGTGTTTGTAGATCTTGCGTCGGTCTTCTTTAGAGAAGTTTCTCTTCAAGTCCCTTGCCCACCCTGAGACGGTGTCACGTGTTGTTTTCTTGTTAATACGTTTGACTTCTCTGTGGATTCTGGTTATTACACCATTATCGGAGGTATAACCTGCAAATATTTTCTCCCATTCTGAGGGCTGTCTGCTTGCTTTACTCACTATGTTCTTGGCTGTGCAGAAGCTTTTTAGTTTGATCAGGTCCCAGTAGTTTATTTTTGATACTGCTTCAATTGCCTGGGGAGTCCTCCTCATAAAATATTCACCCAGGCCGATTCCTTCAAGAGTTTTCCCTGCACTTTCTTCAAGTATTTTTATAGTTTCATGTCTTAAGTTTAAATCTTTTACCCAGTGAGAGTCTATCTTGGCTAATGGTGAAAGGTGTGGGTCCAGTTTCAATCTTCTACAGGTTGCCAGCCAGTTTACCCAGCACCATTAGTTAAATAGGGAATCTTTTCCCCACTGAATGTTTTTAATTGGCTTGTCAAAGATCAGATAACGGTAAGTAGCTGGATCCATCTCTTGGTTCTCTATTCTGTTCCAGACATCTACTTCTCTGCTTTTGTGCCAGTACCATGCTGTTTTGATCACTACGGATTTATAGTACAGTCTCAGGTCTGGTAGCGTGATTCCTCCTGCTTTGTTTTTATTGCTGAGTAATGTTTTGGCTATTTGAAGTTTTTTCTGATTCCATATAAAACGAAGTATTATTTTTTCAAGATCTTTAAAGTATGACAATGGAGCTTTAATAGGAATTGCATTAAAATTATATATTGCTTTGGGCAGTATGGACATTTTAACAATGTTGATTCTTCCCAGCCATGAGCATGGTACATCTGTTAACATCTTCGGCTATATCTTTTCTTAGAGTTTCATAGTTCTCTTTGTAGAGATCTTTCATGTCCTTTGTTAGGTATACTCCCAAATATTTCATCGTCTTCTACTGTGAAAGGAATAGAGTCCTTGACTGTTTGTTCGGCTTGGTTATTGTTGGTATATATAAAGGCTACAGATTTATGGGTGTTGATTTTGTAGCCTGAGACATTGCTATATTCCTTGATCACTTCTAAAAGTTTTGTAGTAGAGTCCCTAGTGTTTTCCAGGTATACGATCATATCATCTGCGAAGAGTGAAAGTTTGATCTCTTCTGACCCTATGTGGATACCCTTGATTGCCTTTTCTTCCCTAATTGCAATGGCTAAAACTTCCATTACGATGGAAGAGCAATGGAGACAATGGGCAACCTTGCCTGGTTCCTGATCTAAGTGGAAATGATTTCAATTTAACTCCATTCAATACAATATTGGCTGTGGGTTTGCTGTAGATGGCCTCTGTTAGTTTAAGAAATGTCTCTTCTATACCAATTTTCTTAAGTGCTCTGATCATGAAGGGATGCTGCATATTATCAAAAGATTTTTCTGCATCAATTGAAAGAATCATATGGTCTTTATTTTTAAGTTTGTTTATGTGTTGAATTACATTTATAGATTTACGTATATTGAACCAGCCTTGAGACCCTGGGATAAATGCCACGTGGTCGTGGTGTATAATTTTTTTGATGTGTTGTTGGATTCTGTTTGTTAGGATCTTATTGAGTATTTTACCATCTATATTCATTAGTGATATTGGTCTATAATTTTCTTTTCTTGTTGGGTCCTTCCCTGGTTTGGGGATCAAGGTGATGTTTGCTTCGTAGAATGTGCTGGGTAATATTCCTTCTTTTTCTATATTTTGGAAGAGGTTTAGTAGTATAGGTACTAGTTCTTCTTTAAAGGTTTGGTAGAATTCTGATGTAAAGCCATCTGTCCTGGGCTTTTCTATTTAGGGAGATTTTGCATAGTTGATGCTATTTCAGAACTTGATATAGGCCTGTTCAACATTTCCACTTCGTTCTGGCAAAGTCTTGGTAGGTGGCGTGCTTCCAGGTATTGGTCGATTTCTTTCAGATTTTCATATTTGTGAGAGTAGAGTTTCTTGTAGTATTCATTAAGGATTTTTTGAATTTCTGAGGGGTCTGTTGTTATTTCATCATTACCATTTTTGATTGATGAAATTAGAGATTTTTACTCTTTTTTTCCTGGTTGGGTTGGCCAAAGGTTTATCTATTTTATTGATCTTTTCAAAAAACCAGCTTTTGGATTTATTGATCTGTTATTCTTTTGTTTTCAATTTCATTAAGCTCTGCTCTGATTTTGGTGATTTCTTTTCTTCTGCTGGGTTTGGGGTTGGAGTGTTCTTCCTTCTCCAGTTGCTTGAGATGTTCCATTAAGTTATTAACTTCCTCTCTTTCCGTTTTCTTGAGGAAGGCTTGCAGTGCTATAAATTTCCCTCTTAGGACTGCCTTTGCAGTATCCCAGAGGTTCTGGTAATTCGTGTCTTGATTGTTGTTTAGTTCCAAAAATTTGGTGATTTCCTTCTTAATCTCGTCTTTTTTTTTTTTTTTTATTGTTGGGGATTCATTGAGGGTACAATAAGCCAGGTTACACTGATTCTTAATCTCGTCTATAACCCATCTATCCTTCAGCATAAGGTTGTTTAGCTTCCATGTTCTTGTATGGGTATGCAGGTTCCTGTTGTTATTGAGTTCAACTTTTATTCCATGATGGTCTGAGAAGATGCAAGGAATAATTTCTATTTTTTTTAAATTGCTGAGGTTAGATTTGTGGCCTAGGATGTGGTTGATTTTGGAGTATGTTCTATGGGCTGATGCGAAGAATGTGTATTCAGTTTTGTTGGGATGAAATGTTCTGTAGATGTCCATTAAGTCCAGATGTTGAATGGTTGAGTTTAAATCTAAAATTTCTTTGCTTAGCTTCTTTTTGGAAGATCTATCCAGCACTGCTAAAGGGGTGTTAAAATCTCCAACTACTATGGAAGTGGAGGAAATTGAGTTGCTCATGTCTGTTAGAGTTTCTCTTATAAATTGAGGTGCATTGTGGTTGGGTGCATAAATATTAATAATAGAGATCTCATCATATTGAGTATTACCTTTAACAAATATGAAGTGTCCATCCTTATCCTTAATTATTTTGGATAATTAAGGTTTAAAGCCTATTGCATCTGCGAACAGGATTGCAAGACCTGCTTTTTTCTGCTTTCCATTTGCCTGGAATATAGATGACCATCCCTTCACCTTGAGTCTATACTTGTCTTTTAACGTAAGATGCGATTCTTGTAGGCAGCAGATATCTGGGCTTGAGTTTTTGTATCCAGTCAGCCAACCTGTGCCTCTTTAGAGGACAGTTTAAACCATTCACATTAATTGAGAGTATTGATAAGCCTTTGGAGAGACCAGTGGACATTTTTAATCCTTTTGTGACTGTGGAAGTGGGAATTAGATCAAAATTTTCTGGGTGAGTTTACTTTTGTGGTGGAGGATCATGCTGGTCTTTACGGAGGATAGGTCTAAGAATATCCTGGAGAGCTGTTTAGTAATCACAAATTGCTTGAACATGTGAATGTCATTGAAGTATTTAATTTTTCCGTCATAAATGAAGTTCAGTTTAGCTGGGTACAGGATCCTGGGTTGAAAGTTATTTTGTTTTAGGAGATTAAAAGTCGATGACCATCCTCTTCTAGCTTGAAAGGTTTCAGCAGAGAGATCTGCAGTTATTTTGATATTCTTCCCCTTGTAATGGTTTTCTTTTGTCTGGCAGCTTTCAGAATTTTCTCCTTCATATTAACTTTAGTGAAATTGATTATGATGTGTCTGGGGGATGTCTTACTGGGTTGAGTCGTGCTGGAGTTCTGAAACTGTCTGCTATCTGAATTTTGGAATCTCTTGGCATGTCTGGAAAGTTCTCCTTCATAATCTCATGGAAAAGAGACTCTGTGAGTTGTGAAGCCACTTTGTCACTTTCGGGGATCCCTATAAGACGAATATTGGTTTTCTTCAAATTATCTGAGAGCTCTCTCAGAGAGTGGTCTGTTTTTGCTCTCCATTTCTCTTCTTCTTTGAGGGTTTGGGAGCGTTCGAAAGCTTTGTCTTCAATGTCAGAAATTTCTGACAGGTTTTCTTCCAATGTCTTTCTTTCAATGTCAGGTTTTCTTCTGCTTGCTCCATTCTGTTACTGACGGATTCTACTGTGTTTCTCAGATTTTTGAGGGATGCAACTTCTTGTCTCAATGTGTCGAAATCTTTGGTCATTTGGTCTTTGAATCCGTTGAATTCTTGAGATAACTTTTGGAATTCTAATTCGATCTTATTTGCTATCCAGATCCTGAATTCAATTTCTGACATCTCAGCTATTTGTTTGTGCATGGGGTCTTGTGCTGTTTCTGCCCCATTGATCCTTGGGGGAATTGATCTACTCTGATTATTCATATTGCCAGAGATTTTCTGTTGATTTCGCCTCATGATTGTTTGTCACCGTTGCCTCTGGCCCTCCTCAGAGTTGGGGAGGTGTCTCTCCAAGATTAGACCCCAGCGGGATCACTCTATTGTTGCTGGATCTTTGTAGGGAGTGACCCTGTGTAGTTCCTCTGGGGCTGCTCTAGCTAGGGAGTTCTGGTTGTGGAAGCAGCTCCGGTTTGTGACACACCCGGATCCAGCAACAGGGCTAGAGGTGGTGCGCACGGTTCTGGGAGTGCCAGGCGCCCAGTGACTTTGGCACAGAGAGCCCAAGGCTCCAGCAGTCTCTGGCCAGGAGAAGAGCTCTGCGCAGAGGCAGGGAGGGCTCCAAAGGGCATGCAGCTACTAGAGTCCCTGTCCAGATGAACGGGCTAGTGTGGAAGCTGGGAGGTCACAGGAGGGAGGACGCAGGGTTACGTGGCTTCCGCAGTTCCTGGTCAGGGAATGTGGAGGCCCGATGGGTGCGGGTCACCGGTTGGGGGTTGCTGCACAGCTCTTATGGAGGTCTGGGCAGCGCCAAGCCCAGGAGTTTGAGGTTTCTATGAGCTGTGACGTCACGGCACTCTACCCAGGGCAACAGCCCAAGGCTCCAGTGTGCCAAAACCCTCTCACTCTGCCCCTAACGATTAAGGCTGTAAGGCAGCTCAGTCCCCGCCTTTAGGCTGCTCAGTCAGTAGGTTACTTTGACCCGCCCAATCCTTGCTCTGAGACCCTGAGGATGGAGCTTGCCGGGGCAGTTCTTTCACAATGGCTTCCTGCGCCCAGCTCAGTGGCTCAGTCTGGGGCCCCAGACAATGCCCAAAGTTCTCCACACTCCTGCTCAAGCTCTCCCCAAGGCAGTTCAACTGAGTGCCAAGTCCAAGAACACCGAAACAGTTCACAGGTAAGGCCTTTCCGGTTTGCAGTCTCACTGCTGCTTGTACTTACGGTTGCCAGCGTGATTAGGTCGATCGAACACATGCAACCACTTGCCAGTTTTCCACTGTTTTTGTCCTCCTCTTGGGGTCTAGAAGTCCCTTGCTGGCTCCCTGTGTCCTCAAAGGGATGATTATAGGCAGATCCCACCGGCCAGAGATGCCTGGAGTCTTGTCTCCCCAGACTCGCTGTTCCCAGTTGCAGGGAAGCTGTTACTCGGCCTCCATCTTTAATCTCACTCTGCCAATTTCATTTCTGAATGTAGTCTTTCTAGGGCTCTGGCACAATGGTGGAACAGGATGCCACCTTGCCCTATAACTTAAACACACAGCTTCTTTCCTTTTCCCTGACACTACTAAAAACCAAGTCTTGAGATTACCAGTATAACAAACACCCTGCAGATGGTTCAGTCTCAACTCAAGCTTATCACTTTGGTTTTCAGCTCCATTTGTGCTCATTGAATCCTGAGGATTACTGTTACTTTTTGACAAATTCAGATATTTGCTATTTGCTTTATTTTACTTATCATTAACAGGTGTTCTGTATGGGACCCTTTCCCCAGGATACACAATATCTACCATATTGCCAGAAATGAAATAACTTTATGTATATTTTTGAAGATATAAGAAATATATTTTAAATGAAGGTTCACAGTCATCACGAAAATATTACTGAATGTTCTCTGCAGTCTAACAAACATGATGTGTAGTTTTTCCCTCTATTGTTATTACCTTTGGCACCTATTAGTTCTTCAAATATTCCATGGGGTTTCAAAAACTTGAAAAAGAAAATATAGTTTTAAGTACTTAGACTGAAAATTACTCGTAGTTACTAGGACTACTTATTAAGGCTTTTATTTTATCTAAATGTTTTACATAAAATTGTATTCAAAAAAACATATACAATTATGCTATTATAGGGCATACAAAAAGAACAAAGAAAATTTGTGAAGAAATGGGAAGCATATCACCCACAGCCCAGTGATAGGTAAGTGCTTGGCAAATAGTAACCTAAGACAGGACCAACTACGGAATTGCCATTTTAAGAAAGTGATAAGAAGATCCAGGGAATAGAAAGCAATGAAAATCAACATCTGAGCACCACTGATTAAGAACATCTCTCTTGCTCCCTCTCAAACTTCCTCTTAGGATAAACTATCTAAACATTGCCCACACAGATTCTTAAGAGAATGGCTCCTGGCTGGTATATTGACAATCTAGTGAGGGAAAGTGGCTTCGTAGCTATCATAAGAGTTTTAAAAATCCAAATATTGGGCTCAGTGACCATAGCTCAGTAGTTAGGCTGCCAGCCACATACACTGGGGCTAGCAGGTTTGTTCCAACCTGGCCTGGGCCTGCTAAACAACGACAACTACAACAACAACAACAAAAAAAAAATAGCCAGGCGTTGTGGTGGGTGCCTGTTGTCCCAGCTACTTGGGGGGAGGAGGCAAGAGAATCGCTTGAGCCTAAGAGTTGGAGGTTGCTGTGATGCCACAGCACTCTACAGAGGGCAACATAGTTAGACTCTATCTCAAAAAAAAATTTTATTAAGCATTGGCTTAGCTGAATAAATAATACATACACATACACAGACATTCACCTGTTCACATATTGCTATTTTTCAAATATTTATATATACTATTGATGATTCATTCAATATACTTCATTTACAAATGTCACTGAAGTTAAATTATCTGTCCTTACTCATTTTCTCCTTAAAAAGATACTACAAGTACAAACATTATCATATGTTTCTATATGTGTGTTGGCAGGAAAGTAGGGGATGAAATTTATAATGTTTAAAAGGTTCCTCCAAAGAGGAATTCAGTTGATTAATTAGTTTTCAGTCTGGTTGAACTTCCTCTTCTCTACCTAGAAGCATTTGAAGCCAGAGAATCCCTGGGGTTTTGCCTTAAGAGAAGCTCACAAAGGCCTCCACAATCACCTTTCTATGCCAGGCTAGCAGGAAAGGCTCTTTGTGCCCTTTGTCCCCTAAGTATTATAAAAAGTGGCCACGTTTGCCCTTTAAACATCTCTGCCTTTTTTTCACTCCAGATCTTATACAGGGACCACACTAAAGATTTTCAACTGGTGTGCCAAATCTGAAGTGTGCCATGAAAATTTTTAAAGATAATTATTTTCAAAAGACTTTCAAAGCACAGTAAGTATATTCTTTTTTAACTCTTTTTTTCTAATTAACATAATTTACATGTGCGGCAAAAGTTTAACTATAGGTTCAGTGTGCCATGAGATAAAAAATGGGTTCACAATCACTAGTTTATACTATGCCTAAAGACATCACAAAAAGGAACACAATTCCTAACACATATTGGTCAGACTGCCTATAGTACTCCTTGGAAGGACTGCTAACGCTCACTCATGAAAGGATCTCTACTTCACAGTGAATGTTGTCAAAGCTCATGTTAGAGAACCTCTGCGCCAACAATGGCACTTACACCAGCGGCAGCACTGAGAGGCCACTCACCTCAAGATTAAGAGAACCAAATAAGCTGAGATAAAAGAAAATAGATGCATTTTCTGCCACCTCCTCTTTTTCCTTACTAATTTCTTCTCATTACCACCAATAAGCCATGTCAGGGAAATACCAATCCTCAAGTGGTGATCAGAGTTAGACAGTAAGAAAGGGCACAGAGTAGGCTGAGTGGTTCGGGGCATAAGATTAGGGAGACATCTACTTTTCTTCTAGACCCTTCCTTTAAACATTGTTTAAAAAACAAAAAATCTTCATTATCTCTGGAGTATTCCGAATATACTCAGCCCTAACTCTCCAGTCCAGAGGGATACAGGCCTATGTGAAAGGGTGCCCAAGAATTTCAAGTTCAAATCTTCACTGTTGACCCTTGTCATAAGGCTCAGTGAGGACATGGGGGTCAGGGTAATGACACAGCAGTTGACACAACAAGGGACTACGTGACAAAGAAGGGCTCGGAAGCTGTAACACGTTTTGACTTGCCATTGTCAAGGCCGCTGGCAGAGCTGAGGCCGAGCTGTCTGCCTCCTTCCCAAGGACACACTGGAAATGATTTGCAGGCCCGTGTGGTTGAAGTGTGTAAGCATGTTTGGATACTGTTGGATTTGCAAGGACTCTGCCAACCCTTCCTCGACATTTTAACATTAATCATAATTAATTCCATTACTTCTCTTCCTTTAACTTTCACTCCACTCCATTACAAAAATTTTTAATATGAGCACAAAATCTGATTCAATAAAGTATTATGAAAATTGTTTATAACACTTTCAAAGTAGAATATATAGTATAAATTACACATTTTAACTCATTAGATGGATTTAACTGGAGACAAAATGATTAGGTTCTTGATTAATTCTGCTTCTGAATGATTATACAATTTCAGTGACAAATAGCTTGTCCTTTGTCATTATAACCTGGGAACCGTAACTAAGTGGAGGCAATCTATTTGTCACTTAAACTGTATCATCTATCAGAGGCAGAATTAATCAGGAGTCTAATCAGTCTGGCTTTAATCAAACAACATTTGTCAGAATTCATTCAGAAGGTAGGATTCACTGAGCTCTATGTCCTGCACCTTGTTATATAATTAATGAAAAACCATACTTTTGGTTGCTAAAACAAAAGAAGAGTAACTTCAAATGTTGTATTTTTTGCTAACATAAAGTGAATTGATACATGTAAACCCCAACATCATTTAAGAGGGTTCTGCAAAAGGAAAATTACAATTTAGATAGATCTTGGAGGGATCTGAATATGAAGTCCTTTGAGAGAGAAATGTATTAAAGACTTTATCTTAGTTTAGCTAAAGATTGTTTACCAGAAGGTTAAAAACAATCATGCTTCAAATACGCAGCCTACAAAGAATGGCTGATGGGCAGATTATCTACACAGAGTAGGCACATCACCCAAAGATTTCCTATGGTTGCTTCCTATGGTTTACAATGGACCACAATCAAATTGAAACAAAACTGTAAAAAAACGAGCTCATTCTATGGGCGGCGCCTGTGGCTCAAGGAGTAGGGCGTTGGCCCCATATACCAGAGGTGGTGGGTTCAAACCTGGCCCAGCCAAAAACTGCAGAAACAAACAAACAAACCAAAAAACGAGCTCATTCTCCCATAGCCAGAGGCCAAGGCACAGGTGTCAGAAAGCCCGAGAATGACGCTTAATATATGTTCTTCCCTAACAGGGGTAACCTGACCCCAGTAAAATTAAGAAAGGAAAATTAGTAAGCAATTAAAAGAAAATAGGCGGGTGTGCTGAGGAATGTCCAAGCCTATCATAAATTTCACTTGTGAGTGAAACACTAGCTCAGCGTTTCTTAACCTGTGGGTCGCGACCCCTTTGTAACAATGAAAATACATCAGGCATTAAGAAGGTTGAGAATCACTGCTCCAGCTAGTTGGTTGTTCTATCTTAAGTGGATACACTTGACTTTTCTCTGTGTGTCTTGCTCACAGCTGTAACAAAGCCACAGTGTCTTCAGATACTAAAATAACCTCCACATACTGCAACCTTAATATCACATACAATTTAGAGAAGAAACTCACAAAGGAGGAGTCAGACATGGAAGTGGGTCTTTTGCTCTCTCTCACACATACACATAAAATGTGTTAGGATGGAATAGTTAACTTTTGTTCCAGTTAATTTCATTTGATTACTTTTTCTAGATTAAATTACTTTATAGCTCAGAAAAATGATGTCTTTTGCCAGATGATCATTTCCCTTTTTCTCCCTTAAAGATAAGGTCTCACCCTGTTGCTCAGGCTAGAGTGCTGTGGCATCATCATAGCTCACTTCAGCCTCCAACTCCTGGGCTCAAGAAATCCTCCTGCTTCAGCCTCCCAAGTAGCTAGGACTACAGATATGTGCACCACACTTGGATAATGTTTTTTAAATTCATTTTTCATAGAGACAGGTTTTCCTTTTGTTGCCCAGGCTGGTCTCAAACTCTTGGTTGAGTGATTCTTCAACCTTGGCCTTCCAAAGTGCTGGGATTACAGATAGGTGTAAGCCACCTCTGCATCCAGCTTCACTTCTTATTTCTAAATTAAAAAAAAAAAAAAATCTTAAAAATCCATGAAACATAAATTTGGTGTAAGTTTCCTATATATGAGGTTTTTAAATAAATAAAGATTTTATAAATTTCAAGTTTCCATTTTTAGCTGGCATAGCAGTTAATCTTCTCTTACTGCACACTACAAACATGACATAGATAAAATTGGCAACTTATAAATGGACTCCATTAAATTTTTTAAGAATTTGGAGAATGTTACTTTAACTCTCAAACTTCCTCATCTGCAAAATGTTTTTTCTTTAATTGCCAACGTGGAATATGGAGACTTAAGTGTAAGGATGATCAGATCATGGAGTCTGTCTCAGTCTCCTCCAGACTGTACCCTGGCAAGACCCATTTGCCAAACTTTCCCTAGACAAGGCACAGAGCGGCTTAAACTCTCCAATGTGGTCTAGAGCAGGGTTTTTCAACTTCAGCAACCATTGCCGTTTAAGACCAAATAATTCTTTGTTTGGGGAACTGTCCTATGAACCCATGAGATATCAGATATAATCCGATGACTATACTCTCCCCCACCCCACCTTCCCCTTAGTTGTGACACCCCAAATATCTCCTTACATTGCCAAATATCCCCTGGGGGGCAAAAAAAATCACAGAAGCACTATTGGAGTACAGACAATGTGTCTCAAACTATCTACAGTGGAAGAGTATGTATGTTTTTCCCAGACTGTTGCAGAGTGATATTTTTGTAAAATATAAGAAAAGTGAATTACTAGGAAAATTATCATGCATTTGAAAGTCACAGCAATGCCAAAGTGCTTTAAGAGTTGTAAACACTTTCCTCACAATTTCTTTACTTGTCATCGACCAGAAACAAATAGTTTGTGGGCTGCCAATGGCCTAGAATAAGAATTTGTTTCTCACAGGATGCCCATACTTCAATTTTATCATCATTTAGTTAAAAAAATATCTACAATAAACCTTTATAAAAGGATACTTACCATCAAAATTACACCTACATCATGAATTAAGTATCACTGTAATTATATATATATATATATAAATTTAAGTTTTATGGCTGGGGTAGTATAGGAGGTAATACATAAGAAAAGAATTTCAAGTTGGCTAAGGATTCATGAGGATTCATTATTTTCTTCTCTCTGCTTTTGCAGGTGTGAGTTTTTCCTTATAACCAGTTAAAAAAAAATGAAACTGCTTTTACGTTATTCTAAAACTTACATCACCATTCTCCCTAATGCTTCAGAGGTCTTGCCTATCTCTATCTAGAGAGGAACAACTTTTGATATCAGGAAGATGGATTGAATAAATAGTAAATTGGCTCAGAAGTCAGAAACCCTGGGTTGTCTCTTGCGTGCCTGTCAGAGACAGCCCAGCACTCCAGTGACAGTCTGTCAGCCACAATAACGCAGCCTGGTGAGCAGTAGATTCACAAAACCCAGCCCCTCTTTCTCCCAGCCCCAAAGGCTCGGGCTATTCACATCTGTTGGGACTAAGAAGTTTCTTGGACTCTTCTACCACAGGGTATCTGTATAAAATGGGTCAACATCTGTACCTCATGTGAACTTCACACAACAGATCTTTCAAGTATAAAACAGAGCTACAGACAGCCCTGCAGTGGCCCTGGTCACTGACTCCTCAGTGTAGCAGAGATTGTGAAACCCATTCCCATGTTGTCAGATTCCTCCACTTTCCTAGGAGGTAGGTAAAATCAGTAATCTTCCCTCAGCAAGACTGGCTCAGTGACCAAAAGATGATTACCTGCCTCTATAAAACCTCAAGCTGGCAACAGAATTGCAGGTGAAATTTATAGGAGGGTTGGCAAGTGTGGCCCCATGGGTTTCTCTTACACAAAACTATGGGGACAGATGTACAGCCCATGGCACTGCATGCCATATATCTAACAGTTCCTTGTAATGGCCTGTTTCTGAAAGTGCATGTGCCACCAGCTGCATACAATCAAAATACACCCAGTTTCCCCCTAACAAGCAGTCTTGCCTAGGAAACATCTTTTACAGATGTTTAGCTTTTGTGGCTTTTTATTCACCATCTTATTTTTATAGCTGGTGTGATCTTTCAACATATGACAAAACATACCCATGGCCTAGTAAACAATGCACCTAAAAATTATAACTCTTAGGAAACCGACAGAAAGCTAGGAGAATATTTAAACCAGGTTTCAACATAACACATCCATAATTGGTTTTGCATTGTAGCTAATGGAAAACACAGTTTCTATAAACTAGGAAAATGAATTGCCCAATCCACATATAGAAAACTAAAAATAAGCACGATAAAATAGGATACAATTTTTATATTAAAGTGTTACATACAGTCTTTAAATAGAAAAGGGGCATCTTGTTAC
Source organism: Nycticebus coucang (assembly GCF_027406575.1). Taxonomy (NCBI): domain Eukaryota; kingdom Metazoa; phylum Chordata; class Mammalia; order Primates; family Lorisidae; genus Nycticebus; species Nycticebus coucang. Next base: position 46,678,833 of record NC_069780.1, read on the forward strand.
TTTTTAACTAATCTGCTCTTGAGGCCCAATGAGTAATGTGAAATGGCTGCGCATCCCCAAAATCCTAACCCTTGCACAGAGATTAGAGAAGAGCTTGTCTGTCATAAAGCAAGCAAAGAATCCTTCAATTTAGCTTAAACACCTTACTTTTCTGGGACTATAGGGGTGACCCTAATTAGTCCATTTGGAATAATGAGACAAAACTGAACAAACTAAACTTTTCCCTCATACTCTCCTAATGTCTGGGCCAGTAGAGTCCAACACTTCCTGCACCTTCAAATCACCCAGGGATCTTTTTAAAGATATTGATGCCTGGGGCTTACCCCTAAAGAGCGTGATTTAATTAGTTTGGGCACGGCTAGGCACTGGTATTTTAAAAGCTCCCAAAGTGCTTCTAATGCACAAGCAGAAGTGAGAACTCCTGATGTAGTCCACTATGTGCTCAGGTAATCCCTGCAATAATAACTACAACTAGAGCAGCAACAATAATAACTTCTACTTTTCTTACTACTACTATTACTTGTACCAGACACTACTGCCTATGTTGATGTGTTGAGAGCTGCCTGCTTCCCTCTGGCTAGCAAAGTGCTAGGAACTGCTAGAGATTCCCCTCATCCCCCATGCAATGGTGAAGCAATGCTGCAAATTTGCTATGGTTATTCTCACTTTGAAGATGAAGAAACATTAGTTTAAAAATATAAACAAGGTTGTACAATTGGGTAGAGAGGGTAGAAAGCAAAATAAGGCCTTTATAATTTTAACACGGTACTGGACGACTCTGCTGGCTTCCTACACCTAAGCCCCTTCCCTTTTCTCTATCTCTGCTGACAGAATCCTGATTCTGTTTGGGGGCTTACCTTCTGGCTGGTTATACACCCAGGAGGTGTGACTCTTAATCAGGCTAAGTCAGCCTTGGCTCCCAAACTAGCCTGCACATTGAAATCACCCAAGGACCTTTTAACATCCCTTTAGCAGTGCTGGATATATCCGCCAAAAAGAAACTAAGCAAAGAAATCTTACATTTAAATTTAACCATTCAACATCTGGACTTAACAGACATCTACAGAACATTTCATCCCAACAAAACTGAATACACAATCTTCTCATCAGCCCACGGAAAATACTCCAAAATCGACCACATCCTAGGCCACAAATCTAACCTCAGCAAATTAAAAAAAATAGAAATTATTCCTTGCATCTTCTCAGACCATCACGGAATAAAAATTGGACTCAAGAACAACAGGAACTTGCATACCCATACAAAAACATGGAAACTAAACAACCTTATGAAGGACAGATGCGTTATAGACGAGATTAAGAAGGAAATCACCAAATTTTTGGAACAAAACAACAATCAAGACATGAATCGCCAGAACCTCTGGGATACTGCAAAGGCAGTCCTAAGAGGGAAATTCATAGCACTGCAAGCCTTCCTCAAGAAAACGGAAAGAGAGGAAGTTAATAACTTAATGGGACATCTCAAGCAACTGGAGAATGAAGAACACTCCAACCCCAAACCCAGCAGAAGAAAAGAAATCACCAAAATCAGAAAAGAATTAAATGAAATTGAAAACAAAAGAATTATACAACAGATCAATAAATCCAAAAGTTGGTTTTTTGAAAAGATCAATAAAATAGACAAACCTTTGGCCAACCAAACCAGGAAAAAAAAGAGTAAAATCTCTAATTTCATCAATCAAAAATGGTAAAGATGAAATAACAACAGACCCCTCAGAAATTCAAAAAAATCCTTAACGAATACTACAAGAAACTCTACTCTCAGAAATATGAAAATCTGAAAGAAGTCGACCAATACCTGGAAAAACGCCACCTACCAAGACTTAGCCAGAATGAAGTAGAAATGTTGAACAGGCCTATATCATATCAAGTTCTGAAATAGAATCAACTATACAAAATCTCCCTAAAAAGAAAAGCCCAGGACCAGATGGCTTTACATCCGAATTCTACCAAATCTTTAAAGAAGAACTAGTACCTATATTACTAAACCTCTTCCAAAATATAGAAAAAGAAGGAATATTACCCAACACATTCTACAAAGGAAACATCACCTTGATCCCCAAACCAGGAAAAGACCCAACAAGAAAAGAAAATTATAGACCAATATCACTAATGAATATTAATGCTAAAATACTCAATAAGACCCTAACAAACAGAATCCAACCACACATCAAAAAAATTATACACCACAACCACGTGGCATTTATCCCAGGGTCTCAAGGCTGGTTCAATATATGTAAATCTATAAATGTAATTCAGCACATAAACAAATTAAAATATAAGGACCATATGATTCCTTCAATTGATGCAGAAAAAGCTTTTGATAATATCCAGCATCCCTTCATGATCAGAACACTTAAGAAAATTGGTATAGAAGGGACATTTCTTAAACTGATAGAGGCCATCTACAGCAAACCCACAGCCAATATCGTATTGAATGGAGTTAAATTGAAATCATTTCCACTTAGATCAGGAACCAGGCAAGGTTGCCCATTGTCTCCATTGCTCTTTAACATCGTAATGGAAGTTTTAGCCATTGCAATTAGGGAAGAAAAGGCGATCAAGGGTATCCACATAGGGTCAGAAGAGATCAAACTTTCACTCTTTGCAGATGATATGATCGTATATCTGGAAAACACTAGGGACTCTACTACAAAACTTTTAGAAGTGATCAAGGAATACAGCAATGTCTCAGGCTACAAAATCAACACCTATAAATCTTCAGCCTTTATATATACCAACAATAACCAAACCGAACAAACAGTCAAGGACTCTATTCCTTTCACAGTAGTGCCAAAGAAGATGAAATATTTGGGAGTATATCAAAGGACGTGAAAGATCTCTACAAAGAGAATTATGAAACTTTAAGAAAAGAAATAGCTGAAGATGTTAACAAATGGAAAAACATACCATGCTCATGGCTGGGAAGAATCAACATTGTTAAAATGTCCATACTGCCCAAAGCAATATATAATTTTAATGCAATTCCTATTAAAGCTCCATTGTCATACTTTAAAGATCTTGAAAAAATAATACTTCGTTTTACATGGAATCAGAAAAAACCTCGAATAGCCAAAACATTACTCAGCAATAAAAACACAGCAGGAGGAATCATGCTACCAGACCTGAGACTGTACTATAAATCAATAGTAATCAAAACAGTATGGTATTGGCACAAAAACAGAGTAGAAGATTTCTGGAACAGAATAGAGAACCAAGAGATGAATCCAGCTACTTAATGTTACTGATCTTTGACAAGCCAATTAAAAACATTCAGTGGGGAAAAGATTCCCTATTTAACTAATGGTGCTGGGTGACTGGCTGGCAACCTATAGAAGATTGAAACTGGACCCACACCTTTCACCATTAACTAAGATAGACTCTCACTGGATAAAGGATTTAAACTTAAGACATGAAAGTATAAAAATACTTAAAGAAAGTGTAGGGAAAACTCTTGAAGGAATCGGCCTGGGTGAATATTTTATGAGGAGGACTCCCCAGGCAATTGAAGCAGTATCAAAAATAAACTACTGGGACCTGATCAAACTAAAAAGTTTCTGCACAGACAAGAACATAGTAAGTAAAGCAAGCAGACAGCCCTCAGAATGGGAGAAAATATTTGCAGGTTATACCTCCGATAAAGGTCTAATAACCAGAATCCACAGAGAACTCAAACGTATTAGCAAGAAAAGAACACGTAATCCTATCTCAGGGTTGGCAAGGGACTTGAAGAGAAATTTCTCTAAAGAAGACAGACGCATGATCTATAAACACATGAAAAAAAGCTCATCATCCTGAATCATCAGAGAAATGCAAATCAAAACTACTCTGGGATATCACCTAACCCCAGTAAGAGTAGCCCACATAACAAAATCCCAAAACCAGAGATGTTGGCGTGGATGTGGAGAAAGGGCACACTTCTACACTGCTGGTGGGAATGCACACTAATACGTTCCTTCTGGAAGGATGTTTGGAGAATACTTAGAGACCTAAAAATAGACCTGCCATTCGATCCTATAATTCCTTTACTAGGTTTATACCCAGAAGACCACAAATCACAATAGAACAAAGACATCTGTATCAGAATGTTTACTGCAGCCCAATTCATAATTGCTAAGTCATGGAAAAAGCCCAAGTGCCCATCGACCCATGAATGGACTAGCAAATGTGGTACATGTATACCATGGAATATTATGCAGCCTTAAAGAAAGATGGCGACTTTATCTCTTTCATGTTTACATGGATGGAGCTGGAACATATTCTTCTTAGCAAAGTATCTCAGGAATGGAAGAAAAAGTATCCAATGTACTCAGCCCTACTATGAAGCTAAATTATAGCTTTCCCATGAAGGCTATAACCCAACTATAGCACAAGACTATGAGGAAAGGGCCAAGGAAGTGGAAGGGAGGGGGGAGGTTAGGGTGGAGGGACGGTAATAGGTGGGGCCACACCTACAGTGCATCTTAGAATGGGTACAGGTGAAACTTACTAATGGCAGAATATAAATGTCTACATACAATAACTACGAAAATGCCATGAAGGCTACGTTGAACAGTTTGATGAGGATATTTCAGATTGTATATGAAACCAGTACATTGTACCCCTTGATTGCACTAATATACACAGCTATGATTTAACAAGAAAAAAAAAAAGTACCAGTGCCTATGGCCCACCCCAGAGATAGTGATTTCATGGTCTTTGGTGTGGCCTGGGCTTTGGCATTTTTAGAAGACAACCCTCCCCCCAGTGATTCTAATTTTCAGACACATCTAAGAACCCTTGGACTAAAGATGGCAGTTCTATCTTCCTTGCAGCGATAGTTTGGATCAGAGGAGGTGACACACTGTGGTTTCTGAGGAGGGAAGGTAAGTCTCTCTGGGAGATTCTGGATAAGGCCTCCTCTAACTGTTCGTGGGGGACTGTGTCTGGAGGGTGCTGCAGCGAATGCAGGAGACACGAGAGACTAGGGCCATTGAGACCTTGCAGAGCCATGGCATACCTACCATGATGTATATTTCTCTCCCTTCCTCTCTTCCTCCCTCCCCCTTCTCCTTCCTTCCTTCCTTCCTCCCTCCCTCCCTCCCTTCCTTCCCTTCTCCCTCCCTCCCCTCCTCCCTCCCTCTCTTTTTCTTTCTTTCTTTCCATTCCTTCCTTCCTCCCTCCCTCTCTCTCTCTCTCTCTCTTTCTTTTCCTTCCTTCCTCCCTCCCTCCCTCCCTTCCTTTCTTTTTTTTTTGCAGTTTTTGGCGGCTTATGGGGCCAGCGCCTTCCTCCTTTGAGTCACAGGCACTGCCCAATATCCTTTTCTTTTAAGGCCCTTTGAGTTGCACTTTTTGTTAGGACTGAAATCATCTTCCTGCCTACCTCTTCCTAATCATCATGTCATACTCTAATGGCCCTATTCTAGTCACACAGAACACTTACAGCTCAGATTGAAAAAGCACAGCATTAACAATGAACAAAAAATTCAAAGTCCAGTGACTGGCTATTAAAAACGATAATGCACAACACAGTCTAAGAATACTAGCTCTAAAAATAAGAGAAAATCTTCTTCTTTGTGCAGTAACATATTTCTTATACACATAAAGAGAGTTATAAAGGGAGCTGAAAACATATTTGCTGGTAAGAATTCTGAGAATGATGTAAGACTTCTGCATTGTAAAGAATGTCCTTTGCAATCCTTGAAAAAAAAAAAAGAATGCTGGTTAAGTGAAAGTGTTATTATTTAAATTATCTAAAGGAAAACATCTACTTTCCCTGCATAATGACTAATAGTTTAGATTTTTTCAAAAATCTTACAAAAGAATACTAATCATACTAACATGAAAATTTTATAAGAAAAAAGCCACACTCACCAACTTAAAAAACTACGAATCAAACTTGGAAATATAAATACAAATTATAATAAAAATATAAGGGAAATATAAAGGAAAGAGATAGAAAAGTAAATATAATAAAAATACAGAGGATATATTGAAAAGATAAAAACACCTACACACACACACACACCCCTCTCCACATGGAGAAAGATAAATATAGTGTCCAACACAAAAATGTTGAGTTTCAAATAACAGAGTGGAAGTCTACCACGGAAACACTGAATTTTCAGAGTTGTAAGAGCACAGATCACTGATACAACTTCCTTGCTCTCTTGTCATGAATTGTCTTCATGGCTTTTGTTTGTTTTGTCTTAAAAAATTTGCTAAAGAAAATCAAAATAACTCTTATGAATGTATGATTGCCTCAGTTCTTTTGCAAGTTGCAGAGAGCTTTATTTACCAATGAAACATTCCTGACAAATTTATAGTCTCAGGCACAATTATCTACCATCCAAGGCAAACATGGGAAGAAAAAACTAATTCCTCCTAAAAGGTCTTTTCCTATATTTTCACTAGTATTTTATGCTTCCATACCAATTAATTTAAATGTTACAAGCTCTATTTACAAAGAATCTGACAAAATTCAAGATAATTTGGATAATTAGATGATGTAACTGAGAGTACACTCATCACACAAGTCTCCACTGAGCAAGGCATTATGTTGGGAACTGTGGAAAAGACAGAAGTTTAAAATGTGGTCCTTATTCTCGAGAAGAGTAAAGCAGACTTCCAAAGAAAAGCCAAAGTGGATGAGGGAAAGTGGCCCCAGTTGTACTCATCTCACCATCTTCAGCTGTTGTTGCTGCACAGTCTAAAACACACAATGCAGCAAATACCAAATATCCCGGTCAATCTAGGGGGTAGGGGGGAGTAGTACAGAGAATATGTGAAATGAGAATTCAACATAGTAACCAACTCTTAACATTTAAGAAGCAGATCCAACCAGTTCACAGAGAGTTGAACTAATTCAACTTGCCCACTTCCAAAAATAACAAGCATACTTTCCAAAATATGTGATGGTGGCAAATATAATCCATCTTTGAATAAAACCATAAAGTTTATTCAGAGGTCTGTAGGAAAAAGGAATTATGTAAATGCTAAGCCTTAGAAATGGGATAGCTAATGCCAAAGAAATAACATACTTATCCTATTACACAATTTTGGAAATAATAAGAACACAGCAGAAAGGTGCTATCACACATGCAGCTAATTCAGTCAGAACCAACAGAGCATTCATTTCAGCCAAGTTCATGTCAACAGGTGAAACAAAACCATCAAGAAGCAGGCAGAAGTCAGAGGAAATCAGATCATCAATATGAATTACATCTCTGAGTCAACACACTTGCACAGATGGCAGCTAGTAGCATAAACCTAGACCTTTCAAACTTAAAAATGCTGGAAAAACACCCTATGCACAGGTGAGGATTCCATAGCTGTCCTGCCAAAAAAACATGCTAGATTCAAATTGTTCAAAAGTTATAAAATGTTCTGACAAAAAGTCAGCATAAAAGGCTAAAAAAAGGTTGGACCCATGTGGTCAGAGAGCCCAGCCACTGCAAATCCCTATTGGGATGTTGTGAATCTCTCTGGCCTCACCAACCATGGGTGGGCTAGCAGATCTGCCTAGGAGCCTGTGTCCCACACAAAAAATCATCAACCATCTGGACCAAGGCCCCCAGATCTGCTTAGGAGCCTGCCAAGGTCCTATGTCCCACACAAAAAACCCTCAAATTCCCATGACCTGCAGAGGTATTGGCCAACATCTCATAAGCCACTCCGCCATGGACTATGGTCCTGTGGACACATCCAGGCACCTGCCAAGATTCCATGAAGTGCCCAAACCCCTGCTAAAGTCCCATGACATCCCCAGGAGCCCACCAAGTTCCTATGATCCTCATAGGCACCAGCCAATGTACTATGGCCTGACCTGCCTGTGACCAGTAACCTGCTTCAGTACCAGACAAGGCCTCTTGATCCATCCAGATGCACACCCAGGACCTGCTATGCACATGGGTACCCAAGGTCTGCTCCAGGTCCCATGATACACCCAGACACACACCAGGTCCCATGACCCACTCAGGTGCCAGCCAAGGATACACCACCCACCTCCATGGAGAGGGACTCACCCAGACCCCTGCCCAAACTTCCAACTGTGCCCAGAGGATCACCCCACCAGTCCACATGAATACCTTCCAACGCTGGCTTGGACTTTGGCAACCAGAGGAGAATTACACAAAGTTGGAGAACAGCTATGTTACAGGCTCTCCATGCATCCACAACTCTCCCGCCAGGTCAATCATCTGGAATAGGACACAAGAGCACCATATAGAGACCTCTCCTCCTCCTCACCAAGTAGGAGAGCTACAGCGAAGAAGAACAAGCATTCTGCAAACCTGTCAGCCCTGAGCTGAGAGGTTTCAGATGAGAAAAAATCAGCTAAACAATTTTCCAACATGAAAAACAATATCATCTTCGAAACCTCAAAATGACCCCAATGGATTAACACCAATGAACCCCAAACAAAAGGAAGTTGTTGAAATGCCAAGAATGGAATTCAGAATATTAGTGGCAAATAAGATGAACGAGATGGAAGAGAAAGTCGAAAAGCAACACAAAGAAGCATATATATATTTCGCATAAATAAAAAGTATTAAAAAACATGCTAAAGAGACAGATAATATAAGAAAGTATATATCAGAAACTAAGGAAAAGAAAGAGTCATGTACGGAATATACCAGAAAACTTCAACAAGCAGTTTGCTACTATACATAACAGAAGAAAGAGTCTAGGAGCTTAAATACCAGGCTTTCAAACTAATCAGACAGAGATACAGAAAAAAGAATAAATAAGAATGAGTATTTACATATGACTATGTAAAACAAGTCAGTGTACAAATTGTAGATATCCTGGAAGGAGAAGAAAAACAAAAAAAGGATAGAAAATTACAGAGAATTATTGAGAACTTCTGGTATCACCGGAGATTCAGATATCCATACAAAAGATGGTCAACAAACACTGATAAGATTAATAGTAAATATGATGTCTCTAAGTCATAGGCATCAACCTGATTACAGTTAAAATAAAGGAGAAAATTCTACAAGATGCAGGACAAAAGCAACTAACCTACAAAGGAAGACCATTTGGGATAGCGGTTCTCAACCTGTGGGTTGTGTCCCCTTTGTAACAATGAAAATACATCGCGGCATTAGGAAGGTTGAAGACCACAGAATTGGGGTAACAGCAGACTGCTCAGCAGACACCTTACAAGTCAGAGGGATTGGGGCCCCATTTTTAGTCTTTTTAAAGAGAACTGCCAGCCAAGAATCTTGTATCCTGAAATAAAACATTTTTACAAACATACACTAAGGGAATTTGTCACTGCTAGACCTGCCCTATAAAAAATGCCCAAATGTGCATCATAAATGGAACAGATACCCACCAGTGTGAAAACACACACAAGTTTTAAGCTCACAACTCTTATAAAACAACAGCATTTAAGAGGGAAAATAAAACAAAAATGCATTAATCACCATGATGAACTGACAGCATCCCGTATATCATTATAACACTCAATGTGAACAGTCCAAATGCTCCACTTAAGAGACAGGCTGAATGGATAAAAAACTACAACCCAAGTATTTACAGTCTCCAAGAAAATCATGTAAACCACAAGGACTTACAAAGTCTCAAGGTAAAGGTATGGAAAAACATATTCCATGCAAACGGAAATCAAAAGGAAGCAGGTATAATCATTCTCGTATCAGATAAAATAGATTTTAAATTAACAATTGTTAAAAAAAAAAAACACGGGTGGCACCTGTGGCTCAAAGGAGTAGGGTGCTGGCCCCATATGCCGGAGGTGGCGGGTTCAAACCCAGCCCCTGACAAAAACTGCAAAAAAAAAAAAAAAAAAAAAAGCACAACAAAGATGGTCATTATATAATGGTAAAGGAAACAATTCAAATAGAAGACATAACTATCCTAAATTTATATGCACCTAACACAGGAACTCCCAGGTTCACAAAGAAAATTCTGCTAGATTTAAGCAAATAAACAAACAGGAGCATCTTAATTGCCTGGGACACCCTCTACTCCCCACCCCCATACACACACTCACAAAACTGGACAGATCATCAAAGCAGCAAACTAATAAAAGACTCTGGACTTCAACAGGATTCTTAGGAAAAAGAGACTTAACAGACATCTACAAAATATTCTACTCCCAAACTACTGAATATACATTCTTCTCATCAGCCTACAAAACATTCTCCAAGACTGATCATATCTTAGGCCATAAAACATGTCTCAACAAATATACAAATATCGAAATCATACCATGTATCTTCCCAGACCACAGTGAGCTAAAGCTAGAAATAAATTCCAAGAAAAACATTTGAAATTACACAAAGTCACGAAAATTAAACAACTTACTGCTAAACAATCCTTGGGTCAATAATGAAATTAAGAAGGAAATAAAAAAAATTCATTAAATTGAACATCAAAGGGGATATAGGTTTCAAACATCTAAGAGGTACAGAAAAAGCAACTCTAAGGGGAAAGTTAAATGTCTATGTCAAAAAGACAAAGATCACAAATTAATTATGTAATGTCACATCTCAAGAAACTAGAAAAAGAATAAACGGAACTTAAAGCCATCAGAAGAAAATAAATAAAGTTCAGAGCGGAACTAAATTGAATGGAAAAAACAAAAAATTCAAAGGACCAATGTAACAAAAGGTTGGTTCTCTGAAAAGATTAAAAAGAAAATCAATAGAACACTAGCCAGATGAACCAAACGCAGAAGAAAAAGCAAAGTTCAATCAGAATTGAAAGGGAAACACTACAACTGATACTGAAGAAATAAAAAATGCCATCAGTAAATATGTTGAAACCCTCCACAAAAGCCAACTAGAAAACCTAGGGGAAATAGATAAATTCCTAGACATGCCCCATCTCCCAAGCCTATTTCTATATTCTATATGTCTATAGAAATATATTTTCTGTTTCTTCTGGAAGAAATAGAAATCCTGAACAGACCAATAACGAACAGTGAGACTGCATCAGTAAAAAAAAGAAAAAAAAAAGGGGCGGCGCCTGTGGCTCAAGGAGTAGGGTGCTGGTCCCATATGCCAGAGGTGGCAGGTTCAAACCCAGCCCCAGCCAAAAACCACAAAAAAAAAAAAAAAAAAAAAAGCCCTCGTCCAGATGGAATCACAGCCGAATTCTACAAAATCTACAAAGAATTGGTACCTATCCTACAGAAATTAGTCCATAGCATCAAGAAAAAGGAAATCCTCCCTAACTCATTCTATAAAGCCAGCATCACCGTAATGCCAAAGTTAGGAAAGGATGCAACAAAAAATGAACACTACAGAACAAGATCTCTCAGGAACACAGATGCAAAAATCCTCAAAAAATACTAGCAAGTGCAATTCAACAGCACATCAGAAAGGTGAACCGCCATGATTAAGTGGGTGTGGGTTTTATCTCAGAGACAGAAGAATAGTTCAACACACACAAATCAATAAATGTGATTCACCACATAAACAGAAGTAAAAACAAAGACTATCTGACCATCTCAATAAATGCAGAAAAAAGCATTTGATAAAGCCCAGTATCCCTTCATGATAAAAACTCTCAGCAAACGAGGCATGCAAAGAACAAACTTCAAAATAAAAGTTATGTATGAAAAACCCACAGCCAACATCATACTGAATGTGGAAAAGTTAAGAACTGGAACAAGTCAAGGGTGTCTACTCTCATCACTTCTATTCAAGGTAACACTGGATGTCTTAGCCAGAGCAATCAGGCAATAGGAAGAAATAAAGGGCATATGATCAGGACAAGAGGTCAAATTATCCCTTTTTGTCAATGATAAGATCTTGTACCTAGAAAACCCTAAAAAACCAACTAAAAGACACCTAGAATAAATAATCAAATTAAGTTAAGTCTCACATTACAAAATCAGCATTCATAAATCAGCATTTCTTCATAGTATTAAAAGTGAATCTGAGAGTCAAATCAAGAATGCAATACTATTTTACAATACCTGAGAAGGAAGTAAAATATTTAGGAATATACTTAGCCAAGGAAATGCAAGATCTCTACAAAGAAAACTACAAAATACTGATGACAGAGAATGCAGAGGGAAGAAAGGAATGAAAAAACAGCCTTTGCTCATGGGTTGGCAGAATCAACAGCATGAAGATGCCATATTGCCCAAAGTGAGTTATGTCCATAAAAATACCAACATCATATTTCACAGATCTAGGAAAACAATCCTAAGCTGAATTTGAAACCAAAAAAGAGCCCAAATAGCCAAAGTAATCTTAAGTAAAACAACAAATCTAAAGGCATCATATTAGCTGACCTCAAATTGTACTACAAAGGTATAGTAACCAAAACTCCATGGAACTGGCATAAAATTAGACACAGACCAATGGAACAGAATAGAGGACCTAGAAATAAAATCCTATAACTATGACTAACTGATCTTCAACAAAGCAGACAGCATCATACACGAAAGGAACCCCTATTCAACAAATGGTGCTGAGAAAATTGGACAGCCATGTGCAAAATAAGGAAGCAGGAGCCCCATTTCTCACCATTTATAAATATAAATTCAAGATTAGGGAAAATAATTAAATGTAAGTCATGTAACCATAAAAATTCTAGAGGAAAACTTAAAAAAACTCTTCTAAACATAGGCTTACATAAAGAATGTATGACTAAGATCCCAAAGGCAATTTATAACACAAAAGTAAATAAATGGGACTTAATTAAATTAAAATACTTCTGCACAGCAAGAGAAATAATCAGCAGAGTGAATAGACAAACAATAGAATGGGGGGAAATATTCATAAACACCAAAGACCTGACATACAGATTCTACAAAGAAATCAAACAAATTAGCAAGAAAAAAACCAAATCACCCCATCAAAAAGTAAGTAAAAGGCATGAACAAAAATTTTTTCAAGAGAAGACAGACAAATGACCAGAAAACATGAAATAAAAAAAAGTTCAACATCACTAATCACAGGGGAAATGCAAATGAGACCTAAAATGAGGTATCACCTTACCCCTGTCAGAATGGCCCTTATTAAAAAGTCAAAAACAGGACCAGGCACAGTGGCTCATGCCTGTAATCCTAGCACTGTGTGGGGCTGAAACAGGAGGATTGCTTGAGCTCAGGAGTTTGAGGCCAATCAAAACAAGATGGAGACTCCATCTCTAATAATAGAAAAATTAGCAGACGTGGTGGTGCACACCTGTAGTCCCAGCTACTCAAGAGGCTGAGGCAGGAGTACTGCTTGAGCCTACCAGGAGTTTGGAGTTGCAGTGAACTATGTTGATACCACTGCAGCCCATCTGGGGCAACAGAAAGAGAGTCTGTCTCATAAAAAAAAAAAGAAAGAAAGAAAGAAAAAAAGGTTAAAAACAATACATGCTGGAATGTATGCAGAAAGAAGGGAATACTGAGGGAGGAGACAAGATGGCTGACTGAAGCCAGCTTTCCACAGAGGCTCCCGTCCAGAAGGAGAGTTAAAGGACAAAAATTCAGCAAGTGACCTGGTGGATTTGAGCTGCACTAAGAGAGAAGGTTGTAGAATGCACGTCAACCCCTCTGAGGCTAGCTGCGACCACAAGGATACAAACAAAAGGTACAAAATCCATCACCAAGTGGACGGGAGTCCCCTCCCCCAGAGGAACGGCTCAGAGTGCCCCACAAACAACCGGTCAGAGTTCAAAGTTCCTCCCACTACACTCCACGGGAGAGACCCCCTAAAAACTGGACCTACCTCCCCTACTAGGGTGCCACGGCGTCCTCCTGCCAGGCATAAAACTGTATAAACTGTATATAGTCTCTGCCTGGAATTCTGAGCTCCCAGCGCTCCCCTTCGCTCACACTGGGGTCTGGAGGCGAGTCCCCATCAGTCGGGGAAGACGGGACTGCACCTGAGTGGCAGTTCCCTGAGGCACAGTGCGACAGCCGTCTTTTGGTGACAATACGGCCAGGCATAAAACTGTGTAAAGCTCTGTGTGTTCTCTGCCCGCAACCCCAGGCTCCCAGCGCTCCAGGCACTCCCCTCTGCTGTCGCTCCAAGGTCTGGAGGCCTGTCCCCCAGGGGTCCGGACTTTTGGGCGATTGTTCGAGGGGTGTAGACAGTGCTGGGCTGCAGCATGTCAGTGCAGACTCTGTGGTATGGGAGCGGAGAGAGGACGGTTGGCCGGAGCGGAGCTACACCGGAGCAGCCGTTGCCTGAGCCATAGAACAGCGGCCCTCTTTTGCTAGCAATACAGCTCACTACCGAATATTCTGAAGCCACACCCCCTGTCTCCCTGGGCAACCAGAGACTCTGAGTTTGCCTGAGGCAACTCCAACTTGCAAACCAGGGAAACTCCCAGGGTGGGGCTGAACCAGAGGTCTGCTTTACTAAACCTAAGATGCACCTGGCCCTCAGGGGATCGTCAGCCTATAGACAATACAGGAGCAAAGACAAGCTGATTTGGAGCTCAATTCAGCTTCTCTTCTGCAGGGGAATGCAGAGTTGTTCTGTTCTGTTCTGTCAGTAACATTAATCAGGGGCGAGATTGGACCTGAGTGAAAACCCCTCAACCTTCATCAAGCGCCCGAGGTTGTCAGGCCTCACCTCCTCCTGCTGGAGAGAGGCAGAGCACAGCGGCCTGGCAGACTTCCTTGTGATTCAGGCAGGTACAAACTCTTGGAGTACCAATTCACTACAGGCAACTGGGTCAGCCAACTGCAGGGCTATCAGTGACTGGATATGAAGTGGTGCAAGGTGGGGAAGGAGGCAGCAACCTTCCCAGACTGATTTATTGGCTGGGTGGCTTCTCCTGACTCCACGCAGCACTGGAGCAAGCCACACCAGAGTAGTCACTAGACCCCTGTGATCGATTTCCCAGAGACCTCTTAAACTCTCTCACCCAAGACAGGTGCAGAGAGAGACAATTGATTTGGACCTTTTTGAACTGAACCAATCACCTGCGGACAAATCAGTGGTGCCCTGGGTGCACGGTGAAGGTTTGATTTTTCTTCTCCAATTGTTTGCCAGTGGGGGGCGGGGTGACTTTAATTGCTGATATTTCTCCACAGCTGAGACTTCAATCCAAAGTATCTGTTTCACTAGGGTGGAACAGAAACCAGCTGAAAACAAGACAGAACCACTTAGCCCCACCACACCAGACAGGGCCCCAGTTTCTCAGGCCACAACACTGTACGGGCCCTCGACAAAGCTCCAGGGGAAAAAATCAGAGGGAGTAAAACAACCATGGGGTGGAATCAGCGGAAAAACTCTGGTAACATGAATAACCAGAATAGATCAACCCCCCACAAGGAAAGATATGGCAGATGCAATTGAAGATCCCTTTCATAAACAACTGGCTGAGATGTCAGAAATCGAATTCAGAATTTGGACTGCAGACAAGATTAACAAAGTGGAATCAGGAATTCGAGGAGAAATTAAAAAGCTGTCTCAAGAACTTAACGAATTTAAAGACAAAACCAACAAAGACTTAGACACACTGAAGCAAGAATTTGCAGTCCTCAAAGAGATGAAAAATATAGTAGAATCCCTCAGCAACAGAATGGAGCAAGCAGAAGAAAGGATTTCTGACATCGAAGATAAAACCTTTGAACGCTCTCAAACTCTCAAAGAGGAAGAGAAATGGAGAGCAAAAACGGATCACTCTCTCTGAGAGCTCTGGGATAGGGTGGCACCTGTGGCTTAAGGAGTAGGGTGCCGGTCCCATATGCCGGAGGTGGTGGGTTCAAACCCAGCCCCGGCCAAAAAAAAAAAAAAAAAAGTAAGGAGAGCTCTGGGATAATTCGAAGAAGGCGAATATCCGAATCATAGGGGTTCCAGAAACAGATGAAGTGGCCTCGCTGGGCACAGAGGGCCTTCTGCATGAAATTATGAAAGAGAATTTTCCAGACATGCCTAGAGATTCTGAAATTCAGATAGCGGACAGCTTCAGAACCCCAGCACGACTCAACCCCAATAAGACATCCCCCAGGCATATCATAATTAACTTCACTAAAGTTAATATGAAGGAAAAAATCCTCAAAGCTGCCAGGAGAAAGAAAACCATTACCTTCAAAGGGAAGAATATTAGAATGACTGCAGATCTCTCTGCTGAAACTTTTCAAGCCAGAAGAGGGTGGTCACCGACTTTTAATCTCCTAAAGCAAAATAACTTTCAACCCCGGATCTTGTATCCAGCTAAACTGAGTTTCATTTATGATGGAGAAATTAAATACTTTAATGACATTCATATGTTGAAGAAATTTGCCATAACCAAACCAGCTCTTCAGGATATTCTCAGACCTATCCTCCATAATGACCAACCCAATCCTATAACACAAAAGTAAACTCACTCAGAAACTTCAGATCAAACTCCAATTTCCACACTGGCGACAGGATTAAAAATGCCCACTGGACTTTCGAAAAACTCAATACCCAAAACTTCATCACATTTATCAACATTCTCCATTAATGTGAACGGCTTAAACTGTCCTCTAAAGAGGCATAGGTTAGCTGATTGGATACAAAAACTCAGGCCAGATATTTGTTGCATACAAGAGGCACATCTTAACTTAAAAGACAAATACAGACTCAGGGTGAAAGGATGGTCGTCCATATTTCAGGCAAATGATAATCAGAAAAAATCAGGTGTTGCAATTTTATTTGCAGATACAACAGGCTTTAAACCAACAAAAGTAAGGAAGGACAAGAATGGTCACTTCATATTTGTTAAGGGTAATACTCAATATGATGAGATCTCAATTATTAATATCTATGCACCCAACCAGAATGCACCTCAATTTATAAGAGAAACTCTACTGTTAGAGAGTTCGAGCAACTTGATTTCCTCCAGCTCCATAATCGTCGGAGATTTCAACACTCCTCTGGCAGTGTTGGATCGATCCTCCAACAAGAAGCTGAGCAAAGAAATCTTAAATTTAAACTTAACCATCCAACATTTGGATTTAGCAGACATCTACAGAATATTTCATCCCAATAAAACTTAATACACATACTTCTCATCAGCCCATGGAACTTACTCCAAAATCGATCACATCTTGGGTCACAAGTCTAACCTTAGTAAATTTAAACGAATAGAAATTATTCCATGCATCTTCTCGGACCATCATGGAATAAAACTTGAGATGAGTAACAACAGGAATCTGCATACTCATACAAAAACATGGAAGTTAAATAACCTTATGCTGAATGATAGCTGGGTCAGAGATGAGATTAAGAAAGAAATCACCAATTTTTTGGAACAAAACAACAATGAAGACACAAACTATCAGAACCTCTGAGACACCGCAAAGGCAGTTCTAAGAGGGAAATTTATTGCACTACAAGCCTTCCTCAAGAGAACGGAAAGAGAGGACGTTAACAACTTAATGGGACAACTGGAAAAGGAAGAACATTCCAACCCCAAACCCAGTAGAAGAAAAGAAATAACCAAAATTAGAGCAGAACTAAATGAAATTGAAAACAAAAGAATAATACAACATATCAATAAATCAAAAAGCTGCTTTTTCGAAAAGGTCAATAAAATAGATAAACCTTTGGCCAACCTAACCAGGAAAAAAAGAGTAAAATCTATAATCTCATCAATCAGAAACAACAAAGACGAAATAACAACAGACTCCTCAGAAATCAAAAAAATCCTTAATGAATATTATAAGAAACTGTATTCTCAGAAATATGAAAATCTGAAGGAAACTGACCGATACTTGGAAGCACGTCACCTTCCAAGACTTAGCCAGAAAGGTGGAAATGTTGAACAGGCCCATATCAAGTTTGGAAATAGCATCAACCATATGATACCTCCCTAAAAAAAAAAGCCCGCAACCAGATGGTTTCACGTCTGAATTCTACCAAACCTTTAAAGAGGAATTAGTACCTATATTACTTAACCTGTTCCAAAAGGTAGAAAAAGAAGGAAGACTACCCAACACGTTCTATGAAGCAAACATCACCCTGATCCCCAAACCAGGAAAAGACCCAACAATGAAAGAAAATTATAGACCGATATCACTAATGAATATAGATGCAAAAATATTCAACAAGATCCTAACAAACAGAATCCAGCAACACATCAAACAAATTATACATCATGACCAAGTCGGTTTTATCCCAGGATCTCAAGGCTGGTTCAATATACATAAATCTATAAATGTAATCCAGCACATAAACAAATTAAAAAACAAAGACCATATGATTCTCTCAATCGATGCAGAAAAAGTTTTTGATAATATCCAGCATCCCTTCATGATCAGAACACTTAAGAAAATCGGTATAGAAGGGACATTTCTTAAACTGATAGAGGCCATCTACAGCAAACCCACAGCCAATATCATATTGAATGGAGTTAAATTGGAATCATTTCCACTCAGATCAGGAACCAGACAAGGCTGCCCATTGTCTCCATTGCTTTTTAACATTGTAATGGAAGTTTTAGCCACTGCAATTAGGGAAGAGAAGGCGATCAAAGGTATCCATAGGGTCAGAAGAGATCCATGAATGGATTAATAAATTGTGGTACATGTACACCATGGAATATTATGGAATATTATGCAGCCTTAAAGAAAGATGGAGACTTTACCTCTTTCATGTTTACATGGATGGAGCTGGAACATATTCTTCTTAGTAAAGTATCTCAAGAATGGAAGAAAAAGTACCCAATGTACTCAGACCTACTATGAAACTAATTTAGGGTTTGCACATGAAAGCTATAACCCAGTTACAACCTAAGAATAGGGGGAAGGGGGAAAGGGAGGGGAGGGAGGGGGGAGGTGGGTAGAGGGAAGGGGATTGGTGGGATTACACCAGCGGTGCATCTTACAAGGGTATATGTGAAACTTGGTGAACGGTCTGTAAAGCTAGTGAATGATGCCCCATGATCATATCAAGGTACACAGCTATGATTTAATAAAAAAAAAAAAAAAAAGAAGGGAATACTTACATACTATTGGTGGGACTGCAAATTAGTACAATCTCTATGGAAAAACACTATGGAGATTCCCTCAAGAAAGAAATGTAGACTACCATTCAATTCAATTATCCCACTGCTGGCTATATACACAAAGGAAAAGAAGTTCACATGTTAAAAAAGACATCTGTACTCAAATGTTCATCATAACACAATTCAGAATTTTAGAGAAGTGGAACCACCTAAGCTGCCATTAATTCATGAGAAGATAAAGAAAATGTATATATACTAGAGTGTACCACTCAGCCACAAAAGGAATGAAATGATGTTATTTGCAGCAACTTGGATGGAACCAAAGACCATTTTCCTAAAGGAAGTATGTCAGGAATGGAAATCGAAACACTAGATATTCTCCCTAATGGTAAAAGATAAATGATGGGTGCACATGGGCACAAAGATACTATTTCATTCTTTTTATGGCTCCGCAGTACTCCATGTGTGTATGCCTAAAAGAACCTTTACAAGGTTTAATAACCAGAATCCACGGGGAACTCAAACGTATTAACAAGAAAAGAACAAGCGATCCCATCGCAGGCTGGGCAAGCGACTTGAAGATAAACTGAAGAAGACAGGTGCACGGCCTACAAACACACAAAAAAATGCTCATCATCCTTAATCATTAGAGAAATGCAAAATCAAAACTACTTTGAGAGATCATCTAACTCCAGTAAGACTGGCCCACATCACAAAATCCCAAAACCAGAGATGTTAGCGTGGATGCGGAGAAAAGGGAACACTTCTACACTGCTGGTGCGAATGCAAACTAATACGTTCCTTTTGGAAAGATGTCTGGAGAACACTTAGGGATCTAAAAATAGACCTGCCATTCGATCCTTCAATTCCTCTACTAGGTACATATCCAGAAGACCAAAAATCACTTTATAACAAAGATATATGTACCAGAATGTTTACTGCAGCCCAATTCATAATTGCTAAGTCATGGAAGAAGCCCAAGTGCCCACTGACACATCAATGGATCAATAAATTGTGGTTTATGTACACCATGGAATATTGTGCAGCCTTAAAGAAAGATGGAGACTTTACCTCTTTCATGTTTACATGGATGGAGCTGGAACATATTCTTCTTAGCAAAGTATCTCAAGAATGGAAGAAAAAGTATCCAATGTACTCAGTCTTACTACAAAACCAATTTATAGCTTTGTTATGAAAACTATAACCCAATTATAGCCCAAGAAGAAGGGGAAAGGGAAGAGAGAGGGGAGGGGAAGGGGGAGGATGGGTGGAGGAAGAGTAATTGGTGGGACCACACCTACGGTGCCTCTTATAAGGGTACATGTGAAATTTACTAGGTATAGAATATAAATGTCTTAACACAGTAACTAAAAAAATGCCGTGAAGGCTATGTTAACCAGTTTGATGAAAACATTTCAAATTTTATAAAACCAGCACATTGTACCCCATGATTACATTAATGTATACAGCTATGTACAAAGGTTCTTTTTTTTTTTATAAAAAGAACCTTTTTTTTTTTTTTTTTTTTAAATAAAAAGAACCTTTGTAAGTTGACCACCCATGGGACTATAACAACTGGTCAACATATGGAAGTGGTCAACACCGGGAACTAGGCCTACTATATTGATACTTACATGTGGTACATGTCCAGTCTATAAAAATTAGGTAACTTAAGGAGGTGGTCAATATAGGAAGTTGGTCAACTATGAAACATACAGAAAGAGAGAGAGAAAAAGAACACATTTTCTTTAACTACTTGTCGTGACCGCATAAATGATCACGTGAGACACGGATTGACAGTCACGCTGCAAGAGGTGAGGCTGACCATAGGTGCAGGATAGCACTGAGCACTTCTCGCAGAGTCCTTTTATTGAGAAGATACATAATAGATGGAAAGATTACTAAACAAAAACATGCAGAGGCTGTGTGCTCAGGAAAATGATCTCACAGGTGCCAAGAGAGTATGTACTCAAGGAAATGATCTTCAAGGGTAGGAGGATGTCTTGTTCTCAGTAATTCCTCAGATGAGTTATGATATTGGTGGATGTTGAAGTAAGTATGATGTTTAATCCTCTATATCTACTCATTAGATGATGGGCACCCAGGTTGATTCCACATCTTTATAATTGTCAGTTATGCTGTAATAAGCATTCAGGTGCAGGTGTCTTTTTCATAAAATGCTTTTACCTTTGTGTAGGTGCCTAGCAGTGGAATTGCAGGATTGAATGGTAGCTCTACTTTTAATTCTCTGAGGAATCTCCATAGTGTTTTCCATAGAAGTTGTGCTAGTTTACATTCCCACCAACAGTGTATAAGCGGCCCCTTTTCACTAAATCCACGTGAATATCTATTATCTTTTGACTTTTTAATAATGGCCATTCGGATAAGGTGGCATTTCCTCATTTTAATTTCAATTTCCCTGATGATTAGTGATGTAGAGCATATTTTCACATGTTTGGTGGCCATCTGTGTATCTTCTTTAGAAAAAAATATCTGTTCATGTCTTTCACTCACTTTTTGAAGGGTTGTTTTTCTTCTTATTGATTTGTGTAAATTCCTCATAGATTCAGAACATCAGTCCTTTGTCAGACACATAGCTTATGTATGTGGAGGGGCATATTCATTCTGTTGGTTATTATATTTGCTGTGCAGAAACTTTAATTAAGTTCCATTTATTTTTGTTGTTGCATTATATATGTGTGAGATCTTATTCATCAATTCTTAACCAAGGCCAATTTCCAAAAGAGTTTTTCCTGTTTATTCCTCTAGAATTTTTAAGGTTTCAGGTCTTACATTTAAGTCTCTAATACAGCTTGAATTCATTTTTTATATGGGGAGAGGTAACATTTTTAAACTCCAAAGGTAACTGTTGAACTTTTTTTCATTCATAAGATTAGCATCTTTATACTTTATGCTTTTCATCAGACACAGTATTTTTTTTTTTCTGTAAGCAAGTTGGAGTTCATAAATGGGTGAGTTATTTCACAGAACTTTTTATAATCTCTGGTTATACTACACAGACACAGTAGGTATATAATTCATGTCTATGTAAAATATCTTTCTACCTTCTAAGAGGTAGATATACTTCACATCTATGCAAAACACCTTTCTACCTCCAAAATATACTGGTCTACTAATCAACAGTAGTAACCAGTCACAAAACAAGTTTCAATTTTTTTAATAGGGTTACTTTGACCTATAAGCTTTTGGTTGTTTATGGGTTCAGAGTGATCTTTGAAAATGAAACTCTGATTAATTTATTTCAAAAAGTGCAGCAAGTGTGACCAACCATTTTCTTTTATACAGGACTAGCTTGGTTTTAGCTCTGAAAATCCTGTATTCTGAGAAACCTCTGGGTTCAGGGAAAAACAGAAAAGCCATGTTTACAGCAAGAGAATGCCATGTCAGTTTCTGTATTAAATAGCATCACCTGAACTCGGACATGTTACCTTATAGTGGCCATTTACATACCATCTGGGGAATGGACCATATGCATTGTCCTTGTTAACTCACTCAGCTGTCACTTGATAGGGAAATGCGCTAACAGGAATGATTCTGCCAACACTATCTCCCCCTCTTCCTACGCCCTAATCTCTCATCCCATGTGTGAATAGGCAGTCTATAATCCCGCTGTCAGAATGAACTCAGTTATGTAGGAAAATCACTAACAAGGTTTCTAGTGGCCTTTTCCCATACACAGGCTACCACACAGTGACAAGTGGCTGCCAGTCCCAGCTGGCACCAGGTAAGGTGCTGCATGGTGGGGATGAAGAGCATGGATGGGGACGGAGAAGGCGGCACTTCTGAATGAAATGTTCAGTTTTGCCTTGGGCCAAACAAAATGTTTTTTCCCCCTCAAGAAGGCATATTTCTTTTGTTTTATATTAAGGGAAAAAAAATTGAAAGAGCTAGAGATACTTAATAATTGTCTAGGTTGCTCAAAAATTGTCTAATTCATTCTCTCAGAATATATTAGGTAAAAGAAGAGACTGAAGTAAGGCAATTTCTAAGACAAGAGAACCTCATGGGATCACAAATCTGTTTTGAACGATTCCTCTGCACCCTGAGATGATTTAGTTTTGTTTTAATTCTTTACATTTGTTTTTTTGGTTTAGATATACTGGTTACTTCACAGGGTTTGCTAACATGTAAGAAAAGAGCTGGCAGCACTATCTTCTGTGATTTGTTCTCTTTTCTTTTAGAATTGTAGTTGTAATTGTTTTTCTACCAGTAGCCAGGTATACCCTATGTCAAGTCAACATAAACAGTACACTTGGGAGAAGGTTCAGCTAATATAACCAAGACACAGTGAGGTCCAAATGCTCAGAGATAGTTCAGTGACTACATATTTCTCTACTTCCAAAGTATACAACCAACCTCCAAAGGGCCTCTCTCCAGACAAGGA
The DNA here is from genome assembly GCF_027406575.1 of Nycticebus coucang. NCBI lineage: Eukaryota > Metazoa > Chordata > Mammalia > Primates > Lorisidae > Nycticebus > Nycticebus coucang. Next base: position 46,702,132 of record NC_069780.1, read on the forward strand.
ACAGAGAACAAACGCTGACCATCTCGAGACACGAGAAGGGGTGGAATGGGAGTAAAGTGGACCTCTGGGGCTCTTAAGCCCAGAATTGCATGAAAAGGAACAGACAGTTAGCATGCAGCAGCCACAGCATTGGCAAAGGTTCTGAACGGGACACATGGGGAAAATTCACTCATGTCCTGCCAATGGGGAAATAGAAACAGAATTTCGTATTTAAAAAATTCACAATTTAGTCATTGAGTCATATATTACTTGGTGATAAACTGTCCCGCATGTTAAAGACTATATTCTAGGTGGAATGCCATTTCTTTGGCAACGTCATGATATACTGTTTGTGTATCTAAAAACACATGTTAATTTTAGTTCCTTCGCTTTGTTGCCTCTACAAAGCCAAACATGCATAATGGAGCCAAAGCAGCCAGACGCATCACATTCTAGCAATATGTTAACTTAACTTACACTGGCACGGTGAGCCACATGTATTCGGTCGCTGGAGAGAAGGCTGACAGAGCACCCTACAGCAGCACGGGGAAAGGCACGGGCACACATGTGCATGTACGAAGTGTATCCACGTAAGCGGGATGTATAAGAGAATCACCAAGATTTGACATAAAAGGAATTCAGTGTAATGCATATTGACACCAGTTGTGGGAAAACTTCAGGAATTGCCCTCACTGCTGTGCAGAATTTTTGGACTGGGATCCAGTCTGTATCTGGCAAGAACACTCCAGGATGTCTGAGACCTGGGTCAAGTCCAGTGCCACAGGCTGTACGGCTGGGTGGCCAAGCGCTCAGAGAGTCTCAAAGGTAGTGCTAAGCCTTAGGGGGTTCTCAAATGTCTGTCACTTTTTGCTGAAGTAGAAAAGGACTCTGCACTTTGAAAGTACCAGTGAGGAACATGAGACGGATGGCAATTTTCTGTCATGATAATGATTGGTCTGTAGATGAATGGTTTATGTCACTTATAACTTGCCCTTGCTCAACCACTGACCCTGGGGTGAATGGCTTCAGTTCTGATTACCAGTCCCCAGAGTCTCCTGCCCATTCTTGCTGCTTCATGACTTCCAGAACACCAAATCTCAAATCTGTAATCTATCCTATTCTTTGTCACAATCCAGCCACAAGGGCACAAGCAATGAGCCCCATCATAATCACTGTAAATCAGCAAATTTTATAAAAGGAAAGAAAAACTTTAACAATCCATCTGTCTGCTTTGTCCTTATAGTATACATAAATAAATAAAATTTGGTGATAAAAAATGTACTTTGAAAAAAATTATTTTCAATTCTGGTTCCTACTATTCCCATTTAGAATCTTAAATATGTAATGACATAGAAAACTAAATAAGTGTGTGCGTGTGTGAATATCTTGCTGTCTGATTCTGATTTCTCACAACAATTTCAGAGAACATTCAGTTGCATTTAATAGTATCCAAATATCCATAAAAATAAAAAACACAAATGATTTCTTCAAATGAACGTTTTCCTTCATTTTGCAAGGATATGACATTATGGAACTTGGTGCATCAATTTTGATCTTCCACTTTCCCACCAAGCAATGTCCAAACTTCCTTTACATATTCTGCCTAATGTAGCATTAGATACAGGGCATTAGCCTGCTACTATTTGTACTTAAATATGCTCTAGAGAGGAACTGAGGTCATAAGAAAGGTGATGGCTACACTACAGATCTTCCATAATAAGGAGATACACTAAATAGAAAATATACACGAGAAATCGGATTTGAATGCAAAATCCCAAGTGTGAGATGAAGAAAGGTAATTTATAATTGAAAATAGAACTGAAGGTTAGATAAAAACTGAAGGTAAAGAATTTTATAACTAGCATATTTAAATATTTCTCAGAAGCAGAAGAACTAAAGCCTGTCTGGAAAGGTAACATAGGACCTCAGAAGGAGACGATTTTGGATTATGGTAGAAACCATAAAAGAGGGTCAGTCTCAAACATAAAGTGAAGAAAGAGATAGCCAGATCCTCAACGCTTTTGAAGATATCCAGATTTTTACTTCATTATAAGCATCATCTTGGTCAAATAAAAAATGATTTATGTTCTTAGAAACACTACGGCCTCTTTTAGAATAAAAAAAAAAAAAAAATCAAGAAATCCAAAAAGGACACCTTTTGTGGAGCAAAAAGAAAGATACATAGCTATATTTTAAACTGAAGCTCAGTTGAATGACCCCTGACCTGTAAGACCCTCTGTTTCTCATGATTTTAAGAATAAATTTCACTATGATATATAGAAATACTGAAATCACTTAAAAAAAAAAAAAAGTCACAACCCCCTTGCAATGAAATCAGCATGACTGAGAGGCCTGACAGGACCTCAAAGCTGACAGTCACACAGTCTTTCCCTGATGTCAAGTACTTTGTAAACTACTGCAAGTCATTACTGGCCTAAATGTTGCTTCTGAAAAAATATTACAGCAAAAATAAACTTAAAAGATCCAAAAAACTCTCATATTACAAATGTTGCTTTGATTTCCAATGTTATGAAGAAACTGCAATATGAGGGATTTAGATAAAGTCTGAAAAGAATGTCTCTCTACATTGATAATTTCACTTACTGTTAATGAATTACAAAGTATATGAAACATCCCTCTCTGGTGGCTTTCAAAATATTAACAATTTTTCAAAGAAAATACGAAGTGCAAGTGAAGGGGAAATGCCTGTAGAGGTCATACTGGTACTACGGAAGGAGTTGCTGTTATCTCGGGGTGCTCTCCAGCAAGAAACCTAAGAGCAGAAATCCTGAGGATCATGCACTGGGGAGTCCAGGAGACCCAAAAGATAAACAAGTCGTTACTGCGGTGAATGAAAAATTGACACTAGTTTCTTAGAATTTCTCTAAGATTGGTTTATATAATATGGGAAATAATGCTTAGAACATCTTACTGGCTATACCCAGTAATAAAGAATAAGGTCTTTAGAGATAATGGGATCTAATATCCAGTCTTGGTGCTGCCCCATTACTAGTAATGGTAGTAATGACTACCTACCTAGGAGCCACGCTGCTTACCCTCTGTAAGCCTCATTTTCTTTATTTGTAACAGTGACATTAATACCCATATCATAGAATTTTGCTTATCTTCATGCTTGGCACATAAGAACTCAATAAGGTATTTTATCTATTATATTAACCTGATTTCCTTTATTTACTATTGCAATATGCATGTGAATAAATAATGTAATTCAAAATTGAAAATGGCACACAAATCATTAAAATATAACTGGTGACTTTATGAAAAAAAATTATGTATGAACCTCAACATAGCTTTGTTCTTGAAATACATAAGTGGGCCCTTCATATAAATAGATAGTTCTTTATTTCAAGATTCTTGTGATATGTTAGTAATTAAAACTCTCTGAACAGTGTACAAGATTAATCTAAGATTCTGTTTCAAAAAATAGTACAGAAAATGTATTCCTTTTCTAAGAATAATGCCCTCATTTCTTTTAAATATTATCTAAAATCAAAGAAAAACTCTCTTTATATGTATTTCAGACAGGAGGTACTTTACTTTAAATCCTGAAATATATTATTAAAGTCTAAAGATAATATAGCGGTGGTAAAGCAACAATCAGCTTAGATGCTAAATATTTATAGAGTTTTATTTTAGTTAAATCTGCAAACTGCTCTACATATAGTCTTTGTTGATATATCAAGTTCACAAAGGCATTCAACATACATCACTGAGACAACTATCCTGTATTATTATTACAAACAAGGCTGCCCAAACTAGAAAAAGGAAGTTGTTCTCTATCCAGATCCTTACAAGAACAGATTCAGATCAAATACACAAGCCCCTAAGGTTTCCCTGCAGCAGCCATGGGAAGTAAAGAGACAGCTGAATTAAAACACTACTGACTCAAAGCCATGTGACTAGCACTTGAATACTGACTCTGACACTTTATAGTGAGTTCCTACTGTGTGCTGGGCAGTCAACTAAGCCCGACAGTTCTGCCCACAGGTGAGACATTTGTCAAAGATTGTGTGATTTGAGGAAGAAAGTGACACCTACTCAGGTGCACAAGGGGGGACTCCATACCCCCTCAGTTCTGTGCAAAACACACACGAGTGCGCCAGACCCATGAACTGAGAAGGTCACGGGCCAGCGAGGGAGCCTGTGTGGACTCATCCGAAGGTAGAGTGCTGTAGGGCTCCAGGGAGCGAGGGCGAGGAAGGGTGCACACCCCACCTGCAGAAACTGCTGTATTAGATGAGTGGAAAGAGCCTGGCTTGGGGCCCAAGCACTTAAGTGGTAACCTCCCTCTCTGGCAACAGCTTCCAGCTTACAGAGACTGCTCTGAATTTTTTACAAGTGGCTCCTGTTGTGGCCCCCACCAAGGCATAAAGCCTTTCAGCCTCTAGGAATCCAGCCAGATCTACCCCACCCCTCCCTCACCTCAGGGTGAGGAGTGATCAAGCAACACCCTGGAAACCACAGGGTCCCTCCTAAAGCTTGGGGTGTTCCTGAGCCCCACCTGGGGGAAGTGGGCTTGCCACAGGCATAGAAGAATACCTCAGCAGCTGGCACTTCCACATAGCTTCAAACAACCGCACGGTGAAGCACAGCAAATAGGTAGCAGCTAATCTGTACTCCCAAGTACCACCCACCATAGCACAGACTAAGCTATGGAGAAGAGGTGAGGTGAAAACAGCTGGTCAGAGATAACCAGAAAGGCTCATCAAACCTGCTACAACTTTCCAGAGGCAACTCAAAACTAGCTCTCCTCTCAGGGACCCATCTCCCAGGACCTGGAGACAGTCCCCTCAGTCAGGCTGAGCACACCCACACCTCGCTCTAGAAGCCACCTGGGAAGGAACCAGGGAAATATTCTGGAAAAACGAAAAATCAGAGTGAAACAACAACCCTGGCCCCCAAAAACAATACCTCCATTTCAGAAACCAACCAAAATGAGAACATTAAAATAACTGATAAAGTGTTTCTAATACGGATTGTAAAGGAAGCTCAGTGAAAAACAAGAGAAAATAGAAACCAAAAACAAAGAACCCACAAAAATAAGGCAGGAAAGGAATGAAAAATTCTCTAAGGACATCAAATTATTAAAAAAAAAAAAAAAAAAGCAGAACTTCTGGAAATGAAAAATTCATTGACGGAAATACACAGCACAGTGGAAAGCTTAAGAATAGGATAGATCAGGCAGAAGAAAGAATTTCAGACCTAGAAGGCAACACCTTTGAATTAAAGAAGTCAGCCAAAAAGAAAGAACAGAGAAGAGGAAAGAACAAAACCTACAAGAAATATGCAATTATGTAAAGAGGTCTAAAATAAGAACCACAGGCATCCCTGGGGCAAATAAGAAAATACACAAGAGCTGGAAAACCTATATGAGGGAATACTTGAGGGAAATTTCTCAGGTCTTACAAGACTTTTGGACATTCAAGTACTAGAATCTCAAGGGACTCTAGGGAGCTCCAATACCAAGAGGCGATCTCTATGGCACACAGTGATCAGACTGGCCAAAGTTAACATGAAAGAGGTATTACAAGCTATAATGTCTATACAAAGTTTCTTTTGGTGGAATATTGTTTTTTATCTTTGCACCTTGAGTCTGACCAAGTCGAAGTTAGATGCATTTTCTGGAGACAGCAAATACTTGGCTTGTGTATTTTTATTCATTTTATCTAGCCCATGTCTCTTGAGAGGAGAGATAAAGCCATTCACATTTATTGAAAGAATTGATAAGTGGGATGGATTTCTGTTCAGTCTGTTCAGGAGACCTTTACTGCCCTGTTTTACATCTTGAGCCATTGCAGTACCTGGACACTGAACGTAAGCATCTGGATGAGTTCACCTGGTGGTGTCTAACGTGCTGATCAGTGTATAATGCAGATATGAATACTTCTGAAAGGGCAGGTCTGGTCTTGACACATACCCTCAATGTTTTCTTGTCTGACAAGGTCAGAAAAGCCAATGAAATGATCAACAGAATAAAGAGACAACCTACAGAATGGGAGAAAATATTAACTATACATCTGATAAAAGGCTGATAAACATAAATCTATAAAGAACTCAAACCAGCAAGAAAAAAATCAAACTAGCCCACAAACAAGTGGGCAAAATACATGAACGGAAAGAAGCTTGTCAAGAAAATGGCTAATGAACATATGAAAAATGCTCAAGGTCTCTAATCTTCAGGGAAATGCAAACCAAAACAATGAGGTATCTCCTGACTCCAGTGAGCCTGATGTTTATCAAAACTCCCCCCAAACAACAGATACTGGCATGGATGCCGAGAGAAAGAAACACTTAGACACTGTTGGTGGGACTGTAAACTAGTACAACCTGTATGGGAAATCTTATGGAGATACCTCAAAGAACTAAAAATAGATCCACCATTTTATCCAGTGAGCCTACCATTGGGCATACACCTAAAGGAAAAAAAAGTTATTTTATCAAAAAGACACGTACATGTTAATATTATTACAGCACAATTCATAATTGCAAAGATGTGGAACCAACACTAATGCTCATAGTACCTGAGTGGATTAACAAAATGTACATGTATATGTACACCATGAAGTTCTCAGTCATTAAAAAACTAATACCTTTGTGACAACCTAGATGGAACTGGATACCACTCTTCTAAGTCCCACAAGAATGGAAAAACAAACACTACATGTACTCACTATTAAATTGAAACTAATCTATCAACACCCACGTGCACATTTGTTAATAAAACTCAATGGAAAGGAAGCAGATGGGAGAAGGCAGGAAGGAAGGAAACGCACACCTATCGAGTACAGCGCACCCTGTCCAGGTGAGGACCACACTTGCAACTTTGACTATGAGGTCAGACTATTAAGTTCGCAAACTCATCCTAGAAAAAGTGTTACATACCTTATTGTTGAATATCACTACGGTCTCCTTCAAAGTACTCCCTTTGGGAAGCCGTGCATTGACACCAAAGGTGAGCACAGTAATATTCAGCAATGACGTATGAAGCACTTTTTCTAGGATGAGTTCACAAACTCAATTCTCCAACATTGTAAAACTGTTCAAAAGCAATCTATGTAACCGAAACATCTGCACCTGCATAATGTTCTAAAATAAAAAAATAAGATAGACAAATTCCAATGGTAATATAAAATATAAATTCCCAACCATTAAGTGAATTTTATATCCCTAGCCACATAAATTTAATATTTTGAAATCAGAGGTTTTGCTTGAAAATAACTTTGGTCTCGGAAGTAACAAAATGCAAAATAATATAGCATGTCACTTCACAATGAATTTTTTTTTTTTTTTTTTGAGACAAGGGTCTCACTATGTTGCCCTCAATAGAGTGCTGTGGATCACAGCTCACAGCAACCTCAAACTCTTAGGCTTAAGAGATTTTCTTGCCTCAGCCTCTCAAGTAGCTGGGACTACAGGCGCTCACCATAATGCCTGGCTTTTTTTGTTGTTGTTGTTGTCGTCATTGTTGTTTAGCAGGCCCAGGGTGGGCTCGAACCCACCAGCCCCAGTATATGTGGCCAGCGCCCTAGCTACAGGTACTGAGTCTCTATGGAATATTTTTCAAAGAAGTAATAATTTTACATAAACTATTACCAGAAGTTAAAATACTAAAATACTATAAAACAGTATGATATGTCTACTCCTTAACCTAAATTATTATTCAGTTTCCCTTTAATTTCAAAACCAAGTGAATTTGAGGCAAAATAACATCACAGAAGAGCTTTCAGGGAGAAAGAAATGTTTCTGATAAAACTTGTTATACTAAGTTTTTAATGTCCTCTGACTTAAATTCTTTATTTTTTTAAATGAAGAAGTTGAATCAATTGATGATCAGTGAGGCTGGTATTAGCCAGTGATCAGCAAGAGACAAAAAGGCCTAAAAATGTCAAAACTCTAAGATAACTAACCTTTAAAAGCTTTTCAACAACCCTGAAGATAAAGTCCAAACATTTTCATCCACACTCAAAAGACCCTTCATCATCTGTCCTCTGTGTGTCCCAGAAGGCTCTTTTTTACTACACCCTTTGTGTACTCCATGACCCCTCCATGCGAAATTATCTGAAACTCCAGGAAGTTTGTACATACATTCAACCATGTGTCCCTAGTACCTAGCACAGTCCTGGTTTAATAAACCTTTGCAGAATAAGCAAATTATCCTATATTCAGGTTCTATGAGGGACAATCTTCAAATCAATGGTCACAATCTCAAATCCTTGGCAGAGTGATCGTAATTAGCTGTGAAGTGACTTCTCATGAATAATAAAGTACTGCAGTTTGCAAATGATCTAACTCCTTGTTTATAAATGAGGTAAGTTTTAATCTTATCCCCTGATAACATCATTTTCTTTCTTCTCCATCCCAGTATGCTGCCTGAGAGAGCAATAAGCAGGAGAGTGAAGGCTGGAGTGTGAGGACTCCACGTGGACCACACTGTGGCCTGAAGTGCACTACCCATTTGAGTTGGATCTATCAGTTGAGTTGGATCTATCAGATGTGTCAGATAAACAGGGTGAGAATGGCCTCATCAGAGGACCACACATCTCTGGCTTCCCTGTCTGGCAAGGATGCCTGTGAGAACAAAGTCTCCACAGTCAGATGGCAGGTTGCCCCAAGAAGCCAAACAAGGAAGTGCTGTACGGACTCTAAGTAATGTAAAGAGGCAAGACAGGCGTCCAGGCAACAGCCAACATGAACTGTCGGCCAGGTGATCAGCCATGTGGGCCCTCTAGCCTAACTGAGCTTCAGACGACTTCGGCTGCAGCCAACCAGCTGTGAACGCAAGAAAGACTCCAAAGCAAGAACTACCGCAGAACCCAATCCACAAACCCACGGGAAATGATGTTATTTTAGATCATTAAGCAATAAAATAATAACACTAAATATTAAACAACAAACAAAACAATAATGTATTACGTTTCAGAGTGGTTCATTATGAAGCGACAGATAACTAGAACAAGTGCTACCTGCTACCCAAAGCGGAATAAGTGCAGTTTTCATTGTATAGTATACTTCTCTATTTTAAAGTGATTGACATTTCTGGACTGAGTGTAAAAGTGAGTACTTAGTAAATGTTCCTAAGAAGCAGCAGCTCTTGTATCACATTATCATCATTTACCAATAGGAGTTACATTTTTAAGAAGAAATATACTTCTTAAAATTCAGGTTTAAAAAATACACTAACAATTGTTTAGAAAGGATTATACTATTCTGAAAAAGATTTGAGAGACCCAAAAATGTGTGAACTTGACCACTCTAATCATATTTCTACACTATTTAATCCATAGATCCAAAGTCTGAAGCAAATTTGCTTATAACACTGAAATCTATACAAGTACAATAAATTAATAGGAGGCTTTACAAGTGGTGTGATCCTGGGACGGCTGAAGTAGATAGGTTCATCACCATGATATCATTTTTCTCTTCAATACTTTTAAAGTGACAACCAAAGAATCTAAAACCGAGGTATCTAATAGTATTAGAATATTTCTCTTGGGGCACTGAGAGTGTTATTCTTATTGCTGGGGTTTGTGGTCTAGCAAACTCAATCATGGGTGGTCTATGCTTAGGATTAGATGGTTGACTAGATGTTCTATTTGGAATTTTCTACTTTTTTTCAATTTAAACTTTTATTTATATTCTTTTATGAAAATATCTGGAGTAATAATACTTAGAGAAACCTACGGGGGGCAAGGGTGGGGGGTGGAGAACCCCAGTATCTGTTTAAAAACACCAAACTGTTAGATAATGTTCTGCTGAGGGCAGTGGAAGAGTCAAGTGAGTGAGCTTGCCTGCAGCATTCTCTCCTAGAGGAGACTTCTGCTGCGCCGTCGTACAGGATGACCACGTACAGACACGCCCTCCCCTCTGTCCTGCTCTGCTTGGGTGTTCCTCCTGTTGCTCTTTCACATCATCCCGTCTATGTTTTTCTTTTCCAAACTCCTCTCCCTTCTTATCTTCTGACCCACAACCCTGCTACTGTTCTCAGCCCTCCAGAAACCTGGTGGAGATAAGCTAATAATAATGTGCATCTTCCCAAGGAAAGGATATACAATAAAAAAAAAAAAGGGAGAAAGTTTGGAGTAGGTGTGGAGAAGGTAAAACCTTAAAGGTGGGGAGCACAGCAATTCAAAAGTGGAAACAGCCAAATTTTCAGCAACAGATGAATGGACAAACAAATGCAGTCCACATGGGAGAAAACTACTCAGCATAAAAAGGAAGGAAGCACTGGCACATGTCATCATATGGAGGAACCCAAAAGCGCTATTCAGTGCAAGAAGCCAGACACAAAAGGTTGCATATTTTATGATCTCACTGACAATAAATATTTATAATAGATAGATCAGTAGAGATAGAAGGAAGATAAGGTTGCTAGGGATGGGAAGTTGGAGGGAATAGGGAATGACTGCTTACTGTATATGGGTCTTATTTATTTATTTAAATTTCCAATTAATGTGAGGGAACACACAATTAGGTTCTATTGTGTGGATCTGCAGGGTAAAGTCTAAGTTGCAGTTGTGTCCTTCACCCAGCAAGTGTGCCACACACCTGCACATTGTTCCTGCCGGGCAGGAACCCACCAACCCACCCCCTACTTCTTGGATTTCATTGCAATTTTCTCTCATGTGAGCATGTTTTGTTAATCTATAAGTTTGAAATTAGTATTGAGTACGTGTGATGCTTGTTTTTCCATTCTTGTGATACTTTACTTAGGAGCGTGTTCTCCAAATGGACTTTCTACATTTTTTTTTTAGAGACAGAGTCTCACTTTATCACCCTCGGTAGAGTGTCATGGCATTACAGCTCACAGCAACCTCCAACTCCTGGGTTTAGACAATTCTCTTGCCTCAGCCTCCTGAGCAGCTGGGACTACAGGCGTCTGCCACAACGCCTGGCTATTTTTTTGTTGCAGTTTGGCTGAGGCTGGGTTTGAACCCACCACCCTTGGTATAGGGCCAGTGCCCTACTCACTGAGCCACGTGCCACCCGACTTTCTACATTTTAACACTTCCTGGTTGAAAGTGCTTAAAATATAAAGAGGAAAGGAAGGAAAGGAGAGAAGGAAGGGAAGGAAGGAAGGAATAAAGGAAGGAAAGAAAGAAACCATTATTTTGAATTTCACAAGCGTATTGTTTTAATTTATTTGTATCTCCTTTTTAAACTGTGACTTCCATGTAGGCAGGAACTATATCTCACACTTGTTTTTCCTCAGCAGCTATGTGCCTGGCATCTAGTAAATTATCAGATTTGCTGAATTAGTGAAGTGAAATTTTATCACAAGTATACTGTATTCAATTTATAAAATTAACTCCGCAAATATATAGCTAGAGGAGATACATGAATCCATTTATGCAACAAACATTAAATAATTACAGTATGCTAAAAATTGGGATATGGTAGTAAACAAATCACACCTTGTCCCTTCCTTCAGTGAAGCTGGAGTCTGTCATTAATTTAATTTTTCCTTAATCAGCAGTCCTGCTTCACTACGCATGACAAGGAGACATGAGGAAATGAGAGTATGTGCATTCGCCAGTGAGTCATAATGTGCCTACTGTGTGCCAAAGTCTGTAGTGTCATAGACCCCACCTGTGTCTATCAGGAAAGATGAACACTAAGGACATTATTTTAAGTAATAAATAATGACAAGTATGACAAGTGATGGAGGAGAAAAGTACGGGGTCTCAGGAGCCACAGGCAAAAGCTACCATGCTTCTTCTGACCAGGCCTTTAAGTTTCCAGAAGATCACTTCTGCTGCATTCTATTGGAAAAGCAAGTCCTTATACCCAGCTCAGATGGAAGGATAGGGAAACCAGACTGTATCTGTTGATGTAAAGAAATTAGTGACACTGTCTTGCACTATCTTGAAGACTGCCTCTCATACCATCATGTCAACATAACATGTTTTAGATGGATAGTAGCAGCTTCCCCATCCCCCAAAACTTGTTAAGCACAGATATGTTAAATGAAAATGTAATGTCCACTAAAAAACTCCATAGAAAAACCACATTTGATACCTGGGGATCAGTTCAATCTCTCACATCAATTTAACACTACTCTTGTAATTCTAAATACAGTGAAACAGTATTTAATTCCACAAAAGATGTCTATGTTCACATAGGATAATACACCCACCAACAAATTTGTCAAGAGAATGAAATCCAAATTGTTTTAAATTTTTCCCTTACAAAGCCTACAGAAACCCAGACAATCAATCATGACCTGGAAGGCCTGGACCAAAAGTCCGTATTTTAGGAACATCATTTGGCATGCCAGAAAAGTGTTCTAAACAGGCGACTTAAAGCTTTCTTTTACTAGTGAGTGTAAGAGAGCTGACTGGCTCATGGCACAAGTTAGAGTATAGAATAGAGGACATCTTCCAAGTGGGTCGGCCATCAGAAAGAATTTTCACAAAAGAAAAAGAAATAAAAGAAAATGGGGAAATCATGCCGTCAGTCCTTGAAAAGGAAGTGATTTTTCAAATGGTCTGATTTTCCCTTTACAAAAGGGAAAACGTGATAGAAAAAGAATACTCAATTTCAAGCAGGTATATATTTTGAGCCAAATAAAATAGAATGGTATTTTAAAGTCATTTATCTTAAATGATTTTTTGGCAATATATGTAAAATTCCCCAAGAAAATATGTGGGTTCTAGAAACAATAAAAGATCGACTTACTCCCAAATCTCATCAAAAATGTTTTCACACAGTGGAATGAGCCATATTCTCTTGTCCGCACAGTATAAAAGCTGATGAAGTTTAGAAATTTTTTTTAAAAATTTAACATTTCTCTAAAATTACAATAAACTATTTTAAAAGTATTAAATTTGTTTTGATCCTTCCTTAGCTGGCTATGAAAGCAGAAATAGCTGAGTGTGCTCCTCAAGTCTCTATCTCCCCAAGTGTGAACCCAGCCCCTCCTTCCTCTCCCTCACTTTCTAACTCTGCAACTGCTCTTCCTGTCTCCATGCGGAACATCACAACATCCCAAGTGCCTTCTAGACACCCCAGGTTCCTCTGTGACTGTTCTCTGTTCCTCACCATAGACACGACACCCGTGCACACTTTGTCAATACTGTTTCATATGCGTTCCCTGCTTTCACATCCCACAGCCCACGGTGTGTGCTCCCCTGGCTCCAGCATGCCTCCTGACCAGGTCTCCCTGCCTCCAGAGCTGCCCCTTTCAGTTTCCCTGGAGTTATTTCAAAGCAACCTTTCTGAGAGAGCGAGCTAGCTGATCACACCACTCCACTATGCAAAACCAAACCCAAACCAAACAGAATTCAAACCACCTCCTCAGTCCCAACCTGTCTCAAGTCATACTTTAGACTCAGTCACAGTGACTGGCTGCCCTACCTGGATCTCACCATGCCTCTCTCACCATGCTCATGCAGTCCTGTCTGCTTGGCATGCCCTCCAGCAGGCTCCTCCACACTCAACTCAAATATCACCCGCTCTCGCTAGCGTTTCCTGGAATCTATTTGCCCCCCACCCCCGACTCAAGAGACTTGCTTTTGCATCTGTCTTCTTTTAATTCATACCTCATAACATGTTCATGAGGATTCTAAGCTATTTTCACCTTAAAAAGACTCTTTTCAGTTCTCAATCAAGGCTACATTTATATACTTGTCCTGAAGCTAGGGAAATTCCTCTTGCCTTTTCCTCCCATTAGCATGAACCCCTCATTCCTGTCCCTAACATCTTAATCCATACAGAGTAAGTCTTTTCTTCTTCCTTCAACATCATGCTTTCATCACACCTGTATCATTTATCAGTCTGATGTGTTAGTCAAATTTTTTGGAATAGTTTTTGAATGCTACATCAACCACTCACACTCTCTAAATAAATCCAGCAATGCCTAATGCCTAGAAACTCTGAGACACTCCACGCCTGTATGGGTTTAGAGCCACAGGGTCCCACTGCAAAGTGTTGGGGAAAAGTGCAGGCAAAGATCTGTTAAGCCCAGACCTAAAATACGAACAAGCTTAGGATCTGAACAGGAAGGTCCATGAAAGAAAATTAACAGAATATAAAATAGGCCGGGTATGGTGGCTAACACCTGTAATCCTAGCACTCTGGGAGGCTGAGGCAGATGGATTGCTTGAGCTCACAAGTTCAAGACCAGCCTGAGTAAAAGCAAGACAAAAAATACTCTCTACTAAAAATAGAAAAACTGAGGCAAGAGTATTACTTGAGTCCAAGAGTGAAGACTGCTGTGAGCTATCCATGGTACTCTACCCAGGATGACAGCTTGAGACTCTGTCTCCAAAAAAAAAATTAACAAAATATAAAACAACATAACAGACTTGTTACTTGGAACCCCTAGCAATTCCATTTTAATTCTATAAAATCTAGTCAGGGTATTTCTACAAACAAGTCTGAGAAGAGCTGTAATCTTAGAAAAGGAAAATTGTATAAGCTAATTTAAAGTGGTATTCAAAAGGCAGACTTTCTGAAATAACTTTCTAATTGGTCCAGGTGCCTTCCATGTTGAAATCGAAAGTAATTAAACAAGATGTGAAGTTTTCGCTGGTAAATGGTCACAAACAACCATTTCTTTTGAACCTAATGTTTACAAAGTGGATATTTATTCACTAAGCAACTGTTTTGTTTCAGTGCGTCTAAGACAATATAAACATAAATTCTGTAATTTCCAGATGATCCATATTTCCTAGGAATAATGTGCTGAAATAGCCTTTAGCTATCTTACAGAGTTAAGCAATTGGCATTTATCCACCTCAGACGCTGTCTCAAGCAGTCCAGAAGACCTTGCAGACACACACCACAGAGATGAGAGGAGGGAAAGGTCTGACAGTGTGCCTGGAGCATCCCCAGGGCCAAAGCCTGGGGAAAATGCATATATCCTCGTAAGGCTGTTTTTCTAAGTCTTGGTTTGAAGCCACAGTGTGCAAACTAATAAAATCTCCCCTAAAGAGGACCCGAGGACCTGTGACTTCCAAATATCTGCCTACTTCTTAACCCAGGCAAAGAACAAAGCCCATGTGTGGGATGGGAAGACAGGTTTGGACCAATGCGAGTGCCTAAAAGGAGAGGGAAGCTCAATGAGCCCTACTTCAGGCCTGCGACGTCTGACTGCACCCTGGAATCAGATGCCTTTACAGCAACCATCACCAGTGGCTTACATACATGTGGGGCCTACAAATAAGGGTGTTTCAGCTGAGAGTTGTGGCGGGTGCCTTTAGTCCCAGCTACTCGGAAGGCTGAGGCAAGAGAATTGCCTAAGCCCAAGAGCTGGACGTTGCTGTTAGCTGTGATGCCACAGCACTTTACCGAGGGTGACAAAATGAGAATCTGCCTCTAAAAAACAAAAACAAAAAACAAATAAGGGTGTTTCCTTGACTGACTGGAGGAGCTACATGGACATGGAGTGTAAAATTTCTGGTTTTATCAGCTATTCTAAGCAGTTAATTAACTTAGAGTCATTAAGTGAAAAAAGTTATCCCCAAAACTAGAATAAATCACTGCTCTCAGGATGTGAAAGCCACAAAGAATATCACCCCTACCCTAATAATGACAAAAAATGGAATAATTTATAATCATTTTTTTGAGCCGAAGCTAATAAAATACTTGGTGAGCTAAGGTCACAAGACAATTAGGTGAACCAAATGTAAAAGAGATGGAATTCTGCTCATCCTATTTGGTAGAACTTCACTGTTTTGTTTTTCCTCTGTAGCCAATGTGGCATGTGGGCTCTGAACTTCTGCACCGAGATGATTTTACACTGGTGGGTGTCTATGGTGCTGATCAGTGTATATAATGCAGATCTGAGCACTCCCTGCAGGACAGGATACAAAGTTTAGCATTTAGGTTATGTAGGATACAAAATTCTAGGCTGGCTGTTATTCTGTTTGAGAAGATGGAGAATGGATTCCAGTCCCCTAAGGCTTGTAAGGTCTCAGTTAAGAAGTCTATAGTTAGTCCTGAGAGTTTTCCTATGTAAATTACCTGATAAGTTCCTCTTTTGTAGGCTTTTTTTTTTTCCTTCAGGCTAGAGTGCCATGGTGTCAACCTAGCTCCCAGCAACCTTGAAATCCTGGGTTAAAACGATCCTCCTGCCTCAGCCTCCCAAATAACTGAGACTATAGGCACCCGCAACAATGCCTAGCTAATATTTTCTTTTTTTAGTAGAGACAGGGTCTCTATCTTGCTTATGCTGGTAATGAACTCCTTAGCACAAGTGATCCTCCTATCTCAGCTTCCTAGAGTGCTAAGATTACAGGTGTGAGTGTGTGTCACACTTTATGGGGGCAAGACATGATTGCAAGAGGGACTTTACCTAACAATTGCAATCAGTCTAACCTGGTTTATTGTACCCTCAATTAATCCTCAACAATAAAAAAAAAAAAAAAAGATTACAGGTGTAAGCCACCATGACTGGCTCCTCATCCATGTTAATTTTGGCTAAAGTGATCTATAGACTTAATGCAATCCCTGTTAAAATACCAACATTATTTTTCACAGACCCAGAAAACATAATTCTATGTTTCCTATGGAACAAGAAGAGACCAAATAGCCAAAGCAACCTTAAGCCAAAAGGAAAAATCAGGAGGTATCACTTTATCAGACCTCAAGCTATACTACAAGGCTATAGTAACCAAAACAGTATGGTTATGGCCCAAGAAAGGAGACATACATCAATGGATCAGAACAAAGAACCCAGATATGAGACCATCCTCATATTGCCATCTGATCTTTGACAAAGAAGACAATAACATACACTAGGGAAGAATCATTATTCAACAAATGATGCTGAGTACATTGGATAGCCACATGAAGAAGACTGAAACAAAATCCGTACCCCTGATCATTCACAAAAATTTTTAATGATGAATAATAGACTTAAACCTAACGTATGAAAATATAAGAATTCTAGAAGAAATATTAGAGATATCTCTTATAGATATTGGTCTAGGCCAACAATTTATGAAGACCCCAAACAACAAAAATTAACAAACAGGACTTGATTAAATTAACAGCTTCTTCACAGCCAAGGAAACAATCAATAGAACAGACAATCTACAGAATGGGAGAAAATATTTGCATGTTCTATACCTGATAAAAGGCTGATAACCAGAATTTATAAAGAACTCAAGCAAATCAGCAAGGAAAATATCAAACCACCCCACAAAAAAGTGGGCAAAATACATGAACAGAAGCTTTTCAAAAGAAGACAGATAGCCAATAAACATAGGAAAACATGCTTATTGTCTCTAGTCATCACAGAAATGCAAATCATAACAATTAGATATCACCTAACTCTGACAAGAATGGCTTTTATCAAAAAAATCCCCAAAGAACATATGCTGACACGGATGTGGAGAGAAAGGAACACATATAAACTGTTAGTAAAATTGTAACCTGTATAGAAAATCTTATGAAGATACCTCAAAGAACTAAAAGTAGACCTACCATTTGACCCAGCAATCCCATTGCTGGGTATTTACCCAGAGAAAAAAAGTCATTTTATCAAAAAGACATTTGCACTCAAATGTTTCTTGCAGGACAATTCATAATTGCAAAGATGTAGAACCAAGCTGAGCCCCCCATCAATAAATGAGTGCATAAAGAAAATGTGGTGTATGTCAGGTTGGCTGACTGGACACAGAAACTCAGGTCAGATATCTGCTGCATACAGGAATCTCATCTTATCTTAAAGGCTAAATTTAGGCTCAGGGCAAAGTGATGGACATCTATAATCCAGGCAAAGGGAAAACAGAAAAAAGCAGGGGTTGCAATGTTATTTGCAGATACATTACACTTTAAACCAACAAAAGTAAAGACAAGGATGGTCACTTCATATTCGTTCTTATTCATCACATGAAGAGATGTCAATTATTAACATTTATGTACCCAACTAGAATGCTCCTCAATTTATAACCAAGACCCTAACAGACATGAACAATTTGATATTTTCCAGCACCATAATAGTCAGAGATTTTAACACCCCTTTGGCAGAGTTGGATAGGATCCTCCAAGAAGAAACTAAGCAAAGTAATTATGGACTGAAATTTCACCATTCAACAAATGAATTTAATAGACATCTACAGAACATTTCACCAAAACAAAATTGAATATACATTCTTCTCATCAGCCCAGGGAATATCCTCCAAAATTGATCACATCTTAGGACACAAGGTTAACCTCAGCAAATTTAAAAGAATAGAAATTATTCCAGGTATTTTTTCAGATCATCGCGTAATCAAAGTTGAACTCACCAATAACGGGAATCTGCATACTCATACAAAGACATGGAAACTGTGTCAGCTGTGTCAAAGATGAGATTAAGAAAGAAACTACCAAGTTTTTGGAACAGAATGATAATGAAGACATGAATTATCAGAACCTCTGGATACTGCAAAGGCAGTCGTAAGAGGGAAATTTATAGCACTGCAAGCCTTCCTTAAGAGAACAGAAAGAGAGAAAGTCAACAGCTGAATGGGACATCTCGAGCAACTAGAAAAGGAAGAACACTCCAACCACAAAACCAGCAGAAGAAAATAACCAAACTTAGAGCTGAATTAAATGAAATTGAAAACAAAAGAATTGTTCAAAAGATCAATGAATACAAAAGTTGGTTTTTTGAAAAGTTTAACAAAATTGATAAACCCTTGGCTAGCCTACCCAGAAATAGAAAATTAAAATCCCTAATTTCATCCATCAGAAATGATAAAGGTGAAATAACAATACACACCTCAGAAATTAAAAAAATTCTTAATGAATACTACAAAAAACTCTATTCTCAGAAATACGAAAATCTGAAAGAAATCAACCACTACTTGGAAGCACACCATCTCCCAAGACTTAGCCAGAATGAGGTGAAAATGTTGAACAGACTTGTATCAAGTACTGAAATAGCATCAACTATACAAAATTCCCAAAAAAGAAGAGTCAAGGACCAGATGGCATCACATCAGAATTCTACCAAACCTTTAAAGAGGAACTAGTACCTATATTACTTAACTTTTCCAAAGCATAGAAAAAGAAGGAAAACTTTCCAACACATTCTATGAAGCAAATATCGCCCTGATCCCCAAACCAGGAAAAGACCCAACAAGAAAATAAAATTATAGACCAGTATCTTTAATGAACATAGATGCAAAAATATTCAACAAGGTCATAACAAAGAGACTCCACCATCACATAGAACAAATTATACACCATGACCAAGTTGGTTTTAACCCAGGGTCTCAAGGATGGTTCAATATACGTAAATCTATAAATATAATACAACACATAAACAAAATAAAAAACAAAGACCATATGATTCTCTCAATCGATGCAGAAAAAGCTTCTGATAATATCCAGCATCCTTTTATGATCAGTACACATAAAAAAAGGTATAGAAGGGACATTTCTTAAATTGATAGAGTCCATCTACAGCAAACCCACAGTTAATATCATATTGAATGGAGTTAAATTGAAATCATTTCTACTCAGTTCAGGAACCAGGCAAGGTTGCACATTGTCTCCACTGCTTTTTAACATTATAATGGAAGTCGTAGCCATCGCAATTAGGGAAGAAAAGGCGATCAAGGGTAACCATATAGGGTCAGAGGAGATCAAACTTTCACTCTTCGCAGATGATATGATTGTGTATTGGGAAAACCCCAGGGATTCAACTACAAAACTCTTAGAAATGATCAAGGAGGGCGGCACCTGTGGCTCGAGGAGTAGGGCACCGGTCCCATATGCCAGAGGTGGCGGGTTCAAACCCAGCCCCGGCCAAGAACCAAAAAAAAAAAAAGAAATGATCAAGGAATATAGCAGCGTCTCAGTTTACAAAATCAATACTCACAAATCTATAGCCTTTATATATACCAACAATAGTCATGCCGAAAAAACAGTCAAGGACTCTATTCCCTTTACAGTAGTGCCAAAGAAGATGAAATATTTGGGAGTTTACCTAACAAAGGTCATGAAAGATCTCTACAAAGAGAACTATGAAACTGAGGAAAGGAACAGATGAAGATGTCAACAAATGGAAAAATGTACCAGGCTCACAGCTGGGAAGAATCAACATTGTTAAAATGTTCATACTACCCAAAGCAATATACAATTTTAATGCAATCCCTGTTAAAGCTCCACTGTCATACTTTAAAGATCTCAAAAAAATAATACTTTGTTTTATATGGAATCAGAAAAAACCTTGAATAGCTAAGACATTACTCAGAAATAAAAACAAAGGAGGAAGAATCACACTACCAGACCTCAGACTATACTATAAATCAATAGTGATCAAAAAGCATGGTACTGGTGTTTTGATCTCTATTCCATTCCATACATCTACCTAGAGAGGTAGATGTATGGAATGGAATAGAGAACCAAGAGATGAACCCAGCTACTTACTGTCATTTGATCGTCGATAAGCTAATTAAGAATATTTGGTGGTGGGCGGCGCCTGTGGCTCAGTGAGTAGGGCGCTGGCCCCATATGCCGAGGGTGGCGGGTTCAAACCCAGCCCCGGCCAAACTGCAACAACAACAACAAAAAAAAAATAGCCGGGCGTTGTGGCGGGCGCCTGTAGTCCCAGCTGCTCGAGAGGTTGAGGCAAGAGAATCGCGTGAGCCCAAGAGTTAGAGGTTGCTGTGAGCCGTGTGACGCCAGGGCACTCTACCTGAGGGCGGTACAGTGAGACTCTGTCTCTACAAAAAAAAAAAAAGAATATTCGGTGGTGAAACGACTCCCTATTTAACAAGTGGTGCAGGTCAACTGGCTGGCGACCTTTAGAAGACTGAAACTGGACCCACATCTTTCATTATTAACAAAGATAGACTCTCACTGGATAAAAGATTTAAACTTAAGACATGAACTATAAAAATACTAGAAGAAAGTGCAGGGAAAACACTTGAAGAAATTGGCCTGGGAGACTATTTTATGAGGAAGACCCCTCGGGCAATTGAAGCAACACCAAAAATACATTATTGAGATCTGATCAAACTTAAAAGCTTCTGCACAGCCAAGAATACAATACGTAAAGCAAGCAGACAGCCCTAAGAATGGGAGAAGATATTTCCAAGTTATGTCTCTAACAAAGGTTTAATAACCAGAATCCACAGAGAACTCAAACGTATTAGCAAGAAAAGAACAAGTGATCCCATCTCGGTGTGGGCAAGGGACTTGAAGAGAAACTTCTCTGAAGAAGACAGGCACATGGCCTATAGACACATGAAAAAATGCTCATCGTCTTTAATCATCAGGGAAATGCAAATCAAGACTACTTTGAGATATCATCTAACTCCAGTAAGATTAGCCCACATCACAAAGTCCCAAAACCAGAGAGTTTGCCAACATCTCAACATGTGGAGAAAAGGGAACACGTCTGCATTGCTGGTGGGAATTTTCTCAACAAGTAGAGAAAAGGGAACACTTCTGCACTGCTGGTGGGAATACAAACTAGTATGTTCCTTTTGGAAAGATGTTTGGAGATCACTTAGGGATCTAAAAATAGACCTGCCATTGGATCCTGCAATTCCTCTATTAGGTATATATGCAGAAGACCAAAAATCACTATATAATGAAGAAATTTGCACCAGAATGTTTATTGTAGCCCAATTCATAATTGCTAAATCATGGAAGAACCCCAAATGTGCATCGACCCACAAATGGATTAATAAATTGTGGTATATGTACACCATGGAATATAATGTAGCCTTAAAAGAAGATGGAGACTTTTACCTCTTTTATGTTTACATGGATGGAGCTGGAACATATTCTTCTCAGAAAAGTAACTCAAGAATGGAAGAAAAAGCATCCAATGTACTCAGCCCTACTATGAAACTAATTTATAAGCATGAAACTAATTTATAAGCACCCACACTTCCAAGTGAATGCTATAACCCAACTACAGCCAAAGATGAAGGGGAAAGAGGCGGGGGAGGGGAGTAGAGAGGATGGGTGGAAGGAGGGTGATTGGTGGGACCTCACCAAGGGTGCATTTTACAAGGGTACATGTTAAGTCTACCAAGTGTAGAATATAAATGTCTTAACACAATAAGAAAATGCAGTGAAGGCTATGTTAACTAGTTTGATGAAAGTATTTCAAATTGTATATAAAACCAGCACATTGTGCCCCATAATTGCATTAATGTACATAGCTATGATTTAGTTTAAAAGAAGAAGAACAAAGAGACCAAAGAAATATTTGGCCAAGAAAATGGCCAAGAATTTTGTGAAATTTAACTAGAGATAACAGACTACAGAGCTATGCTAGAACATGGTGACAGCAGCTCGGCACTAGAGGAAATATAGAATGTTATTTATATAGATAATATGACAAAAAACATAACTAGACACCACATGGTCAACAAGCTGAAAATTGAAAATAAAGAGAATATACTGAAAGTAATGAATACATCACCTTTACCACAAGCCCCGGACTCTCCACAAAAGGTCTCTGAGTGTTTGGCCTTTTAGCAACATTTGTATTTTCGCAAAATTATCTCTTGCACTTGGGACTCTTACTGGACTCCACAGGTAAAACAGAAAGAAATGCCTTTATGTTCCTTCTCAAAGGCACCCATGCAGTTACCATAGAATGCAAATCTGAGGGGTGCAGGCATGACACACATTTTATACAGTATCACCAAAACTTCCTAAACATGTAAAGTCCTGAATTATATACTTTTTGCTCCCGTTGTAATGGAATTAAAACATTTTGAAATAGGACCAAAAAATATCTAAGAATTAGGGCTATCTAAACGCCTAATTTGTAATGTGAACACAAATTGAAACTGAAATGTGTCATGGTCCAAATGTAATGGTATCTTTTTTGTTAACTGAGTCTCATAAAATACAAAAAATACTGGGAAAATATGACCTTGCAGAGGTTGCTCCTTAAGAATTCTCTTTAAGAAATCTCTTTTGATTCTTGATAATAATTTTATTGTACTAGCTGATAACTTTAAAATGCTTTTGAAAGTTGGACTAATACGCAAAGAATATTTAATGCTTATTTAATGCTTAGCAAACACTATTTCAAAACCAAAACTAGGTAAAATATAAAAAATGCGTGAAAAAGGAAAAAGTAAAGTTTGAGGTAAAACCCAAAATATTTCTATTTATTTACCCTGTTCCTTTGATAGAGATCTCGACTAACTGTGTGGGATCCCACCTACAACCCTGGGTGCTTTCTGGTCTATGCATTCTCTGGAGTTCTCTTCATCAAAGGCTGGAATTTGTCTTCTTTTTGGGTAGTTAATGCTTGAAGACTCTGACTAGGTACCATTCATTTGTGGCTGAACCCCTTGGAGACAGTGATGGGATCCTTGAGAGGGAGTGCCAAAATTTCAAAAGAACAAGTTTGGGGTCATTAGTACAATTTGTTTACTTTGGAAATTTACAGGAAAGACAAGAGTCAGTGGAAGGAGAAAATACTTAATTGAATAAAAGGCAATAAAGTGCAGGATGATCTCTGCTGCCAGTCTGGCTAGGTTCAAATCTCAATTCTGTCTCTTGCTTGTTTGTGCTTGAGTTTCTCATTTTTCAAAACGGCCTAATAATAATAACTATTCTTTAGAATTGCTGTGAGGAGGCTTACGTGAATTATTGAATTTGAAGGCCTAACAGAGTACCTGGAATGTAATTTGTGTTTTTTGTTTGTATTTGTAGTTATCTTAACTATTTGTATTAGTCTCATCAAAAACATTACACTAAAACAAAGTAAAAACTTAATTGAAGTGGAAACACAATTTTTCACACTTTCTTAAGAAAAGCCTAGAGGTATTTTTTCCTTCAGTGATTTAAATAGCCTCTTCCAGGTTATAATTATACCTATCCTCCATAGTCAAGCAAAACAAAATAATATGCAAATCGTGGTTAACATTGCTAGTTTCTATTAGCAGGAACCAGGGTTAAACAAATAA
Source organism: Nycticebus coucang (assembly GCF_027406575.1). Classification (NCBI taxonomy): domain Eukaryota; kingdom Metazoa; phylum Chordata; class Mammalia; order Primates; family Lorisidae; genus Nycticebus; species Nycticebus coucang. Next base: position 46,726,011 of record NC_069780.1, read on the forward strand.
CATTATTTACACTTTTGTGATGACCGCTCATGTATAAAATAATCTCCTAAACTAATCTAAAACTAACTTAAGCCCTTTAATCATACTCATTGTGAAATAAATATTTTAAATATAGTATATTTAAATAAAACTATTGTTAAGAGTAATATTTATTTAATCCTTTATAGTTTCTTAAGTATTAACATTTTTTAGGAAATACTCTAATTCCTAATATTCTTATTCCTACAACACGACTATGGTATTATAAATCAGAATGAGAAAACTGCTAATGGACTTGCTTTCATGAGTGGCAAGCTTTCCTCTCCTTTCCATGACAAGAACAAGAAGACTACTTTCTTAATGGGACCCCAGAGGGGATCTCTAATGCAGTATAGAAATGAAGTAGAGGTCTAGAATATTGTTATACCGGGAAGGATATTAAGATTATGTGTTTTCTCTAAAGTTTTTATTTTATAGCTAAGGCAAAAGATAAAATCCAGGAGAAACTTAAATTATAATTACTCTAAAGGGAATTCACTGTGTCTCCTAAAATTTGAGAAAATGTCATCTATATACATACCAAAAGCACATTTAAAAGACCAGACTGAAAAGGAACTATGTGAAAGATAAAGCAATGAAAAGATGCTCAGAGCAAACTTAAGAATAGCTATTTAAAACAACATACGATTTCCGCACAGAAAATTCATATGAACTGTCCAATTGTACCCTACAGAGTACAGCAAGCTAAGAAATGTTATCTTGATGGTGAGTGAGCTGCTCATATTTTTTAAACGTATGTGAGGCAGATGCTTAAATCTGGGAAAGTCACATGTAACAGAATGACAATAATCCAAAAAGAGGTGCTGATGGCAGAGGAACAAAGGGCGCCCTCGAAAAAAAGAAGGACACACAGCCCTCAATGTGCCCTGTACAGCACTGAGCACGCTTCCTGATTTTCCATCTCTCCCTATAATTTAAATTATGTGCAGTATTATTTTTGTAAATACACTTGTTCATAAGCATTAATGGCCAGATGCTGACAGACCTGCCTCTATTCAAAAATGTTCCTATTACTGTAGAGTATTCTGCAAGATATTTACGCATTAAATGTTAAATTCTATCTGATAATTTGTCACTTATTAACTCCTGTAAATTGATTCGCAGTTCAAAGAATGGGGGCCCCTTTGGGGTTTTTGAATTTTTGTTTTCCTTTTTCCATTGTTTTGCCTTGATTCTCAAATATCCATTATAAACATAAACATGTCATTTCAGATGTATCGCCTTTATTTTCTCAGATAAAACTAAATGTATTTCTTTCAAAATGAGTATGGTTTCTATGATCAATATTAACGAGACAATACAATCTTACCCTGGTGTGAGTACGAATGTGCATCTTCAGTCCATCATTTTTACTGAATCCTTTTTCACAGTAAGGGCATTGATAGGGACGCTCACCTACGAATAAAGGAAGCCTCCATGTCAGGACAATGGAAAGGAGCAGAGTCAGCCCTGTGCCACCACTCCTCACACGCTCAGATCCTGGCCACCACATGTGCCTCGTGCTACTTCCAGAGGAGGCTCAGGCACAGCTGGGCAGACACCACCACAGGCCCTACGGGCAGCAGTGTCCAAGACCTCCATCTCCTGTGGAGCCAGGGAACTTCCAGTGCTTAGAAATAAACAACTCTTGCCAGTAGGAGGCTTACCACATATTCCTTTTAATACTTAGGCCTAAATTAAAACTCTTAATTTTAAGAATTTGTTAAAAATAGTTGATGCTAATCAATTTATTCTGTCACGATATCTCTCATTTCACGGATCTTTATTTAAATGGTTCACAGATAATGTTGTTTGTTTCTTTTTTTAAGTTTCAGATAAATGAATCTGTCTCAGGGCTATGAGTTTCAAATTAATTTCTTAAAATTCATACATGTTAAACAGAACCACTGCTAGTTAAACTAAATAATAATGGACCTATACTTTCCAATACATTGAGTACCCCTCTCTTAAATGTTATAATTTAGAAAACAGCCAGGATTTTTTAAGGTGAGCAAACACACATTTACATATCACATTAAAAAAAAAAAATTCTGTGAAGTAACAAAAATGTGAAAAATTTAATCTTCAGAGGAATCCAAAGATACTTTCCTGTCAAACCCTAATTATTTCTAGTGGATAGTAGCTCAAAAACCACTAATTCACTTATTCTTTTATTAGCAATGCCCTTGCATGGCAGAATGCTAGTTTCTAACTGAATTCAAAGACCAGTACAATAAAATATTTGACTTTGCCAAATATAAAGCTTCTGTCTTTGCTTCCCTGGGCCAGGAGTTTTGACTAGTAGAGTACGTTCCTCCACCACTCACCTCTGATCTTAGTCAGCCTGGATGCCACGTGCACTATCCCAGGGAACTCCCTTATTGGATCAACAGTGGGCCCCTTGTTGGTAGACCCAGTGATCATTTTTCATCAAGGCCCTCCCTGACCTCTCCCTAGTTTCTGCTTCACAAAATGGACAGCCTTCCACCGTGACCCTGAACTTTGTGTTTCTAGCAGTAACACTATGAGGAAGCACCTGCAGCAGAACAGCACTGTCCAGACGCTCCTTGAGGAGGAGCACCCAGTGCTCTCCCCTGGAACTCGCATTGTAAAATAGTGACAACCACTCGAAATAAAAAATAAATAAACAAATAAAAATAATGGCAGCACTAATACATAGGAACAGGTTTCTTTAATGAACTATCCAAACTTGCCAACATCTATGAGACAAAATTAACCTTTGCACTTGGTAAACTGACCTAGAATTCTTGACTTTAGTACAGTCATGACTACACAAAAGCTTTTCACAGTCAGTAGAACAGAGGTTTAGTAACATCTAGCAAAATATAATCGTACTTTAACACTAAATTGATAATATGGTCTTACATGAATTCTAGATCTCTGCTCAGATCCAGTCTCCAGGTAACCACATGTCCACGAGGTATCTGCATTTAGATATCTCACAAACAACTCAAATTCAGCATGCTGAACTCATGATATTATCCTCAGATCTTGTGTGTCTTGTATATCCAGCTATGGTCAGTTGTGCACATTCATCTAGTTTCCAAATAAGAAATTTGGAAGCATCTAAGATATTACTTTTTATTTACTTCTTCTGACATCCAGACTGTAAGTCATATGGATTTCATTTTTCTGCTATTTCTATAATTCCTCTCTTTGAGAATGGTGACAAAAATGAAAGTAATGGTAATGGTAGTAACAGCATCTGCAGCAATAGGAAAAGGGCAGAAGGAACTGTCATCTATCAAGTTCTTATCATTTAACTTTTAACCCTGTGCACACAAAAGACAAGGACTAAAGAAAATATACCACAATACTGATGCCGATGGTGGTTACTCTTGCAGCATAGAATTCCAGATAATTATTTTCTTCTTCATTAATTAGAAAAAAAAATTTTTTTTGGATTGTCAAAATGAGTTTAATTTACCCTTGTAATAGATAACAAAGAATGCTAAAATGTTTCCTTTTTATCTGTTAACAAAAATATGTCAAGCAATAAATCAAATCTAGATTCTAAATAAAGCTTCACAAAAATAGTAAAGCAGTTTATACTCATGTAAAATTATTTCATTAATTTTCTAGCAAGCCTAAAATAATATAATGTTCACAGATACTCTCTGTTTCACATAGCTTCATGTGGGGTTTTGCTCTCCAAATACCCACAGAATAGCCAGCAAACAATAATCAAAGACTTACAGTTATCATATAAATAACTAACTATATGTTAATTAAGCCTAATATAATATACCAACTTACGATTTTCTTTCATAATAGCTAAAATGGATTACATAAGGAAAGAGATACAAAGAATACTAAGAAATCTTAAAGAATGGAGTATAACAGAATCATTTCCAGTTTTACCTAGTGTCATAAACATAATACAGGAATTTTTTCTACAGGCATGAAAAGCTAACTTCTTTTAACAGGATAGCTTTGTCTCCTTTTTTGGAATCTGATTATCCTGGGTTTGAATATCACTTATCCTCCTCCTAGCTGTAATTTTGGAAAAGTCATTTAATGCACTGAACCTTCAGAAAATGGTATACATTATTACCTATCTGATAGATATAATGACCATATACCCAGATTTGTCTATAGCAGTGCCAATTTATGCCTGTTATCCTGAAATAATTATTAATAGCTGATTAAGTCTGTGTCAATTTGAATGGGCTAAGGAATGCCCAGATAGCTGGTAAAGCATTGTTTCTGGATCTGTGAGGATGAATCTGGAACAGATTAGCATCTGAGCTCATGGGCTCAAGACCAGACTGAGCCAGAGTGAGACCTCATCTCTAAAAATAGCCTGGTGTTCTGGAAGACACCTGTAGTCCCAGTTTCTTAGGACGCTGAGACAAGAGAATCTCTTTAGTCCAAGAGTTGGAGGGTGCTGTGAGCTGATGCCATGGCACTCTACCCAGGGTGATAAAGTGAGACACTGTCTCATAAAAAAGAGAGAGAGAGAGACTAGCATTTGAATCTATAGACTGAGTAAAAAAGATCCACCTTCACCAATGTAGGTGAGAATTACCCAAACCATGAGAGCCTCTCCAGAACAAAAAAGCAGAGAAATTGTGAATTCTTTGTCTCTATTTCTTTCTCTCTCTGTCTGTCTCTTTGATCTGGGATAATATCCCTCTTCTCCTGCCCTTAGAGAGGGGAACTCTTGGTTCTCCGCCCTTAGGACTCTGGTACTTACACCAGTAAAACTCCCCGCCCCCTCATTCTCAAGTCTTCAACCTTGGACTAAGAATTATATCAACAGCTTCCCTGATTCTCAGAACTTAGAACTCACACTGAATTACACCTCTGGCTTTCCTGGGAACTCTAGCAGGAGGGATGTTATGAGGTGTCTCGGCCTTTATAATTGTGCAAGCCAATTCTCAATTAATCTCTTTTACACACACACACACACCAGACAATTAAGTTCACGAACTCATCCTAGAATAAGTGATACCGACCTCATTGCTGAACATCACCATGATCACCTTCCAAAGACTCCCCTCAGCCAACTTAATTGTCCGACCTCGTCTATCTCCTATTGGTTCTCTTTCTCTGGACAGCCCTGACTAATATGTACAATATCACCCCCTTTCACTTTCACAAGTGTCTCCATAGGAACAATATAACAGTATCTGGTGACATGTTATGAGCTGAATTGTGCCTCACCACATAATTCATATGCTTAAATCCTAAGCCCCAATGTTTCAAAAAAAAAAATGGCCTTATTTGGAAATTGGGCTGCTGCAAATGTTTCTGGAGTAGTATGGGCCCCTAATCAAATATGACTGATGTTTTTACAAAAAGATGACCTTGCGAAGAAGGACACGCAAAGGGGGAATGCTGTGTTGAAGACTGAAAATATCCTGACACAAACTGAGGTACTACTAGAAACCAGGAGCTGGGCCTGGAAACCATCTTCCCTAGTGCCTTCAGAGGGAGCACGTCCTGCTGATACCTCCATCTCAGACCTCCAGCCTCCAAACCTCTGACACAACAAATTTATACTGTTTGAGCCACTCAGTTAGTGGTATCTTATTACCCTGCTCACAATGGTGGCAATTATTATTAGCACTGATGTTTATGTGTTGCCTGTGAGCATTACATAATCTGCTTGCAGTAGAAATGCTACCTCTAGACAGATGTGTGGTGTCTCTATCCCACTCCAATCCAACCCTGAAATCCAGTGAAAACTGGCCTGACATATTTGGGAAACTTAGATAAATTTAATTCTACTCAGTCATTCTAATATCCCAGAATATAAATCCAGTTTTAAAGTAAATAATCATTAAACAACTTACTTTGATAAATAACTTACTTGAATAACTTACTTGATAACTTGAATTACTTGAATAACTTACTTGAATAACTAGAGTGTGTTGTTTGTAAAGCATCCTATTCTTTGTATATTAAATTGCTGCCCCGTTGGTTGAAATATTTTTAGGACAATCCTACCTCTCCTAGACTCCAAGAAAGAAATTATCCACTGTCCCACACAATCTGAAACTGAAGGTTACCTGTACAGTCAACCTCTTAACAACTGGCAATTGCAACAACAACAAAAATAAACAAATGGGACTTAATTAAACTGAAAAGCTTCTGTACAGCTAAAGAGACAACAACCAAAGCAAAGAGACAACCTATACAATGGGAAAAGATATTTGCATATTTTGAATCAAGACAAAAGCTTGATAACTAGGATCTATAGAGAACTCAAATTGGGTTCTTTTTCACATGAGAAAAGCCAAAAATCCCATATATCAATGGGCAAGAGACAGGAATAGAACCTTCTCTAAAGAAGACAGATGAATGGCTAGCAAACATATAAAAAAATGCTCATCATCCCTAATTATTAAAAAAATGCAAATCAAAACCACCCTGAGATATCATCTAACCCAAGCGAGAATGGCCCACATCACAAAATCTCAAAACTGCAGATGCTGGTGGGGGTGTGGAGAGAAGGGAACACTTTTACACTGCTGGTGGGACTGCAAACTAATACAATCTTTTTGGAAGGAAGTATGGAGAAACCTCAAAGAACTCAACCTAGACCTCCCATTTGTTCCTCAATCCCATTACTAGGCCTCTACCCAGAAGGAAAGAAATCTTTTTACCATAAGGACACTTACACTAGATTGTTTATCGCAGCTCAATTTACAAGCCAAAATGTGGAAAAAGCTAAATGGCCACCAACCCAGGAATGGATTAACAAGCTGTGGCATATGTATACCATGGAATACTATTCAGCTATTGAAAAGGATGGAGAGTTTACATCCTTTGTATTAACCTGGATGGAAGTAGAACACAATATTCTTAGTAAAGCATCACAGGAATGGAGAAGCAAGAACCCTATGTATTCAATTCTCATGAGGACAATTAATAACCTAGTACACAGTGGGGGGCGGAGAGCAGAGAGAGGGAAGGAGGGAGGAGGGTGGGAGAAGGGAAGTGTAGAGAGAGGGAAGGAGGGAAGGGAGTGAGGGGGTCTCGGTGTGTGACACACCTTTTGGGGGTGGGACACAATTATAAGAGGGACAATACCCAACAAATATAATCAATGTAACCTGGTTCTTTGTACCCTCAACAAGTCCCCAACAGTAAAAACAAAAAATAGAAGTAAAAATTAAAAAAAAAAAAATTATTAAGAGCATTTTTCTAATTTGCATACTAAAGGCAAGTGATTACTCTTTGGTTTTCTTCAGAACACATGCATATAATGCTTTCTTTCATTGTTTCAAATGACTGTGAGGAGTGTTTCTAGGAACTATTTTTTTTTTTTTTTTTTTTGTAGAGACAGAGTTTCACTTTATGGCCCTCGGTAGAGTGCCGTGGCGTCACACAGCTCACAGCAACCTCTAACTCCTGGGCTTAGGCGATTCTCCTGCCTCAGCCTCCCGAGTAGCTGGGACTACCGGTGCCCGCCACAACGCCCGGCTATTTTTTTTGTTGCAGTTTGGCCGGGGCTGGGTTTGAACCCGCCACCCTCAGCATACGGGGCCGGCGCCCTGCTCACTGAGCCATAGGCGCCGCCCAGGAACTATTTTTGTCTACACATAAAATTATCCTGCTGAAAAAAAGAACTAACCTTCAGTTTGAGTCAATAAGAATACAGATCTTTCTTCCTTACTTGAACACCATCAGTAACATAGGCTTTGATGTACAGTATGATCCAAATAAGTACAATTTATAATATCTCAGGTAGAGACACTGTTTCCATTTTGCTTCGGCTAAATAAGTTAATCTAAAAATTAGCAATCAGAAAATAACTAAAAACCAATCTAAATGGAAATAATAATGGTAGCTGAATGAACAGAGTCTACTACTAGATTCTACCGTACAGTATAGAAACATAGAAACAACAGAGTCTACTCTTAGGTTCCACTGTACAGTTTAGAAAGTTTAACATGTATTAGCAATCTTAATTCTTGAAACAACATTGTGTTCTAAAGTATTCATATCCCTAGTTTACAAATGAGGAAAGTCGGTATAGAAAGGATAAGTAATTTGTTCACAATGACAAAGATATTGTAGAGTGGAGTTAGAATTTAAACTCATTCTTAACCCTATGCTATCACAAAAGTTAAAAGACATGGCTACTATTTTGCATAGATTGGCCAAAAACTCTGCTTCTCACTAAAACAGTTAACATTAACCAGATATTTGTGCCCGGTAGATTTAGGTATTCTTTTTATCAATACTCATCAGGAAAAAGTAAGGTGCAGGTTAGGAATGTGTATAATGACTTAAAGCCAAGCCCAAGGGAATGCAAATACTGACATAATATTAAGCTGTGCCTTGAGAACAGGCATTCGCCACCAACATTTAGAAGGGAAATATAATATTGGCAAATCTCACATAGATTTAGCTCTCATTAGAGTTAATGAACATAGCACCATAAACAATATTGAAGGGTATATAACAGAAAAATATTTATAAGTAAAAGAAAACAGATGAGTTCTTTGCATCTGCTTCTTGCTTTAAATTATGTGCTAACATTATATAACATTAAAATCCACTTGTGTCTTCTTTGAATACATCAAGGAACAAACAGAAACACGGTAATTACAAAAGGTTAATTTTAAGTTGATTTTAAAAGGTGCCACAAATTGAATATTCCATGAAGATAATTTATTCATTCATTAAATAGGTATTTTTTTTGAGCACATACCATCTTCTAATTACTGTCCTGGGCTTTGGGAATGCAGTTGCAAATAGATTCACGAAATCAGAGTCTCTTCAATTTTAGTAGTGTAACAAGAAAAAGTTAAAGAAAATAAGATAACTTTCAGATACTGATAAATTATATGAAACTAGAAGATAATTTCAGATACTGATAAATAATATGAAACTAGAAAATGGGTTTTTAGATCACTGGCTAGGGAAGTGGGCAGGTGAAAGTCCTCAGGAAAAGCAAAATAAGTGATTGATGCCAATTTAACATTATTCAAGTATACTTTTTGTAATTCTTTATCTTTTAGTTGAAGTACTTTAGATGACTAGGCTTGAAGTAAGTGTCTCCAAATTCTCATTGCTGGCACACCTGAGATAGAAGTATCTGAAATGTGTGTGAGATGATCAGAAAATAGCTCCAGAAAATTGGAGGTAATGAAAGGGAACATCTGGATGCCACGTGGAGCACCTTACCCAACACAGCCTGGCCCCAAACAAACTACCTTAAGTCTTTGACAAAGAAAATGAATTATGATAACTATCCACTGGCAAATATGGCAAAACACAATAGGAAAAAATAAGATTCTAGTTTAACATATGCCTTTAGGATTAAGATTTATTGACATTAGCACTGTTTTATGCAATATAATTTTAATTAAAGACATTAGGAAAACTCTAGCCTCATCAAAAGACTAACTAATATTAAAGCGACATCTTAAGAAAAATTGTGAAGGGAGTTTAGGCCAATGTGAATTTTAATGATAAAAGAATCCATAAACCCTAAATTATTGATTAGCCATCAACTACATAACCACCTCAATATCCGATATCTTGACACAAATCTTTCCAAAAATCTATTTATATAACATTAAATTGATAACCAAAAATGTTGCAAACCACTTTAATTGTGACATTCTTAATTTAAGAAGGTTTAGAAATCAAATTTTTGTTTGTGCTACTATGGAATGACAGATTTAGTAATAACCACCATGATCTATCTACCTTGAAGATTAAAAAGTGCAAAAACTGGTTAAGATGACAGATTATGTATACTTTTAACAAATTGTATAGCCAATATGTCTTACGCTTTGAAAGGTTTTATAAACAAACAGCAAGACTTAATAATTAATGTGTGTATATACTAAATATGAAAGATTTTGTCTAATATAAAAATAGATCATATTCAAAAAGCATTTTAATAATTTTAACCTTTATCACTTAGCATATTTCATAAAACCTTTGTAGATTTCAGAATATTCTCAGAATTCTTTGAAAAGATGAAAAGATATATACACAGAAAATGTACTTTAAAATGTAATAAAGTCAAACTCATTTATTTTCAATGAACCCCTATTAAATAATGTTTATATAACAATATCTAAAGAGTTGGTAACCTTTTTTTTTTTTTTTGGTTTTATTTTATATTTTGAATTATCTAACAAAAATCAGTTTGGGATATAGCAACCCTTTCAAATAAAAAAGCAAACTTCAGAAATATATATTTAGTGAAAAATGCTCTGAGATGGTTCTGCATAGTCAAAGTTTCAAATATACGTATTACATGAGAATTCTTTGGAAGAACTTTATATTTGTTTTCGACAGATATCAAGGGACTGGCTTATCTTGCTTTGTAGACTAAAGAAATTATTGCAAAACGGCAATCTGAATCATTCTAAACAAACATTAACCCAAAAATTACAATTGTGAAAGTATCACTTAGTCATTTTTCCAATTCCACATTTCCAATCACTTCAACTTATAGAACTTTGAATAAATTAAAGTATACCACAGAGAGAAGTGAAATACTACACTGACAAATAGGAGTAGCTCAATTTCATTCTTGGCACCCTTTCTGTGAATTAAAATACTTTTCTTTTTTCCTGTAGCAAAAAGCCATGAAACCCCGCTGACCTCACTGAACCCCACCTTGTTACTTTTGGAATGCTCCCATTAATCAAACCGTTAGGAATATCGCTTAACTTAATGAAATTAAAACCAACAACATCTTTGAAAGAAAAATAATAAAAACCTGAACATGACATTTACACCTTGAATATTTACAGAAATATTCTACTTTTAAAGCTTAAAGAGTTCACAATTGTGAGGAAGTGGGCAATAAGATGTAAAAATCAAGAAAGAAGACCTTTACTTCTCAAAATGATTTTGCTACCAGAATCAAAACAAATGGAAGTCTTTTTTAAAGAAAAAGCATCCTTTACCTTACCAGATATACCCTTTTCCTTAAGAATCTTACAGTTGCACAATACCTCCTTCATTTCTGCTGAAATAGCAAACCCAATGAGGTGGGTTTCACTGGGAAGAAGGGGTGGGGGTGGGGGGCAATGTGCTTTAATTTTACTAATATAAAAATATAAATAGAATATGAAATGCAGAACAAAAAAGGATAAGAGTTAATGAAAAAATTAAAACAGCAATTAGCTAGGAAGAGAAAGTAAAAGATTTCCTACTCAGGATGCTCTGGCTTCGGCCAAGCAGGTATATAAATGAACCCATTACACGGATTTGTCAGGAGGGAGCAAGATACCTTTATGAGGTCCTTGATGTGAGTGCTGGCAAAAGCAAAGGAACTATTTCACAAATAGTGGAAAGATCTGAACAATCCAAACGCTGGCAAAGTTTTCAAGGTTCTGACCAAGAAACAAAACTCCTCATAAGTCTTCCTCACTGCTATGAGGAACTACTGAAGATAAGGCATGTTCTTCATGCCTGATCTGGCTTTATTGTTTAGGAAGTCAGACTTCGGTAGGAAAATCATTCATTCTTTCACCCAGCAGTTATTCAATTTTAGAAAAATCTACTGGAAGTTTTATTTAACCTAATATTTGTGAGTATAGTTGGTAGACTGTGGTCCTGGAGTGATGAAGCAGTTAAACATTAAATGTCTGCACACAGAGGAATTTCCTGTAAATAGTGCCAGCAAGGAAGGATCAAAAGGATAGAACTTAGAATAGCAAGAAACCCATACAATTATTCCCTCTCCCGTAAAACCCAAACTGTAAAACCTTCTCCAGCCTTGAAGCACAGTGCAGAGTTGCAGAGAACAGAGAGTTGTCCTTGAGAAGGAAAACGGTAACAATAGTAGAAGAAACCACAAACTAGAAGGAGTCAAATATGCTTTAGTTTTCCTAAACACAAGAAAAAGGTTGGCAGTCCAAATTTAATAGAGATATGTTATTAATAATATTATCGAATAATTTACCAACAGCTAAAGCTGTTGTAATACAATTGTTGCCTGGGCTAATTTCATTTTGGAAGATTCCAGTATATCCCAACAAAAAGAAAGAAATGATAAATACACAAGTTAAGCTGGGTGCAGTGGCTCACATATTGGGAGGCTGAGGCAGGAAAACTGCTTGAGTCTGGGAGTTTGAGGTTACAGTGAGCTATGATGACAACCCTGCACTCTGGCAGGGAGGATGGAGCAAGACCCTGTCTCAAAAAAATTTTGGGGGGTTCTCTAAGTATAAGATCATGTCGTCAGCAAAGAGGGAGAGTTTGACCTCCTCTGCTCCCATTTGGATTCCCTTTATTTCCTTGTCTTGCCTAATTGTATTGGCTAGAACTTCCAGCACTACGTTGAATAGTAAAGGTGACAGAGGACAACCTTGTCTGGTTCCAGTTCTAAGAGGAAAAGCTTTCAGTTTTACTCAATTCAGTAAAACATTGGCTGTGGGTTTGTCATAGATAGCTTCAATCAGTTTTAGAAATGTGCCACCTATTCCTATACTCTTCAGTGTTCTAATTAGGAAAGGATGCTGGATTTTATCAAATGCTTTTTCTGCATCTATTGAGAGGATCATGTGATCTTTATTTTTGCCTCTGTTAATATGGTGGATAACGTTTATGAACTTGCGTATGTTAAACCAGCCTTGCATCCCTGGGATGAAGCCTACTTGATCATGATGAATGACTTTTCTGATGATAAGCTGTAATCTATTGGCTAGGATTTTGTTGAGAATTTTTCCATCTATATTCATGAGTGAGATTGGTCTGAAATTCTCCTTTTTGGTTGGGTCTTTTCCTGGTTTTGGTATCAGGGTGATGTTTGCTTCATAGAATGTGTTGGGGAGGATTCCTTCTTCCTCAATTTTTTGGAATAATTTCTGCAGTACAGGAATAAGCTCTTCCTTGAAGGTTTGATAGAATTCTAGAGTGAAGCCATCTGGACCAGGGCATTTTTTTGGTTGGAAGATTTTTTATTGTTTCTTTGATCTCAGTGCTTGAAATTGGTCTGTTCAGGAGGTCTATTTCTTCCTGGCTAAGTCTAGGGAGAGGGTGTGATTCCAAATATTTATCCATTTCCTTCACATTGTCAAATTTCCGGGCATAGAGTTTCTGGTAGTATTCAGAGATGATCCCTTGTATCTCTGCGGGATCAGTTATTATTTCCCGTTTATCATTTCTGATAAAGGTTACTAGAGATTTTACTTTTCTATTCCTTGTTAGTCTGGCCAATGGTTTATCTATTTTATTTATTTTTTCAAAAAACCAACTCCTTGTTTCATTAATTTTCTGAATGATTCTTTGTTTTCAATTTCATTGATCTTTGATTTGATTTTGGATATTTCTTTTCTTCTACGGAGTTTAGGCTTAGATTGCTCTTCTTTTTCCAATTCCATAAGATCTCTTGTGAGATTGTTGATGCGCTCTCTTTCTGTTTTTCGAATGTAGGCATCTAAAGCAATGAATTTTCTTCTCAAAACTAAAGACTCAACCACAAGACTCCTAGAAGTCATCAAAAATTATAGTAATGTTTCAAGATATAAAATCAATGTCCACAAGTCACTAGCCTTTGTATACACCAATAACAGTCAAGATGAGAAGCTAATTAAGGACACAACTCCCTTCACCATAGTTTCAAAGAAAATGAAATACCTAGGAATATACCTAACGAAGGAGGTGAAGGACCTCTATAAAGAAAACTATGAAATCCTCAGAAAGGAAATAGCAGAGGATATTAACAAATGGAAGAACATACGAGGCTCATGGATGGGAAGAATCAACATTGTTAAAATGTCTATACTTCCCAAAGCAATCTACCTATTCAATGCCATTTCTATCAAAATACCAACATCGTACTTTCAAAATTTGTAAAAAATGATTCTGCGCTTTGTATGGAACCGGAAAAAACCCCGTATAGCTAAGGCAGTTCTCTGTAACAAAAATAAAGCTGGGGGCATCAGCATACCAGATTTTAGTCTGTACTACAAAGCCATAGTGCTCAAGACAGCATGGTACTGGCACAAAAACAGAGACATAGACACTTGGAATCGAATTGAAAACCAAGAAATGAAACTAACATCTTACAACCACCTAATCTTTGATAAACCAAACAAGAACATACCTAGGGGGAAAGACTCCCTATTCAATAAATGGTGTTGGGAGAACTGGATATCCACATGTAAAAGACTGAAACTGGACCCACACCTTTCCCCACTCACAAAAATTGATTCAAGATGGATAAAGGACTTAAATTTATTGTTTCATAAAATTTAAATTTAAATTTAAATTTGAGGTTTCTCCGTACTTCCTTCCAGAAAGGTTTAAATTTAAATTTAAATTTTATAAAACAATAAATATCCTCAAGGAAAGCATAGGAAAAACACTGGAAGATATTGGCCTGGGGAAAAACTTCATGAAGAAGACTGCCATGGCAATTGCAACAACAACAAAAATAAACAAATGGGACTTCATTAAACTGAAAAGCTTCTGTACAGCTAAGGAGACAATAACCAAAGCAAAGAGACAACCTACACAATGGGAAAGGATATTTGCATATTTTCAATCAGACAAAAGCTTGATAACTAGGATCTATAGAAAACTCAAATTAATCCACATGAAAAAAGCCAACAATCCCTTATATCAATGGGCAAGAGACATGAATAGAACTTTCTCTAAAGATGACAGACGAATGGCTAACAAACACATGAAAAAATGTTCATCATCTCTATATATTAGACAAATGCAAATCAAAACAACCCTGAGATATCATCTAACCCCAGTGAGAATGGCCCACATCACAAAATCTCAAAACTGCAGATGCTGACGTGGATGTGGAGAGAAGGGAACACTTTTACACTGCTGGTGGGACTGCAAACTAGTCCAACCTTTCTGGAAGGAAGTATGAAGAAACCTCAAAGCACTCAAGCTAGACCTCCCATTTGATCCTGCAATCTCATTACTGGGCATCTACCCAGAAGGAAAAAAATCCTTTTACCATGAGGGCACTTGTACTAGACTGTTTATTGCAGCTCAATTTACAATCGCCAAAATGTGGAAACAGCCTAAATGCCCACCAAGCCAGGAATGAATTAATAAGCTGTGGTATATGTATACCATGGAATACTATTCAGCCATTAAAAAAAATGGAGACTTTACATCCTTCGTATTAACCTGGGTGGAAGTGGAAGACATTATTCTTAGTAAAGCATCACAAGAATGGAGAAGCATGAATCCTATGTACTCAATTTTGATATGAGGACAATTAATGACAATTAAGGTTATGGGGGGGAAGCAGAAAGAGGGACAGAGTGAGGTGGGTGGGGCCTTGGTGTGTGTCACATTTTATGGGGGCAAGACATGATTGCAAGAGGGACTTTACCTAACAATTGCAATCAGTGTAACCTGGCTTATTGTACCCTCAATGAATCCCCCCCCAAAAAAAAAAATTTAAGTAAAAAAATACAACGTCTTGGTGGGCGCCTGTAGTCCCAGCTACTCGGGAGGCTGAGGCAAGAGAATCGCTTAAGCCCAGGAGCTGCAGGTTGCTGTGAGCTGTGTGATGCCACGGCACTCTACCAAGGGCTATAAAGTGAGACTCTGTCTCTACAAAAAAAAAAAAAAAAAAAAAATACAACATCTATACACAATGATATATTTCACATGATCCATCTTATTAGAGTCTCTGTGACTACATTGGTCATTGTTCATAACATTCATCCCTAGACAAATGTTAGCCCCTCCCTATTCACTACATGTCCCTTATTCCAACCTATGACAAATCTTGACATAGAGCTATAATTTTAACATTAATAAATTAAGACCTTTGATTTAAAAATATATATATATAATTATGCTACTAATGGAAGCTAAAATGAATGTCTTGCTCTTAAGTTGTTATGTATACTTGTCACTAACCCAAAATCATCTGTGTAGGAGCTGAGTACAGAAAATAGAAAAAAAAAAAAAAAGTGGAACAGCAATACTTTCCATTTTATGCGTCGTGACTAGAAATTACTAGAAATGTCAAAACAACATTGTGAAAACTAAAACCATACAGTTCAAGACCCTGCCTATGAATAAGAAAATTCTAATTAAACATTTCTTTGGTAAAACATGAAGTTTTTTGAAGTGTGATGCTGAGGAAATCGTTTTTTTTATGCAGTTTCTACAATCCGTGATTCTGTTAACTATGAGACTATCTGCAGGTAAGAGAACATTTGATTTGCCTACTGTTAATAATGAACCACTTAGAAAATAAATATAACAAAGTAAATTCCCTCTCAACATATATGAGAGTCATATAATTCTTACAAACATTTGAAAAACATGTTTAAGTTTTCGTGTCTTCATGATTAATTTGTTAATTATCTATTTGTGTTTATTAATAATCATTACTGTCGTATGATTACTTATAATTATTTATAGCTACTGTTTTTACAATGTTGAACAAATATTCTAGAAAGAATGAATTAATGCCTTTAGAAAAAGTATTAGAAGAGAATAAAATTAAAAAGTGGCTAAAATCCAATTAGAAGCAAATCATGATGTACTAATTCTTTATCTCTAAGTTGATCACAAGTATTTATCCAAAAAAATTAAACATATACTAAGACAGTGATTTATCACTACATTCAAATATTAATGTGCAAGCAAGCCTGGAACAGAAGGGCCAAAACAGCCGGGTTTTATTAGCACAGAAAGTTGGTTGGAACTGTAGGCAAGTAATTAACCTTCTGGCCCACAGCTTTAAAAACCCAAAAGCAGCTCCTAGAATTTCTTTCACAATTTATGAACAACTGATGGAATTCATGTCACAGTCCATGGATTCCCTTGCTGAATTAACCCTAGCTCTCACTGACCCTAAGAAGCTATAAACCAACAAGAGAATGTGCTCTACTATTTCAGCTGACCCACAGAGTGCCATCTCTGTCATTCTAGCGTAGGAAACCAGATGATAAATTACAGAGCTGCCCGCCAGGCACAGTCTTAAACATTCCCCTCCAATGATGATGACAGGAACACACTGTACACGCACCTCCACTCAGGTCCCAAACCAGACCTGTTTGACAGCAAACCCTCATCTATGTAGTACATTGTACAGATGATCTGTATTCTGTGCTAAAATTTATGGGAAGATGAGCATGGTGAACACGAAGAGTAGAGGGTCAAACAGTGTAACAAGGGAGTATGAATACTGGCGGTTAAATACAGGTGGAAAGAAATATAAAAACAAAACACACCAGCAACTCACACTGTCATATGCTTGCACTGTGCAGGCACTGTGTAATGTTTTTTAAAATATATTTTCATCTATTCCTCAAAACAATCCTATGCAATTGTAACTATTATTATCCCTCATTTTCAGATGAGGAAACTAAGTTTTGAAGAAAATAGCAACTTCCTCACTCAGGGAGGAAATAAATAAAATGGATTCTGAAGCCTATAATCTGATTCCAGGATCCACAGTTTATATATAAGCACTATGAAATAATTAAGTATTTAATAACTAGTATTAAATAATAAATAGTTGATTTTGCAGTGGGAAAGTTTCTCCCTATCTAAAGTCTTCAGTTAGACCCTGGGTAACAAACAACAGACCCCTAAGTCTCCAAGTCAAGATTATTATCTTTAACTGGTTGATATATCAACAAGATAATATGTCAAACGTTATCAAAGGAATGTTTGTAATTCTATGGTAAGTTCAAGGGTATCGCTAAGGGTTAGAGGGCATGTTAAAAAATAAGAAATAAAAATATCAGCAATGTGATATATTAGAAAAAGTTTATGAACCACATATATGTTGTATGACCTCAGGTAAATCATTACATTTTGCTGGGCATTAATTCAAATAAGAGGCTTTAACCAGATAATTTCTAAATTCCTTTCTATTCTAAAAATCAAGAGTAGTATTTCTTTAAATCTAAAAAAGCAGGTGTCTTATACACTCTTGCCACATACTTATTCTAATCACCAAATTATGCAGAACGAATGAACTTTGTAAGAAAAATAGAAGGTTCATGAAAAATAACATTTTCAAAGTTAATGGAAAAACCAAAGTTTTGTCAGACTTCACATTAGAACTACAGAATAGTGGCCATGGAAATAGGGGAGGGAGAGAGAGGACACAGCATAGGCAGAAGGTGAAGCCAGCGTGTAACTGGCTGGTTGTTAAGGTAGCAAAGATAGAGCAACCGTAACTGGAAGGCATTGGAGGGTTAAAAAAAATTAAATACTATAAACAAAAAGCAAAAACAGAGCTATAAATACGAAAACTCCCAGAACTCTAAATTATCCAATAGCTAATTTATCACTCTCTTGTGAAATGATCATGAGATAATTTAAAAAGTACCCATACTAATAAAATGAATATGTATGAGAGAAACTGCCTTTAAAGTTACACTAAACAATATTATTGCTGTACTGGGTAGGAAATGTTCAAAGATACCAATCGGCAAACTGAAAGGAAGAAACATAAACCGGTATCATATTTCTTTATAAAAATGAGTGTTATTCAGTGTCATAAAACACTGACTTCCCAAATTATTGATAGTTTGAATATTACTAAAATATAAAATTGATTCTTTTAACATACTAAGTAAAAATTAAAAGACTATTAACTCCATAAAAATCTCATCACATTTCAGTATATTCATTCCAGTTCCAACAACTGAGACTCACCCTTGTCAAACAAAATGAATTGTCAGGATCAATTTCTTCTACCTACCTCCTAAATGAGAAATTTTAAAAGTAGGCAACTCCAAGCTGAAATCCGTCACAGTAAGTTTGGTACCGGTTGGCCAGATACTGTCCCTTATTCCCTCATTTAAACATGGTGAAGTTATGAGCACTGGTGACCTAGATCTTGAATTATGTTATTAAGGATAATTTGTTACACAATTTGCTTTCCCACCAATTACATGATGAAGCAACAGGATGAAGAATGGAAAGGAAAATGAATGTGGGCGGGCCCAGCGCACAGATTAGGAAGTTTAGCATTTTCTTTTTTAGTGTTAGCACTTCCCAAGGAGAATTCCACAGATCATTGTGGTTATTATGTGAAAAACTGATTTTATTGTCAATTAAATTTGGATTAAAATCTAGGAATGGTCACTGGGAAGTCAGCATCTTTTTCACTATCTCAGAGGTACTGCAACCAATTTGTAGGTTCTTTTATTTACTCAACAAGCACTCACAAGTTCTTCCTCTATGCCAGGAAGTGTGCTGAATGGTAAAAAAGTTAAGGTATCAGTCATAGGCGCAACCCCAAGGAAACCAAGCTTGGACAGGCTACTGAAAGTGACCATGGCAGAGGTCAGTGGGAGGGTGCTGTGTTGAGGGAAGCACAGAGCATGGAGTATGCCAATCTAACGGGGGTGGAATCAGGGACAGGTCAGGTACAGGTCATGGAGAAAGCAGCACTTTACAGGAGACTGGAAGAAAGTGAAAGTAAGTCAGGCTGGGATGTAAAGGTGAGGGGGAATGTCATGTGAAAGGCAGGGCAGGCACTTTGGGCGAGGCAAGAAGCCAATCCAAGGTTTAGGTATGACGATAGAATGGGCGAGCCTCCTCAATTCCTTACACTGTCTTTTACAAAAGACATATGCTTCCCATGCATGCTGCATATACTGTCCAGTGCATTTCAAAGAAAATATCTGAAAAATGCTGAAAATAGTAAATTTCACAAAATTATTTTTTCAAGGAGATGAACGTAGCGTGCTTGAAAGAATTAAACATGAAGTAATGACATTTGGCTTCTTTGAAAGATTATGTGTTTTCTCTAAGCAGTACAACTGTAAAAAAAACAAAAACAAAACAACAAAAAGTCTTTTATATTTAAGGATTATAAGTCTTCCTGATGAAGCAATTAGGCTCTGGGGCAGATGTGAACAGGACCGAAGCTACAAAGCTGGATGTTCAAAAAAAAAAAAAAAAAAGAGTTCTCTGCTACACTCAGGTGGCATCTGCTTCGACTCCGTTGTTCTCATTCAAATAAAACACCCCCCATTTATTTTCAATTATGAAAATTTCAAACCTGATGAAATACTGAAATAATGGAACAATGAACACTATGCACAGTCACTTTGGTTTAATGCTTGTTAATATTTCACCGTATTTGCTTTCTCATCCTCACTTCTTTATTCCAACATACATTTTTATATGGACTTCTTTTCTTTGGCCCACTTGAAAATAAGATTCAGAGACATTTCACACCTAAGTACTTTAGTATGAATATTCTAGTAATATATAATAACAGATACCTGGATCATCATGATATAAGATTAATATACTTTAAATATTTTTATTATATAAAATTATAAAAACTAGAAAACAAAATATTATACTTTATTATATAAGAAAAATTATTATAAAAATTAAAAAACAAAAATTAAAACTACAAGTTACTTAAGTTTACAACATAAAGAAATAATCCTAGAATATTCTAACCAAGAAATGATTAAGTATGTAATCTTCCAGACTTTAATAAGCAAATGTTTTATACTCTTACAAAAATATATTACTCCATTTTTGTAATTTATCTTTCTCATTTCTTTTTCTGTTAATTAATATACATCTATAATATCATTTTTATTGTCTGCATAATATTCTAATTTCTGGAAATACTACAACATATTTAACCAGTACCTTCAATACTAGATATATACGCTCTTTACCAATATTTTCCTATTGTAAAACAGTTCTTCTAAGAACAGAATAATATTCTTTTTATAAAACAAACTTCAAGCCCATAACCTCTTTTAGACTTAGAAATGAAATACTTTGTATTTATACCTAATAAGGTAGTGTGAATTTTAAAAGCTTAGCCCAAGTTTTAATGTGACAAGGCAAACTAAATTTATAAGAACCATTGTAGAAGACACTATAATTTAATTTAAAAAAATATTAGTGGTTCAGAATATTTATAATATTCAATATTGGGCGGCGCCAGTGAGTAGGGCACCGGCCCCATATACCGAGGATGGAGGTTTCAAACACAGCCCCAGCCAAACTGCAACAAAAAAATAGCCAGGTGTTGTGGTGGGCACCTGTAGTCCTGGCTACTTGGGAGGCCGAAGCAAGAGAATTGCCTAAGCCCAAGAGCTGGAGGTTGCTATGAACTGTGAGGCCACGCCACTCTACCAAGGGCAATAAAGTGAGACTCTGTCTCAAAAAAAAAGGGTGGGGGGGAGAAAGAAAAGAAAATATTCAACATTTTTTTTTTTTTTTTGTAGAGACAAGAGTCTCACTGTACCGCCCTCAGTAGAGTGCCGTGGCGTCACACGGCTCACAGCAACCTCTAACTCCTGGGCTTAAGCGATTCTCTTGCCTCAGCCTCCCGAGCAGCTGGGACTACAGGCGCCCGCCACAACGCCCGGCTATTTTTTTGTTGCAGTTGGGCCGGGGCTGGGTTTGAAGCCGGCACCTTACTCACTGAGCCACAGGCGAAAAAGAAGGCTTAGTTAATCAGGAACATAGCTTAACCATCTAAAATTCATTTTCCTCAAATTAATACATTTTAAACATCCCATATTTATAATTATGCCAAATACCACGATATTAAATTAATTCCTTATCAACCATCAACCAAGATTACGTTTATAAAACAAAGTTAAAGCCGGGCATGGTGGCTCATGCCTCCTACAGCTCTGGGAGGCTGAGGTGAGTGGACTGCCTGAGTTGACGGGTTTGAGACCAGCCTGAGCCAGAGCGCAACCCCCATCTCTAAAAATAGCCGGGCATTGTGGCGGGCGCCTATAGTCCCAGCTACTTGGGAGGCTGAGACAAGAGTAGCGTTCAAGCCCAAGAGTTTGAGGTTGCTGTGAGCTGTGACACCATGGCACTCTACTGAGGGCAACGAAGTGAAATTATCTCATGTTTGACCATTTAATATATTGATAAAGTTGGAAGAAAGAAAAGGAAAAGATATTAAACATAAAATTCTCAGTATAATGTCCTATAAGAAAGAAATACTAAAAAGAAAAAGAGAAAATAGTATCATTCAGTAAAGAGTTTCTGCACAATGTTAATAAACACAATTCATTTAACATTGGATTAAAAAGAAAAACTTTAGATACAATACTTATGACAATGAACTGATCATCTATTATAAACTAGCACTAAGTATTTCACAAACATGATTTCATTTATTCTTCACAAAGACTATATAACATAAAATGGGGCTCAGAGAGGTTAAGTAATTTGCTCAAAAGTACACAACAAGTTAAGTAGTGGGAGTCTCCTTCCACTATGCCAGGGGGACTCCCTCAGTGGAGGATGGCTGAGCAGGAAACCCACTGAGCCCTGTTTCTACACAGCACGGCAACTCTCCATTTGGAAAAAGTTACCTAATCTCATTATAACTCAGAGTCTCCAAAAAATAATTTCAAACATCAGTAAGTATCTTGCTGATAGGATAATCTTTTAGTGAAGTTCTGGTTTTTGCTAACTGCAGGTATGTTTTAGAGTTAAGTTTTATAGTATACCTACAAATAGGCGCATATTTGGAAACTGTAAGTGTTTTTCTGTTTGCTACCACAGACATAACATTATCAGACAAACAGCAGACAATTCCTATATAAAACTAGTGATGGCAAAATCCATTCTTTTCTTTTTTTAATTAAATCATAGCTGTGTACATTAATGTGATCATGGGGCACCATACACTGGTTTTATAGACCGTTTGACACATTTTCATCACACTGGTTGACATAGCCTTCCTGGCATTTTCTTAGTTATCCAAATCCATTCTAAATCCCAGATTCCAGGACAAGCCATGATGATGACATTCACGGATTTCAGCAGCAGCAAAAGGTTGAGATTTTATTTATTTGTTTGTCTGGTTGTTTTTTTTTTTTTTTTTTTGGGCTACGGAATTTTTTTTTTTTTTTATTGTTGGGGATTCATTGAGGGTACAATAAGCCAGTTACACTGATTACAATTGTTAGGTAAAGTCCCTCTTCCAATCGTGTCTTGCCCCCATAAAGTGTGACACACACTAAGGCCCCACCCCCCTCCCTCCATCCCTCTTTCTCCTTCCCCCCCCCATAACCTTAATTGTCATTAATTGTCCTCATATCAAGATTGAGTACATAGGATTCATGCTTCTCCATTCTTGTGATGCTTTACTAAGAATAATGTCTTCCAGTTCCATCCAGGTTAATACGAAGGATGTAAAGTCTCCATTTTTTTTAATGGCTGAATAGTATTCCATGGTATACATATACCACAGCTTG
Source organism: Nycticebus coucang (assembly GCF_027406575.1). NCBI lineage: Eukaryota > Metazoa > Chordata > Mammalia > Primates > Lorisidae > Nycticebus > Nycticebus coucang. Next base: position 46,749,191 of record NC_069780.1, read on the forward strand.
TTAATCCATTCCTGGCTTGGTGGGCATTTAGGCTGTTTCCACATTTTGGCGATTGTAAATTGAGCTGCAATAAACAGTCTAGTACAAGTGTCCTTATGATAAAAGGATTTTTTTCCTTCTGGGTAGATGCCCAGTAATGGGATTGCAGGATCGAATGGGAGGTCTAGGTTGAGTGCTTTGAGGTTTCTTCATACTTCCTTCCAGAACGGTTGTACTAGTTTGCAGTCCCACCAGCAGAGTAAAAGTGTTCCCTTCTCTCCACATCCACGCCAGCATCTGCAGTTTTGAGATTTTGTGATGTGGGCCATTCTCACTGGGGTTAGATGATATCTCAGGGATGTTTTGATTTGCATTTCTCTAATACATAGAGATGATGAACATTTTTTCATGTGTTTGTTAGCCATTCGTCTGTCGTCTTTAGAGAAAGTTCTATTCATGTCTCTTGCCCATTGATATAAGGGATTGTTGGCTTTTTTCATGTGGATTAATTTGAGTTCTCTATAGATCCTGGTTATCAAGCTTTTGTCTGATTGAAAATATGCAAATATCCTTTCCCATTGTGTGGGCTGTCTCTTTGCTTTGGTTATTGTCTCCTTAGCTGTACAGAAGCTTTTCAGTTTAATGAAGTCCCATGTGTTTATTTTTGTTGTTGTTGCCATTGCCATGGCAGTCTTCTTCATGAAGTCTTTCCCCAGGCCAATATCTTCCAGTGTTTTTCCTATGCTTTCTTTGAGGATTTTTATTGTTTCATGACTTAATTTAAGTCCTTTATCCATCTTGAGTCAATTTTTGTGAGTGGGGAAAGGTGTGGGTCCAGTTTCAGTCTTTTACATGTAGACATCCAGTTCTCCCAACACCATTTATTGAATAGGGAGTCTTTCCCCCAAGGTAAGTTCTTGTTTGGTTTATCGAAGATTAGGTCGTTGTAAGATGTTAGTTTCATTTCTTGGTGTTCAATTCGATTCCAAGTGTCTATGTCTCTGTTTTTGTGCCAGTACCATGCTGTCTTGAGCACTATGACTTTGTAGTATAGACTAAAATCTGGTATGCTGATGCCCCCAGCTTTATTTTTGTTACTAAGAACTGCCTTAGCTATACGGGGTTTTTTCTGGTTCCATACAAAAGGCAGAATCATTTTTTCCAAATCTTGAAAGTACGATGTAGGTACTTTGATAGGAATGGCATTGAATAGGTAGATTGCTTTGGGAAGTATAGACATTTTACCAAAGTTGATTCTTCCCATCCAAGAGCATGGTATGATCTTCCATTTGTTAATATCCTGTGCTATTTCCTTTCTGAGGAGTTCATAGTTTTCTTTATAGAGGTCCTTCACCTCCTTCGTTAGGTATATTCCTAGGTATTTCATTTTCTTTGAAACTATGGTGAAGGGAGTTGTGTCCTTAATTAGCTTCTCATCTTGACTGTTATTGGTGTATACAAAGGCTACTGACTTGTGGACATTGATTTTATATCTTGAAACATTACTATAATTTTTGATGACTTCTAGGAGTCTTGTGGTTGAGTCTTTGGGGTTCTCTAAGTATAAGATCATGTCGTCAGCAAAGAGGGAGAGTTTGACCTCCTCTGCTCCCATTTGGATTCCCTTTATTTCCTTGTCTTGCCTAATTGTATTGGCTAGAACTTCCAGCACTATGTTGAATAGTAAAGGTGACAGAGGACAACCTTGTCTGGTTCCAGTTCTAAGAGGAAAAGCTTTCAGTTTTACTCAATTCAGTAAAATATTGGCTGTGGGTTTGTCATAGATAGCTTCAATCAGTTTAAGAAATGTGCCACCTATGCCTATACTCTTCAGTGTTCTAATTAGAAAAGGATGCTGGAGTTTATCAAATGCTTTTTCTGCATCTATTGAGAGGATCATGTGATCTTTATTTTTGCCTCTGTTAATATGGTGGATAACGTTTATGGACTTGCGTATGTTAAACCAGCCTTGCATCCCTGGGATGAAGCCTACTTGATCATGATGAATGACTTTTTTGATGATAAGCTGTACTCTATTGGCTAGGATTTTGTTGAGAATTTTTCCATCTATATTCATGAGTGAGATTGGTCTGAAATTCTCCTTTTTGTTTGGGTCTTTTCCTGGGTTTGGTATCAGGGTGATGTTTGCTTCATAGAATGTGTTGGGGAAGATTCCTTCTTCCTCAATTTTTTGGAATAATTTCTGCAGTACAGGAATAAGCTCTTCCTTGAAGGTTTGATAGAATTCTGGAGTGAAGCCATCTGGACCAGGGCATTTTTTAGTTGGAAGCTTTTTTATTGTTTCTTTGATCTCAGTGCTTGAAATTGGTCTGTTCAGGAGCTATATTTCTTCCTGACTAAGTCTAGGGAGAGGGTGTGATTCCAAATATTGATCCATTTTCTTCACATTGTCAAATTTCTGGGCATAGAGTTTCTGGTAGTATTCAGAGATGATCTCTTGTATCTCTGTGGGTTCAGTTGCTATTTCCCCTTTATCGTTTCTGATTGAGGTTACTAGAGATTTTACTTTTCTATTTCTAGTTAGTCTGGCCAATGGTTTATCTATTTTATTTATTTTTTCAAAAAACCAACTCCTTGTTTCATTAATTTTCTGAATGATTCTTTTGTTTTCAATTTCATTGATCTCTGATTTGATTTTGGATATTTCTTTTCTTCTACTGAGTTTAGGCTTAGATTGTTCTTCTTTTTCCAATTCCATAAGATCTCTTGTGAGATTGTTGATGTGCTCTCTTTCTGTTTTTCGAATGTAGGCATCTAAAGCGATGAATTTTCCTCTCAAAACTGCTTTTGCAGTATCCCACAGGTTTTGGTAGCTTGTGTCTTCATTGTTGTTATGCTCAAGGAAGTTAATGATTTCCTGTTTTATTTCTTCCTGCACCCATCTGTTATTCAACAGAAGATTGTTTAATTTCCATGCCTTTGGGTGGGGTCGAGCATTTTTGTTAGAGTTGAGTTCCATCTTTAGTGCCTTATGGTCTGAGAAGATACAAGGTAAAATTTCAATTCTTTTGATTCTGTTGATATTTGTTTTGTGTCCAAGGATATGATCAATTTTGGAGAATGTTCCATGGGGTGATGAGAAGAATGTATATTCTTTGTCTTTGGGGTGCAGTGTTCTATATGCGTCTATCAAGCATAGTTGTTCTAGGGTCTCATTTAAATCTCTTATATCTTTAATTTCTGTTTAGAGGATCTGTCCAGCTCTGTAAGAGGTGTGTTAAAGTCCCCTGTTATGATGGTATTATCAGATATCATATTGCTCAGACTGAGTAAGGTCTGCTTCAAGAATCTGGGAGCATTTAAATTGGGTGCATAAATATTTAGAATTGAAATATCTTCTTGTTGTATTTTTCCCTTGACCAATATAAAGTGACCATCTTTGTCTTTTTTGACTTTAGTTGCTTTAAATCCACATGTATCTGAAAATAAGATTGCAACTCCTCTTTTCTTCTGAATTCCATTTGCCTGAAAAATTGTCTTCCAACCCTTGACTCAGAGCTTTAATTTGTCTTTTGAAGCCAGGTGTGTTTCTTGCAGACAGCAAATGGATGGCTTGTGTTTTTTAATCCAGTCAGCCAATCTATGTCTCTTCAGTGGGGAATTCACGCCATTAACATTTATGGAGATAATTGATAAGTGTGGTAATATTCTATTCGTCTTATTTGGTGAGAGTCCATTGCTTAGTTTTATCTTTTGCATCAGTGTGGAGGTTATGTTCTGTCCTTTGATTTCTGAGTTCTTACTTTGCTGCTGATCCATTGTGGTGGTCAGTGTGCAGAACAGGTTGAAGTATTTCCTGTAGAGCCAGTCTTGTTGTGGCGAATTTGCTCAATGTTTGTATATCCGTAAATGATTTGATTTCTCCATCAATTTTGAAGCTTAGCTTAGCAGGGTACAGAATTCTGGGCTGAAAATTGTTCTGTTTAAGTAGATTAAAGGTAGATGACCATTGTCTTCTTGCTTGGAAAGTTTCATTAGAGAAGTCTGCGGTCACTCTGATGGATTTGCCCCTGTAGGTCAACTCGCGCTTACTCCTGGCAGCTTGCATAATCTTTTCTTTTGTCTTGACTTTGGACAGATTCATCACAATGTGTCTTGGAGAAGCTCGGTTAGAGTTGAGGCGACCTGGGGTCCGATAGCCCTCTGAAAGCAGTGTGTCAGAATCTTTGGTGATGTTTGGGAAATTTTCTTTTATAATATTCTCTAGTATGGCTTCCATTCCTCTGGGGCATTCTTCTTCCCCTTCTGGAATTCCTATAACTCGTATGTTGGAACGCTTCATAAAGTCCCATAATTCTGACAGTGAACGTTCTGCTTTCTCTCTCTTCTTTTCTGCCTCTTTTACTATCTGAGTTATCTCAAAAACTTTGTCTTCTACCTCTGAAATTCTTTCTTCTGCATGGTCTAATCTGTTGCTGATACTTTCCATTGCATCTTTAAGTTCCCTGATTGACTGTTTCATTTCCTTCAGCTCTGCTATATCCTTTTTATATTCTTCATATCGTTCATCTCTGATTTGATTCTGTTTTTGGATTTCCTTTTGGTTATTTTCCACTTTATTAGCAGTTTCCTTCATTGTTTCCATCATTTCTTTCATTGTTTTCAACATGTGTATTCTAAATTCCCTTTCTGTCATTCCTAACATTTCTGTATAGGTGGAATCCTCTGCAGTAGCTACCTCATGGTCCCTTGGCGGGGTTGTTCTGGACTGGTTCTTCATGTTGCCTGGAGTTTTCTGCTGATTCTTCCTCATGAGTGATTTCTTTTATCTGTTTCCTTGCCCTAATTTTCCTTTCACTTCCTCTTGCTCTTTAAGTTCTTGTGCCTGTGGACTAAGGGTTACAGGATCAGAAGGTGAGAAGGTTGAGGAGCAAAAAAGGGATGAAAGAAAGGAGGACCGAGTGATAAGAAAAAAACAGAAAGATAGAGAAAGGAGAGGGGGTGGGGATAAGGAATATTGACAAAAAGAAGAGAGGTACAGAAAGAGGGAGACAGGGCAATATAGGTGTACAGTAGGGTACTTTGACACAACCTTAAAAAACCCCACCTTCTGGGGGTGCCCAGTTGGGTGGTTCCCTTGAGGTCAGCAGCTCTTTGCTAACCTGATCAGACACAGTACCCCACCTCCACCAAGTAGAGAGGAAAGACAAAAATGCTATAAATCAAACCAAAACAAGCAAACAGAAAACTTTACAGGGATACAATTGGGTGAAAAAACAAATGATAGGGGTAGAAACACTAGCAAAAATGAAGTTGTTATTAAAAAAGGCAGCAATGGGAAATTATAATTAAACTAGGAAAATTGAGAAAGAAAAAGGGATCTGTATGGAAAAGATTGAAATTAAAAAACAAAAGAACATCAACAACGTCACAATAAACAAAAAAAAAAGAAAAAAATACACAACCAAAAACAAAGCAGTTTGTATATGTTATTGAATATTGTCTGGGCAACACGTGGTCTTCTGGGGTATGAGATGTTAGTCACAGTTCTGATACAACTGGAGGCTGCTGATTTCTCAAACCCCAGCAGGTAGACACCCTAAATCTCTCTTCAGCCCACTTAAAAGGCACTTTGAACTTGTAAACTTGCTGAGCAGAAGCTTGCCCAGCTTTCTCGCTGGAATCACTGCTGAAGTGGCTATCCACTTACCCAGTGTGCCAAAACCGGTCTCATTCTGCCCCTGAGGGTTAGGGCTGCAAGACGGCTCAGACCCCACCCTTAGGGTACTTGGTTGCTGGGTTATAAGCTCCCACCCGTTTCTAGCTCTGCGACCCTGAGGGCGGAGCTTGCCGGGGCAGATCACTGGCAATGGTTCCGTGTGACCCACCGCCAAACACTATTAGCTCCGTCTGGCTCAGCGGCTCAGACTGGGGCCCTAGACAACGGCCAAAGTTCTCCGCACTCCCGCTCAGGCCTTCCCCAGGGCAGTTCAACTCAGTGCCAAGTCCAAGGACATCAAAACAGTTCACAGGTAAGGCCTTTCTGGTTTGCAGTCTCGCTGCTACTGAACTTACAGTTGTGGGCGGGTTTAGACGGATTGAACACACGTGACCACTTGCCGGTTTTCCACTGTTTTAGTCCTCCTCTTGGGGTCCAGAAGTCTTTCGCTGACTCCCTGTATCCTCATAGGAGTGATACCAGGCAGTTCCCACCAGCCAGAGATGCCTGGAGTCCTATCTCCCCAGACTCACGGTGCCCAGATGCAAGGAAGCTGTTACTCGGCTGCCATCTTGCTCCGCCTCCCTCTGTTTGGTTTTTTTTAAGAGACAGAGTCTCATTTTGTCGCCCTTGGTAGAGTGCCGTGGTGTCACAGCTCACAGCAACCTCTAGCTCTTTGGCTTAGGTGATTCTCTTGCCTCAGCCTCCCAAGTAGCTGGGATTACAGGCTCCTGCCACAATGCCCGGCTATTTTTTTGTTGCAATTTGGCCGGGGCCAGGTTTGAACCTGCCACCCTCAGTATATGGGGACAGCGCCCTACTCACAAAAAAAAAAAAAAGAAAGAAAGCCAGAGCCACAGTGAGAAACAATACTACTCTGAGCAATCGAATAACAGAAACGGCCCCTGTCAGAGTGTCTGTCCTCTGCCAGCTGGGTCCTCAGGGGCACAGGCCAACACTGTTTTCCCTACACACACACACACATACACACACACACACACACACCACTTTTTTTCTGGGTATTTGCCATTGGTTAAGGGGGACATCAAGAGTATTAGTTCCCAAAATACGGCCTGTGTACTCCTAGAGGGCCACAAGGTCAGAAGAACTTTTACATAATAGGACATTATTTGCCATTTTTTACCACCTTAACATTTACACTAATGGTACAAAAGGGTGGTAGAACTGCTTGTGCCTTGGTATCTACCAAGACAGTGGGCAGACTGTAACACTGCCTTCATAGCCTCACATTCACAGAAGAAATAAATGCCAGTCTCAGTTGAGAACAGCCTTGACGAAGTAAATTTATCAATTTTATTAAATCCTAAACCTTAAGTACTGTCTTTGTAATACTCAGAAATTAAGCTGAAAGCACTTGAAATGTATGGTGATGTATAACAGTGGTCTCAATGATCCAGAGGGCCCTGCTCCACAGAAGCCTCCTCAGCTGCTCCATCAGCTGTCCTCTCCTGACTGTCCCCACCCGAGCTTCCCTCACCCTCCTCCCACTTCACTGTGTCCTCCCTAGATTATATATAACTAAATGCTTCCTAAACGCACATCCATAACTCACTAGACCTAGCATTAAGAAAGGGTCTAATCAAACCACACGCCTTCATAAAGAAAAATAATATAAAGAGAGAAACAAACGAATTTACGGAACTGAAAATATTAAGAGCATAGCTGTTACAGTAGTGAAATAACTGCATAAGCCCCAGTGATCTTTAAGTTGGGTTGTAGCTTAGGAGAATAAATGTATGCATATTGGTTGGGGGATAGAACAAAGCAAATAAAAGAAAAGCAAATGCATCATTTGTTCATGCAGAAGAGAAATCTGTGCCAAGACCATTATGGAAGCCCAGACACCAGCCACCAGCCAGGTCTTTGCAGTCAGCCACATTCTACAGGCACCAACCACTTCCAACACCCTGAAGCCACAGTGCCAGGCAGTTGTCATTGAAAGCATAGGTTTGACAATAAAATAACCCCAAAAAGGAATCATAAAAAAAGTAAAATAATTCTTATTTTAAACAGAAAAACCTAGCTATACATAAATAACTAGATAAACTATTAGTTATACAATTATTTATGTGGACATACATAAACATATACATCCATTCCCTCTTAATTACATATATATGTGTGTGTGTATATATATGTATATACATGTATAAAATCTGTCTCAATCTATGTGATCATAGATTGAGATAGATCTATATTGGCTCACTGTGCCTCAGCACTGCTGTCTGAATTTAGATGGACAGTTCTCTTGATCAGAAGCCATATTTAATAGGACAGAATCTATATGAACATTTGACCCAGATTCATGCACACAATAAATAACAAAATCATACATAAAATTATTTTGATTTTAGAATATTCTTTAAATTATACACAACATAGATTAGAGCGTGGTATTAAGACAATAAAAACATGACATATATTTAACATTTTTAACAGAATTCTTGAAGCTCAAAAAAAAATCCTCTTATTGCAACTTCGTAAAGGATAATAATAATTAAAATTTTAGGAGTAATTACTAGTTTAAGCTAATGAGTAAAATGAATTCTCAAGAATGGAACTGTTTGGAAATAATCAAGTGCTTAACTTGACTGGGTTCATCTTTCCTGTGCTAGAATCTTATGTTTTCATGTATTCTGAACAATGTAAGATCCAAGTTTTTAAAAACACACTATATTAAACATAATACAATTACATCATGGGCATTATTAAAAACTTATTACTCTGATATCCAGATATAATATACTTTACCTATTGCTTAACTGCCATCTTCCCATATATAAATTATATGCACAAGTACGCACATAAAGACATGAAGTCTCTAAGTGTGTCACAAAGAGATCTTCCAAGAATTACTGATATACAGAGTGGATAGCTGTTGATTTCATCCTTGCCCTGACCTCACCCCAACTCCACACCAGCCCCAAATACACACAAAAGAGAGTGCTGCCCAATGACATCAAAGAATACCTACACCACTCGATTGCAGGGGTTGACTCCAACCTTCAGAACCCTCTGCCTCTCCATCATCAATTACTTGCTTCTTTTGCACCATCAGGACACAGGTGCTAGCCACACTGGCGCTCCTTCAAGCACACCTGTCCTCACCATGGCTCTCTGTTGCTCATTTCCTCGCGCTTCTCCCTCCCCTTCTTTTTGCCACTCTGCTTCAGCAAAACCTTGTGCTGAAAGCCTCGCTTTTTCTCTAGATGACTTCTAATCAATACGGCCTTCTTTCCTTCTTTAGATCAACATTATTCCATAGCCATCTGTTCTGGATCATGCTTTTCATTTAAAAGTATTTAAGTGCCTATTCTAAGATAACAAATACTAAGTTGACCATTTGTCTTTTAGCTTTGGTCAGAAAATTTCCAAAATAAGAATTTATGTTCCACTGTTACCCCTTCCTCTACCTATGTCTAATGTTTCTTTGGCCTACTTAAAACTATTTCTTCATTCACAACATAGTTATTACGTTGGACACTGTGCTAAGTGCTGGGATTCAGTGGTAAACAAGACAAACACCATGGCTCTTTACTAGGAAGCTTCAGCTATACAATCCAGTTACAGAGCTCACCACATAAATTGTCTGGCTATGGACAAAAGTTGTCAGACTAATGTAAAATCATCTAGTTACCAAAATTAAGTATTCTTTCAAGTTTTTTTAAGTACTTGTCTACATGATAAATAAAATCCCGGAAAGGTTCTTTCAAGAATATTTACTTTTTCCTTCACTTCTCACTAGGACATAGTGGAGAAATTTCATAAGAACTGGTAAGAAAAGAAGGGAACCCTTTAGGAAGAAATCCATGGCTTAACAGACTTTACAGTCACGATACTCTTGCCTGCAATAAAACCCTACAGCATTCAAGCAACATTCCAAGGACTTTTTCAATTTTAAAAGGTCACATTTGACAGGAGTTATAGGAGGGATTACAAGAGGAAGCCCTTAACCTTCTATTTAAAAATGGAACTGTTTTTCCCTATTCCATCTGTTAAAATCATATATGAGGTAAGTTATATCACAATCGAACATTGAAAACCCAATGTTCATTTTAGACATTTTACTTAATTTGAAAAAATACACTTATTTGAAATTGTTCTAGAATAAGAAACTGGGTTTTATAATACTTTAAATGAGAGAAAACAGACAGGATTGATTCTTAATCTGGGAGATATTTTGTGCTGTGACAGTATTTCCTGTCTTGGAAGCATGCGGTTTCTCCGAGTTGCTTTCCTCGCCAGTGGGACCATCCTCATACCTGTGTGACTCCGGATGTGAACTCTCAGGGTGCCGCTGCTAGCAAATTTCTGGCCACAGTATGGGCAGACTTTCTCCTTTTCTCCTGTATGTGTCTAAATGTAAAGGAATCAGAAAGTTGAGGATAAATACGAAGAATTAAGTGAAGATGATTAAGTGCCTTTAACAACAATAAATCCTTATTTTCTGGGATTATGTTTCATTAAAATGATTTAATAGCACAATGAGATTTTTTTAAATTTATGATACATAGTCCCACTGGCTCAAAAAAAAAAAAATCATGCCTTAGTGTTAATTTGAAAATAATTCTGTAATTCACTTTTTAAGCCCTTATGGCGCCCCATCTAAAAATGATTAAATTATATAAAACCAGTAAAAGCTAGCAAAATCACATAATCAAAACGGGGCTATTGCTGCCCTTGACTGCTGCCAAGAAATACTTCCTTTGAAGCATTTTTCACATTCTTGGTGTGTATTTAACTCTTGAGAACAGAATTAATCTCAATAAAGTCATCTGTTACTTTCGTTATGCTGTCTGACTAGACTGGTTTTACTGCAAAGCAAAAAGGAATATAAATCTGATTTGACCTTTAAAATCAGCAAGTATTAATTGAGCAGTCAATGGGAAAGACCATTTCTGCCCTCAATATACCTTTAATCTAGGCATAAAACAATCACACGGGAGGAACGGTGAATGAGTATCATCAAAACCAAGTTTCAATAAATGTTGGAAAGTTCAAAGAAAAAGGAGTGAGCCTCCCCAAAAGGGGCAGCAAATGGAAAGGTTTAAACTGGCCTCACCGTCTCATCAAAAGGCCAGCTTTTCTCCCAACATCAAAACAGATCATTCCAATAAATGAGCGGATGAACTATTTCTAAAGCTCCTGTGTTTCTCAAACTTAAGAGGAGAAAAAAGGGAAGCAAGAGGCAAGTCTGAACTCCTGAACATTCTCTATGAAACTGCCTTTAGAATGTCTTTTCAATGATAATCTAAAATTTTATAGAAGCAAATAGTATATTATCTGGATTATAATCATGAAACAGAGTTCCCAGGGCCTGTGTTTGCATTTGTTATAGAAATTACTGGCAAGTATTATTATTTGAATTGCCCTGGACTAATGAAAAAAAAAAAAAAGTCATGTTCTCAGAAGGGAAAACTGACTAAACTAGGACAGAGAGAAAGGGAAGGGGCCATGACCATATCGCCCAACAACTTCAAAGAATTGCTGATATAGCAAAAGGTTATGATCTTCCATATTAGATTGTTAACTTTAATGTACCTGGTTTCATATCCTTCTTGGTATTGAATTTATAAATTTGCAATCATATAATCTTTATGTGTACTTTACAGATATGTACTGTTGCATCTGCAATTTTTAAAAGAGCTATAAACTGAATAGCTTAGTCAACATCTGTATCTTGTATTAGAGGTTTTTTCCCCACTTGAAAGGATTTATGTTATACTCAAGTTTGAGAAATATAGTCTTAATCAACTACTATGCGAGTCAGCAACACTGTATACAAGCAGCTCCTTGATTCTGCATTTAGCAGGTACTTAACTTTCCATTTTCACCATAGGCTCTTAAACAAAAGAGTTATACATTTTTATACTCAGTAAAAGGCTTTACTCCGCTGGCCCACGGGATGGCTCAGTTTAAAGTGCAAGTTACAATGTTTTCACTTAGACATGTAATACACCTATCTTCTTCTCATTCCCTGACATAAGAAGCAAAATATGGCAAATCTTTCTTGATTAGTATGTTTTTTAGAAATTATATATATACTTATATCATTATTAATTACACATGATTATTCCAAACAGGTAACTACCAATTTATTTATAATATCTTTCTAAAATCACAGGCTTTCTTTTGCTGTTACTTAAGTATGACACTGTTTATGTACATGACCTAAGGCACTTGTCAGTAGTAGAAGTTTTAAACTAGAAGATGTTAACAGTATATCAATAAAACAAATTAAAATATTACTTGCTCAAAAATATGCCTAACAATTGGGTGCAGAATTTGGTTAGCCACTTTCAAAAGACATTAAAGGTATAATGCCTAACCACCTTAAACATGGGTAAGAAATTACAGAAACTTCCCACTGTAAGAACAGTGCTGGATGTGCACAGAGGGAAGTGCAACTCAGTGGGGGCAGGGAAGAGTGGGGAGGAGAGGAGAGGCAAAAACTTACCTAGCAGGTACAATGACCACTACTTGGGTGGTGGGGACATTTATAGCCATGACTGAAGCATTACAAAAGCAATCTAGGTAACCATGTGTACCCCCTTAATTTTTTTTTTTTTTTGAGACAGTCTCAAGCTGTCACCCTGGGTAGAGTGCCGTTTTCACAGCAACATCCAACTCTTGGACTCAAGTGATCCTCTTGCCTCAGGTTTTCTGTTTTTAATAGAGACAGGGGTCTCACTTTTTGCTCAGGCTGGTCTCAAACTCGTAAGCTCAAGCAATCCTCCCGCCTTCATCTCCCAGAGTGCTAGGACTACAAGCATGAGCCACCATGTCAGGCCCTCCTTAATAGTTGAAATTAAAAAAAAATTTAAAAGAGAAAATGCTAGATAAATGCATAATGTGACAATAAACAACACTACAAATATACCCTGTGACAATATATCATTTGCAGACAAACTATAAAATCTCTCTTGAAAACTCACTGTACTTTAACCTCATTTATTGAAAAACAATAAAATAATGTAAAATTTATGCAAAAAAGTAATTCAAGCAAAGAAAGTTGAAAGACTATTATATTGGAATTTTTTTTTTTTTTGTAGAGACAGAGTCTCACTTTATTGCCCTCAGTAGAGTGCCGTGGCGTCACACAGCTCACAGCAACCTCCAACTCCTGGGCTTAAGCGATTCTCTTGCCTCAGCCTCCCGAGTAGCTGGGACTACAGGCGCCCACCACAACGCCCGGCTATTTTTTTTTTGTTGCAGTTTAGCCGGGGCTGGGTTTGAACCCGCCACCCTCGGTATATGGGGCCGGCGCCCTGCTCACTGAGCCACAGGCGCTGCCCTGGAATTTTTTTTTTTTTTTTTAAGAGACAGTGTCATTATTACTGAGCATTAAAGATAAAGGAAAAGGAAGTTACTGAATTCAGTTCTTTAGAAACGGTTGCATTGAGTATAGGTACACTCAAACAGAAGTTACACTAGAGCAGGAGTCATTTCTTCACACTACTTGCATGGTTTTTTCTAAAGTTAACATTAAAACTTTTAACTACATTTGTTATAATACAGTAGAACCTCCATAGTTGACCACCTCCCTACGTTGCTCATTTCCTGTGTAGACCTGATACACATGTATATATCAGTACAGTAGGCCTCACTCCTTACGTTGATCGCCTTCCTGTGTTAACCAGTTTGTTACAGTCCCTTGCGGAAGGGGGCACCTTACAGAGGTTCTACTGTATAAATTTTGCTATCTCAAATGCAGGCACAGAAGTTCTTTTAAAAATATTTTTAGAGGGGCGGCACCTGTGGCTCAGTCGGTAAGGCGCCGGCCCCATATACCGAGGGTGACGGGTTCAAACCCGGCCCCAGGCGAACTGCAACCAAAAAATAGCCGGGCGTTGTGGCGGGCGCCTGTCGTCCCAGCTACTCGGGAGGCTGAGGCAAGAGAATCGCTTGAGCCCAGGAGTTGGAGGTTGCTGTGAGCTGTGTGAGGCCACGGCACTCTACCGAGGGCCATAAAGTGAGACTCTGTCTCTACACACAAAAAAAAAAAAAAAAAAAAAAAAATTTTTAGAGGTTATTAACTCATCACCATTAATGTAACAGTGCCTTTACATTTTTTACTTTATTTCATTCTTAATAATATTCCAACCCCCATAAACATATTATGGCAAATTGTTTTATAGCTTCAAGAAGCATATCATAACTGAAATCTGTATATGAATATTACCCATTTCAAAAATTATGTTAATGAATTGTATGTTCTTTTCAATGATGCCCTATACAACTGTAAAAAGAACTATTATTGTAAAAAATTACTTAAGATGTATTTATTTGACCAAAAAAGCAAACTGTCAATCTGCTTAAGGTAATTATCCAATTAGCATAACATTAAAAAGGTAACTTCCAAATCACCATAAGTAAGAACATCATTTTATTTAGGTTAGACAAGCACAAGTCCCTGTTCTACACCAGGAAATTCCCTATGCAAACATGAAGGACCATTCCAAACCTAGAGGGGCTCAGTCTAATAACTTGCCCAAAAACATAGAAGTTAGATTCCAAAAATAAAATTATTAAGATATCCATATTTCTTTAAAAGAAAAAATCCTACATTAATCCAAATATGTATAAAAATTGGTAAGTTCCCAATCACCCAATACTCTGTACCAATCACCTATTAGCATAGCTAAGGGTTATGGAGAACCGACATCTAACTCTGAGGTTCTCTTTCATGGAGAAAAATATGTCTGTTCTGAAGAATGAAGGAAGTGAACATTTTCTGAAATGCTGATAAAAAATAGTGCATTTGTCATTTTGGGTGAGCATGTTGTTAAATTATTATAAAATTACAATGTGATTATATATTCTCATCTTGCTTAAATATATAATCCATTCAAACTAACAGAAAGCTCCTACTTACTTTCTTATGACTTCTCAGCACTGAAGGTGTAACAAACGCCTTATTACAGAGCTCACACCTGTATTTCTTGTGTCTTTCATGGACTACTTGGACATGAACATTTAACGTATCTTTCCTTTTAAAAGTAGCATCGCAGTGATGACACTTGAAAGTCCTCTCACCTTAGAAACAAAAAAGTCAGAGAAACATAAAGCACAATAAGAGGGTCTTATTAACAACCCCTCATGTATACCAGACTTGGTATTGTTTTCTCCAAAAAGTTAGCTTTATTATCTCTAAGAATTTACCAAAATTTTTATAACAAAGTCCAGTTTCATGTCTGCCAATGCGTTGTATGACCAGGAGACAGTCCTTCAATCTTACATTTTCAGTGTCTTTAACTGGAAAATCCAGGGATTAAATTAGCTAATTTTCTAAAAATACCATGAACATATTTTTTAAAGTATGTATTTCTAGGGCAGAGACTGTCATCTGGAGTGAGTAGCCTCCTGCAGTGACACAAGGCCTCTATCAAGCAAAGTAAGCTTGTATCCCTTCCTAAGCTCCCCTCAAACCCCACCGCTGCCTCTATTTCCTCTAGTGAACAGGGGCAGCTCAGGCAGAACTGGGTTGCAGGTGCAGAGCTGGGGAGCGAAGCCTCTGAGGGCTGACCAACACGCTGCAGAGCAGATTCTCTCATTCCCAGAGAGGGAGAGGGCTAACCAGAATGGAAGCTCCCTGACTCCTTGGCTGTGGGGAAACAGCTTCCCAGGCTCTCAGAGACGCTGGGGAAGGCCACCTTCCAGAGAGGCAGTTGAAGACGGGCAGTTCCTGTTTTCTACCCTGGAGCCCTTGGGTCAGAGAGTTTTCACCTTCTTATTATCTAGCCTAGCCCTAGGGAAAAGGCAACTCCAGAAGCTAGGTTTAGGGATCTTAAAGTACTTTTGAACTGTTGCATCATGCTATCTTTGTAGCTTTCTTTAATACCTAGGCTTAATTTTTAGCAGTCCGTTTTAAATACAATTTTAGCAATGAAAGTGCATAATTAGAAGACAGTGCTTTATAACAGGATAGTATAAAATATATGTAGCACATGATTATATAAGACAGACTAGTATTTGAATATATTTTCCCTTTTTAGAAAACAATTATATTAGCATAGATTCTCATATCATATTGGTTATGAGGCAAAATATAGAAATAACTCCATTTCTGTATCTAAATAAGAGATTACCTCAATTTCAGCCAAGTTCTTCCAATTTCCTTCCATTAATTATAACTAGCATTAAATTTAGAAAGGTGAAGATTTTCTTTTTATACCAAATGGAAGAAAGGAAGGAGCAAGGAAAGGAGGAGCAAAAAGGAAGAAAGGAAAAAGGAGAAGAAAAACTACCTTTCTGTGCCTTTTCAATTAAAATTATAGCTCTCTAATTTAAGGTTTCTTAGAGTCCTGTGGATATTTAAAACAAACTCATCCAAACCATGCATAAACTACCTGTATTCTGAAATAATTATTTATTTGTTGACCTTTGCATATTTTGTTGCAGGTACTACCCTTGTAAACTACTGTTTCTTTATATATTGTTTAGATTCATTGACACATTTTTTCATATAAAGCATACAATCAGTGAGAGTATAAGGAAATACCAACTGATATGCAATTGTAAGTGTTAATGTTAACATAAATCTACTTCAGAGTTGAGATTTTCTTAAAAAAAAAATCCAAGATTGTTCCTATCAAAGCATTCTCCATAAATTATCAAGTAAATCAAAATGTTGGTCCCTTTGCGAAAACTACATCAAGGCATACCAAGAATATATGAGCTGTTTTTCTTTAATATTTCAAATGCAGATTTTTTTGTCCAAATTTATCAGAATTATTAAATTCTAACAAGAGATTTTATCTGATTTCACCAGTTTTTTTGGTCTTAAATTTACCAGAATTTTTCCCTGTCTTAATACACAAAAGCTAGCCAGAAACCTGCCCTTTATTCTCAGTATATTAGGAAATAGCAATTTCCAAAATAATTATGACAAGTAATTCTTTAGATTTTGAGCCAGACTACTGGTGTAAGTTTCTAATAACAGCTTTTATATTTTGAAGTTAAATGGGTTTTAACTTTCATATTATGTCAGGCAAGAATTTCATCTTCTCTATTTTAACCATTTCTAGCTTTCCCCTCCTTTTTACATACAGATGTCTCACTTTACCTTAAATAACTCATTTACTTACTCAATTTTCAAAGTTGATTTTCCTGGCTAAATGTCGTGATGCAGCTTCCTAAAGCCTGTGATTACCATGCTGATCATTTCCGCATTAAGCACATAATGCCCAGCAGTCTATACTCAGTCACTTCAATCCTATTTCTCAAGATCATGAGAACCAATTAGCTAAATCAAAAGTATAAGATTCCTTCTGTTAAAAATTCCCTGCTATTATTAGAAGTAAAATTTAATCTTTCAGAAGAAAAATTCTGAGCATCAGGCCAAATTTAGCCATGATAAATATTAATAGCTTGGATGAGGTTCACATACCCAAATCCCCGTTTTAAAATTTACACCATAACAGATATTTTTCTTGATCAAAAGGGTAGTGAAATAAGATGGAAAATTCCCACTATTCCACAGCAAACTTTATTTCTTAAACACATAGTTGTGGTATTTAAGGAAAATAGAAAGCTGTGTTAATAACTTCTCAGTTCTGAAAGCTGAATGAAGAAAAATAAAACATTAGGGGGAAAAAAGGAAAGATTCTTCCCTGCTACTGCTCTGTGCAATCAATTGTTGAAGTTGTTTAATTTTTTTTTTGCTTTCCTCAGAAATATTAAAAATTTAAGTAGCAGTAGGAGTTTCGTTTGTATAGAGGATTTTCTACTGATAAGCAACTCAAATTAAAAGTAAATAATATAAATATTACCCACGGTATATGTATTTTATTGTTCATTTTAGAAACAAAGTGTATTAAAGTCTCTGGTTCAATATCTGAACAGAAAATCTACTTCAAAACTCAGCTTAGCAACCATACATTCTTCTTCTTACTGAAGTGACATCCTTCAGAGATACAGTCTATCATGTTCTAAAAAGAGTTCTTAGTCTAACAGTCAGACTTTCTTGGTATATTTGTGTACAACTTAATCCAAAAGAAAAAAAAAAAAATGCCCCTGCCAAAAGAAGTCAGAAATCAGGGACAGGTTAGTGAGCAGGAAAAGCACCTGACTCTCAGAGACCTGGACACGGCTCCTCAATACTGTGAGATCCTGAGTCTGCCCCGGGGCTTCTGAGTCTTAGTCCCGATTCTCCTCAAATTAAGGTCTTAAATTAGGCACATCCTCTGATCCTTTCCAACTTTAAATGTTTGTGAGCTAATAAAATCATTCCAGATATCTCCATGTTTTAAAGAATCATTTTTTTAATCATTAAAAGGATACAAAAATGTATTTCAAAACAAAATTCAAAGATATCTTACTAATTATAAGAAATTATTTTATATACAAGCTTTAAATAATGGGAAGAAATAAAATGAAATGTCTCATAAAATAATTTGAGGGGAAAATAAAGCAAAGATAAAGGAAAAAAAGAAGAAAGGCAGATATTTCATTCCTTTTTAGTGATTAAAAGCAGATTAGATGACTGCTTACAGGTATACCTGGGGGATGCCTACATTCTCAAAGCATAAAATAATTCCTTTCCTTCTCAACTGCCTGAATTGAGACTTACTGTTATGGATTAGCAGGTGTCTTTGCAAAGAAAATGGGGTCCGGAACAAAGCTTTGCACTCCTCACACTGGAATGGTCTCTCCTCAGAGTGGGTCTGCAGAGAGAAGACACTGTGAGTCAAGAGAATCTACAGTCAACGGGTCATTACAATATTTAGTTGGGATTCATGATGAGAAAGAGGAAAGAAAGGAAGCTGGACAACAGCTAGTTTCTTCTTGTGACATTATTCTACCATAGATTACAAACACAAACGTGTGGCGTTCACAAGAAAAAAAACTGTTTTCAAGCTCTCATATTAATAATTTGATAAACAGTAAAGAAAATTGTTACCATTATTTCCAACTGCTCATCTGAACACACCCACTGAGATTTCTCAGGACCTACTTTGCAAAGTGAATTGGCGTGTAATTTCTCTAAAGTCTAAACCTCTTCTCTTAGTGACCAGGCTTTATGCTGGTACAAAATTTGCAACATAGACAAAGGGAAATGTTAAAAAGGAAATTTTTTTTCTCCCTTTTCCTTCAACTTCACTGAATAACTTCAAATAATTTTTAGTCCCAGGCACTGCTTTTCCCTTAAATTCCATGACAGCATTTATTCACATTATAATTAACCCTGAGTCATATTCAGTAAATATTTCATTGTGGCAAATACTATGTTAAACACTTTACATGATTTTTTTCACTTAATTCCGACAATAACTTGATGAATAAAACACTATTACTGTACCCAGGTTACAAATGAGAAAAATTAAGGCTCAAAAAGTTTCAGTAATTTGTCAAAGATGCAACAAGCACAGATGCAGTAAACACGATTAAGGACTATAGTGCAAGACAAATAAAAATAAACTGGTAAACAAGAAATGACAAAACGTCACCAGCTCAATCTAAAATTCAAAATCCAAAACAATAAAATATAAAACAACTAGAGCAGTAAAAGCGTATTTACTCCACCTGTTATTATGCACCAGCAGAAACCCATTTGGCACAAATTAGTAAATAAAATGTTATTATACCCTGAATGGCAAGATAAAAAGGCTCATAAAAAAATATCACAGGTTGAACAATGCTCTCTTAGTACAATGAAACAAATTGTATAACACATGGGTTTTATGATACCTGCGATATAAAATAAAGGGAATAATTCAAGGGAAATTCACTTTATTCACTGCTTAACACATTTTCTTAGATTAATAGACATAATATTCAAAATACAAGCATTACCTATAACATAACGTAAATGAACAAGAGATTACCATGCTTGTTTTCAGTTGTGAGAAATACAGAGAAAGGATTGAGGGAACAGATATTCAAGAGTCAGCATAAATTATAAAGATTCAAATGTGCTATTTAGTCACAAAATTAAAAAACTGTGTAGAAACACATAGAAAAACAAAACAAAAAGAACAAGTTTCTTTCATTATGCAAAATATATGAATATTAGGTACATATTACAGGAAAAATATGGCCTTTCAAATTGGTGACAGAAGAGTAGAATATTTAGTAAATGGCTTTAAGGTAACTGTAAAAAAATAAAATTGGATCTATTACTAACCTCTTACAATAAGATAAACTCCACACCAATATTCAGGTATTTTTTCAAAATTAAGAATAAAATCCTAAATGTTCTAGAAGAAAATATAAACAAATTTTAAAATAACCTTTTATAGTTGGAAAAGGGTGTCTAAGCAAGGGCAGAAAACCAGATGTTCAGATGAGAGAAACAAATTTAAAACTGTAAAGCAAAAATCTCCATAACAAAGAAAATATTTGCAACATAAAACAAAAGTTGAATATTGCTATCATAAGGGGTTATGGCACATTAAAAAGAAAATATAAAAATTCCACAAGAATATGGGCAAAGAACTGCTTTCCTAACAGCACTCCTAAAATTTTATTCATTATTTTATTTTGTGCCAGATCTAGGCTATGTACTTCATCCTCCCGTATACAAGTCCTATTCAGATTCTGGGGACATAACAATGAACGAAAAGGACAAAGTCCCAGCTATCATGAAGCTTTTATATTAATAGAGAGAGGACAACAAATAATAAAATATGTACTATGTTGGAAAGAGATAAATGTTATGGAGAATGATAAAGCAAGAAAGAGGATAGGAAATGTTTCAGAGAATGAGGTGGCAATTTTAAATAAGTAGTCAAGGAAATTCTAGCTGAAAGGTGACATCTAAAATAAGACCTGATGCATATGAGGGAGCAAGGGCAAGCAGTAGGGTGACCTAGGAGGGAAACACCCACCAGGAAGACCTGCATGGCTGGAGCCACACAAAAGATGCAGAGAAGTAGGTGGATGAGGCCAGAAAAATGGGAGAATAAAGGGGCGGGGGGGGGGCAGTAAATCGTGTAGAGTTTGGTTGACCATTGCAGGCATTCTGTTCTTTACTTGAAAAAAGATGTAAATTCTCTAAAGGGTTTTGAAGAGATGAGTGGCATGATTCACCTAACATTCGCCTTAACAGGATGCTGCATCCGCTGTGTTGGTAACAAGATGTAGGGAAGATAAAAAGCAGAGAAGCAGTAGCAATAAACCAAGCAAGAGCTAATGAGGCATACCATCTGTAACACCACAAGGGTGGTAGCCACAGATGTGAAGAGAAGTAGAAGGATTCTGCTTATTTTATGAAAGTCAACAGGTTTTGCAAAGGGACATGGATCTAAAACACGAGATACAGAAAAGAGGAGGCATGCAGGACTCCAGGATTTGTGATATAGAAAAGAGTGGAAAGAAACAGGTCTGAGTAAAAGATAAGGAGTTCAATTCTGGGCAAGTTCAAATGACCATTAAAAAACATCTAGTAAGTATTTCAAGCCTGGATTATAGGACATAAAACTTGGAGATGTCAGATTACATATGATATTAATATTTAAAGCCATAAATATAATAAAATAATGAAAAATTAAAAATAAACATATGATCAGTGACTTATCAGACTGCCAAAGATGAAGAAGATGGGTGTCACAAAGTGTTGATTGAGAGTAAATTTTCTGGGTAGTGTGGCTCTATACACCAGAATGACAAATGTGCACACCCTTGAGTAGCCAATTCCCTTTTTAGAGATATATATAACAAGTTTTTGTACAATGTTTTTTAGAAATAAAAAACACCTAAATGGCTATAACAAGATATAAACCTGATTAATTAAATTATTTTTTTTATTTTTCTTTGATATGAAAAATCACCCATAACACATTTTGAGTGTCAAAAGCAAAATGCAAACCATATCACTGTGTTTAAGCTGTATAGGTATACTCACATAGAATTAAATCTAGGAAGATATTCTACAAAAGCTGAGGAGAGTTTTCATAGAACAGTAGAAAGTTTGCTCTCTCCTTTATATCTTTTTTTGATGTTTGAATTTTCTACAATGACTAGAAAGCATTATTATAAAAGGAAAGAAGCATTTTGTTTTTAGAGCATCTAGATTATAACAAAGAACTGCTTTAGTTATTCAAAAATATTATATTCTACCCTAACTCATGTTTTTCACAAATTTGGGATAAAACAACATGCGGCATGACTTTATAGTTGGATTATTAAAGGATAGCATAACTTCACAGTTAGATTATTTAGGATAGCATAATGCCTTTTAGCTATATCCCAAGTCACAACATTTAGACATTAGCCTAAAGTCTATACAGCATATTTTAAGCAGTAAGCCATTAGTACATACCCAAGTGTATAAATGTTTTTGCCTAAAAAGATTTCAACAGCACCATTTGGGTTAGGATGGCAGAGAACCTGATGGCATTCAATCCACGGGAAGACTCTGACCCTCTCATTTAAACAGATGCAGTAAAATGCTTGCATGTTGTGGACAGAGAACTTCTGTTGCCAAGATGTAATACATTTTACAAATATCGGATGAAATTAAGCTTTTGTAAAGGTGTCATGATTCAATTTTTGATCTCTAAAAAATACCAAACTTTTCACTGATATTTAGTAATTGAATGATCTCTGACAAACCTATAATGTTCTATGGAGCACATCCTGTTTAAATGCCATGTCACTGCAGATGACACTAACAAGTGCTCGTGTAACAAAGGAACCATTAACAAGTACTATAAACTAAATCGTCTTACATACCAGTTCTTTGTATGTACCAAGTCTGATTACTGTTGCAGATGTACAAAATGCATAAGAAAATCTGTTGCACTATTTATAATACCTACTAAGATGGAGGTCAAACTGATGATATGATCTTTGTATCTAGAAAATCCTAAGATTCCACCAAGAGACTCCTGGAATTGATAAATAAATTCAGTAAAGTCTCAGGTTATAAAAATCAATGGATTCAAATCAGTAGCATTTTTATATTCCAATAACAGTCAAATCAAAGACTCAACACCACTTATAAAACCTATAAAAATATAAAATAAAATATTTAGGAATATACTTAGTGTTAGGTTAAAGATCTCTATGAGGAGAACTATGAAACTCAGATGATAGAAATTACAAATGATCCAAACAAATGCAAAAGCATCTCATGATCATGGATCAGTAGAATCAATCTTGTTAAAATATCCATACTGCCCAAATTGAATTTGGCAGATTCAATTTGGCAGTTGAATTTACAGATTCAACACAATCCCCACCAAAATACCATTATAATATTTCACAGATCTAGAAAAACTAATTCTACACTTCATTCAGAATCAAAAAAGAGCCCAAATAGCCAAAGCAATCTTAAACAAAAAGAAGAAATCTGGAGGCATCACATTACCAGACTTCAAAATATGCTACAAGGCTACAATAAACAAAACAGCATGTACTGATACAGAAATAGGGACACAGACCACGAGATTAGAACAAAGAACTCAGATATAAAACCGTCTGCATAGGCCCAACTCATCTTTGACAAAGCAGACAACAGTATATACTGGGAAAAAGAAGACCTATTCAATAAATGATGCTGGGAAAATTGGATGGCCACATGCAGAAGAGTGAAAGAGGACCCCTCCTCACCACTTTTATAAAAATTAATTAAAGATGGATAAAAAACTGAAATTTAAGGCTTGAAAGCATAGAAATTCTGGAAGACAATGCAGAACAGACTCTCCTAGATATTAGCCTAGGCAAAAAAATACCTGCCTAAGACCCCCAAAGCAATTACAACAATAACAAAAATATCAATACATAAATGGGAAAACGTGATTAAATTAAAATGCTCTTCACAGCAAAGGAAATAATCAATAGATCAAACAGACAACCTACAGAATGAGAGAAAATACTCACAAACTATACATCCAATAAAGGGCTAATATCTGGAATCTATAAAGAACTCAAACAAATCAGCAAAAAAAATCCCATTAAAAATGTGGGCAAAAGACATGAACAGAAACTTTGCAAAAGAAGACAGATAAATGGCCAACATATGAAAAAATGTTATTGATCATTAGAGAAATGCAAATTAAAACTACAGGAAGATAGTACCTTACTCCTTTTAGAATGGCTATTTTTAATAAAGTCCAGAAACAATAGATTCTGGCATGGATACGAGAAAGGAAGTCTTATACACTGCTGGTGAAACGGCAAACTAGTACAACCTTTATGGAAAACAATATGAAGATTTCTCAAAGAGATAAAAGTAAACGTACCATTTGATCTAGCAATCCTACAACTTGGTATCTACCCAAAGGATAAGAAGTCATTTTTCAAAAAGACACCTACACTCAAATGTTTATTGCAGAACAATCCATAATTGCAAACAGGTGGAATCAATCCAAATGTCCGTCAATTCATGAGTGGATTAACAAAATGTGGTATGTATGTTTATACACCCACACACCACCATGGAGCCACAGAAAGAAATAATGTCTATTACAGAAATTTGGATGGAACTGGAGACCACCATCCTAAGTGAATATCTTAAGAATGGAAAAACAAACTCTACATACTCTATAATAATCTAGAACTAATTGTTGAGCACAAATGGGCACAGGGAGAAGTAAAAATCACTGAAAATTAAGAAGGGAGAGAAGAGGGAAGGGGAAGGGTAAAAACCTACTTAATAGATGCCATGAACTCCCTTCAGGTAATGGACACACTTAGAGCCCTGACTTAAGCATTATAAAAGCTCCTATGTAACGAAAATATTTGCGCCTTCGTAATATTTTGAAATTTTAAAAATGCTTCAAAAGGTTTTTGGCATAGTGTATGTTAATTATTCTAGCCACAGAGATCAAATATTAATTTCACAAGAGTAGGATAAAATTTTCATCAGGCCCATTTACAATGAAAAATTACCAACTTGACTATCAGTACCATATATTGCCTACAGTAACATATTTATTGGTAATGGTATTTCTTCTTTGGGTTATATGCAAAGCCAAGAAAACTATCACAGGCTAGGAAAAGTGGCTCACTTATGAATCCTAGCACTCCGGGAGGCCAAGGTGGGGAGACTGCTTAAGCTCAGGAATTCAAGACCAATCTGAGCAAGAGTGAGACCCTACCTCTACTAAAGATAAAAAATGAAAAATAAAAAAATTATTCAGGCATTGTGGCAGGTGCTTGTGGTCCTAGCTACTTGGGAGGCTGAGGCAGGAGGATCACTTAAACCCAGGAATCTGAGGTTGCTCTGAGCTAAGCTGAGGCTACAGCAGTTTAGCCTGGGGCTACAGAGTGAGAGAGACTCTGTCAAAAAAAAAAAAATCATAAAATTAGAAGAAATAGCTAAAGATCAAATAAATTCAAGAGGTATGTTTGTTAGAACTATTATTTAAAAAAAGAGTTTTGTTATTGAAGACCCAAGTCTGTATATCATAAGCATATTACTGTCCCATTGGGCCACATAAAGCTACATAAAATGTGTGTCATCTGGTTATTTACAAGGTCTGTGGATTCAATTGTTACCGTTAAATTTATAACGGGCTTCTTTAAAAGGCTTCCTCTTCCCAAAAACAAATTGAAACTGAAAAGAAAGTGAAGAAGTCAGTTTCTTTAAGCTCAGTACAGAAATGGCTAGTTCATTCCACACAGAGAAGTTAAGAGCATAAAATATAGGTGATTTTCTTACAGAATTATTGCCTTGCATAGCCAGGACCAACCTTTCCAATGCTGGAAAGTCACAACTCCATCAGCACACAGCTAGATCCCAATGGAGCTAACTACCGACTCCCCACATCCTTAGGTATTTCCCGATCACTGCAAAGACAAGAAATAACCAAATAACTACAGACTTTAAGAAGAAGACTTAGAAGGCAGTAACTTAGATTCTCACTCAGGAAACTTTCCCCTGTACAGAAATGCCAAGAAACAGTATCTCAGAACTCTAATCAAGCATGCTTCATTTGACCATTAAGTGAAAAGTTGTGCCACTTTACAATTGACCACCATTCATTACAGCTAACGTAAAGCCAAAAAGAACAAGTTTATTCTCTCTTTCACACTGTAGTTCTTTAAATATATAGAAACAGCAACCACGTCATTTCATGGAACTATCCAGATGACAGATACCTGCAGCTTCATTCAGGAAGATACCATTTTCACACTCACTATAGTAATTATATAGCAGAACTTTCCACATAAGAATAGATTTCCTAATTTTAAAAACTCATATGTAACAATTCATAGTAACTATACTAGCTTCTCAAGTGAATAACTCATTTTCTAAGCAGGTAACTAAATACATTGGTAATTTTTTGTTGAGATATAGGTACACCCATAAAGAAGCAAGTGCAGATTCCTAACGTACAAACAGACCAACAACAATAGGGCAATTAAGTCTTATCAAAAAGTTACGCTCTTTAAATATTAATGCCAGTTCAGTATAGTTTTCATGTAACATAAATACCTAGAATTTTTATACATACTAAGATGATAATAGGATTCCAAACTTTTGGTGACTATTGGGTCAGGCACAATAAATAGATAGATACATATATACATAGAAATATTAAAATATGCTTGTGTGTGCGTGTGGGTGTGTGGGTGAGTGTCGTGTGTGCATGTGTGGGTGCATGCCTATGTACATGTGTTGAAGCCTCCACACACTTGTCTGAAGTGTTGACATGTTCTAGAGGACATGTTCTCAGTGAAACCCTGATACAAACTACCTGCTCTGTTTTTTCAGAATAATAAAGATATTAACTGAAGTCAAAAGATCAGAGCTTAGAGTCAGTTTTCTAATGTTAAATATAGAACACGATTTACCATGTTCCAAGCCCACTTCATACTGAAAACACTGCCCTTCAGTGTGCACAGCACACAGTACCACACACAGCTCTTAACTCTACATTTCTAGTTTGCATTGGTTCAGGTGTGTGGCATTTTCTGGTAGGACATGAACTGCTCTGTAACAAAAAAAAGTTATCATTTTTCAAAACATATTAATTTTCCATTTAACATAGCTCCTAAGATCGTTACTACCTACTAAGATTATTGACATCATTTAAAATTCCTTACCTGTATGCAGAAGGTCCACACTAACATGCTTCTCGCTATTTGCTGTGCTCTGTGAGGCACAGAGTCTACTTTTTTAAAGTTTTCATTATCTTTTATGAAAAGTCATCACCAGATCTCTGGTTCTTCCCAACCTAAGGTTATTTTCCCAGTCCTATTTGATTTAATCATCTTCTAATAGAAATTGTGAGCTGGAAATAAGTCTACCAACTTGGCAGAATTTCAGAGAGAATCAAAATTAAAAATGATGCAGAGAAGATCTCCATATTATGACTTAATAATATTGCAATACATGAAAGACAGAAATGTACTGATAGTACAGAATTAATTTAGTGACAACAGAAGAAAATCAGCTATGTTTTTGTTTTGATTTTTCCACCAAAAAGGAAAAAGAACAAAACATTTCCAAACCAAATCATCCACAACAGCAAGTGTTTATGCAAAGAATTTCTGTGCTGAGGGGTTGTTTTGTAATATATAGCATTAAACTCCAGGAATATAGAAAAGAAGCAGTGGTCGGAGTATAATTCTGAAGGGAATCTTCCCAGAATACCATAGAAGAGAATTTAAAATAAGAAAAACTACAAAGAAGGCCTTGCTCAACAGATATTAAAATATAATCAAAACTGCAATTATTATAATACTATGATATTACAAGAGAACAGAGATTAAATGGAACAAATTGGAGTCCAAGAACAAATTTATACATGAGGAGCCCAACTGTGCAACATTAGGGGTTTTATGAACGAATATGTCATTCCATATCTAAAAATAAATTCTGGATGGATTAAAATACTAACTAAAGAAGAAATAACAGAATTTTAGAAAACACTGATGAATGTTTGCATAATCTTAGAGTATGAAAGTTTTCTAAATAAGATATAAAACTGGCACTAAATAGACTCAGAAGCCATAAATCTCATAATCCATGTAATTTTTGGACAGCATAAAGGGTAATACATCTTTATTCAGAAGATGCAAGTTGGTAGATGGGGGAAGAATCATAAGCAAAAGATTAATACTTTCAATATATGGAGAACTCCTAGCAATCCATGAGAAAATAGCCAGGTAGTCAAATAGAAAATGTATGAAAAATATATATAGGCATTTCAGAAGGAATTGTAAAAAAGAAGCATAAGTTTTCCCACAATTGCTAAAATGCAATGAGAATTGCTTTTCAATTCTCAGACTGAGATGATGAAATAAGTTGTAAAAGTAGAAATCATACCTTCAAAATTTCACTATGCACCATCATAATTACAACAAAAAAGGAGGAATGGGGTGGGGGAAAGGAAGAGCAGAGAGAGGGAAGGAGGGACGGGGGGGGTCTCAGTGTGTAACACACCTTTTGGGGGCAAGGCACAATTGTAAGAGGGACTTTACCTAACAAATGCAATCAGTGTAACCTGGTTTCTTGTACTCTCAATGAATCCCCAATAATAAAAATAAAAAATAAAAGCACACATCCTCTGTACTTGAATGAAATTATTAAAGGTGCTGAGAATTGGAGATTTTACATCCTTCGTATTAACCTGGATGGACGTGTAAGACATTATTCTTTGTAAAGCATCACAAGAATGGAGAAGCATGAATCCTATGTACTCAATTTTGATATGAGGACAATTAATGACAATTAAGGTTATGGGGGGGGAAGCAGAAAGAGGGACGGAGGGAGAGGGGTGGGGCCTTGGTGTGTGTCACACTTATGGGGGCAAGACATGATTGCAAGAGGGACTTAACCTAACAATTGCAATCAGTGTAACCTGGCTTATTGTACCCTCAATGAATCCCCAACAATAAAAAAAAAAAAACAAAACTCATTTTTTTCAAGGAAGTTTAAATGTTGAAAGACAAAGTAACTTAACTATAGTAAGCATATCCATAGGTTACATACTCAAAAAAAAAGAATTACTTTTGTTAAATACCAACCCTTAGACATGCTATGTGATAAAGATCACAATGACTCTGTCCCATTCTGATTTTCATTGTCTATTCTTATTTTTCAGTTTCCTAACTAACCAACAAATTATCTGCTGTTTCTACATGATTCTTGGGGAACATTTCCAATATTTTCACCAAACATATGCTAATATCATAACTCAGAAAGAAACGCATTTATCTAGAGCAGAAGGACTGAATGTGCTTTCTACTTTGGGAATTACAGACATCATCATTTCTGTCCTTCCCAAGACATCATTATTACTTTTATATGATTTATGGCTGAAATTATGAGAGATGGGGCAAAGATCCTGTGTCAAATTCCCATGTGACATATTAACATAAGGAAAACTGGTGAAAAACTTATAAGTGTGGATAGATCAGTTTCATCAAAGAAAGGAGCTAGAGGGTTCCAGAGACTGAACAGGAAACTACCCGGATAATTTTTACAGTCATGTAATTCCAAAGCAGCAGTAATGAATACAATTCTGCTCCTGAATATAATAATGATGTGAATATAAAGATGGTGAGAAAGAAATTAGACAGATGATTTGGGACACTACAAATCAACCTGTTTATTCTTCTGTTAATCTGCTCTTTAGTTTTCTTTATGGACTAAAACTGAAATTCATGTAATCACTGTTTAGATTTCAAAAAGATAAAATGATTTCACTGGAAAGTCTCCATAAATACTGAAGTGACTATAATCTCTATGGAATATCACAAATGAAAAAATAAGTAACAAGGTATTTTTTAAGAATTATAGACATTTATTTAATAGCATGCTAAAATATATCAACCAAAATCAATAAGCAAATATTTGTCAATTCACAATTATATAGGCACAAGTGTTTCTAAGATGTTACAGATCTTTGGACAAATCTCTTGGATTCAATTCAATTATGTATTATCTATACAAAGATCAAGTTAAAACTAATACATTCTGAAGAAAAGGTAGAGTATGTAAGAAATGAAAAACAAAAATTGACAGAAGAAACTAAGAGATTATAACTTGAAAAGAAAAGTTAGGTCACACTGAAGAAAGGCAAAAATCATGATGTTCTTATGCAGGCAATATGAGAACTAAAAGCTAAACAAATAGGGTGAGGTCACCATGGAAAGAACTCTGGATGACAGAAGGCGTGCACACTATTACATACACAGGCACTGGAAACCTACTTACAACATTAGGGAACGCGTGGATGTACCAGACTTATGCTTTGGAACAATTCACCAGGTAGCATGGATTGCAGTAAGTGATAAATACCAAGAAGCCTAATTAGGTAAGTATTAAAGTAATCCACAAGAGAAACAATCAAGATAACGCAGCGGTCAAGAAAGAGATGATTGTGAAGGTGAAGAGATTAATACAAAGGACAGAGTCTTTATGATTTGGATTCTAATTTTATAAAATTAGAATTAGAACTTAACTAAAATACCTTTAACTATCTCCAAACAAAGTGGGTATTCAAAAACATTATGACTTCGGTGGCCTCAAATATATAAAGAGGCCAAGACTGAAGAAAGAGACTGAAACAATCGTACAATTCTGCCATTGACAGAAAGGGGAAACTCCAAAAAAGAAGTTGTCAGGGGAAAGAGAATGAAGAAGTCATTCTGGGCATGCTGAATGCATCGTGTCAAAAAGATGTCCATTTATGTACTAAGCAAGCAATTAAAAAAAAAAAAAAAAAACATTCATCAGCCTGGAGCTAATAGCAGAAGTCATGGCTAAAGTTGATGTGTCTTAGGGAGAGGGAACACAAAAGAAATCCCCAGCCCAGGCAGCCAGGATAACCTCCTGGGGAGGAAGAGAAACCAAAAATGTTGGAAGAAACTGGCAGAAAAACCTAGCAAATTACTACAAGGATGCAAAGACAAAGAGAATTTCAAAAGGTAACACAGACAAGACTGTCAAGCTTTATGGAGAGGAGGAAGACAATAAGTATTTCACAATTAGCGCAACCCCAAGGCCCACAAGTTGATTTAGCAGCTGAGAGTTTGGAAGTGCTACCAGGGGTCCTCAAACTGCAGCCTGCGGGCCACATGAGGCAATGTGATTGTATTTGTTCCCGTTTTGTTTTTTTACTTCAAAATAAGATATGTGCAGTGTGCGTAGGAATTTGTTCACAGTTTGTTTGTTTTTTTAAACTACAGTCCGGCCCTCCAACGGTCTGAGGGACAGTGTATTGGACCCCTGTTTAAAAAGTTTGAGGACGCCTGCACGTTTGCCTAGAAGGACAATCTCAGTAGGGAATGGAAGACATAAAGGAGGCCGTGAGGAGTCACGGCCTGAGTGAGGGGATACAGCATAGGAGAAGACCTGCTCCAACTGTTCCCCTATACATAGATCGTGTGCCCCAGATAGACAAAAACTCATACAAAAGATAAACAATTGGAAATCCCATCAGCAAATTGATAAAAAGTAATTTTAATAAGTTTTTACCTTCTTGTGATTCTTGTAAACATTTCTGTGGGCAAATCCCTTTCCACAAAGCTTGCATTTGTAAGGTTTATCTTCGCTGTGTATTACTTTGTGGGCACCAACTTGATCAAGCCTCTTAAAAGACTTATTACAAATCTCGCAATTATAGGGTCGTTTTTCTGTGAAAAATGAGAGGAGATAATCTCATATCCATATAAATGTAAAGGATGAAAAGAGGAAACATCCTTACCTTATATTACTCCTTATAGATAAGTAAACTAAAGCTTGGTCAAACAACTAAAAAGAATCTACTACCCAGGTCATTTGTGTTAGGAAAGATGAAGTGTGAGCTCATTCTCTTACAGACCTAGTTTGTAAACTAAATGTACAGCTTAGATATAGAGAAGTACAGCTTCTCTACAATTAGATATAGAGAAGTTTAAATTCAAGAAAGAAGTCCTATTTCAAGATGAAAAATGTGCTGATCTGTGTGAGTAAATCATAGTTACAGCTCTGAATGCCAGGAGTGGCCTGATAATAAAACAGAAAGGACAGAGCTGCCTCCTGCTGGGCTGTCTGAGCCCTGTGGAGGGACAGCTTCAGATGCTCAGCGGGGACTAGACAGCTAGATTGGCATGTAAAGATCCCTATTTATTTAATATTCCTATAATATTAACAACTAAATAAAAATGTGTATAGTAGAATATAAATGTTTTGGCACAGTAACTGAGATAACGCCGGAAAGGCTATGTTAACCACTGGGATAAAAATGTGTCAAATGGTTTATGAAGTGAGTGTATGATGCCCCATAATCATATCATTGTATACACTTATGATTTAATAAAAAAATTAAAAAAAAAAAAAATGTGTATAAATACAGTATACTTGAAAGCCAATAATTTTTATTGATCTC
This sequence comes from Nycticebus coucang, assembly GCF_027406575.1. Classification (NCBI taxonomy): domain Eukaryota; kingdom Metazoa; phylum Chordata; class Mammalia; order Primates; family Lorisidae; genus Nycticebus; species Nycticebus coucang. The sequence goes on from NC_069780.1 coordinate 46,781,138, forward strand.
TGATTTTAACTTAACTAAAATACCTTTAACTATCTCCAAAGTGGATATTCAAAAACATTCTGACTTCAGTGGCCTCAAATTATAGATATCCTAAACTCTAAAAACAGAATCCATGTAGCAAAAATTATTTTCAGAGCTTAACACGAACTTGCTTAAAAAGAAACCATGGCTTTGAAAAGTTATACTGTCAAAACATATTGATAAAGTCCTCACTAAAACATTTATTATATCTTAGAATGTCAAAGTATCTAGAAAAGTTAGAACTATAACTGCCGAATCTCTGTGAAATGTCAGACACTATGTGGCACAATCCATAAATGATCTCGTTTAACCTTTGTGGCTGGTCTGAAAGGCAGGCACCAATATCCCATTTCACAGAGGAGCTTAGCCATAGAGAAGTTTAAGAAACTGAGGCTCCAGGAGGAATAGGTGACAAATTATATGGTAACTTTGAAGATGTTTAATATCATTTATTCTAATCACCTTGCTTTATAAATAAACTTAGGTCTAGAGAATTAAGTAACTTGTTCAAAAGCACATGACTAGTTTAAAGTCCAAACTAGAATTTAGAGCCAGGGCTCCTGATGAGCACCATAGAGCTCCTGAAAATGACAAAGTAATTCTTGTGTAGTGATTTCAGTATAAGCAAAAGCACACAGTTTACCTGAATGGGTGATCATATGACGTTTTAGCTGATTAGCTGAAATAAATTTCTTCATACATTCTTGGCAATCAAATATCTCATGAATCTGAAAAGGTTAAATTGATAGCTAAATCAACTGTCAAATCCTAATATGTTATATATACAGCTCAAGCAAAAGTGTAAACATGTGGACAGTTGCTACTGTAATATCCAAACTACACATTATAACTCAGCCCTAATGTATTCATACTATCCAATATAAATTGAAAACACAATGAACATAAGTTGTGTAGTAAAAGCATATCACTAAAAGAAAACAAGATTCACAATCCTCAAATATTTAATACACCTGACTTAATTAGTACATATTAAATTTGTAGTCTGTAAAAACTTATAACCAGTAATTCTAACTCTATGTTGTATAAAAATTTAGACTTAGAAATAAATATATAACCTGCAGGTAATAATATTCCCTTTACAATAACCAACAATATTTTAGGCTTAAAAGTATATATTACAAAGCAAAACATTTAATTACAGTGAAAGACCAGAAGACAAATGATTCTGAAAAGCAGTTAGTTCCCAATAAAGACTCATATGACAGAAAGATCATGATTTAAAATTTAAAAAAGGAAAAATATAAGCCAAAGGATACAAAGTAGCAGATATGTAAAATAATCTGTAGATCTAATATAAAACATGAGGATTATAGTTAATAACAGTATATTGTATTTGAGAGATTATAGCTATTCTTGTCATTGGGGTGACAATGACAATTGAGGAATAACTGGTAACTGTGTGAGATAAAGGATGTGTTAAGGTTTCACTAACACAACCACTTTATCATGTATGTGTCTCATAACATCCTGTTCATACTTTAAATATAAACAATAAAATTTATTTTAAAAATATAATAAAGGAAGATATGACTTCAGCAAACATTTAGCTAATACAAATATTATTATATGATTAAACATTACATTAGTTCTTTCCCTCCCAGATACTAAAACAAAGAGACTGAAGAGATGGTAGGAAAGGTAGAAGCCCAGTTTACTATCAGAAACAATGTACTCAATTGTAAAAGGAATATATTGTATGACCCTTGTATTAGAAATGCTGATCATCTCCATGAACAAGAATAGCACACGATTTTGCTGAACATTCAAAAGTGGTTTGGGGAAAGTCATGTTTCCAATCAATCTCATTAAAGGTCCAAATCACAACACTAAACCCCAGACAAAAGCCTTTCTCCAAGAAGTCAAGGTGGTGGTGATGCCTACAGAATAACTAAGGACGGTACAAAGGATCAAGGCAGAAGACCCTGAACTGGGCCAGTGCACGACTAATAGAGTAGAGGCCTAGGTTGACTCCTGCTAAATAGTTCTCCTGATCCATGGAAGAAGATGCTACAGCAAGGTTTGCAGATCCCACACCCTACACCTTAGTCCTATGCCCAAGCACCTGGCAGATCGAAGGCTGCCAATCTGCCTATCCTTCTGTCAGGTCTGACTCTTAGTGGTTTAATAAACTCAGTTATGAAAGGCAGGGGAAAGAAAAGTAGAGACACAAGGCAGAAAACAAAAGAGGTCATCTCACTGGATGCCTTCCTTAGGTGCAGTGGCATCTAGAATCTTGATCAGGGGATACCTGGAGTCCAAAGAGTACCACAGTTCCCTAGAAAGCAGCAAGGAATTTGTACAACTACCTGCACAAGTAGTCAGAACACTAGTACCACATAGCACAGAAGGAAAATGTCTAGCCTGAGATATGTTAAAGACAGCCTCTTCAATCATCAAAGACCTCCACTGGCTTCAGCTGAACACCTATGTTTGAAAAGCAATGATATGATGTACAATGTTTATTTAAACATTTATATTCTCAAACTATGTTTCTGTAATGCATAACACTGTATGCCGTTCTAGTGACAAACAAGACATGCTGCACAATGCTATGCATTCTAAGCCATACATAAACGAAAATTTTTATTTGACAAACAAGGTATGCTACAAAATGCTATGTATTCTGAGCCATCCATAAATGAAAATTTTTATTTAGCTTATTTTTATTTTAAGGTTAAGGTTTTATTTATACCTAATTTTTTAAATTATTAATCTACATATTAAATGGCAACTGCAAAATATTTGTTCACTTCTTAACTCTCATGGCTTCTGAAGCATAAAATATTTTTTAAGGTGGAATTGAATTGATATTCTCAAAATTACTAAATAGCCTTTAGTATACATAAAAGCATTTCTGCATTGATTATCTCACTTATAGTGTAAAATTCAAGCCCAAGATAGTTCAAAACTCCTAAAAAGTCTTAATAACACAATCAAATTTAAAATGAAATGACCGGTAATACCATTTATTCCTAATCCTAAGTAAAGCATACTTTTTAAAATTTTTACAAAATTTCCAATTTAGTAAATCCATCTGGAGAGTAATATCTTAGAATTTGAAGCCCCAAATTAAATACTTTTTAAGAAGAATTATAATATACCTTATTGTACTATAGGATAATATACAGTAATTTAAAATACTGTACCATACTATAACTTGACATTGTCACAAAGCACCATCTACTGGCAAGGTGAAATACTGCAACTAAACTCTATTAGACATTAGACATACCCAACTATAAAAACAGTCAAAACTGAAACCAATAAAAGCTGCGTATGGATTCAAAAAAGCTAAAAAGTGAAGGGCAATGCTGTAATGGAAGAAAGACTTCATTGCACTAATAAGTTATTAAAATTCTGCCAAAACAACTCATAAGCTATAGTTCCTGTATTCCAACAGTGACAACAGTATTTCTCTCTACCAAGATATCCCTTTCAGGGGGAAAAAGTTCTTATATCTTGAATAAAATAAATAGAGAAGAGACCATTTTTCAGAATATGTTCCACAGCCAACTTTGCTGAAACACTCTATTTGGTAAAATATATTAAATATCAATCTCTAAGATTTAAATAGGTCAGAGAAACAAATCATAGAATTAAAAAGGTAAGAGGATATTTACAAAATAATCTCTTTCAGTAGACTTAATCTTTTTGTCTCAGACTAGCATTCTGCTTCAGAAGCCATAAAGATGACAGGGCAGGAGAAAGAAACGCCTAAAAGAATTATCCTCTGGATTGGCATTCTGTGCAAAACAACTTTTAAACGCAATCTCAATGCTCACTTTGGCAGCATATATCCTAAAATCAAAATGACAAAGAGAAGAGAAGATTTGCATGGACCCTGCACAAGGATAGCACACAAGTTTGTGAAACAGTTCATATTTTTAAACAATCTCATCTTTTGAGCCCAAGACTTAGAGGTTGCTGTAAGCTATAACGCCACTGCACTCTACCAAGGGCAACAAAGTGAGACTGTCTGTCTCCAAAAAAAAAAGAGCAATCTGACCATTTCTCAGCCTTTTAGCTAACATTAAATGTAAACAATCTGACAAAATTATCACTTGGAAACTGGAGGGGAAAAAAAGTAGTTCCATAGCACTCAGAAAAAAAAAATAAATAAATAACATAACACCAATCAGTTCAATATCTTGTTTCATAAATGAGAAAACAAAGACCCATATTACGTGGAAGGTTAGTGACAGATAAAAAAGAGGCCACTGCTCTGACTCCTATTTCTTCTCCCTAAAAATCAAAATCCCTCAATAATAGGATATAACACAATAATTTCAAAATCACTCAACAAACAGGATATAACACAATAATTTAATTAGCTTGTACGTTAAAAAGTTAAATCCAGAGCACATGGCATTAGCAACTGGATTAAAAAAAATCATATGAATTTTAAGTCTTGTCAAATCAAATAAGAATGCAGCTATATACAGGCATAAGCAAAGAGATAAAATTTGTAGTACAAAACAACACAAGGAAAATTTGGCTTTCGCTAATGACTAATACCATCTCCCTTCTCCTTTGGCATAAAATCACTGAAATAAAATATTTCAGGCACCTAGATATTTAAAAAATTACATAAAACTAGAAAATTTTTTAAAAAATCATGTATCTTTGTTAAAATAATAAATACAATAGGAATAGTTGGACCCAGTCATGATGCAAACAAAAATTTAAATTCTACTTTAATTCTAATTTATTATAAATTCAATTAATTAATTGCTAAGGTTGTTAGAGTTAATAGTTGCTATTTATTTTTCAGATCAATTGTTTTCACATCAAAATAATAAATTAGCAACACATATTTATTAAAAAATGCTAATTTTATTTTTTTCCTAGTATAATCATTTGTTTCTGCTAATAACAGATTGGGGTATACAAATCTATGAGTGTATGCTTAATCACATTAATGAGGAAAAAATGGCAGAAAGTAAAATCAAGTCCACTGAACATTATATTGGCAACTCATATTATTATTAATTACATCACAGTATTACATTATTTAATGTAAAAATACTGCAGTTGTCTTTGTTGTTCCAGACTAAACCATAATATACATTTTAGTACCCAAATGCCACACCCCAACACATGTATAAATACATAAAATATATAGTTTCCTCATAGATTTGTATTTCCTGAACAAACAGCAACTTATAAAGCTTAAAACCAAGGTAGGGTATTATAAATGAAGAACTCAACTAACCATGATACTTCACATTGAAGAAATATTTCTACTAACTCTGAATAACAATAAACAATTAAAACTATCCTTTACTTTTCTGCATGTTGGTCTTGCACTCTAGAATACATTAGTACTTCAGTTAATGACATAGCTCTGTCTTAACGACAGAAAAAAAATCAACTAAAAACTTACATGGCAGACACTATAAACGACCAAAGATCTTATACTGTGATGACAGTCAATATTTAACTTACTGACCTTTCTATGCTCCTGTAGGCTGGATGCTGATGAACACTTTTTATTGCATACTGAACATACGAGCTTTTTCTTAGGATCTCCTAAAATAGAAATAAAATGCCATCGTGATTTAAATGAGACCATTAAGAGGAGAAACAGATAGTTTTTCTAGGTGATACATAATTTAATCTTCACAATTTAGAATTCTAAACTATTCAGTGTTGTAGACATATATGTTAAATTCAAAAGTAAGTTGTATTTTAAACCCTTTCTTTTTAAATCTGAAAATCTTCAATTTCACATATTACTTTCTACGCATATAAAATAGGCCTTTCACTTTTCCACGTACTTATTACTGTATGGTATTAAAAGACAAAAGCATGGATCCACAAAGAATTCAAATCAAAATTAACTAAATATGTTTATTTTTTAAAAAGTGGAGACCAGCCCAGTGACTCATGCCTGGGAGGCTGAGGCAGGCGGATTGCCTGAGCTCACAGGTTTGAGACCAGCCTGAGCCAGAATGAGACCTCGTCTCTAAAAATAATAATAATAATAATAATAACCAGGCATTGTGGCGGGCGCCTGTAGTCCCAGATACTTAGGAGGCTGAGGGAAGAGAATTGCCTGAGCCCGAGAGTTTGAGGTTGCTGTGAGCTGTGATGTCACAGCACTCTACGAAGGGCGACAAAGTGAGACTCTGTCTCAAAAATAAAAAAATAAATAAAATAAAAATTTTAAAAACTGGGACTTTATCAATTCATAAATTTTACATGTTAATAGAATATTTTATTTAATTAGCTAGGCTTTTAAAAGATAAAATTCATAGATTTTTTTTTCCTTTTAGTACCAGACTCTTATAAAATCTATGAGAATATGTAGTATCAAATTAGTATTAAGAAATAAAATACAATAAAACATTATGTTGGCAATTCATATAATTACACAAATCCAAACAAAGCCCAATTTTGTCTTCTTACACAGTGATTGTACTTATAGTAGCTCATTTCACATTTCACAGTGGTTACAGAAAAAGTGAGTGAAACATTTTTTTAAAGTGATATAATATAGTATCACCTGTACCACAATAATAACCACAAAATAGTTCATCAACTTTTCATTGGCTGATTTCAAATATACAAAAAAAAAGTCCATAGTATAATGAACCACCACATCTCTATTACCTAGCCCAACAACGATGAATCCATGGCCACTGCTCCCCTCACCTCAACCCCGCACACTCCCCCAGTCCCCTATTACCTTGAAGCAAATCCAAAACAAGTAAAACCCAATATTACAAGTGATGTGATTTTAGTACAGGACTATGATTATGAAAGAGAAGCATGCTTTTAGAAAACAGAAAATATAAATTGTTGTGTTGTTATCAAGGTACCTACTTCATTTAATGTCCTGTTGTTATTACAGTACACTAAATATTATAGCCAAAAATTTTTTTCTTAGTGATTGACAAGTAATATGGCTACTAAAGGAGAATTCTCCCAAGCTAAATGAGTATCTGATAGCATGTATTTTGGTTATCAATTCCCCATACATATCTATTACACATGAGAGGCCACTGGAAAAAGAATATTCCCTCTTTTCCAGCTCCCACTAGTTGGGATTGTTCATCTTCCAGCCATAATCCTTTATCAACCCATCCCATCCCTCCTTGAGACGAGGTCCTATCCTTTCCCACTAGGAAGTCTGAGGGGAAGAGAGAGCAGATTTCTCCAACCAGCCTCTCACTTGACCTCCTGTGCTCCCACCACACCGCTCCTCCTGTCCTACAGATTCAAAGGTAAGACATCAAACCCCCAGCCCCACCCTTTAGCATTCCCTTTTCTCCTCATGTCTTCTCCTATTCTTCATCCTAGAAGTGAAGTCCTAGTTCCTGTGAGAAAAAATACAGGAGAAGCTTATACTCTTCATCAAAGAATGGAGGCAGATACTATCTCCTATAAATACAAAATCTCTCTGAATCTGAGCAAAAGAAAAAGAGGGAAAGTGGGTTGAGGAACTCACCCCTCTTACTTTGTGTCTACTGGGCAACTGTGAAGATTCTCATCACCCTGCTAGCTTCCACAGGTTCAGGAACAACATCATCTATCTACAAAGCCTCTGTAGCCAGTGCAGATTTAACTTACAGAGGATTCGAGAAGATATTACTTAGAGTAGTCGATGATGGCGAAAGAAATCAATACAACTGTACAGAACACACAGTCATTTAAGTACTCAAGTTTCAAGATATGGTAAGTTAAATGAGCTTTTAGGAACTGGTCTGAAAACCTACCTACCACATATTATGGTTTCTATGGCAAAATGTGATTCATATTTAAAAGATCAGCTCCGCTCCTCTCAGTGCCTTCAATTCATATCATCTAACAGGGAACATTTGCCATCCTAAGTGAAAGCTGCAAGACCTCATTCCGTGAATACCTTGGCCTTTCTATAATAAAACATTCTATACCCATATACTGTGTATATAAGTATTGCTCCTCTTGCTATTCCCAATAGGGAACAGTCTTTCCCAAAATGCCTGTGTAGCTCACGGCAGAAAGGGGAGAAGCAGCAGAGAAACTATGAATGAGAGTGAAATTACGTACAACCCCAGCAAAAGATAAGGCATAGTGACCTTCAGCTAAAATACAGCAAGATTTCACATTTTATATGATCCACAACATAGAAAAAATAAGAAAACAAAATTTCCTTTTATGATTTATTTCTTACAAGATCACCATGAATTTCCAGAATAAATAATATTATAATATCCGAGGCCAATTATAAGAAGTCTCAAAGAAATTTTACTTATAGCTTACTAGACCATCTGCTTAGTAACAAAAATCCAAGTTTCCAGAGTTTCAGCATGCATCTGGTTTTTTACTTAATTCAGCAAAGTTAACTTTAAAACTGACATGAAAGTTCTGTTACAATATATTGCAAACATAGATGAATCAAATTAAGAACAGCATTTTAACTAGAACAGAATAAAAAAAAAAAAAAAGACGATGACAAGTCTATCAAAACATTACGCTTGCCTTTTGCAACCAGAGGGAAGGGCCTTAAGTGTACCAAATTCAGAAAAATACCATCTTCCCCAAATCAGCTGTATATTCTTCAAAAGGAAAGAAAGAAACCAGAACACTGTAGAGTCCTAGTAATGGGCACCAACCTGAAGGTGTATTTCGCAAGGCCCTCCGTTAGCCACCCAAAGCTGTCATGCAAAGCTCCCACTTAACGTGTAGCCAAAACCAAAGACGCACAGTTGGAGCCAGCAGTCATATTCACACTGGCCTCTATAACTTTATTATTAAAGTAGACACTCTCTGGACAATGAACAAACATAGGACACAAACACTGGATACAGACCGTCCTTTGCACCTAAATATGAGAATAAACAAGAAGGGAGAAAAGAAATCCACTTCCCTCCATGTCCAGAGACACAGCTCTAAGTTCTATCCACTTCCCAGAAGCCAAGGACAAAAGTCAACATGAGAAAAGCATCTACACAGAAGAATATGAGGAAGTAAAAAGACACTGAGGAAATAAAAAGTTCACTGTGGCGATACAGCTATCCATTCAAATCACTACAACATATCCGATCGCTAAACTTAAATACATTTACCGATGGCCTACTATGTGCTAAGCAGATAAAATCTAAGTGACATACACATTTTATATATTTGTTTTACTGTTTTGCTAGCCATTAAAAAGAATTCAAGTAGTATTTTTTATTAATCTATATGTATTCAGTTTCTGTGTCAAAATGTAGTCAGGGATTTTCTTTGATATAGAACTCTAAGCATTTAAAAAAAATCAGATGTTATTGTAAGGCAGAAGGGCATCACTTGATAGTTTCAAAATATATCTATAATCATCAACTGTAACAATTTATAAAATAAATTTCATATGCTAAAACATTAAAATTGTTTTTTTGTTATTATATATAACAAAAATATTAGTTCTTAATGCACCTGACCAAGCATAACTAGTTATAACAAGCATAAGTAGACTCTAGATAAAGTTTATAGTTATGAATAATGCAGAGATGGGAAAAATGACAAAAGCTGCTGAAATCAACTGAAAAAAGCAATAGTGTTCAGTGAAAAAAAAAAAACCACTGCCAGAGCTGCACATCTGCGTGAAACACAATGAAAAATCCAGCTCACTCCTTGAGAAGGAGAATTAAAAACAGATCACTGCAGCCTGGGGAAAGGAAGCCCCTTGAAAAATGATGCTCCAATGAGTCCTCACCAGTGTGAACATTTTCCTGGTGTCTTTTCAGGGCATCCTTGCTCTTCAGCCTCTTTCCACAGCTGTTGGCCTTACACACGAACCTGGCATCCCTCCGGCAAGTCTCCTGATGCTGCTCAAAACTACAAGGCAACCAGCAAAAGGGAACAGGGAGAAGAAATGGTGAAGACACACCTACAAAATGCAAACATTACAGTGAGCGTCTGTAATACATGCTCCCCAGTAGAGTTTACGGGTCATTTCATGCATTACCTCTGCAGGTAAGAAGAGAGCGTTTAAATTCTGTAGCTGTGTGATACTTAATTCCTAAGAAGCATGAAAGCATGCATGCAAAAAATGACCCACAACTACATAACAGTCATCTGATAACTCAGACACAAAACCTCAATGCTGAACTGAAGGAAGAATTGCAAACAGAGCACTGAAAACGTCGTGAAGAATCCTTCAGACTGCTTTTCACTGCACACTGAAGAACACTAAGGGGAAACAGGAGAAAAAGAGAGAGAGAGAGAAACAAAAACTGGAAATCTAAGACATAAATGCAGGAGAATATGCCAACTCTGAATAAAGTCACATTCATAATCCCTCTTTTCACTCTTTTTTGCTTTTAAATTTTTTTTATTATAGAAGTACCTTATTTAACTATAAGCCCAAGCTTAGCAAGGTACCTTTTGTATAAATACATAATACCAAGTGCAATAAAAGCTGACTAGAATGCAGTTTTAACGACTACCTAAAAGTGTAGAGCTCTTGTTTTTTAAAGAACCTGTAATGGAATCACTAAATATGTAATCTCTTGTTATTATAAAAGTTTTGATGTTTGAAACATTCATTAAGCTTAAGTTTTAAATAGAAATTTTTCATCTCAATTTTTTTTTTACTTTTTTTTGGAGACAGAGTCTCACTATGTCGCCCTCAGTAGAGTGCCATGGCATTACAGCTCACAGCAACCTCAAACTCTTGGGCTTACGTGATTCTCTTACCTCAGCCTCCCAAGTAGCTGGGACTACAGGTGCCCGCCACAATGCCTGGCTATTTTTTTGTTGCAATTGTCATTGTTGTTCAGCAGGACTGGGCTGGGTTCAATCACGCGCCAGCCTGGGTGTATGTGGCCAGCGCCCTATCCACAGAGCTATGGGCACTGTCCTTTCATCTCAAATTTTATAAATAAATGCTGATGCATATAATACATAGAAATTATCTTAATATGAAATGTAGCATATTTCAGAATTTTACTTTAATGAAACAAAAACATGTAACATTAAGTCTGTGTTTAAGATTTCTTGCTCATATGTAAAGTGACATTCTGTTAAAAATAGAAGTTAAGTTTGGAGAAAGAAAGTAAATGAAAGGAAGAGAGTACATAGAGAAAAACATATATTGATGGAGTGGGACAATGTCATTTATGTGACTTTCATACTGAAATTAACTGGTTTCAAAAAAATGATAGTCTTTGGTAGCACTTAATATGCAAATACACTTTTAAAGTACTTAAATTTATTTATGTAATTAAAATAAAAACCTTTAATTAGTAAAATAAAAATTAAAGACATAACATTTCACAAATATATGTACCTACTTTCTCATGTTTAATAATTCACGACCCTGTAAAATATTTAAATGAAAGGATAGACTTTATGTTGTAATTATAAATTGTTCAAGTAATAAAGGGTACAGAGCAATGTACAGGATCATTTAATTCATCATATTGTTATATTCTATACTTATTCATTTTTAAATTTTTCCTCCCAAGTTGCTGCCACATAAATAGTGCTTCCCAAAACGTCCATAAATTCTTTATACTCTGAACTCTCTCCATTTCTTAAACTTTTCTTTAACAGATTCCAGAGGATATACAGACAACTAAAATTCGATCTGTCATCCCAGAGGATTAACTGAATTAGGCATATTTGCATTTCAATAAACCAATGAGCTTGCTATTTAATGGGAAAGTATTAAATGAATAAAGATTAATTAGTGTAAACAATATGCACTTGTTAAAAGTTGTAATCAAAATATTTCCAGTATCAACAGACATAAGAAAAGAAGAGTTAATGACAATGTAAAAAGGCTTAATTTCTCTGTCACTCACTCAAACACACAGACATATGCGCGCGCACACACACACACACACAAAGGTACACAAACACATGGGTTAGAAACTTTAAGTCAAGCCAAATGAAGTAGTTTAATGAAGTGTTAGTTTATAATTTTACAGACATTCTTTAATATACGCACTGTCTTTGCAAAGCTTGCTTAACTGGGAATTTCTTCCCACAGTTCTTGCACTTAAATTCTTTCTCCTCTGTGGCCTTCTGGTGCAATGTCTGAAGATGCTCAGCAAGAATATCGTCACTGCTAAAACTCGACTCACAGTGAGGACAGGCATAGTCCTCTGCACAGCCAAGGCGATCTGCACATTTATAAGGAAAGGATTTATTTATTCAGAGCCAAGAACAGATGCTTTGTGGTAGGTACCATATCTGTAAATTCTTCTTATCTCTATGAATATTAATAGTATTGTCCAGAAAATAGGAGGTGTTACTAGAGAGAAATACACTACTTTTAATATCATTTTCTTGTGTTTTTACTAAATTAACACAAAATCATATTTGTATTTACTTTATTCTATAACATTAACTTTGTAGACCAAAGAGTTACATGTATTACTAATGTCAAATTGCAAAACAAAAGTCATTTGTATCTCACCTACACCTTCACAAGGAGAAAAATCCAACTGAGATTGACTAAAAGAGATTATTACATAAGCATATGTAATAAAAGGCCAAGGTCATAAAAACAACATTGGTTACAACAGGAATAGTGAGCGAGGCTCCACTGATCCCTATGGACTAATGCAGTTCTGCCTAAATTTCTCAGCACTCTACTTACAGTACATAGAATTTTTTCTGATTATCAAATAAAATTAGATTTAGAAAATGCAGAAAATATGAAGAAAATTAAGGACTTGGGCTTATGCGATTCTCTGGCCTCAGCCTCCCAAGTAGCTGGGACTACAGGTGCCCCCCACAATGCCTGGCTATTTTTTTTTTTTTTTTTGGTTGTAGTTATCAGTGTTGTTCAGCAGGCCCTAGCTGGGCTCGAACACACCAGAGCTCTACTCACTGAGCGACGGGTGCTGAGCCTCTCTTTGCTTTTCTAAACAAGACACTAAGAATTCTAAAATTAAATAGCAACAAAATACACACTTGGTGCATTTATTTTTAAAAATCCATTTCAGTTTCTGTTGATTTTTTTTACAGAGATAATGAAATCTTATATTTGATAACTAAAGGTAGAAAAGAGATCAGTAGGAGATAAGTAGGAGACTTATTTTTAAATCAAGCTAATGAACACACTAATAACTAGCACTGGGGGGTAAAAAAAAAATAAATACTGAAACAAAAAATACACAGAATAATAAAGAAATACTTCCCATCACTGAAGATCTGATACAGCATAATACATATGTGAAAGATGGAACAAACTATGAGCCTACCCTTCCCTTCTTCTGAAGTGGCTTTGCTACACAAAATGGAAAAATACTATATAGAATCAGACTGGTACAGTATGAATGTTTATGTACCCTCAAAATTCATATAGTGAACCTAATTTCCAGTGGAATAGAATTTAGAGATGGGTCTTTAGAAGATGACTAGGTTATGAGGGCTCTCTCCTCATGAATGGGATTTATGCCTTTATGAAAGAAGGAGCTTGTTTGTCCCTTCTTTCACATGAGGACACAGCTAGAAAGTGACATCCCAGGAGAAATGGGCCCTTACCAGACACCAAATCTGCTGTACCTTCATCTCACACTTCCCAGGCTCCAGAACCGCAAGCAATGAATTTCTCGTGCTTACAAAGTACTCAGCCTAAAGTATTTTGTGATAACAGCCCAAATGGACTCAGCCACAGCCTATCACACAATGTGCACACCTATGACATCATTCATACATCCCTCAAACTTCTCTCAGGAATAAAACACAGCATAACGGAAATGAGGCCCAACAATAACTGATTATTCCCCAGAAGTGGACAAGAAAGTGACTTACCTCCTGGATTGCAGGACTGATTTAATGAGGTCTGACCTATGGTCATTGCAAATTTTCAGTCCAAACTAAGAAAACCTAGCAATCCTACAGGCTTACGATAAGACAGGAAAAGATTCACAGAGGCACCAGATTCCCAAAAGATCTCAAATAAGAGATCAACCCAGGACCTCCCTCCAGGAATCAATCCCCTAGGATCCAGCAGGGCCTTCCTGATCACCTCACCTCTGCACTCACCTTTTCCCATGTGCAGAAGGGAAAGTAAAGTCTTAGGGAATTAGTAACTTGCCCAATATTTCAAGACTGGTAAGGGGCAGAGTGACAGCAAGAGCACAAAATTCCTCACTACTTGTTACCCCAATGTACCACTGAGAGTAGTGAGAGCCAAGAGCTGTCCCAACAATGCAGCACTGCTCCTGACCTTGGCAGTCCTACAGGGCACCTCTGTCACCCACCTCCATTCTTTTCCTGCTATAAGAAAGAAAACCCCAGCTGAGTATCATCTAAGAACAGTTTTGACCAAAACTAACTTTATTTCAGACAACCATGTTATAATGCAACTGTAATTCAACCACAACTCAAACCGTAACACATTTCTTCTACAGCTTTTGTTTTCTCAGATCATCAATCAAAGATGCAATACCTTTTCTGCCAGCTGTTGACTGACCTTTAGAATTTTCAACTTCCCCTTCTTTGATGACTGTTATAATTTGCTGTTCTTCCTCATCAGCCTCCATGTCACTGTCCAGACAGCCAATCAGAAGTTCCGTATCAGTTTCTATATCTTCAACTGCCAAATAGAAAATGTTTTCCCCTTCCTGAAACAAAATATTTTTTTAAAAAACTGAAACATTCATTTGTTTCTGATAGTAATTAAGAAATCATTTGAAAATACGCTGAGGATCATATGCCCATGAAAACTTATTATCACAGTTTTTAAATATCTCTAATTGATCTGGATGCTGAAAAGGAAAATGATAATATTGCCCCCTGGCAAATGTGTGTGTGTGTGTGTGTGTATATATGTGTATGTGTGCATATGTATAATTGTCAATATTTTTAAGTAAATTTTGCATCATTAATTGGCCTTTTGCAAGTAACACTTTGTGGAGATCAATCAATGCAGTTTGTCAAGCAATGGTGCCATTTGTACATCTAGACAGAGAGTAATGAAATAGCAATTATTTTGATTAACATTAACTTGTTAATTACAAACAAGTTCTTTTCCTGAAAGAATTTACAAAAAGCTGGACCAGAAATAGAAAAAAAGACTAGACATCTGATAAATTCAAGGTGTTGACTGAGCTGTCGGGTGTACTGTCTTTGCCCCACTAACTACCACTGAACCGAGAGATGAGAAGAAAAAAAAAGAACAAAACAAGGTCCACTATCAACATACCAAAATTTTTTAGGAAGTCATAGAAGACAGAAATCAGACATGGTCGAAATGATAGATAACTAATGCAGAGGAAACCTCAACCAGTAACAGACCCAGAGGAGGAATGCTGCAAAGAACATTCTTTCCAAGAAAATCCCAGAGAAACTTCACACTTGGAATCAACTGGTACAAAAAACCCCACTAGGCCTTGGGCCAATTGCCAGGGAAGCCGGAACTGAAGCTGCTAAGCTGGCTGTCCCAGGAGAAAGCACCCAGAACGGCTTTCCTTTACACAGCTGAGGGTTTATTCTGGGAAGGTTCCTAGTTTGGCTTTAGAGGACAGAGCAAAGCATCCCCTGATTTACTGAACCTTCCTCTCGGGTGAAGGGAGGAAAGACAAAGAAAATAAGCCCCGCCCCTGAGTGAAATTCAATAAAGCCTCCTTTCCTTCAGCAATATCCCAGCATTTACCTCACAGAGAAGGAGAGGGGGACAGAAAGGGGAAGAGGTAAGAGAAGGGAGGAATGTATTGATGTACACATGTATGTATACAAAAGCAGAACTCTCACAAAAATCTGGAAAGACCTGCAAACTGTTTATACGGTCGTCATTTTGAGGATGGAAGAGGGGTTACTTTATATTCAATATTGTTTTAGTTCTGGGATTTTTTTTTAAAAAAAATGCATAGATCACTTTGCAATTTAAAAAACAAATATATATATGTTAGAAAATCCCACAGAATAGACAGTAATGATGATTATATTCATCTAATACTGTATAAGAAGGGCACAATTCAAAAGCTCAAGGCACTGAAGCAAATCTAACCATGACCTACACAGAATTAAAGGACATTATTGTAATATTTGGAACGTTTTGAATTTCTTATCTCCACAAACATAAAGCGTTATTTCTCATTAAGAACACCAAATGAATTTTTTTTGTTTTTTAATTTGGGATTCGTTGAGGGTACAAAGACTTAGGTTATGCTGATTGCGTTTGTTAGGTAAAGTCTCTCTTGTAAAATTATGTCTGGGCCCCGGAGAGGTGCGCCATACACCATGACCCCCTATCCCCCTCCCTCCTCCGCCGTCCCCGCCCAAATGAATTTTTACCATTGTTCTTCTTAGTGAAGCAAAAACAAATGAAAAATATATAGGCATTGAGCAAAAAAAAGGTCTCTTAAATAACAGAAGCAGCACTTCCCAGTGTTTGGAAACTATGGCCTGAGAGAGTCACTCCAAACAACTAAGGCCTCCTCTAACGAAGACTTCAGAATACAATCATAAATCGCAGTGTTTCTCTGATGAATATCTAAGAAAGTTAATTGAAACATCCTCAAGGATATTAGTCATTAGTTTTGTGATGGCTTTCATAGCACCAAGAAAAGATAATAATTTTTAATTTTAAAACACGATAATATTAACTCAAACTGTAAGCATAAGATAAAGTATGTTTATTTGGGGCATCTATAATAAGAGAAAATTTTAATATAGCAGCTAAAATTTTAATTTAATGAAAGTAATGGCAGCACAATCTCCAAAGAACCAACCATACATTTTCTCTGTGTGCCAAAAAGGTGGTATGAAGAGGAATACATTTACAAATATTACCCCAATCCATTTACTTAGTGGGGATGTCTAGGGATTTTTATACATTTAATTCCTACAACTGCCAAGACCAAGAATTGCTTCCTTTTCATTTGCGACCACAATAGTATTAAGAAGTTTCTTCACACTGTACTACCTTAATCACCCTACAGTTCTTAGCAGTTCTTCATCCTGGTATTCTCCTTCAAACGTCTGAATGTCACATTCCTAATTTCAAGAACCATTTTCCCCACATGTAGGCTTATCCCAATCTTCTGCCCTGTGGCAGGAAGGTTTAGAGTGTGGATTCAACACTCTGAGTCTCAGTATCACCTGCTGTCATTAGTCTGGATATGACCTTGGGCTCCAGATTTGACAGGTGTTTTAATGTTCTGATTCTGGTATGTACTTACTAAATCTATCATTTCTGATCACTAGGTTTGTGGGTTTTTCCCCTAAACATAATCTCTCCTTAACTTCTTGTATATACCTTTTAGGGATTAATGTCTTCCTGTGACTCTGCCTAGAAGCTGGAATCCTGCTTATGATTCAAGCCACTGGCTTCAGGTGACTTTGCTAAAAACCTTTAGAAAGTTGTTGAACATCATGATCCACTCAAAAGCAAATATTTCTCAGCCATTGGTTTTCACAGCATTATAATTTTGATATAACACAGAAACAGTGATTCTACAATTGTTATTCATCTTTGCACAGCTGTCCATCATTTTGAATTTTGGGTGTCTTTTAATCTTGTTTCATTTTGCTTTATTTTATTTGCACATGATTTTTTAGTTATTTACTTCTACTGCAAACTCTTTATAATGTCAAAAAGTTACAATAGCCTAAATGTCCAACAATGCAAGTTGGAAAAAGTCAAATGTCTAACAATTAATTTTAAAAGACTTATCAAATGTCATTTTTATAGAAAAGAATACATATAAATCAATGTGCAAAAAAAACAAAATAATATGTAAACAAAGGTGGTAATAGGATTTGTTTCCAATGGAGGGAAGTTCAATTATTTTGTATAGTCATCTTCTGATGGCATATTTCATAATTTTTCTATAATCAATCAATTATTTATGCATTAATTTTTTAATAGAAGAGAATAATAGACA
This sequence comes from Nycticebus coucang, assembly GCF_027406575.1. Classification (NCBI taxonomy): domain Eukaryota; kingdom Metazoa; phylum Chordata; class Mammalia; order Primates; family Lorisidae; genus Nycticebus; species Nycticebus coucang. Next base: position 46,798,990 of record NC_069780.1, read on the forward strand.
ATAAATGAACCTTATTCCTTGATACCAGCAAGTGGGTGGGTGTAAAGAGCACAGAGCTTTGGGCTGCTCAGGGGTCAAAGTCTCACTCTACATTAACTAGTGTGTGACAGATCAAACAGCTTCATCTCTCAAATCACCAGTTTCCTCATCTGTGAAATGGAGAAAATAACAGCACATACGTCATAGGATCATCCTGAGGATCAGTTAGTTACTATTATTATTTAAGAAAACCGTAAAAGCCAGTGGTTAAAATATCCACTTTTTTCAAAATTTGTTTCAACCAAACTATTATACAAAGTTGCTTTGTCTGTATTGCTTTTGATTAAATTCCATTTAGCCAAATTGCTGTCCACCAAAACAAAATCCAGCTCCACTGCCTTGCCTACCAGAGCTCTGAAATGCCCCGCCTTGGATCTCCTCTTGTGATGCTCTGTTTCCCTGTAAACATGATAATAGTTACTCTGGTTTGGACCTCCACCAATCACTTGTCTTAACAATACCTGACATGACCAACCATGAGGTTCTCCTATAACTGAGGGGTTACCCATGACATGGATGTTCAGAGCTAAAACTAAGAGAGGCCTAGGCAAACCAGAAGAATTGGACACTCTGACTACACCCTTCATCTCCTAACAGAATCACATCCTCTTTTTACTTTTTTTTCTTGTTCTGTTGCCCAGGCTAGAGTGCCATGGCTTCAGCCCAGCTCACTTCAAACTCCTGGGATCAAGTGATCCTCCTGCCGCAGCCTCCCGAGTACCTGAGACTATAGGTGCCCACCACTACACCCAGACAGTTTTTCTATTTTTAGTAGAAACCAATCTCACTCTAGCTCAAATTGGTCTCAAACTCCTGAATTCAAGTGATCCTTCCACCTCAACCTCCCAAAGTGTTAGGATTACAGCCATGAGCCATCATGTTTGGCCCAGAATCACATTCTCAACTTCACTTAAAATTTCTTACCAACAATATTGACTGGGTCCACCTCCTCTGTCCACCTCCAAGGCCAAATCAGGATCCTCAACACTAAGAACCAGTTATATCTTCAAATATAATTCTAACAGTTTACCAGGTGGTTTCCTATAACATGAATCCACTTCATTCTCTCACTCCCAACTACCCTTCAAATGCACCTATTATTATTCCCCAGTCCAACTGGTAGGTATACTTCCTCTCAAAAAACACTGAGGTCATTACCACCTCAGTGCAACTGCAAAAATGACACCAGGCTCAGCGCTTGTAGCACACTGGTTACAGCACCAGCCACATACACCAAGGCTGGTGGGCTCAAACCCAGCCCAGGCCGGTTAAAGCAACAATGACAACTGCAACAAAAAATAGCAGGGTGTTGTGGGTGCCTATAGTCCCCAGCTACTTGGAAGGCTGAAGCAGGAGAGTCGCTTGAGCCCAAGAGTTGGAGGTTGCTGTAAGCTGTGACACCATGACACTCTTCCCTGAGACTCTGTCTTAAAAAATACATAAATAAATAAATAAAGATGATACCTGGTCTCATTGTTACAACTCCCTAGTATCCTCTGAAGGACAGTCCCTTTCATCCTTCTCTTTGAAACCTTCTCTAATCTACAAAATTCATGTAGGCTCTTTCAAGTAAGAGTTTTTAAATTGCCTTAATTCAATTGGATACTTTCTTATAATTTATTTCTGTGTTTTTTGCCATTTAATTCATGTAATCAAAGAATATCTAATACGTGTTGCTCTAATCTCTTCAAAAGATGATTTTCTCAAGGCAGTGGACAATTATCAAGTACAAACTATACTCATAATAACTGCTAACATTTTATAAATAATAAATAGTAAAATGCTTGTGCCTACAAAAGATAAATGCCTATTAGTAAAAAGCACACCCTTATTTTCATCTTTTTTGATTTATAGCTGAGTAGCTTTTGGAATAATCCGGGTCATAGATAGTGGTGTCTTGATGAGGACTACTGCAGGAAGAGTGGAGGCAGTGAGAAGTAATCAGATTTAAATATGCTTTGAAGAGAAAGGAGATGCCATTTCCTGACACATTGTATATAGAATATTGAGAGTAGAAGGCATGAAGATGAGTCCAAGGTGATAAAAGTCTTCCCTGAAGCATTCACAGATGTTGCTCTACTTAATAATAATTCTTCTCAAGGATTCAAAACAAAACACCAACTATGAATTTTTGCTTTGAAACTACATCTTCTCCGAAGGCATAAATAATTCTCATGTGGTCTTTCATTCTGTACTACAGAATATCAGTTGATTTCGCCATTTACTCTACTTCAACAAATCTATATATCTACGAAGCATCATCTCTACAAATCATTAATAATCCCCAACTAAAAAAAAAATCTTTTAGATGGTAAATTACTTGCAAATCTCCTCATGTGGACAGCCAAAGCATTTTGACTAGAAAAGCATACAGTGCACTCTCTTTCTTTGAACAAAGCTGAAAGAAACTGTACTGGGTTAGATTTTATTAAATTCATCATTTTGATAATACCGCATAATATGAATTCAGATTTACAGGCAAATTTACACACATAAGAGCTTCCCTAAATAAGCTGGCTGCCAAGATTTTTGAAACAAACTTGTGTAATAAAAATAAACAAACCTGGAAAAAAGCAATAATCTGGCTAGGATAAATCAACAGAAAAGTCAAGGTAGTACCCCGTGGCACGACCATTCTCTGGAGGACAGAGCTCAACCAAAATTCTTAGGCACTGAAAGAATTACTTCTGAATTCACAAAATTTAGAAGCATAGCCACATAAATGCAGGAGTATTCAAATAAAATTTCAATTGTCATAAATTTTGTATGGTTAAGTTTATGTAAATGGTCTTAACACTAGAAGAAAAACACCATGATCGATATCTCACCCCACATAAGTAACCTAATTCTTAGCTTCCAGGATATCTCAGCACGCTGGTTGGGAAGTTCTATCACAGGAAACCAATGCATGGGTAACAGAATCCCAGCTCCTGCACCAGAGGCAGAAATCAAGGCCTAAGAAGGAACACTGGAAGAGGCAGCTAGGATGGGCTTTAGAACAAGGCTAGAAATTGAAGCTACTCTCCACTCTCTGGCTATATGGGCATCTTTCTTATGCTTGTGGGACTCAATGCCCTCGTTATAAAAGAAAGAATAACCCCCCTAGACTTATTTATGCCTTGGATCCCACCGCTGATTTCTGGTAAGTGGCTAACAAAACTGAAAAGAAATAACAATATCCCATATTTGTACAGCACTCAACAGTTTCCTAAAGTTTTCATGTGCTTTATCTCATCTTTATGGTAACCTTGACGATCTGCATGGCAAGGCTACGTACACTGGATAAATAATGAGCTTTGGAATCAGACAGACTTGAATTTGGAGACTGGTACACAACTTAATAGTTACAGATCCTTAAGAAAAGCTATCTTAGGCTTGGCGCCTGTAGCTCAGCGGCTAGGGCACTGGCCACATACACTGGAGCTGATAGGTTCAAACCTGGCCCAGGCCTGAAAAACAACAATGACAACTATAACAAAACAAAAAAAAAAATAGCCAGGCATGTGGCGGGCACCTAAAGTCCCAGCTACTTGGGAGGCTCAGGACAGAGAATCACTTAAGCCCTAGAGTTTGGGGCTGCTGTGAGCTACCAAGGGTGACATAGTGAGATTCTGTCTTAAAAAAAAAAAAAAAAAGAAAGAAAGAAAAGTTACCTTAACTTCATTTAGTCACAGTTTCCTCATCTACAAAATGGGGCCAATAGTATTAATATGCACCTCAAAGGGTTGTTTTGAGGATTAAAAATATAGAATTGTCAAGTCTGCCTCATAGAGAGTGTGCACATAGGAAATGGTCAGCATAAGGATCCAGCTCCAATGGGAGCCGTGCATTTTAAAGATGGAAAATCTGAGACTCGGGGATGATAAATAAAGTATAAAGATTACTCTAATCATAAATCCTAGAGCCACTGTAGAACCTAAGGCCAGGACTAGAACCAGAAGAACTGGAAAAATCAGGCCAGGGATGAAGTAGAATTAGAATTAGCTCTGTGCAGCTATAATTTTAATTTTATTGGATAAAATATTTTTCAAATAAATTTAAAATAATTCAATGTATTTAAGAGCCAAATAATTTGTTATTCTTTCTGTTTACTTTCAGTGACTTATAAAACAATTTTCTTGTTTTGGTCAGGCACTGGGCCAGAAACCTATTGCTTACTATGTGACCTCAGTCTCGTGCACAGGAGAACACGACATTCCACTGACTAGCTACATCTGATATTAACATATTCTTAGAGCAGCTACTTTGTGGAGTAGATAACAGGAAGAACACAATTAAGAGTGAAGACTATTCTTCTGTCTTTAGCTCTGCCACACTTAGGCTCTGTCACCTTGGGTGAGGCTCTTATCACTTGGAACTCTTTTATTTCATCTGTAAAATGATAAGAGTTGGGCTTTACTATCTCATCCCCTCCAGAACTAGATTAGATCATAAAGGAAATAATCTCACCTTTAAGAAAGTCTAGTTAATGAATCTAAAGGGGAAAGTACACATACAGACTGATCTGATCATTGCTTTCCTTCTAAGACCTCACCCAAAGGAGAGTTGATATGGAATTAAGACAAATATTTAACTAAGTTGCCAAAGAAAGCTAAAATAAACAAGGTTGTAAGGTTGAAAGGCCTATTCTTCAAACTAAAGTCATGTAAGCCATGAACAGGTAAGATGTTATCAATGGGACTACTTCTATACTATAGCAATGGTCAGGACCAGATGAACTCAAAATGCCTTCCAGTCTAATTCTTTCTGATTCTGTCACTATACAAAAACATTTACTCCTGGATATCTAGGAGATAAAACTAATTTTCAAATTCCCTATCACCCTTCAACATCCAGTATTACTTTTAAACCTCAACTTTCTGTGACAATTTTCCCATTGTCCCTTCTCAAGTAGCATGCCTCACTAGGGTAGATTTTATGAACTCATGCATTTGAGGTTCATTCTGCTCTTTCAAAACAGCAAACGTTAACAGTCTGCTGTTTCCCAAGAAAATACTAATCCCCACTGTGTGCAAATAAATATAACTCCAGAAGAGGCCATGGGTGATTTGATATTTCAGCTGCATCTGTCTATAACTTAACACAGTTTTTGTTTACTTGTTGGCAGGCTGCTGCTGTCCACATGTGGAGGATGTAAGAGAAACCATGATTGTGAAATTGGCAAATGCACAATTCATTGTACTGAAAAGGTAGTAATGTGTGAAAACCTACACTGTCCAGCTAAAATGACAAATGAAAAAGGAAATCATCTTCAAACTCCCCTTCAGCTTACTCCCCTATTAGCGAACTCCCCTATTAACAATTTATAACAGTGGAGGGGGTGCCTCTCAACCAACAAAAGTAGTAGACAAGTGATGAAGGTGTGGAAAAGAAAACAGAATGAAAGAGTACGAATTTCATATTAATATTTTCTCACTTAAACCTTGTTTAACAGCCTTGTGAATTAGTGTCAATCTGCATATCAAGTTCCCTGCAATGTACTACATTATTTTAGGTTCATGTGGAAAATATCTATCCAGTGAAACTGAAATTATTTCTATACAGCTCAATATGCAAAGCTAGCAGACATCAAAAAAAATCATCTACATAGTAAAATTTGAAAAATATTAATCTAATAATAAAATCAAAAATCCTTAAAATGAGACACATATATATTAGATCATAAAATTCTAATTTATTCATTCCCCTCCCAGAAAGAAGATTATACCAAGTTGCCATGTGACTCAGAATGTTACCTTTGGGAGTACGTATATCTTATGAGATTTAACCAGATGGCTTGCACTGACCCATAAAATGTGAACAGTAGCAAAGTGAACCACATCCAAGGGAAAGCTATAAAAGTCATCACATTATTTTGGCTACTGCTCCTTTTTCCCTCTGCCAGGAAAACACATGTCCCTAATAAGTGCTGCTCCTTCACATAACAGGTGGAATGGTGCTATAGACAAGAGTCACAGCCTCTAACAATCCATACTTTTGTCAGCCAGAAATGAACCCTTCTCACTACAAACCACTAAGAAGTTAGAGTTGTTACAGTAGTATTCTTAGCAAAAGCTGACTGATAGGGTAACGTAGGCAAAATAATATTTTTAAAAATTATTTTCCTTGTAAATAAGAAGAAGAAACCATCTGGAAATCAAGGAAAATAATATGAGGCAGGAAAATGACAAATGTATTTAAAGCAATGAGCAGTGCAGGACACACTAATTTCATGTTTGAAGCACATTACACAGATCCTATAAGAAAAATGAAGTTTCAAACAAATGTGATGTCTCTTTTCTAATCACACCATATAATCAGCCACACAGCAAGGAAACAGTTTAATGTGATACCTCAGAACAGAATACTGTATTTAACAAAAAATCAAGTCTATAAACAACATGAATTACAAATCATGAACATATCCTTCACTCAGGGCTCAAGCAGAAACAGTAATGTTTGAAGCATCTCCTGAAACAAATCTGACATGGAAAAAAGAGTCAACAGAAAAGATGAGAAGAATAAACAAAAACAGTAGCTACTTTTTCTTGTGATGTAATCTTTGGAATCAGTGGCTTTGACACTTCACCTTTTTATTTAAAGATATGTTATTGATATTGACGGACCAAGAAATCTTAGAATGAAATAACACTACTATAGAGGAAAGGGGAGGCATGTTATACTCCAGTGATTAAGGGCAGATTGTGTTCACTGCATATTTTCTTTATTTTACATAAGAAGCTCTTTCAACTAACCTCCACTTAACTTTTCCCTAAAGTTAGCTGACACTCTGCACACCCTAAAATCTGAGGACTGGTGCCTAAGACAAAGTCTTCTCAACTGAGAGGCTACTGCCTGGTTTGCTCACGCCTTCTGTTCCCACCCCTGACTGACATGAATGCTACCCAAGAGTCCCACGTTTATTCCCACACTTGTGTGAAACGCCTGGACAAGTAACCATAATTATATAATTTCACTAAGTTTTAAATAGACCAAAGATATCTCAGTAGGAAATGTCATTGTTTCAAAGAAAATCAATTGAAATGTTTTCAAGATTCAAGGCTAAGTCTTTAAAAGAAATTATCAAATTATATGAGGGAAAGCATTTACAAAAGATAGGGAAATCATAAATCAAGAAAGATTTTGCAGTTAGATTGCTTTACAAGTGTCTATTCATACTACTTTAAAAATAGGAAAACTGAATACTATACTGAGGCTATGAAAAAATATGGCAGCAAACTCTAATAAGAGAATTTATACTCAGAACCAAGAAGGGTTTGGCTAAAGATCAAAAAAAGAGTGAATAAATATATACTCATAACACTTAAAATAACATGTTTGAAGATCAACTCTGTAATCCCCCACTAGGACCAAATTTTTCTATTAACTGACAATAAAAGGGGTTTATATCAAATCGTAAGAGTTTCAACTAAATTATTATTTAAGTCTGAGGATTGTTCCCCAGACATGCCTACTAACCATCTATGCTGTACCTATCAGAGTATTTCCCACACTCACCTGTATTTATTCAGTTGCATCTACAATTACTGACAGAAGATAAGTTCTAGGCTCCGTGCCCATCGCTCAGTGAAGTAGGGCACCAGCCACATACACTGAGGCTGGCAGGTTTGAGCTCAGCCCAGACCTGCTAAACAACAATGACAACTGAACCAAAACAGCTGGATGTTGTGGCGGGTGCCTGTACTCCCGGCTACTTGGGAGGCTGAGGCAAGAGAATCACTTAAGCCCAAGAGTTGGAGGTTGTTGTGAACTGTGACGCCACAGCACTCTACCTAGGGCGACATAGTGAGACTCTGTCTCAAAAAAAAAAAAAAAAAGTTGCATCCTAGGGAAACTTCTATCTGAAGAAAAACTGTGCTACAGTCAGTGCATAGACACATTCTCATAAAAGGTTCAGCCACTACTGAGCAATATAAAATAAAATGTGAAGCTCTATAATCCATTATTTAATTCAGAAAATACTCAAAAGAAGGTACACTTTCCCTTGTAATTCATACATTAATTAATATAATTAACACAGCAAAATTATACTGTATTCAGCTAAGTATATGTATTACATTCTGAGAATTTTGAGAAGTCTATTGAGAAATATCTTAGGAAAATGTTATCTTAGAACCTAATGTAATCATCCTTGATTGTGTCTTACTCATTTCTCTAAAATGCATAGATATTGATTTCCCCTGAATCATCTGGATAAAAATTGACTTGTGCTCCTCCATGCTGCTCCATGTAGGAGAATCTGGATACCAAACTGCAGATAAGACGGCCTCAGCCAGAAGGCCCTGCTGCTCAACTACCACCTGAGCTCTGTGAACTGATGCTTAGGCTTTTTCATCTGTAAATTGGGAAAACAACTACTACTTTGGGGGTACTATTAGAATTAAATGAGACAACATACGTACAGTGTTAAGCACGGTCCCTATTATATAATAAACATTCTCATTAACTATTTTTATTATCATCATCACCATCATTATTATTAAACCTAATATAAAAGCATACGTGACTTGACTGTGATGGGGTAAAAACTGTATGTTTTGAAGTCATCCTACGCCCCTGATTACTAAATTCACCACTTTCTGGAGATAATTTACGGTACCATCTCTACCAATCTATCACCAACACACTCAGGACTTACCACGCCTGATTTTCAATCCAACATTAGGTACATGGTTACTACATCTACCTCAGTGCTATGAAGCTGGTAAGAATCGAAATCCTAAAACATTACATACTCATTATTTCTGAAATCAAAATAAATAACAAAATTTGAACATGGATATAATCAGCACATGCTATTTGGAATCAGTAAATATTACACATGGTAAAAACAGAGTGCTAACGTAGGTAAAATGATGTTCTGATTCTGCCTGGGCCTTCATGAACAACGTATATGATATTACCTTAATCAAGTCTCTTAACCAGTCTAGTACTTGGGTTCTTTATCTCTAATAGTGGGGGAATATATTTGATCTCTGAGGTGCCTGCTGATACAAAATTCAATAATTTGATAAATTTTTATAATGGGTCAAAGTGACACCATTTGAAACATCATTTTATAAGCATGGATGTGAAACATTTGAAACAAATCACACTAAAAGATTTAATGTAACATATATTAAATAAATGCTTGGTGATAGGTACTTTAAATCTGATAATATAAACAACAAGTTACATAAAGCATGCTACGTTCCAAAGTTAAGAGGCAGGCATGAAATTAAGCCACTTAGGGAAAGGTCTCAGAGCCCAGCTGGGTTTACATACTACTACTTAGAGAAAAGTAGGGTTAACGCTCACCAAGAATGACCATGCCTCTTATTCTTGTCTTCTGTCTGCAAAACTAATATAACACACAGATGTATAAACCACTGTAACATGCACAGAGCTGTATCTCAAAGGACTTAATTAACTACAGGAATAGAAACCAGGAAATGTTGCCATTTTAATCTCTCCACTGAGGTAAATTAAATATTATAATACAATCATTAAATACCAACTTAAGAAATCATAGACACATTAGTCAAATGATTACTCATTTAGTTGAATATAATAATAAAACATTATGTATGGTTTGGCATCAAATCGACAATGATAATAATTACTTTAATTCCTGTCTAAACACTTGTTAAGCTCTAGGTCAAAACAAAGCCACACTCCCATCACAGAACTTCTCACCATTTGGACCCTGTACCTTCTTGATGCAATAAAGCACCAGAGACGATAGCCGACAACTCAGTGAGTAATCTTCCCTTTTTTGTCCAAGCCTTCATTCCTAAGTCACATGAAATCTCTAGGGATAACTACGACACAATTGAGGATGATTACATTGCATCCTAAAATAACATTTTCCAAAGACTTTCCTCAGCAGGCTTCTCAAAATTCTCAGAATTTTATACATATAATATACTTAGCTGAATATAGAATAACCTTGTTGTGCGAATTACATTAATTAATATATAAATTACAAGGGAAATTCTCTACATTTGAGTATTTTATGAATTAAATAATAGAATGTAGAACTTCGTGTTATATTGCTCAGGAGTGGCTGAACCTTTTATGAGAATCTATTCATGCAATAAAGTACAGTTCTTAGTAAAGCATCACAAGAATGGAGAAGCATGAATCCTATGTACTCGATTTTGATATGAGGACAATTAATGACAATTAAGGTTATGGAGGGGGGAGCAGAAAGAGGGATGGAGGGAGGGGGGTGGGGCCTTGGTGTGTGTCACACTTTATGGGGGCAAGACATGATTGCAAGAGGGACTTTGCCTAACAATTGCAATCAGTGTAACCTGACTTATTGTACCCTCAATGAATCCCCAACAATAAAAAAAAAAGAAAGAAAGAAATTTCCATAGGAAACTCCATTGATAAAGAACTACACATGGTTAATTCTAGTGTTTTGTGTTATATTTATTAAATTTATCTCACTTTGTAGTTTGCTTATTGACTTCTTCAATGACAACCATCAAAAAATAATCTAAAACTCACCATAAGATACAAGGTCAGACAATGAAGTTTGGCAATCTCATCCTAAAACAGCTCTACACCCTCATTGCTGAATTCACGATAGTCACCTTCAAAGAAATCCCTTTGGGAAGCTATGTATTGAAAATCAGTGCTTAGTCCACCCTTCAAAGCACTTTTTCTAGAATTAGTTCACAAACTTAATTGTCAGGCCTTGTACGACAACAGTTCTGATGTCCATTCCAGAAAAAGAGTCCTAAAATTAGTCTAATTTCCTCCTCTAATAAGGGGGCTGGTCATGTTACTAGGTTCACTGCATCTATAAGAAATGCTTCTTCTTTTCTATATTTTCTAACAACTAAAATATTTCAAACTTTCTTCTTTTTAATTTTACTTTACTATACCTCTTAATCTTATAATAATATAGCCCCATTCTGATATATATAATGTAGTGTTGATTAATTCTTTTTTTTTTTTTTTGTAGAGACAGAGTCTCACTTTATGGCCCTCGGTAGACTTGTCTGTGTGGCCTCGGGGCCACTTTATGGCCCCGTAGCATCACAGCTCACAGCAACCTCCAACTCCTGGGCTTCAGCGATTCTCTTGCCACAGCCTCCCGAGTAGCTGGGACTACAGGAGCCCGCCACAACACCCGGCTATTTTTTGGTTGCAGTTAAGCCGGGGCCGGGTTTGAACCCGCCACCCTCGGTATATGGGGCCGGCGCCTTACCGACTAAGCCACAGGCGCTGCCCTGTTGATTAATTCTTAAATACTAATCTTTCATTATTACAATTGTTGAGTATAATTTGAAAGCACCCTACCAATCTGTAGCAAATGCCTCCATTCCCATTAAATTTTGCTATTTCATTATTCCATATCACAATTTTCTGAGTTAATCCAGACTAAACTCTCTGGTTATTAATCAACAGAGCATCTGAATTAAAGTTTCTGCTTGTCTGTGGTTACATTTGTGGAAAACCTCTGACATTAATAACGTGGTGCTGCTGGGTGCACAGCTATATCTGGCTTAGAGACAGAACTGGGGAACATGAGACTGGAGTGTACGCAAGGCCCAAGTGCATGCTCACAGCACAGTAAGATGACACTAGCAGACCAAATGCTCACACTTGACAAGCCATGTACCCCTAGGTGCACCACATCGGGAAGAGGCAACAGAACTGGCAAAGGCCAGTTCAACAGGCACTGCTGAGCCCCCGCCACACAAAATGACACGGGGAAAACAAACACAGACGCTCTTCTTGAGAAACTCAGTCTACTGCTAGAAATAAATGCACATGTAAATAAGTAATTGATCCAAGTGAGACCATGGATATATGAGGTAGTTTGGGTTTCTATTCTGGATATCTTGGAAATATTTTTAATTAACTATTTTCAAAAGGTTTTACATTTTTAAAAGTTTTAAATTAAATGTAATTTAACTTGGGGGAGGGAGCAAGATGGCAGCCGAGTAACAGCTTCTTCCGTGACATTGGGGAGAAAAAGATTCCAGGCATCTCTGGCTTGTGGGCTCTGCCCAGAAATATCCCTTTGGGAATGCAGGGACACAGCAAGAGACTTCTGGACCCCATGAGGAGGACAAAAGCAGTGGAAAAGTGGCAAGTGATTTTCATAGGTCTGAGGCTGCCACAACTATAACTGTAACAGCAGTGAGACTGGAGATAGGGAAGGCCTTCCCTCTGCGTTGTTTTGTTTTTTTGGACTTGGGCACTCAGTTGAATTACCTTGGGAGAACTTGGGCAAGAGTGCGGGTGACTTTAAGCATTGTCCGGGACTGAGCCTCTGGGTCAGAACGGAGCTAACATTGTTTGGCTGTAGGCCCACACAGCCATTATGGGAGAATTGCCCTGTAGGCTCTGCCCTCAAGGTCTCAGAGCTAGGCTCCGGCTGGGAGACCTTGAGCAAGTGATCTAGTGACTATGAGCAGCACCAGAGGCCAGGACTGAGACACCAGGGAAGAGCAGAGCTTTCAGTGTTTGGCAGTAGGAGGGCTGCCTTGCAGCCTCAGCTCTCAGGGGCATAGATTGAGGCCAGTTTGGGCACACCAGATAAGCAGGCAGCCACTTCAGGAGAAATTCCAGCCACAAGTGCTTTCCAGGGAAAGCTTCTGCTTAGCCACGGTTAATGGCTTAAAGTGTCTTTTAAGTGGGCTAAGGAGAGATTCAGGATCTCAACCCTGTGGGGTTTGAGGGCAAGGAAGTCAGCAGAGGCCTCCAGTCTCCACTGTATCAACATTGTGATTAGTATCTCATACCCCAGAAGATCATCTGTTGCCCAGACAATATACAGCAAGATATATATACTGCTTTGTTTTGTTTTCTTTTTATTTCAACGTTTTCCCCCTAGCTTTTTTTTTCTTTCTTAATTTTTCTAGTTTAAATATAATTTTCCATTGCTGCCTTCTTCAATAATAAGAACTTCATTTTTGCTAGTCCTTCTGCCCCTATTATTTGGTTATTCCCACAATTTTATCCTGTTAGGTTTTCTGTTTATTTGTTTTGGTTTGATTCATACTATTTGTCTTTCCTCTCTATTTGGTAGAGGTGGGGTACCATGTCTGCTCAGGCTCACTAAACCACCCAGAGGTTGGGCGTTTTTAAGGTTGGGTCAAAGTACCTTACGGTACACCTTTATTACTCCTGTCTCCCTCATTCTATCCCTCTCTTCTTTTTGTCAATATTCTCTTTTACTCACCCCCTCTCCTTTCTCTTTTTTCTTTTTTTTTAAAATCTTTTTTCCCTTCTTGCTCTTCAATCTTCTTATCCTTTTAGTCCTATACCAAAAGGACTCATAGAAACATTAGGCCAGAGGCATGGTAACTTGAAGACCAAGAGGAAGTGAAAAGAAAATTAGGGAAAGGAAACAGATAAACTAAAACATTCATGAGGAAGAATCAACAGAAAAATCCTGGCAATAAGAAAAAACAGTCCAGAGCAACCCCACCAAGGAACCATGAGGTAGAGGATTCTACCTATAAAAAATGTTAGAAATGACAGAAGGGGAATTTAAAATACAAATGATAAAAACAATGAAGAAAATTTTGCTAGGAAAGTGAAAAATAACAAAAATGAAATCCAAAAACAGAATCAAATAAGAGATGAAGAATATAGAAAGGATATAAGTTTCATAGTTCTCTTTACAGAAATCTTTCATGTCCTTTGTTAGGTAAACTCCCAAATATTTCATTTTCTTTGGCACTACTGTGAAAGGAATAGAGTCCTTGACTGTTGTTTCAGCTTGACTATTGTTGGTATATACAAAGGCTACAGATTTATGAGTATTGATTTTGAAACCTGAGATGCTGCTGTATTCCTTGATCACTTCTAACAATTTTATAGTAGAATCCCTGGTGTTTTCCAGATACACAATCATATCATCTGCAAAGAGTGAAAGTTTGATCTCTGATCCTACATGGATACCCTTGATTGCCTTTTCTTGCCTAATTGCGATGGCTAAGACTTCCATTACAATGTTGAAAAGCAATGGAGACAATGGGCAACCTTTCCTGGTTCCTGATCTGAGTGGAAATGTTTTCAATTTAACTCCGTTCAACACAATATTGGCTGTGGGTTTGCTGTGTCGTTTGATAGACGATCTCTATCAGTATAAGAAATGTCCTTTCTATACCAATTTTCTTAAGTGTTCTGATCATGACAGGATGCTGGATATTACCAAAAGCTTTTGAAATAGCTGAAGATGTTAACAAATGGAAAAATACACCATGCTCATGGCTGGGAAGAATCAATATTGTTAAAATGTCCACATTACCCAAAGCAATCCCTATCATTTTAATGCAATCCCTATTAAAGTTCCACTGTCACACTTTAAAGATCTTAAAAAAATAACACGTCATTTTGTATGGAATCAGAAAAAAACCTCAAATAGCCAAGATATTACTCAGAAATAAAAACAAAGCAGGAGGAATCATTCTACCAGACCTTAGATTATACTATAAATCGATAGTGATCAAAACAGCATGGTACTGGTGCAAAAACAGAGAGGTAGATGTATGGAACAGAATAGAGAACCAAGAGATGAACCCAGCTGCTTACCATAATTTGATTTTCGATAAGCCAATTAAAAACATTAAGTGGGGAAAAGATTCCCTATTTAACTAATGGTGCTGGGTGAACTGGCTGGTGACCTGTAGAAGACTGAAACTGGACCCACACCTTTCACCATTAACTAAGATAAACTCTAGCTTCACATCAGAATTCTATCAAACCTTTAAAGAAGAGCTTATTCCTATACTGCAGAAATTATTCCAAAAAATGGAGGAGGAAGGATTCTTCCCCAACACTTTCTATGAAGCAACATCACCCTGATACCAAAACTAGGAAAAGACCCAACTAAAAAGGAGGACTTCAGACCAATTTCACTAATGAATATAGATGCAAAAATTCTCAACAAATCCTAGGCAATAGATTACAGTTTATCATCAAAAAAGTCATACATCATTATCAAGTAGGTTTCATCCCAGGAATGCAAGGCTGGTTTAACATACACAAGGCCATAAACAGAAGCAACAGTATCAACAGAAGCAAAAACAAAGACCATGTGATCCTTTCAATAGATGCAGAAAAAGCATTCGATAAAATCCAGCATCCTTTTCTAATTAAAACACTGAAGAGTACAGGCATAGATGGCACGTTCCTTAAACTGATCTAAGCCATCTGACAAGCCCATAGCTAACATGTTACTGAATGGAGTAAAACTGAAAGCTTTTTCACTTAGAACTGGAACCAGACAAGGTGGTCCTCAATTGCCACTACTACTCAACATAGTGCTGGAAGTTCTAGCCAATACAATTAGGCAAGACAAGGAAATAAAGGGCATCCAAATGGGAGCAGAGGAGGTCAATCTCTCCCTATTTGCTGATAATATGATCTTATACTTAGAGAACCCCAAAGACTCAACCATAAGACTCCTGGAAGTCATCAAAAAATACAGTAATGTCTCAGGATATAAAATCAATGTCCACAAGTCAGCAGCCTTTGTATATGCCAATAACAGTCAAGATGAGAAGCTAATTAAGGACACAACTCCCTTTCCACAACTTCAAAGAAAATCAAATACCTAGGAATATACCTAACAAAAGAGGTGAAGGACCTCTATAAAGAAAATTATGAAACCCTAAGAAAAGAAATAGCAGAGGACATTAACGAATGGAAGAACATACCATGCTCATGGCTGGAAAGAATCAACATTGTTAAAATGTCTATACTTCCCAAAGCAATCTATAGATTCAATACCATCCCTATCAAAATACCAACATCATACTTTCAAGACTTGGAAAAAATAATTCTTCATTTTGTATGCAACCAGAAAAAAACCCAGATAGCTAAGGCAGTTCTTAGTAATAAAAACAAAGCTGGGGTCATCAGCCTACCACAATTTAGGCTGTACTATAAGACCATAGTAGTCAAAACAGCATCATACTACTGGCACAAAAATAGAGACACAGACATCTGGAATCGAACAGAAAACCAGAAATGAAACCAACATCTTACAATCACCTCATCTTCGATAAACCAAACAAGAATATACACTGAGGGAAAGAATCCCTATTCAATAAATGGTACTGGGAGAACTGGATATCCACATGTAAAAGACTGAAACTGGACCCACACCTTTCTCCACTCACAAAAATTGATTTAAGATGGATAAAGGACCTAAATTTAATGCATGAAACAATAAAAATCCTCAAAGAAAGCATAGGAAAAAACACCTGATGATATTGGCCTAGGGAAAGACTTTATGAAGAAGACTTCCGTGGCAATTGCAACAACAACAAAAATAAACAAATGAGATTTAATTAAACTGGGGTAAAAGCTTTTACCACCCCCATTTCCAGTGATACTACCTACCTAACTAGTATCCAGCATTACCCACTCCAGAGCAGGCAGAGTGTGCAAAAATTTCTTGTTTAAAAAAGCTGAAAATTGGCTTAGCATGAGCAAATAATCCTAGCAATCTTAACCTATCCCTAGGGACGCCAAACTACACGATACCTAATAAAGGTCTCAGCACACAGCGCAGGAAGGTATCTTCCCCATAGGGCTCATGTTGTGTCTATGAAGTCCTGGTTGTTTGTCCAAAGAGGAGACATGCTCGCAGCCACACCAAGCACAATAGCATAACAAACAGTACTCGAGTGGCCTAAGAAGATGCTCCCCAGTGCACCTGACCACAGAAGAACTCTGAGCAGCAGGGGCAGAGGCTGCCAGCTGGGGCAGGCTCACCTGGACTCAGTCGCTCCACACTGCAGGTTGTCTCTTGAGAAATGGATATTTACTGAGACATCTTCCACACACACACAGTTTTACTAGATACCTTGGGAAGGCTTTATAAGAAACAAAACAGATTTTACTCTGTTTCACATAAAGACAAAACAATAAAAACCAAAACTGCAAACCTGGCAGGAGTGACAACGAAAGTCCTAGCTAACATACACTGGCATGGCCAGGCACAGCCTGTTTTCTTGCACTGCATTCCACTTCGCGGACACTGCCTGTTTTACAAACTGATGGTCTGTGGAACCCCTGCATCCAGCAAGTTCATCAGAGCCCTTTTTTCCAACAGCATGTGCTCACTTTCTGGCTCTGTGTCACTTTTTCTTAATTCTCACAGTATTTCAAAGGTTTTCATTATTATTGTATCAGTTATGGTGATCTATAATCAGTGAACTTTGATGTTACTGTTACACCTGCTTTGGGGGTACCATGAACCACGCTCACGTAAGACGGCAAACGTTAATTGATAAATGTGTTCAGACTGCACCACTGACCAGCCGTTCTCCCATCTCTCTCCCTTTTCTGGGGCCTCCCAATTCCCTGAGACACAATATTAAAATTAGGCAATGGGGAATCTAAAGTGACATCAGAACTGGAATGCAACTGTGCTGGGATCTCAGTGCCCAGTGCCCTCTCATTTAGGAAGTACCTGCATCCTGACACCCTCATGATGTTGCCCAGAACCAAAATATTTTCTCATGTGCCCCTTTTTCTTAGAACACCAAGCCAACTTTTCAACTTACGTTGATGATAATCTATGGTGAACAGTACAAGGGAAGTTATGTTTGAAAATAAGTCCTTAAGAACACGAGATGTAACACGCTATCTCGAAAATTTTCAAAGAATTCAAAATTTCAACTCTAAATAGCATAATAATGTCAAATACTCATCTACCAAAAGATCAGAAATTCTTCGGAGCCTGCAAAACACTAATTAGTTCAAATTTTTTTCAAATACTATATATATATAGTTTTTCTTTTAACGCAACAAAATTAATTCAACAACATTTAATAAGAATCACCCAGGATGGCACCTGCAGCTCAAAGGAGTAGGGCGCCACCCCATATACCAGAGTTGGTGGGTTCAAACCTAGCCCTGGCCAAAAACTGCCAAAAAAAAAAAAAAAAAATCACCCATTTTTTTAATGGAACTTAATAATGTTTGCATTCGTTTTTAAGCCACACCTTTCACATTTAGAATTTTCTAGTCATAGTTGGAAACTTTTCAGGAATCTGAACATACAGTTCAAATGATTGTTCTGAAAAGTGGGCACGTGGGAAGAACTGTCTGCTTACTAGATCCTTCTTCGATAATTCAGATACTTAAGTCAGCATTTCCAAAGCAAATTTCCCAAAATCAAATAAATTGCAAAACTAGAAATGTAATCAAGTCTCCAAGAAGGAGTTTCAATCCTCTGCCAAAACAGACCTCAACTTCGTAATCCCTTGTTCAAAAAAGTTGGACCAAGTATTGATGTTTTCCACCAAGCAAGCCACATAGCCACAAATGTTTCTCATTTACTCCACTCCTGGGACATACAACTCAAATACAAAATTTCCTGAATACCCCAAATTTCAGATGCAATTTGGAATGCAAGTGATTCATAATGTTATTCAGAGAACATTATGATTTTCTCTTACCAACTCAATGTTTCTGGAATGCAATCCTCAAGAGACCATTCCAACCAATTAAAAGACTGACATGTCTTTCAGCCATGTGACCCAACTATTACACTCTCTGCCCCTAGCTCGGATGTGATTTTGAACCTAGCAATCTGCTACTCCAGCTACTGTTCAAATAAGAAAGATGTTACCTCAAGGGAGTTAGCAAAGACCCTTTTGGTAACAGTGCACTCAAACTCCCTGTTAAGAAAGTGCAAAACAGAAATAAAAGAAATTAAAGCCAGGTCATTTCTTCTGCACAAAATGCTGCTCACATGGGGCCTCTGAACAGACTTAAGATTCTAATTAAATTCAAAAGAGAAATCTCACAGAGCCTCTAGTTACCTAAATTCTATCCTAATCCCATCCCTACCTTACCCCACTTGTTAAGCCATTGATAATTTCTTAGAGTACCCAAGCTGCAACATTCATCTTTTGTAGATTCCCTAGCCTCTTTCAATGAAAAAAACACAGTTGAAAAAGAGGAATAAAAGTATTATATTGAAAGCACTAAATGAATGTGAGAATTCTGTGAGAATGTGAGAATTCCTTAGAAAATGTGAATAATAAAAGTGAGACGAGTGTAAGTGCCTAAAATATGATAAAATATAGGGCATATTAGAGCAACAAATGTGGATAATAAAAGATCTAGATAAACACTTACTGATGTAGTTCTTCATTAACTAAAGGTATCATTGTTAGCAAAATGTACAGTTAAGTGGAACTCTTAAACAAGGATTGCCTGAAGGAGCGTGAGGCATAAAGTTTCTCAAACTAAAGGAATTTGAGGAAAGCTTAAAATTATCATTTATACATTAACTTAAAAGATCTAGTTTAAGTAATATTCCTTATAAACACAATGATGGAAAACCTACCAAACAGTGACTCAAAATAAATTCATAAAGGCAATTTCAAGAAGCCATGAAAAGACTTGAAAAGAAAACAATCTCTACATGTAAAAAAAAAACCAAAAAACTTAAATATGTGGTTGGATCAATGCATGTCATGAATATATCTAAAAAGTAGCTTTAATATCTTTGGCTACTTTTTTTTCTTTTCTTTTTTTTTTCTTTTTGAGACAGAGTCTCACTATGTCGCCTTTGGTAGAGTGCCATGGCATCACAGCTCACAATTTATGCCCTCAAACTTTTGGGCTTATGTAATTCTCTTGCCTCAGCCTACAAGTAGCTGGGACTACAAGCACCGGCCACGATGCCCAGCTATTTTGTTGTTGTTGTTTTTGTCATTGTTGTTTTTACCCGGCCCAGGCCAGGTTCGAACCCACCAGCCCCGGTGCATGTGGCTGGGGCCCTAACCACTGAGCTACAGGCACCAAGCCTATCTTTGGCTACTAATGACCCAATTTTCCATACCACCTCAGATGTTTGATAAATTCCTATCTCATGTATCAATACAAAAGCAACAGTAATAACATTGATTATTTAATACTTATTGTAAAATTGGTTACATGACAACATTAAAAAATAGAATATTCTAAATAACTTTCATGAATACTTTAGAACCTAATTTTGTGCATTGTTCCTCTTGTCACTGTTGATTTTATACTCATAATTGAATAAAATCATTATAATCCTCAACAAATGATCAAACTATAATAATTTCTATAAATAAATGACCATATATATGAATCTTCTAGAACAGGATACAAGATAGACACTCAAATACTATACTGTTGTTTCCTCATTCTTTTTCCTCCTCTTCTTGCTTCTGCCAACCACAGCTTCACTCCCTGTTCTGTAGTTTAAGATCTAGAAGGCTGAGCTTTCACACTGATCAATTCTTCACCAGAACTCAACGTTTCCTTATGCTCTTAGTCTTCTGAAAAATGCATCTTAATTATAGAGCTACTCTAAAAACCGAATCTTTTTCTCTTCTGACCTGAAGTTCCACTGAAGGATCACCTAAGTTCAACTCATACTTTGTATCAGAACCTCATGTTATGTTCAGCAATATACTAGGACACAGAGAAAGGAATTCAGTAAAACGTGGTTCCCGGAAGTCAACTAGACTGAGCCACAGGGTACCAGATAGTTGGTCTAACATTATTCTAGTTGTATATGTGAAAGTGTTTTGGGATGAGATTAACATTTAAATTGGGGGACCTGAATAAAGTATATCACCCTTCATCACGTGGGCGGGCCTCATCCAATCATATTAAAGGCCAGAATAGAACAAAGTGCTGACCCACCTTCAAGCAAGAGAGAACTGTCCTGCCTGACAGCCTCAGAACTGGAACATTGGCTCTCCCTGCCCGGTGGGCTTTCAAGTGAGTCACTGGCTCTTCCTGGTTCTACAGCAACTTCAGGCTCTGGACTGAACTGAGATACCAGCTCTGTAGTTTGGGGATTTACCAGCCTCCATAGTCACATGAGCCAGTTCTCTCACCTATACACACATAGATATCCCCTGTTGGTTCCATTTCTCTGAAAAACCACGACTAACACAACACCCCCAACAAGCTCTAACTCTAGTCATGGGGAATATACGCACATAAACCTTCCCTGTAAAGCCTTTCCTAAACAATAATACAGAGTATAGTACTACAAACAAAATAAACTTTCAAACCAAAAATACTATCAATAAACACTCACTGAAGAAAACGAACATACTTGAAACCAAGATCTGGCAAGGACAATATCAGACTATGTAACTCACTCCCTCAAGAATTCTCATAAAGTGAGTGATCTGGTGTTAATTTACAGAGAGGCTTGCCCTTCTCTGCATATGCCGACGAGATGAGATTTCTCTGCTTTTATGAGTTAGTTACCATTATTTGAAGCAGGTTATTGGGAAATAAATTTAAAATTGGGAGTAGAGTTATATTAATTCATTCCCCCTAACAGTGCCTAGTACAAATAAGAAGCAAATAAGCTCACTTGAATGGCAGCCAAGTTCTTCTGCTCCTGAGACGGTGCCTCGTGAACAAAGCGAAGCCAGTTGGAGTGCCGTGGGTTGGTAGCATCCAAAATGTATAAAACCTCTCCCTTACTCCCACGAACCTGAAACATAAAAGGCTCCTGAGTTTATAGCTGAAGTCAGTATTAGCCATCCTAAACATATCAAGAAAAGAACATGGTATTTTTTCTGTAAGTACATACCTTTTTTATTGACAGATGTTACATGCGAGATCAATATGCATTCTTCCCTTAAACATATGTACAAATAGAGCCTACTGTCATTTGGCAAATATCTAAATGACACACAATCGCAATCAACTCTCAGAAACACCCTGTATGGATAGCTGTTTTCTAGTCAGAATTATTTTTCGTTGTAGGTATATTTTAATATACATGTTATGATCACAGTTTTTCA
Source organism: Nycticebus coucang (assembly GCF_027406575.1). Lineage (NCBI taxonomy): Eukaryota > Metazoa > Chordata > Mammalia > Primates > Lorisidae > Nycticebus > Nycticebus coucang. Next base: position 46,820,805 of record NC_069780.1, read on the forward strand.
GGGGATACTCATAATTGTAACTCTTCTCCTTTTCTCCATAGAAGAATGTAGGATTGCTTGCTTCCCTATTGTGGGGGGTGGGACTAGAACAATTACTTGAGTTTCTCTCTCTACCTGCTTACTGAATCATCTCCATAAAAGGAGAACTTGCTAATCTAACCAGGGAGAATCTAACATCCAATGGGACGCAATTTTACATAGTTTACTAGCAGATGAATGAAATAGGTTTCACGTGGTCTTTCCATGGCCTACTCATGGATTGCTGAGGACAATGGGATCTCTGTTTTTGTCTCAGGCCATAAGTCCTCACTGGTCAGACTTACTCTACCTTCAACTGGAGGGGAGAAGTAACTACCAAAGGAACAGGCAGTCCATTAGACATTCCTGAATCCAAACCTCTGCATTATGGGTTACTAGGCACTCGCCCAGTCTTATAAAACATGGTGTACCAATTTATGAGTCCATTGGTTAGCACACAGTACTTGTACAACATAGATACCAATTCCCATTCAACTTTCATTTCATATTTATAGTTATATTTATATGAGAATATAAGAGAAGGGGGGGAGAAGAGGAAGTGATTAATACTCCAGACTCATAACACCAAGTAACACACAGAAAAAAGGCTACAAAATCACCATTGCAGATTTGGTGTAGTAAGAAACAAATTCCAGATTTCCAAACTTTTATTTTATAAAAGGAAAAACAAAAAGCCCAATACGTTATGTAATTTTATGATACATTTGGACAACCTTTCATTCAATGAATAATTATTGAGTCCTTAACCATTTAAGGAACTAAGAATCTTTCAAAGAACAAGACAGAGCCCCTGACCTCACAGTACTTAAAAGTAAAACATAGACTCTAACTTCCCATGAAGGCGAGCACTATGACAACAATTAAAGCAGAGGAAGAGAAAATAGTCCTGGGAGAAGGGCTCTATCAGATGGATGGTCTGGTAAAGTCTCTTTGAGGAGGTGGCCTGAGAAAAGTTCTAAAGGAAGGGAGGGAATGGGCCGGTGACACGCTAGAGAAAGAGTGCTTTCAGGCAGAGGGAACAGCAAGTCAAGGGCAAGTAGAAAGGCCTTGAGTTTGGAACCGAGTTAGGTGTATTCAAATAACAGTAGGAAGGTGATGGTGCTAGAAGGGGAGGAGCAATAGAGAAAGTGGTGGGCGCTGAGAACAGATAGACTAGCAGATTATACAGGGACCCCCAAGATCAGAAAGCCAGCTATATGGTTACTTTGGATATATACAGTCATTTTTACCCAAAAATCTGTTATGAAAACATCCACTACATTCACTACAAAAATTAATAGTTCAAGATTCTAACATACTTGTCCAGGAAATAATAGTTAGCCTGCTCCTACTAGCTGATAGACTCTCATGCTTCTCAAAACATTCCTATATTTTTAAAGATCCTCAATAATCATTTTGAAAATTCCTCTTCTGAAATGCCAAACCCTCACTGGGAAGGAGGAATTTAATTTTCAATAATATAATTGGTAAAAGAGGAACTGAGGACTATAACTACCTCGTGTGCATACATGCTTCTTTCTGTGTGAAGCTACGGGCATTTCTAATACTTCTCACTAAATAAAAAGCCCACACAGAGGATGTGTTCTGGGAAGCACCTGAAAACCGCCCTCCCCTCTGCTCACCCCCAACCCAGGACCCTCACTGCCCACAGGGAGGGGGTGCCAAAACACCCAGCAAGACGGCCAGGACAGAGAACAGCTCCACATCTCCCCCCAAGAGGATGCCAGCTCACATTGCTTTTGGCAAAAGATTTGGGTATAAAGTCCCTCCTTTCAAGTATCTGCATAGCTATTGTAACAAAACCATTTCTACTGAGGAGCCACTAAATTAAGCATAGCAGGTAGCAAGGCCACGAGATATTTGAAAGAAAAAAATTTCTCAGGAGAACTGATAACTAAAACTTAACAACTACTGCTGAAATCCACACAAGCCAGGAACTTTACGTAGAGAAAAACCAGTGGGTTCCTCCTGCCATATCTCAGTTTGAGAGGCTGACACTACTCAGGGAAACCAGTTCACAGCCCTTCATGGTCACACATTTGTTACCCAGTATTAAGTACAATATATATCAGATGTGTTTGATATTTGGAATTCTTTCTTCAAAGACGTGAAGCATGACAAAGATTTCTCTGTAGCTTATTATAGTACACACACTTGAACTCTGGCCAGGGGCATTGTTCTTTATGTACTTCAACTTCTTCTCAGGCCCTTTCACTCTATGTTTAATCACTCAGTATTAGTCACCTATTTGCCTGTGAAGTCCATTGGATGTATATACTTTCTGGCTATTCCCTGGTCACACAATATTCCATTTTAAGAAAAATGCATAAGTTAACTTCATACTATCATAAAATTCTGAAATGAATTATTTTCAATGCATGCAAATTTACACACTTGATTTATAATCACTAAATTCTCATAATACCAGTGTCATACCCAAATAATATACTGTATGTTGCCTATGTATTCATATTTGAAATAACTTCCTTAGTTCATTAACAGAATCACTGCTCGCTTTATTCCAAACAGCCAAACAACTATTAAGTTCCTACAGTCTTTTCTCTTTGTAGTCTACCAGCTTTCTCTAGCTTTCATATAGCTGGTCACTTCATCCTTCCTCCATCCCTGTATTAAACACTTCACCAAGGCTGTCAGATTACCTGCAACTCTCATCTTCCCACTAACCACAGCATTCTGCTCACTGACACATCCTCTGAAAGAGACATTCAAAATAATCTAATTCATCCTTCTTCCCAGCAAAGCCAAACCAAAACATCTCCAGACAGATGGCTATCATTAAAGTCTCCATATCTGTTTTAATTTGATAGTGAACCCCAATGTAATAAATCAAACATTTTTAAAACCTAAGGAATAGAGAAGATTGAAAATTCCTCTTAAGAAGAAGACTGCCATGGCAATTGCAACAACAACAAAAATAAACAAATGGGACTTCCTTAAACTGAAAAGCTTCTGTACAGCTAAGGAGACAATAACCAAAGCAAAGAGACAACCTACACAATGGGAAAGGATATTTGCATATTTTCAATCAGACAAGCTTGATAACTAGGATCTATAGAGAACTCAAATTAATCCACATGAAAAAAGCCAACAATCCCATATATCAATGGGCAAGAGACATGAATAGAACTTTCTCTAAAGATGACAGACGAATGGCTAACAAACACATGAAAAAATGTTCATCATCTCTATATATTAGAGAAATGCAAATCAAAACAACCCTGAGATATCATCTAACCCCAATGAGAATGGCCCACATCACAAAATCTCAAAACTGCAGATGCTGGCGTGGATGTGGAGAGAAGGGAACACTTTTACGCTGCTGGTGGGACTGCAAACTAGTACGACCTTTCTGGAAGGAAGTATGGAGAAACCTCAAAGCACTCAAGCTAGACCTCCCATTTGATAACTGCAATCCCATTACTGGGCATCTACCCAGAAGGAAAAAAGTCCTTTTATCATAAGGACACTTGTACTAGACTGTTTATTGCAGCTCAATTTACAATCGCCAAAATGTGGAAACAGCCTAAATGCCCACCAACCCAGGAATGGATTAACAAGCCGTGGTATATGTATACCATGGAATACTATTCAGCTATTAAAAAAAATGGAGTCTTTACATCCTTCGTATTAACCTGGATGGAAGTGGAAGATATTATTCTTAGGAAAGCATCACAAGAATGGAGAAGCATGAATCCTATGTACTCGATTTTGATATGAGGACAATTAATCACAATTAAAGTTATGGGGGGGGAGGAAAAGCTGAAAGAGGGATGGAGGGAGGGGGGTGGGGCCTTGGTATGTGTCACACTTTATGGGGGCAAGACATGATTGCAAGAGGGACTTTACCTAACAATTGCAATCAGTGTAACCTGGCTTATTGTACCCTCAATGAATCCCCAACAATAAAAAAAAAAAAAAGAATATTTGCAAAAAAAAAAAAATTCTGAATAGAGATTGATGAAGAGATAACTAAGCAATGAGATATTTTATTTAAAATAACACTTTCTTATTGAATTAAATATGGGCTTGTTTAGGAACAGAGAAACATATATTAAAGTATTAAAAATGTAACAAAAAAAAAAAAGAAAAGAAAATTCCTCTTAAAACCATGTTCCAGCATCTCACTAACTTTTGCAGCTAAAGCATATTTTTTCCTTTGTCAAAACTAGTCTTCCACCAAATACCATCTTATTTTATTTGAACGTTCAAGGAAATGAAGTATATTGGTTACTGTCCTACTTAGGATAATAGTCTTCTGCACACCTGGAATGAAGTCAATGTTCTCATCTTGTAGTAAGTATCTTCTTGATTGCAAAATCCATTTTATTTGCACAGGCTTCCTATCCCAGTTATACCCAAAGGTTAGCTAAAGTAGGAAAGAGAAAGAAGTCCTCACATGGAAATGAAAATGTTCCTGCTGCCATGTAGTTGCTTGTATCTATACGACTTTGCCACTTTGTGTAGTATTTCATGAAAATTACCCCGCTACAGAAACTTGATAGGTTCTATCCTCTACTGCATATTACTGACATCACTACTCAAGGGTGTAAGACAAGGAACGTCCTGATCACTGCTAGCTGTATCTTTTTCCAGACTAAAGACCAGCAGTACTCAACACAACTCACAGTTGATTTTGTCTTCTCACCCAGGAAAGGATAGAGGAAATTACAAGCAAAAAAAGCAGCTCCGTTAGAGAAAACTCTAACATATCAGTGAAAGAAAAAAGTAAAAACATGTCGTCAGTACAAGTTTCCTTTCCTTCATCTTAAATATTTTATTAAATTGAGTCAACTATAGATAGAGATGCTCATTCATCATTTGGATGGTTCATTTTCAAAGGAGAAGGGTCTACATGATTACTTTTATTATTTTCCTTCAACCACTTCAAACGTCTGAAGAATTTTTCACTCACTACATACATTATAAGTTACTGAGCCTCATTTGTCCCCCCTTGAAGTGGTGAATCGTAACTGATAAATAGAATTTTATTTAACATATGATAAAATTGAATGGTAGTAAAACACAGTCAGTTCCGAAAGAAATTAGTAATAATGTCCTTAATGAGAAATTACAATATGCTCTGTTGCATGATTTATTTATTAAAAAAAATATATTTTCCTTCTTGTCTTTCAAATATATTTTCCTTCTTTGGCTTTACAAAGAAGGTAGTTTTATGCACTAAAATTTAGAGTACAGATGCCTTTAGAGTACAACATGTCATCATATTTTTGTATTTAAATTACAAGCATTCTTTCTGCAATTGTTTTTAATTGAAGTAAGTCCGTATGTCTTACCTTCAGTGTTTAATTAATCAGATTTCAGGGTATCTTTAAGAGCACAAAAAGCAAAATGTGTGCAAGTAGAGTAATCAATTCTGACAGTACACTTTTGTCAGATTTAAAACAAAGAGACATACACTTTCAGAAATCAGCCAGGATCATCACTAGGAAATTGTAGTGATTTAGAGTTTCCAAGAAAAGTGCCTGGGTTTTTATTCCCTGTAGATTGTTCAAGGGATTCTACCGAAAATTATTGCTTGCTTGGTGCTTATAAACACAAACACACACACTATATAGTGTATCTACTTATAACTCCCTCTACTCGCCCTTCTTATGCACTCCCCCTCATCAGTTACTATCCAGTAATCCAGACCCACCAAATCCTCAACTTCATGTGAAAACACAGATGGAGAGAGAACGTGAGCTTTTATAGATCCCTGTCTCTTTACTAAATAATATCATCCAGAACGTAATGAAGACAAAGTTAGTGCGAAATTTAAAAGAAATGATGAGAAAAGCGAAGTCTCTTTTTGTGACAAATATTTAGTGCTCTAAATATTTCAAATGGAAAGGAACCTCAGACAAGCGTTCTAGAGCAGCAAAAATGCTGAACTTGGGATCAAAACCTCAGGTGTTATCCAAGACTCTATCACTTTGGGCGAGTCATTTTCTCTCACTGAGCTCAGCTGACTTCTCCAAACTTCTAAAATATGAATAATAATAGCCTCTGCACTGTGACCTCACAGAAACTGAAAGCACCACTTGGAGTAAGATGCCTGAGGTTCTTTGTATCAATGAGTATTTTGCAATTACAAGATATTAGTAAAATGAAGACACAGTGGCTAACAGACACCCTGAAGCCAAACATTCTGCTTTCACTGGTGCAGCTGAGAAGTTACATTTTTCTTCCATGTCAACTTTTTCAAGGACATCAGACATGAAGGCTCTCCCAACACCACTATTCTGCTTGTCCATCATGCGGCAGCGGCAAACCCAGACGCCTTCTCAGCTCCACTGCCACTCTCTCTTACGCCAAACTAAAACACGGCGCTCTGGGAACCACTGCCACGAACCCCAACACAGCCCTCTCGAGGAGTCTAAAGTTTTCTTTCACATACAGCTCTTCAAATTTCTGAAGGCAGAAATCCTTCTGTTTTCTACTCTACAAGACAAATAACTCTTTCCTCCTCTGATGTGATTTTCAAGTTCCTTCATCGTCCTTATGAATACTCACTAACTTGCCAGAGCCCTCTTAACAAATGACAAAATACAACATCCAAAAAACTATTATGACCTATGATGGACACTCTTTCTACTGCAGCTTAAAAATCACAAAAGCTCTTTTTGGTTGCCACGTTTTACATTTAGCTGAGGTTGCCTTTATAAACAATTAGCTTATATTAAGGAAGATCTTGTGATACCGTCAAAGGTAAGTTTAATTTAGGAACCTGTCCAGGTTTATGCAGCTAAGCAAAACCTGCATCTGGACAACTGACCACTCAAGAGATGAAAGCCTTTTATTTGGCAAGATCTCAATAAATATTTTATTAGTTAAAAGTCCAGCTAATGTGTCTGTCTTATTTTTTAACAGCCATTACCTTTATTTCCTTTAAAACTTCAAAACTATTTTATGACAGGTAATTAGATTTAAAATATTAAAAAGCAGTCTGTGTCTTGGCTTTTAAAGTACTTTTCAAATTGGGTTTTTTTGTTTTGTTTTGTTTTGTTTTGTTTTGTTTTTGAGACGGAGTCTCATTATGTCACCCTGGGTAGAGTGCCGTAGCATCACAGCTCACAGCAACTTCAAACTCTTGGGCTCAAGCTATTCTCTTGCCTCAGTCTCCCAAGTAGCTGGGACTACAGGCACCCGCCACAACACTCGGCTATTTTGGCCTATATTTTTAAAAAAGAGAAATATCTGGCATACAGTGAAAGACATAGTGAAAAGCACTTCATCTTTTCCACAGTGAATGTATGAAAGTGCCTTAACAGAATAGCCACTGCCCCTTTCCATGGTTTCATAAATACATTCAGTTATTAGATATCAGTGGCATTTTGGGATAGGAAAGTGTTTTGCCACATAAAGAATAAAGTGGACTTAGCAGACATTTGTTTATTATACCCACCATTTATTCTGTAAAGAACACAGGAGTTTGTGCACAAGTGTCACCACATCTCTTTTGGTTACTTAGTGGCTTCTTTGTTTATTTTTTATTTTTGTCAACATAAGGTAGGTAACTTCTCTGTAAGTAAAAGTGTTATTTCACTAAAGATTAGAAAAATCCTATGAACAAAGCAGTGTCCACTGGATTCATAAGCAATCATTTCCAGAACTTTAAGTCCAGTTAAAGTTTTATGAACCCTTATGGCTGTCCAGTTTTCTAACAGGTATGAGACTTGCAGACTTCCAGCCGTGTGATAAATTTCTAGAGAAGTTTCCCTGTGGCCTAGTAAAAGGATACACAAAATGTACCAAATAATAATGAGCAATGTTGGTAACAAAATTCTAATCATCAAACATGAAATAATTTGGAAGAGCGGGTGGTCATGTATAAAATAATGGTAATATCCCAGGATCTGGAGATCACAGTTTTGATGGTGCTTTGAAAAGATTCTTTGTATTTGACAACTACTATGCAAACATTATGGAAACACTAAATAACAAGGAGCATCATTTAGGTCACAGAGACAAAGAAAAGAAAACAAAATTCACTTTTCCTTTGATCCTATCTCCTAACCTAAATTCCACCCCTAAATACACAGTTTTCTACAACTTTAACTAAATCCACCCAATCCATTTAAATCTACTGCATTCTCTTCACTTACACCTTCAAAACGTACATAACTCAATACAGAAACAAACTAATGATCTCAGAATATGAATATACCTAAGGCAATCCAAGAACTTTGAGTTACTAACGTAATTGTCAGAATCATCCAACAAACATGGTCCCGAGTGCAAAAAAGATCTAAGTGACCCCTCTTGTCAGTAAACAAAATTTACTGAACAACATACATTGCACATTTATTTATTAGTTATTTTTAAACATGCTATGAAAAGCTACAGATGAGATCTTAGAACACAGTTTACTTACTCAACTGACATCTTCAAAAGCAAAAAAAAAATTTTTTTTGAAAACCTCACGAAATAATGTAGTGATTGTTATAAAGTAAGTATATTCATATATACATGAATTTTATTAATTTCAAAAGCATTTAAGAGCACAGTAAGTAAAGCAAACAGCCCTTCAGAATGGGAGAAGATTTTTGCAGGTGATGCTTCCGACAAAAGCCTGATAACTAGAATCTACAGAGAACTCAAACTAATCAATAAGAAAAGAACAAATAACCCCATTTCTACGTGGGTAAGAGACCTAAACAGAAACATCTCTGACGAAGACAGGCACATGGCCTACAAACATTGAAAAAATGCTCATCATCCCTAATCATCAGAGAAATGCAAATCAAAACCACTTTGAGATATCATCTAACTCCAGTAAGATTAGTCCACATTACAAAATCCCAAAACTACAGACGTTGGTATGTATGCAGAGAGAAAGGAACACTTCTATACTGCTGGGGGTAATGCAAGCTAATACAACCTTTTTGGAAAGAAGTTTGGAGAACACTCAAGGCGCTAGAAGTGGACCTCCCGTTCAATCTTGTAATTCCTCTACTAGGTATATACCCAGATAATCAAAAATTATTTTACAACCAAGATATTTGCACCAGAATGTTTACTGTAGCCCAATTTATAATAGCCAAGACATGGACAACAGCCCAAGGGCCCATCCACCCATGAATGGTTTAACAAATTGTGGTATATGTACACCATGGAATACTATGCAGCCATAAAAAAGGATAGAGACTTCACAACTTTTATGTTTACCTGGATGGAGCCAGAACATATTCTTCTTAGTAAAGTATCTCAAGAATGGAAAAAAACAGTATCCAATGTACTCAATACTACTATGAAATCAATATATAATCACTTACACACTCATATGAATGGCAAAACATAACTATAGTCCAGAAAGTAGAAGGGAAAAGGAGAGAGAGGGGAGGGAGGGGGGACATGGGAGGAGGGAGGGTCCCAGCATCCCTCCCTTGCCAATAAAAACCTTTCATACAAAAAAAAAAGAAATGAGTATATAGCCAGGCGTTGTGGCGCTCACCTATAGTCCCAGCTACTTGGGAGGCTGAGGCAAGAGAATCACCTAAGCCCAGGAGTTGGAGGTTGCTGTGAGCTGTGTGATGCCACGGCACCCTACCAAGGGCAAAAAAGTGAGACTTTGTCTCTACAAAAAGAAAAAAAAAAAGAAAAGAAAGAAATGAGTATAATTGTGGTGGATGTGTTACTTAGTTTAATGGAAGCATTTCACATTGTATGTGAAAGCAGTACCCTGAACCCATAAATGCATCAATGTACGAAGTTATGATTTAATAAAAAATAAAAAGCATTTGGTATACATGGGTTTAAAACATCATACAGTGACAGGTCCTGAGGATGGACCAAGGTGGATATAAAGGAGCAGTGCAGATTGATCACACAAAGCTCCCAACAGACAGGTGTGTTACAAGAATCAACCCAGCAGGCCTGAGACTTTCAAAAAGGCCCACTTGCAAGACTGGCCCTTGGTTGACATGAGCAAACTTGGCTCTCAGACTGACTCCTTTCAACAGTTATTGGATAAGGGTGGTTTACTGTGCCTTGACTATTTGGGTAAGCAACAGTTGTTTATGCTAAACAACATCTGCCTTCCTTCTGGAAGTCTGGAATTTTGGCAGAAGGCACTTATGAGTTTCCAAAAAAATTGTGGGTACCAAATCTCTAACGGGCTTCCTTGTACAAAAACATCACCTATGTGTGGCTGCATTTTTATTACTGCTCAAAAAGTACATTGTGAGTGACCACTCTTGGGAGAGAGAGAGTGGTCTCTCTCTCTCTCTGTATACAGGTGCCTTCTGTGGACTCCACCCATGCCTTTTTCCCTTATGATCTAGCTATACGTCCTTACTATGTCACTGCACTAAATCTCAGCCATGAGTACAACTACATGCCGAGCCCTGTGAGTCTTAGAAAATCTTCAATGCTAGAGATGGCTTGGGAACCTTCCACACACAAGGTGAATTTAGTTCTAAGTGCTAAAAATGGGATACAAATTTGACAATAGAAGAAGTAAAATGTCATTTCAAGATCAACATACAACTATTTTATCACATAAATATTTAATTTATACAAATTAAACAAACCAAGGGACAAAAAAGGACATGAGAAAAAAATCGAAGAAAAATAAACTGAAAGAGTAAAGACCATTACTTTTCATAGCCCACAAATAAATCAACTCCACTTAGTGATCACGTAAGAAAGAATAATCAAGAGTAATTTTATTTATATGAGAATATTGCTTGTGAACTGGTTGCAGAACCTGAGCTCTGAAAAATATGACTGCACTATAAAGAAAATTATACTAATGAAAGAATGACAGAATTGCTTGGTCATTTTGTGCAGAGATGTGAAAATGATATTGGTAAGTTTGGTGGGGAAGATGTAGTTAGTAAAGGATGACAGTTGTCAAATTTGGTGGTGGCTGCAGCTACAGAATCAGAAGGAAAAAAGGATATAAATGGTGATAGTATCAGGTACAATGTTATGTCTTTCACCTAACAAAAATTTCAATGGCTAAGATTAATCAGGACCCAACCCGGTGGGGTAAAATATCCTGCTACATGGAGGAAGAGTGGAAATTCTGCAACATCTTGACTGGACTATGAAAGAGGAAGGGGGACAGGTGATAGATAACCAACTATACTAATGCGCAGGATGGACTGTGCGTAGAAGGAAAATTTTGTGAAAGATAAAAGAAACTAAATAGGCTATTACAGTGATCCAAAATGTGAATTAAAAGGTTCTGGAAATAAATAACAGCTAAAAATAAAAAATAATGGGTAGCCACAAAATTAACACCTTAGTATAATCTGTTTATGATATTGATACGAGTCACAAGCCAAGGAAAGAGCTGCAAATCTACAAAATTATGAGCCTGTGTGAACATGAGTGATCAGTCTCCCTGATGCTAAAGGAAAAATTAAAAAGGGGATGCCCAATTGAAAGGTAATAAATAGTAGGTGGCACCTGTGGCTCAGTGAGTAGGGTGCCAGCCCCATACACCAAGGATGGCAGGTTCAAACCTGGCTCCAGCCTAACTGCAACAAAAACTAGCCAGGATTGTGGCGGGCACCTGTAGTCCCAGCTACTTGGGAGGCTGAGGCAAAAGAATCGCCTAAGCCCAGGAGCTGGAGGTTGCTGTGAGCTGTGACGCCATGACATTCTACCGAGGAGAACAAAGTGAGACGAGACAAGAGAGAAAGAAAGAAGGAAGGGGAGGAAGGGGAGGAAGGGAAGGAAGGAAGGAAGGAAGGAAGGAAGAAAGAAAAGAAAGGTAATGGTAAACAGGAAGAGACAATGCTCGTATTCACTTTGGTAATTTTCACATATAAAAAGAAGACCTAAAAAGAAAGGTCCTTTTGGAATTAAAAAAACAGCTAAGGAGAAAATGAAAACTAAGAGTAAGAAGTATTGATTTAGAGTTGGTATCTAATATCTGAGAAGTCCAGTATCAAAAGAGAAAAAAAAAATCACACAAACCAATTGTCTAGAAGTTTTTAATCCAAGGCAGGTAACAACTAGAATAGACAGGCACACTACATAACCATAGAAAATAATATAAACACAAAAACTAAGAAATGTTTATATTGTATGCAATCAAAGAGGAAAATAGAAAATCTTCTCAAATCCTCCTCCTATGCTTCCTCAGGTGCATTGGCCAAAGATTCCCAACCCTCCATCTCCTAGGAGTGCCACCATACTGTGTAAAGATACTGATATATGACGCTCACATATAATTCACAGAAGGCTCTTGAGTGCCACAGAACAGTATCAGAAAGGGTAATTTACAAGATACCCTCCAAGTTCAGGAGTGGTTAGAAAAGTAAGTCTCTCCAAGAAGCTGATCTCTACTTGCTCCTGAAAGATTGAGGTTCCTCAGTCAAAATTTAAAGCTCTTACTTCCTACTAACTAAATGAAAACAGAAGGACCCAACTCAGAAGAAGCCACAGCAGTCATGTGGGTACAAGCTTCTCTCTTATTATAGGTCATTTTCTAGAACTCTGCCAAAAGGCTCATGTTGCCAGGAGGCAGGATCATTGGACTAGAAATATCTCCTAACTACAGACCAGCTCTGTCTGGTATCAAAAACTTCCCCGCTGACAAAATATCTGACAAAGAATGCCATTCAAACGTAGGACATGAAAATTGCAGCACAGGATGTTTTCCAACAAAGAAAATTGGGGCGTCTTCTCTTGACCTGATTTTCTTAGAGCAGTCATTGAGGGTCTGGACAAAGGAAGTTGATGAAAATTCCAACTCCTCTGGGGAAACATTTCAGGAAATGAATTTGGGGCCCTCTAGGTGGGGAGGGAATATGGTGTTCTCCAGAGAACTGGGGCTTAAAGAGTCTGTTTGGACCCATGGACTCTGCCACTCAGGACGCTTAATCATTACTATCAAATGTCCTTATTCTGAGACCAACTCATGGCCTGTGTAAGAAGAATATGGACAGATTTTGGAATTTTATTCAGCCCCTATTATTGCTCAGTCAGCTTTGGTATCAATCAATCCTGCTCTACCACTGGTACCACAAAATCCTAAATCTGCATTTGTAATTTGTTTTCTTGTGGGACAATCTAGTATCTCATTCCCAACCACATCCCCAAGTGACTAGAAAACCTCCCAACTTGCTCTATTTCCAATGTAGTCACTCTTCTCAGTGAAATTCTTTTCTACAATCCCAACTTTTTTGATAGGGTCACAGTCACGCACTGTTGGATCTGCCCAGAGCCAGATGGCTGCCAGCCCATGTCCCTGCCACTGGGGACTCCTTGCTACTCAACAAGCCAGCAGTTCCACTCTCCTGAGATGGGAAACCTGATTGTGGGCTATAGCTCCCCGGTGTCACTGCACTGCCCTCATGGACTGACCTCCTGGGTTCCCATCTGCTCTAGAACTTAGCTGTCACTCAAACCTGACCCTGCTTCTGCCTCTTTCAGATGCGAGTGTCAACCACAACTGCACAGTCCAGACTGCCCCAGCTGAACTCACCCCTCCCCCCATCAGAGCTTCCTCAACTTTCCTTGTTAAGGTGTCAAGAACAGCTGTTAGATTTAGAGCATGTTATGACAATCAGTGATCCACTACCTGAATATCAATGGCATTTTCATAATGGAATAGTTTTCCATATTGCTTTGACTCAAAATCTACCCTCCAATCCATCCTCACACTACCTCCAGAATGCTCTTTCCAATTCATACCAATGCCTGTTTAAAAGCCACTTATTGATTTAACCAAACCATTTGTACCACTGCCCACCACCCTATAATGTAATGCAATTGAAAAAAGAAGGAAAAAAGCTACTCTTTGCCTGCCAGAAGTCCAAACTCCTTAGCATGATGAAAGAGGCCCTTTACATGTTTACCTGTCCTGTCTCAGCTCAGATCACTCTACCTTTTTTCCACTTCATTGCACACACACCTGGCCCAGACCATCTAAGAATTCTCATCCTCTGCCTGGAATAAGAAAATAGTGCTCACACTTTCATCTAGGAGATGGTCACATGAGTCACATTCCACAAAGATAAAAGATTCCTTCTTGGGTCATCATCATTTTACTTTTATTGAACGTATACTTCAGGTTTGTAGTCAAGTTCGTTCTACAAAATAGTTATTGTATTTTTATTATGTGTTAGGCACTTTACTAAGCACCTTTACACGTATCATATAATTTATTCCTCAAATCAACCTATGAGGTAGGGGCTACATATTAACTTCACTTAACAGATGAAGAAACCGAGGCATAAATAGAATAAATAACTTACCAAAGCTTTCACAGCTATTATTGGAGCGAGGGTTTGAACCAAGACAACTTGATTCCAGACTCCACCATGTTACAGCCCTTTAATATACTTGCATTACACCCTGGTCACTATCTGCCAACTGATACACAAAATTCTAAGAATGACTCTCTCTCACTTGCACAATGCCTTCCTGTTTGAGCATGAATGGAACCTGTGAGTATCACATGTTATCACTCCCATGGTCATTCATATTATATCACAAAAGAGAGATTATCTTTGGGGAGCCTAGTCTTTTCACACGAGATGCTGAAAAGGAGAAGGTTTTTCTGTCTCTCTGGCTGGTGAGCAGAGGAATCCGAGAGACTGAAAACAGAAGGATTTGACATGAGGGAGATTAACCATTGCTAAGACGGAGCAACCCACAAGGTGGCCTGAGAGAGGCCACTACATGATCTAGAGACTGAAAACAGTCCCCCAGCCAAAAGTTAGCAATCAATGAGGACCTCAGTGCTACAACCTCAAGAAACCAAATTCAGCCAGCAACCTGAATGACCTTGGAAGCAAATTGATCCTCAAAGCCTACAGATAACAGCCCACACCCACCAACACCTTAATCCGGCCTTGTAAGACCCTAAGGAGAGAACCTACAGAACTGTAAAATAATAATAAAGTGCTGTTTTAAGCCACTAAGTTTGAGGTAATTTGTAAAGCAAGAGAAGAAAATTAATACCTTACTTATGGTATCAAAATCTGTATTAGTTTTCCATTATTGCACAACAAAAACCAAAAACACAGTAGCTGAAAACCATACCCATTTCTTTTTTTTTTTGGCTGGGGCTGCATTTGAACCCGCCACCTCCGGCATATGCGGCCGGTGCCCTACTCTGTTGAGCCACAGGCACCGCCCTACCCATTTCTTATCTTATCGTTCTGCAGGTCGGAATGAGCTTGGCTGCACATGTGGCTTAGGGTTGCTGGGAAAGGCTCTGTGAAAGAATCTGCTTACACGCTCCTCTAAATTATTGGCTGAATTCTAGTTCCTTGAAGCTGATAGACTGAGGTCCTGATTTTCTTGCTTCTTTCATTTTAAATGAGACAACAAATGATGATTTGTAATCTCCAGATACTGTTATTATAGTGTTACTATACTGTTAAAATAGTGCAAATGCCTTTAAATACAATATAAATATTTTTAATATAAGGAATTTAGTGTTAAGGAAGGAGGGAAAGAATACAAAAGAGGGAGGGAAAGCACAGGGAATACTACATAGACTTCATAAATTTCAATGCTAACTCTTAGGTTACAAACAGAGAAAATCAGTTCCTCTTATAAAATAAAATGTAAAACTTATTTTTCTTTGTAGATCTACTTAACAAAAAAAAAAGATATGCACGTTTCAACATTTCCCATTTCATCAATTGTCCCTAAATCTTAAGCCTTAAGTTATATGAGATTTTTTCATCTGTTATTGAGCTGAGTATACTTTTATAGAGATATCAATTTTGTATCAAATATTTAACACAAAAGGAAACTGTTGACCATAAATATTTTTCTATTGCTTTTTCCACCTCATAAAGACATAATAAACCATTAAAAATACAGATGTAGAATACAATAAAGAGAAGAAGACAGAGAAACCAATGTTCAAAAGGTATTACATAACTTTAGTGTGGGTTTCTAAAAGTGCACTTACTATGCTTTAGTAAGTATGGCTTTCCCCAAGGGAGTGTTTTTAATTTTCCAACAAACTGCCCTTTAAAATAAATCATCGAAAATTACAAAGTGACAAAAACACCTTCTTTGTCCACAGATATCTTACTTCATTGGCAGCTGTTAGCACAAAAGTGAGAAAACTCGTCCTGTGCACGTACAAAAACCCTAATGTTAAACTCTTATGACCAGCAAACTGGACCCAGGACTTCACCTTCCAAATGAGTGAAATGGAAACAACATTGGATGCTATCAAGAAACTCCTTCAAGAAAGAACTTTCAAATGTGGGTATTATCCTGTTGTGTATCATGAAAATGAGTAACATTAATTAATATGGTCTTCTCATTACCAAACAGGCCCTTACTGACTCTGAAATCTGCTGCTCTATTCACACGCTGCTAACCTATTATATTTCCCTTTAATAGTTCTCTCCTCTGGAAATACCTATAGGTCTCAGGCTTTTTTTACCTAAACAAGAATTGGAAATGTTCCTATATAATATCATAATTCCTTAATCACATGTTCTGGATAGCTGAGTTTTTAAATTTATTTTTAAAGGTAACATGGCACATATACTTTAAGTGACATTTTCTGAAGGTTTTGGAACATCACCCAATAATCAAGCAGATTCATATTTCTGCAACTAAATGTATGAAGTTATAGTAAATAGGATGAAAACTAAAGGCTACAAGCAGCCTCACATAAGTTGAAGTCAGATATTGCTACTAAATTAATTCTAAAAAATAAAAAAGAAATTTGGTTTTCAGAGATATTGGGATTTCAGATTTTCAGATTAACAACCTATTGACATAAAGGCTAGAATGAGTGATTAAACAAAAGCCATTATAGTCCTTTTCCTCCAGAGAGAGGAGATAAACTTAGAATGATGACAGGTGCTCCGGCAATGGTACCAAGGAAAAGCACAATGCCACAGAACTAGAGAAAAACATGTTGATTTACCTAGGAGCAGAGATCCTTTATGTACTAAAACATAAAAGGTAGGGCCAGACGCAGTGTCACACCTGAAGTCCTAGCACTCTGGGAGGCCAAGGCGGGTGGATTGCCAGAGCTCACAGGTTCGAGACCAGCCTGAGCCAGAGTGAGACCCCTGTCTCTAAAAATAGCTTGGTGCTGTGGCAGGCAGCTGTAGTCCTAGCTACTCAGGAGGCTGAGGCAAGGGAAGCACTTGAGCCTAAGAGTTTGAGGTTGCTGGGAGCTATGACACCACAGCAGTCTAGCACAGGCAAGAAAGTGAGACTCAATCTAAATAAATAAATAAATAAATAAATCATAAAAGGTGGATGGATAGAAGGAAATCCGTACAACTGCAACTCAGCCCTACGACTTCTAAGAAAGCAGATTTACTTTGTAGAGAACTACTCCCAACTCTTTGACCTGGAAATGAAGCCCATAGATAAAAACAGGACATCTAATACCAAGATCTGCAGTCTCTTCTCTACTCATGAATATATTCTATTTCATGTCACTTGCAGTCAACTTATTAATATGCAAATTGGAAACAACGTGGAAGTCCTGGGCAATATATCAGCAGCATAGTGCTCCTTTAGGTTCTGAAATGTCTGAGATTTATAAAAGGCAAAACTACCATCTCAAATGCAGACCAAATCATACGTATATGTTTCAAGTGAACTCCAGGGCCTGAGAGAAGAAAAGATTTTTTTAAATACGTGATTCATTAAATCAAGTTAAAAAGTAACAAATATGCACAACAAACAATAATTATCTAAGCTGCCCTAAAAATTCTTCAGAGAACAAAGTACTTCAGAGTAGTCATTTTTCAAATAGTAAGGAAACTATAGGCCAAATCATTAAATAGAATTTATTCAAACCCAGGAACATTAATCTTTTTTATATAAAACAAAAACAGAATTTCTCAGGTAAGATTTTATGCATACTTTCAGCAGTGCTTAGAGAATCTCCATTGTGTACGAGGGTTATATTCATGCCAATGTTTTTAACTTGTAGAAAATATCATACCCAACTTCAGGAAAAATTCATTAAGTGCATTTGTTGTTGTTGTTGTTGCAGTTTTTGGCCAGTTTGAACCTGCCACCTTCAGCATACGGGGCCGGCACCCTACTCGTTGAGCCACAGGTGCCGCCATATTCATTATATTTTTTTGTTAAACTAAAGTAGAGCTGCAATTAGTTACTAAAACAGACCAAAGAGTAAATAACCTCACAACTTATATACTCAGATACCAATAAATCAAGTTCCTCATAAGGGGAGTTCCATCCTGCCTGTTGTTCTCACATTTAATTTACTACATAGGAACAACAAAAGGTCTTGGCGAACATAAAAATGTAAACTACCCTGAATGCAAACAGAGCCTGTGTTGCTACAGTATTAAAGAATCAACAGATGGCTGGCATCAGGAGACTGGCACAGATACAAAAAACTAGAAAGACAAGTAAATACAAAGACAAATGTGTAGAAATTGAACAAGGTGTCTTTGATCCTCCTATGCTGCATTGAAAAAGAGCCCTGGGAGCAGAAGTCTGGAGCTCTGTTAGCATCTACGGCTGAGATCTTGTGAAACGCTCTAGCTCAATTAACCCACACATGGAGCACATAAGAGCCTGCCAAACTCTACGTGAGACCCATGTGTAAGGAAATAAAGGGAGGAAGGAAGGGAAGGAGGGAGGGAAAAGAGAGGAAGAAAAGGAGGGAGAGAGGAGGACGGGGAGGAGGAATTAGAGAGGAGGGGTAGAAGGAGGAGTGGGGGAAGGAAGAAAGTTGAGAAGAGGGAGAGGGATGAGAAAGGGGAGAGACCAGAACAGGGAGGGATGAGGGGAGCCTGCTCGCCACCCACTCTGCTTCACCAGGCACCCCCAGCCACTTTCATGTTTCTGAGAACCCTAAGGTAATTTTATGACATAAACCGAAAGACGTACATATATGCAACTCTTCTATCATTGCAAATATTCCAAAAATCATTAAGCAACTACATGCTGAAAGTGTTTGGCACTAGGACACACAAATAGAAGACTCCATCCCATTTTCTTTCACTCAACCAACATGGTTTTCACTGAGAAATCAGAGATCAACAGCACCCAGTCCTGCTGTGAGAAGCAGTCTGGGGTGGGGGGCAGACGCCCCAAGGTGTGGTAACCACAGTAACAGCCACCTGCTGACCTGCCCTGGGTACCAAAGAACAGTAAGCAGAGGGCCATAAGCCACCTAGGGAGCAAGAAGGAGCCAGTATGGGAGAGAAAAGTGTTGGCAGTCCAGGTAAATGGATGAGCAAACGTGTGAGTGTGAGTTAAATGTTGAGGAACAAGGACGGAGAGCCCAGCAGGGAGGCGGACTGTAGCTTCCGTATGACATTTGATAATAGTTTGGAAAAGGAGAGTTGTAGTTCATCACCACCCCTGAGTAGGTTCCCAGCAGTCATGACAGACAGTGTTCCGGACACTTCCCTCAGAGGCTACACAGGGCTGAGCCTGAACACACAAAAATGGCCACTACTTAGGGGTTTCGTACGTGGAGCTATTTTTTAGCCATCTTCTCACACTGTCTTGTGCACAGACGGTGGCACGGTATGGTTTTGACACAGAATCACCCTGCCGGGGCGCCACCCCAGCAGAGGAACATCCTTTACAGCAAGGCTCCTGCCATCCTCCAGCCCTACTGAACACTCCATACCACAGGGGAGCCTGCATGCTGTGAAGCAGCAGAGTGCACAGCTGGACCCTCTACAGCCAGAAAGCTTTCCTCGTGTTGATTAGAAACATGCTTCTCTCTAGTTCCACGCAGAGGTTTTTTTCTTCAAATAGGGAAGCTAAGTCTTCACTATCTTCCACATGATAACACTTTGAATCAAGTGAAGACAACGCTGCTTCTGCATCTGCTCTTCAGGATCAACGTCCCCGGTTCCCTTACTAACTGAGTGACAGGTCACATCTTCCAAACACCCTTTCTATATTGTGCATCAACTGCCTTTACCAATTTCCGGGTCCCCAACTAACAGAGATTGTGACACAACCCTGCTGGCATGATCTGATCAGTACACAGTACAACAGCCCGATTATCTCTCACGATTTGACCATCCAAATTTTTTATGGCAGTCTGAGCTTTCGTTCCAGCCACCAAATAATACTGCTAACCAAAATTTCCACATAAATCAAGTATTTGCATATAAGTCAGTATTAAGTCCATTATTCCCCAACTTAAACTTCAAAAATTAGACCTATCCATGCTGTTTCATCATACATAGCATTTAATTCATCACTCTAATTGCTAATATTTTTTGAATATTGACCATGTATCTTAAAATATTATCTATCCCTCATGCCCATGAGGATAGCTACAACTCAAAAGAGAAAAAACAGAAAGTAGTAAGTATTGGTCAGGATATGGAGAAATTAGAACTTCTGTCGCTGTTGGTGGGACTGTAAAATAGTGCAACTGCTATGGAAAACAGTAAAAAGCTTCCTCAAAAAATTAAAAATAAAACTACCACATGATCCAACAATCCCACTTGTGCATATAAACCGAAAAAGAGTTCAAAGTAGGCTCTCAAAAGAGCTACATGCAGACCCATATTCACAACAGTTCTATTCACAAGAACTGAGAGGTAGAACAAGCCAAATGTTCACTGAGGGATGAATGGATATGTAAGATGCGGTGTATGTGTATGCACACAAGGAAATATTATTCAGCCTTAAAAAGGAAGGAAATCCTGTAACAAGCTACAACATAGACGAAATCTCGAAAACATTATGCTAAGTGAAATGAGACAGTCACAAAACAAATACTGCATGATTCTATTTATATGAGGCATTTAAAGTAGTCAAATTAATAGAATTTAAAAGCAACATGGGGATTACCAAGGATAGGAAGGAGGAAGAAAGGGAGAATGTTTAATGGGTATGGAGTTTCAGATTTCCAAGATAAAAGAGTTCTAGGGATCTGGTTTGTATAATGTAAATATACCAAACACTACTCAACTGTACACTTAAATGCTAAGTATATAGGTAAGACGGTAAATTTTGTGTTATGTTGTTTGTTACTGTAATTTACAAAAGAGAGAGAAACATTATCTATCCCTACCTTCACCCTAGCTCCTATAGACACTAGGTTTAAGGTATGTACTCAATTTTCATGAGTTTATGGTAAATACGTTGAATAGGAAGAGCCAACACAGACTGCCTTTTAATTAAAATCCAATATTCTGAATATAAGTGGTCAATCATCTACCAGTCCTTCCAAGCATGCTATCATGCCTATATTTACGATTCTTTCACAAAAAAGTTATGATAGTCATTGTCAAATCATTATTGCTTTTTCAAGTTCTTGGTGTTTGTCACAGAAAAGAATTTCAGGATGCACCATGTAAGCCAAGCAACCAAAAGCTTTACTGAACACAAAAGTAGACTCTGAGGGAGGAGAATAATCAGAATGGAAAGACGGCAGCTGCACTGAGAGGACGTGGTCTTAGACCTTTTGTGGTCTTACTAATTGAGGGAGGAATATCCAAGGTCAAGGGGTTGGCTTTTACTAAGGTAGTAACTCCTAGAAGTATGTTCCCTTACATTTTCATATATGGTTGTTCCAGAACTATCAAGACAATTTCAAGGGCACAAGAATTTTAAACCACAATTTTAATGATACTGTAATTATTCTAAGTTCAGGTAAGGTAGTGGAGATAGCTGACAAGCTGGTGGAAGCCAGTTCTTGGCTGCAGTTATCAGTCCCTCTAGTTAAGCTTCTGCTTAAGAGGCATTCATGTTAACACCTGCACTTAATCTTCAGGCACCCACATTCAGTTTCAGCCCTGTCTTCTAGTATCCTTCTATAACAAAACCTTTCACTCAACCCAAAAGCCAGTAGGTCTACTGGACTCTCCTGGGCTTAAAAACATCTTACTGAGGTATAGTGCTTACCAATGTCCTAACTACTCTCAATACGTCTGCCATTTCACTCTAAAATTGTGTAGTCAAAGAACTTAGTAACTTCCAAACTTTACCTTTTACTCATGAGGGATTTCACTCACCATATTCACCATGATTTTTCAAAGAATAACAGAAACTTTCTAACAGAATAGCTATTTATTGTTTCAGCAACAAAGCATATAATTTTTCTACAACTGGAGATATACACTGGTCCAAATAGGTACTTTTTCATTAATTAGCTCCTTGCGCATCGTGAGCTGTTATGTAAATTTTATAAAATGTTTATTCAGCTTTTTATTATTGTTCTTTTTTTTTTTCACTTTTTTTTTTTTGACAGAGGTTCACACTGTTGCCATGACATCATATCTTAGCAACCTCAAACTCTTGGGCTTGAGCAATCTTTTTGCCTCAGCCTCTCAAGTAGCTGGGACTATAGGCATACACAACTACACCGGGCTAATGTTTCTGGTTTTAGGAGAGAGGGGGCCTTGCTCTTATTCAGGCTGGTCTCAAGTCCCTGAGCTCAAGCAATCCACCTGCCCCGGCCTCCCTGAGTGCTAGGATTATAGGCATGAGCCATTGTGCCTGGCTTTATTATTATTTTCAATTGATACATAATAACTGTACATGTTTATGGGGTACAGTGTGATATTTCAATATACTAATTTGTAATGATCAAATCAAAATGATTGGCATATCCATCACCTCAAACTTTTATCATATCTTTGTGTTGAGAACATTCAAAATCTGTTCTTATGGTTATTTGAAAATATATAATAAATTATTATTTACTATAGTCTCCTTACAGTTCTATAGGACAACATAACTTATTCCTTCTGTCATAATGAAGATTTTCACAATCAATTGTCCAGGTAATAAAAAATCAGGAATTCAAAAATTCAATAGTAAAAAGTTCTATTATTGAAATAGAAGATTAATATATGAAATTCATAATAATGTCTTTATTCACAGATTAACAAAACACAGAAAAGTCAGAATAGGAAGCAGGGTGACTGAAATGTTTTCTTTTCTGTGCTTACTTATTAATTGAAATAGAGATTAAATTATATATGTAGAACTTAAAATGACATTTCTGCTTCAGAATTACAAGAGAAGATTAAAATAAATAAAACTTCATCTTACTTAACTCCTTTGACTGGTTTTACTTCTCACAAGATCCCTGGAAAAATTTAGTTCATTAAGAATAAAAGATCATTTTAAAATGCAAATAACAGCCAATTTAAATTAAACCCAATATACTTAATGATGAACAAATAAACAATGACATTGAAATCAAGATTAAGACAAGATCACATATTACTAGCGTATTATCTAACAGTTCTGAAAAACATCTAGCCAAAGTGGGTGGGAGGTGAGTTTCTTTTTCTTGTCCAGTACTGACAACTCTAGGCTGATGGAAGGGGTAGGTATACAAAGGTCCCAGGCTGTCAAGCTGTCAGTGTGTTTCTAAAGCATCTGAGCCCCTGGCTGTGAGAGGAACATGTCTACTTCCCGAAGCCTGAGCCTTCAGACGCTGATCTTGAACACCACACACAGAGGAGGGTGGAGGAAGGCTCCTATCTGAGTGTGGCCTGTGCTGCCATCTGCATCCTGAGGTGGAGAGCCTGGGGCCTTCTGATTTCAAGATTGTTCTTTTTTAAGCACCAGATGAGGCAAGAAAAGCTTCATCTTTCTCTACTGCACCCCTTTTAATAAAAGGATTTGTTCTGCAAAATTTGATTCAGTCAAAAGGCTGCAGTTAAGGACCTAGAAGGCTACATTTCACCTGAAGGGCAGCAGATCACATCACTGGGCTGAGAATGACCTCCCTTCTCTACTAGGCAGTGGATGGACAGTTTTCTCTACCAGTGGTGATATCAAAAAGGACATGCCCAGCCCTCCCTGATAAATTGGCTAGGATACCTGAAGTGAACTGTCTGACCAAAATTTGGTGACCTAAGGCATGTGGCCAATCATCTGCACTTACTTGTTAGCCAACCGAGGACCCTCTCCCTGGCCACCCAGGAAGGCAAGGCCTAGACCACACAAAACAGAAAACAGATCAAAACAAACAGGAAAAAGATTAAGGCATGCCAACTCCAGTTCAATTCATCAGTGGCATTTGCCTAGAGTACTGTGCTGAGAATGATTCTGAGAGCCTGCCAAAGCACCAGCAGTCTCTGTTTGCACCAGCTGTTTTATTAGGGGATAGGGCAGGCGTTTCTTTTCAAGCCAGTGTCAGCCAGTCATGGCCCTTCAAATACCTCACAGGCGCAAGCCTGAAACTCTCAATCAGTTCACTTATGCCCAGGAAGCAGAGCAGCTTAGAAAGGCTGACTACAGGTTCTTGGTGGCCAGGTCAAATTAGTGTGGGAACAAGCCAAGTGTCCATGAGGAAAATGGCTATGTCAAAAGACCAAACCAAAGTTAGATCTCAGTGGAAACTAGAGAAATATGACTCACCTACGGTCAAGGGGAAGTGTGATATGGGACAAGCAACGTAACAAGTAACCAATTCAGTAAAAAGTCAAACACAAAGGGCAAAGTGCCAACGAGGGAACACCTTAAATAAGAAAATGTTTCCCAATGTTTCTTCCTCGCAGAGAACAGCTGATTAAATGGTAAAGCTATTAAATCATCATTATTTCAAAAGCGTGTAAGTTGGTTGGGCTACAATGCTCATTTTTAGAATGTCAATTGGTTCTAATGCAATTGATATATTAGGGAATAATTTAAGCATAACCCAAATTCTGAATTTGTACATGCACAATTTCCTCTCTGAGAAACATGAGGTGAATGCAGAAAATTGTGCCCTGCTGAACTAAGCCATCTAGAAGTACACAAAACACTTATACCCTGAATACTTACCATTTTCCTCAGTTCACCATACACATTATGAGACGTACCCATCCACATTACAACCTTCCATCCAATTCCACATAACCCTTTCCACCACTTCAAAAGAACTCACAAGCTATAACTCCTCTCACATACACCTCCACAAGTGAAATTCAGGGGTTTTTGTTAATAAAAGTAAACTGCCATATTTATTGTACTATTTATCATTTCTTACTCGTTTAACATGTATAGCCTGTGCTACCATTTTTATTAGATTCCTATCTTTTATTTTATGTGTCAAGGTTGAAAACTTTGTGTAGTGTCCCTAACCCCATCTTTCCCATAACACTTGTGATTTTTAATTGTTCAATTCTGCATAGTAAAGCACAGTGATTTTTAGAAACATGTATTACATTACAGAAGAACTGATTCTACGTAAAACCAAATAGCTAAAGAGGGACATGGTCTAAAAACATAAAGACTTTACAAAATAAAAAAGTTGAAAACACTTAAGACCATGAAATTCATCCCAGGTCTGATGCATATTCCAGAGTGAGATTAAAATTTCATAAGCTTTATTTATCAGAGATATATTTGATAACAAAAATGCAAGAGTTCTATTTACTAGGAGTCTCTGAAATTCCCTAGGACATGAAGGAATGCATGCAAAATTTTAGAAAAATAAAAATCATCATCTTTATTTCTAGAGGATTTAGAATGTACTCTGCTTTATGTAACTTTAATAAAATACTGACAAAAATTTACAGCGCCATGTGAGATCAGTCAAATCCAGAGGAATCCTTCAAACAAAACAAACAAACCCTTATAGGACATTCTCCTGCAGAGCTTGAAATAGTTGTGTCACCAAAACCTATCTAAAAACACTCATGAGAAATATCACATATAGTTTATTACAAATCGAAAATATCTTTTTGTCATGAGTACAATAAAGATTCACTCACTAAAAAATGACTCACTTCAACGCTAACTTTGAGAATAGTTTCAAAGAGCCAGAGTTCAGAATCTTAAGTTTAACAAGTGAGTAAAAGGTGAGTTCAGTTGTATTTTTATTAATAAGACTTAAATAAAAAGAAGACTTTGATTCTAAAACACACATGACCTTTACAAGTAGCAAATAGTTTCCTCCTCAAATACCCATATTTCTGACCACTGCTACTTTTCCTGTACCACATCACTTAAGTTGGAATTTTAAGTGAATAATCAAGGTAGCATTTGTTTAGCCTAACAGTCATTTATGTGGCCAGGGGCTATGACAAGCCATTCCCTACCTGGGATAACTTTTCAATTTAACAATTTGATTGCTTTTCTACTCCTGGTCCCAATTTTTAACCCCAGGCTATCTGAAAAATGATTTCAATTAAAAAGAACTTATCTTTAAACCAACTTCATGTTTACTGCCCAGGAAATCATAAAATGTGGTATGAAAGAATGTCTTTTTTCTGGCCAAACAACAAAGGCAAAAGAATAAAATAATTGGGTTTTGATTTTTAAAAAAACAACTCACCACCTTGTTTACAGATTGGAAGTCAGTGGAGTCACTAAGGAACATTTGCAATCTCAAATAGAGAGAATAATATAATTTTAAAGCAAGAGCTAAGTGCTGCAGAAGTCTATGGGACTACAGGTCATCTCCGACTTTACTATACCTATGGCCTCTCTCCCTAAGAAATAAGCTTGTTGAAGTTGCCACCTGATTAAAAAACAATCTATGGAAATTTTTACCAATCAATAAATAAATGATTAACAAAAGCAATTTAGGGGAAAAAGGATAATCTTTGCAATAAATGGTGCTGGAACAACTAAATATTCATATAAAAAATATATCTAAACACGGAACATACAACTTTCACAAAAAATTAACTTTTCAAAATGAATCATAAACCATAGAAGACTATAAACTCCTAGAAGATAATGTAAGAAAAACAATAGGTAACCTTGAGTTTAGTGATGACTTTTTAGATATAACACCAAAGGCACAGACTCATGAAAAAAGCATTGGTACGGTGGTATATGTATACCATGGAATACTATTCTGCCATTAAAAAAGCTGGAGACTTTACATCTTTTGTATTAACCTAGATAGAGATGAACCACATTCTTCTTAGTAAAGTATCATTAAGAATGAAGAAGCAAGAATCCAATGTACTCAATTCTAACATGAAGCCTGTAGATGATCTAGTACATACCCTCATAAGACAAAAACTCAAATCAATTCAAGGTGGGGAGTAGGGAAAAGGGAGCAAGGAGAGGGTAGGTGGGAGGAGGATGGGCGGCTAAGGTGTATGGCACACCTTTGGGGGGAAGAACACAATTATAAGAGGGACTTTATCTACCAAAAGCTATCAGTGTAACCTAATCGTTTGTGCCCTCAATGAACCTGAAGCAATAATAAAAATTTTTTTAAAAATTGGTAGATTTCATTTTATTAAAATTAAAAACTTCTCTGTGAAAGACAATACAAAGAAAATGAAAAGACAAGCCACCGACTGATTAAAAAAACCTTTTAGTTGATAAAAAAGATATAAAGAACTTCTAAAACTCAAAAACAAAACAAAACAGTGTTTTCAATGAGCAAAAGATCTGAACAGTCACTTCATCCAAAAAAAGATACACAGATGGCAAATAAGTATATGAAAAAAACTTTCAATATCATGTCATTAGGAAATTGCAAATTAAAATGAGATACATCCTTTAGAATGGCCAAAATCCAAAAAACTGACAACACTCAATGCTGACAAGGTTGTGGAGCAACAGGAACTCTGATTCACTGCTGAATGGAATGAAAAAGGGTTACGTCCCCTTTGGAAGACAGTTTAGCAGTTTCTTAAATAATAAAAATTTCTTATTCTTAACCATATGATCCAGGAATTACACAAACTGGCATTTACCCAGATGAGTTGAAAATTTATGTTCATTTAAAAAACTACCTGCAAATGATTATAGCAGATTTACTCATAACTGCAAAAATTTGGAAGCAACCAAGATGCCCTTCAGTAGACGAATGGCTAAACAAACTGTGAAGCATCATACAACGTTATATTATTCAGCAATAAAAGTGAGCTATTAAATCCTGAAAAGATGTAGAAGAATCTTAAATGTATACTTCTAAATGAAAGAAGACAGTTGGAAAGGTCAACTACAGTCAACACTTCAACACCGGTCTGAACCGTGTGGGTCGACTTATAGGCGGATTTTTGTGAATAAAAGTTACACCAAGTATGCCTCTATCTCCTGCCTCCCCTTCCACCTTCTCCACCTCTTTCACCTCTGCCACCCAAGACAGCAAGACCAACCCACTTCTCCCTCCTCCTCAGCCTGCTCAGAAATGAAGATGACCAGGAAGAAGACCTTTATGATGATCCACTTCCACTTAATAGTAAATATATTCTCTCTTCCTTATGATTTTCTTTTTTTTATTAAATCATAACTGTGTACATTGATACATTTATGGGGTTTAGTGTACTTATTTGATGTACAATATGAAATGCTTACATGAAACTAATTAACACATCCATCACCACGCTTACTTATTTGTTGTGGTAAGATAATTATACTCTTTTCTTAACAGTTTTAAAATGTATCATTGCATTATACACATTAGGTGAGGTCCCCCCAAATACCCTCCCTCCTCCTGGCCTCCTTGACATTCTTTTCTCTTACTTTATTATAAGAAGTGATACATAGAACACACAAAATATGTGTTGACTGGCATTTATGTTATTGGTAAGGGTTCCAGACAACAGTAGGCTATTAATAGTTAAATCACAGGGTAGCCAAAATTACCCACAGATTTTGACTGAACAGGGGTCAGCACCCTTCCACATTGTTCACTGATCAACTATAAATGATATCCTGGAAAAGGCAAAACTGTGAAGACAATGAAAATATCATCAATTGCCAAGAATACAAGGAGAGAAGGAGGTCTGAATAGGCAGAGCAGGAAGGATTTGGGGGCAAGGAAACTTGTAGGACACCAGATGATTCATGGGAGAGAGAAGCGAGAGTTAAGCTTTGAACGCTGTGTAACTATAAGAAATACCTGTGATATAAGGTCTTGGTAACACCTCAGTGATAAGGGCATGGAGAAGGGATTCGAGCGAGACCATGAGCTTCAGTGCTTCCCAGTCTCTACACCTGTGGTGTAAATAGTCGCAGGGGAAGTTAGTCCGGATTCTCATTCTCATTCTTTCACAGACTCACTCTAACTCTTTTGCTCCTCCTGCTCAGAGGGCACTTGCTCAGCGCTCTTCTACAAAGACTGCTAAGATTCGTTCTCCTAAGATTGTTCCTCTCCCTCGAAGACTGTGTGTGTGTGTGTGTGTGTCTCTCTCTCTCCTGCTAAGATGAATTGCCCACCCCGGCACCTAAAGGGAGTTGATCCCGAACTAGGTGGCACAGCAGTCCGTGTTCAGACAATTAGATAAGCCGGGTGAAGATCTGGCCAGTCCCAGGCGGCAAAAGAAAGTATTCTGTGTGATACTTAGTACTGTAATAGTGGACACATGTGCATTTGTCAGAACCCACAGAATGAGCCATCAAGTTCAAGGCTGCACCTCAGCCTAGATGACAGAGAAAGACTCCATCTCTTTAAAAAACAAAACAGCAACAACAAAAAATCAACTCTAATGTCAACTATAGGCCTCAATTGATACTGATCACTTTTAACAAAAGTATCACACTAATATAAGATGTTAAAAATAGAAAAAATAATGGGGGCAAGGAGAGGGTGGACATGGTAACTTTCTGTAATTTCTACTTGATTTTTCTGTTAACCTAAAAATCTCTTTTAAAAATGAAGTCTATTAATTAAAACACATACACAAACACAGAGAAATGAGCTAAAACTAAGATCAAGTCCCAAATGTCACAACAATTAAATAAGAGATGTACAAACTATTAAGGTTCACTTTCCCCATAAATATGAATTAATGTTTCTCTGTAACTTTGCCATGACCTTATTCCTGAGAAGGACCTAGACACCGTCCATGCCAGCACTGTCGATTAAACATGTAACACAAGCTGCACAAGGTGGCTCCCTCCTGTAATCCTAGCACACCAGGAGGAGAGAGCAGGAGGATCACTGGAGCTTGGGAGTTCAAGCCCAGCCTGAGCATAAGTGACAACCCATCTCTACTAAAAACAGAAAAATTAGCTGGTCATTGTGGCAGGTGTCCCTAGTCCTAGCTACATAAGGGGCTGAGGTAGAAGGATTGCTTGAGCCCAGGAGTCTGAGTCTGAGGTTGCTATGAGATAGGCTGACACTATGGCACTCTAGCTTGGACAACAGCCTGAGATTCTGTTTCCAAAAAAAATAGAGAAATACAAAAGCCAGATATGAAATTTTAATAATAATCACATTAAATAGAATAAAAAGAAACAAATTGAATTAATTTGAATATATAAATTTAACCCAATATATTCACAATATTATAATTTCAATATGTAATCAATACAAAATTATTAATGAGATATCTTACATTCTTTAAAAATCTTTAAAATATGCATGTATTTTATATTTACATCACATACTAATTTGTACACTAAATTTACATCAGAAATACTTAATTTCAGTTTATATTTCATCAAATTCGTAATTAAAAAATAGATTCACAAAAAATTATTCCAAACATACTTGAAACATTCCAGTAACTAAATCAAGTACCAAAATATCACTGTTCTTTAATATATTTACACCTACATTGACAAAAGGATAACTGATCTGACTTTGAACAAAATATTTATCAATTTCAAAACTATATTTATCCAAATTAAGCAAATTCATTAACTATAGTATCAACAAAGTATTAATGAAATTAAATTCAAAGAGATACTGCAAAAATGGAAATCAACTCTAAACTTAGCCTTATCAACAAAGCATTCATCAATTTATTCTCTGGGTTTCTCACAGCAAGTTTACATAACATTGTATACTACCACTAAAATCAACTTCATATTTATTCATTTTTTTAAGTGTAAAAACACTATTATTGATTTGTATTAAAAGTTTCAACAACCAGATTGGTTATGAAAACATTTTCCTTTCCTTGGAGCTTCAAATTTAGCTCATTTACCTGCAGCGTGATATGGGAAAGAAGACATAAATCACAATCAGATTTTTTTTTTTTTGTCTTTAATTATTTGTCAAACATTCCTTTCTCAAGAAAACCTTGGAGTTAGCAATACAGTAAATTCTTGTAAAACCCTTTCACAACTTGACCATAGAGTACAGGCAAAGAGTACAGGATCCATTAACAGTCACTGTCTTTTATTGCTTTTAATAGTTCCATGAACTGGTAATGATTAAAATTACTGCATATAAATAAATGAATTTAACAACTGAATCCATGACATTTCTCATAGACCCTACTTCAGAAAACTGTACAAATATTTTCATTGTGAGTCACACAGTAGAATTAATCAATATGAGAAACATTAGTCTCACATTTTAAATTTTTCATAAATCTGGATTTTTTTTGATCTACCATAGCTGAAGCACCATTCCCTTATAAAGAAACTAACCATGTAAACATGTTTTTAAAAATCTACACCACAAGTTGATTTATTTAAGGCAAGCATTTACATTTCCTTGTAAAACTGGAAGACTTCCGAAACTAACAGTATGGAAAATATTAATTGGGTGATGTCTCAAGTCATATGACTCATCTAAAACCAAAGAAAAATACTTGTAATTTTTTCAGCTTTTACTTAACTGATCTTTTTATTATTAGAGAGGTAATGTATTTTATGGAAAACTGTTTGATCTTTTAACTTAGGCTTGCTCTCATAATTTTGCAATGAAATTTCAAGTACTGAAATCATTTCTTTTGCAGTCTCTACAACCAAAAGGGCTTTTTTTCTTGGAGCAAGAACCTAGCTGGCCAAAACCACACTCTTGGATCCTGTTGAAATCACATTAAATATTTCACTTGCACACATATGCAGACCCCAGCTAGCATTACCCCAATCTCCTTCCCTCCCTCCTTCCTTCAGCCAGGTCTGGGCAAGCAAGGCCTGTCCCTCTGCCTGTCCCTTCACTGCTGCTAATAAAGTTGCAATGAGCAAAAAGCACAGTTGCTGTGCAGGAAAGCCTGTCCAGCAGGCCCAGGAGACTTGTGTCAATGAAAGAAGCATATAGCACTCATGAAGACAAATGTCATTCCTCCGTTTTTAATTGGAACTTCTGCTTAGAACCTGTACGTGATTTTTCACCTGTGATCTACTCCCTTAGTAGCCACTGACTTTTGAAACATAGGAAGAACCCTGAAGATGTATCAAATGACATCAACCACCAGCTTGTTCTCTTTTACTAGTCCAGCTGTGATTATTAGACTGGAAATGAGGTGATGAGAAGATGCTTTAGAAGAAAAGCATGAAGGAAAAAGAGTGCCATCAAAGAACTGGAGAAAGCCTTGGGCAGTCCAGGAAATGCGTCCCTATTTCCAGACCTTTAGATGGATACCTGCAGATTTCTCACAGAAAAGGCCTAGCCCACATTGTATCTCGTGTCTGGCCCGGGCTAGATTTGAAGAGTCATCAAGAGCTAAAGCCACTGGATATTTATGAGTTTCCTTTTGGCTTTAAGAAAAAAGAAGTTTGGGTCAACCTACTGCTGTAAGAGTGTAGAAAGTCCAGTCCTCCCTCAAGCACTAGGGCCTCATAATATGAATTCAATCCACAACATGGTCTTCTGTTAATTTAACAGCCCAAGCCACAGTGAACTGCACGTGCCACAAAATGCCACGTTCCCAGATTACTTCCGCCAGCCCAGCAACGGTCCTTTCTTTTATCTCCAAACAGACCTTACTCCTTTTTTTGGCTAGAAGCACATATCCAAAATCCTTAGGAAGTCCTGAACCCAAGAACTCCATCCTAACCTCCAGCTGATACACCTCCTGCCCATATGCCACCCAATCCTCAGATGGGTCAAGATAATAGCTAGCCTGTGGACATAACCATAGTATGATTAACTTATAATCAGTATATTCAACAGAGATATTCAGCCTATTGCCTTTAAAGAGCCTAAACAGGGTGGTGCCTGTGGCTCAAGGAGTAGGGTGCCAGTCCCATATGCCAGAGGTGGCGGGTTCAAACCTAGCCCCAGCCAAAAACCACAAAAAAAAAAAAAAAAAATGAAGAGTCTAAACATTGGTGGTATGGTTTGGTTATGGTTTGGCCCTGCCAAATCTCATGTTGAAATCTGGTCCCCAATATCAGTGATGGGGCCTAGCGGGAGGTGTTTGGGTCCTGAGACAGACCAATAATGAATCCCCTGGTGCCATCCTCTTGGTAATGAGTGAGTTCTCATTCTGTTAGTTCCCAAGAGAGTTCCCCCAAGGGCTGGCTGTTAAAAAGAGCCCACCTTCCTCCATTTCTTGCTTCCTTTCTCTCCCCATGTGATCTATGAACATCCCTTTTCCTTCTACTTCTGCCATGAGTGGAAACAGTCTGAGGCCCTCACCAGACACAGATGCCAGGGCCATACTTCTTGTACGGCCTGCAGAACCTGAGCCAAGTAAGCCTCTTTCTCATAAATTACCCAACCTCAAGTATTTCTATGCAACGATACAGTAATTAAAATATCCATTTTATAATACATAAATATACACAAACGATGGCTCTATAGAATTAAAAATTAGAATCTATAATGGTATTATTGCAAATCATGCAGTCTGTAAAAAATATGTAAATAAACACTTTACAATGTTACATCAAAATGTAGAGAAAATCCTTTTATTTATTTTCAAAAATTATTTGAATTACTCCACTCACACCGCTTAAGTCAGTGAAACTGCTGTATAATATTGAAAACAATGCACCTTCCTGATACCCTAAAATACAGTACTTTACAATGCTGTGTTCACAATGTGACAGTAAAGTAAAATGTAGGCCTACCAAAGAATAAAGCTGTTTATAAAAAGATACTCCGTGTACATACTACTTCAGTTTTTTAAACTAATTAAAACTAAAATAAAATCAAAAACTCAGTCCTCAGTAGTACTCGCTGGATCAAGTGCTCAAAAGCCATATGCAGCCGGTTGTGACCATACCGGACAGGGGTCATCTGCACACTTAAGGTTAAATGAGTTTCTTTGTGTTATTTTAGAAAAGACAGGAAAGGGTTGAATGCAAATACATTACTTAAATTTTCCCCTTTGGGCCTCATTTTTTTAGCTCTTAATATAAGCAAAATAGAACTATTAAGTATTACAGAATTAGAAGGTATAATAAAAATCAGTCTAATCACTTCAGTACTGAACTTTCTTAAAGACGATTTTCTCGTATTTTGCTAATGGCTTCTTTTTCCAGTATACAATTAGAAATCTAAAAACATAGGAACCCTAATTTAATGAAACTCTTATTTTTATTTATGTAATAAGCACTAAAACTGACACCAATTTCCATTAAAATTTCCTGCACTGCTAATGTTTTTTACATCCAAAAATGTACACATTCAACTCCTAGAGGTCTTTCTAAGGATCTGAAATATTTTCTCTGAAATTGATCTTTAAAAGTTAACTAAATTTTAATATAAGAACTTAATGTGTTAGAAGATTACTTAGAGAAACATCACTCTTCAAACAAAAATTTTCACAAGATACTAATGAGTAAATAAAATACTCAAAAATAATTGCTAAAGGCTTGGCGCCCGTAGCACAATGGTTATGGTAACAATGGTTACCCTCAGTGCACACATACACTGAGGCTGGCAGGTTCGAACCCAGCCCAGGCCAGCTAACCAACAATGACAACTGCAACAAAAATAGCCAGACATTGTGGCAGGCGCCTGTAGTCCCGGCTACTTGGGAGGCTGAGGTAATAGAATAGCTTAAGACCAAGAGTTTGAGTTTGTTGGGAGCTGTGACGCCACGGTACTCTACCGAGGACAACATAGTGAGACTCTGTCTCAAAATAAATAAATAAATAAATAACTGATAAAGAGGATTTCTTTCTGAGGAGATAAAAGTATTCTAAAATTAGACAGTGGTGGTGGTTTCACACTCTATGAATATACTGAAAACTACCAAGTGACGTGTATACATTTAAAAGGGTAAATTTTATGGTATGGAAATTATATTTCAATAAAGCTTCTATAAAAAAAATTCACAAATGCCTCCTGAATTCATGCCCACATTATTAATGAAGAAGATAAGGCTCTCAGTGACTACATATCAGATAAGTAATATTACACCGTGTATATGGATGTAAGATTTACTTTAAGAAACTCATAATTCTTGTCAGATCTACACACTGCATGTGCACAGAAATGTACCTAAAAATATCGGCAAGAATGGATACACAGAAAAAAGATAACGTGGGACTTTGTCTTCATATGTATTGCTCTAATTGTTTACATCATGTGTGGCATGTAATAAAAAGTAAATGTTTTGAAAACATCATAATCTGGTTGATAAGTGCATTCCCCTCAATTTACAGTTTTCCTACCCTCAATTACACTTTCTCTCTACTTGAAACATTTCCTCCAGTCTCTAGAATTACATAAAAGCATTGTTGTTTTAACAGACCTTATAACCAAAACCACCTTCATTAAGTGTGTTTTCCATGCTCCCAATCAAAACATTTGAATAACATGAAAATAATGAAAGATACAAATATTGGGCTTCTCCCAGCCATTTCAGTTTACCTTTTCTGCCAGTTATCTTTTGATCTCTCTGAATAGACAAACTCAGCACCTAAATACATCATATCTAGAGCAGAGTAAGCTTTCATAACATACTTGGTGAAGAAACAATCAGTGTGGTCCTTCTCATGGGCAGGGGCATTGCTTCTGAGTATACACCCTGAACATCCTCCTTTTTCAAGGAACACTAGATTTGCTCATGTGTCTACCCTCTCCTACGAAGTCTGAGAAAAAAGCTGGTCTAGTTCAGCTCCAGGTTATCCCTGATTAAAAGCAATCTGACTCCCTTTGTCAGTTCAAGAATAAACATGTCACCCACTTCTGACAGATTCGGGGAAATCTACTACGGGAAGATTTTTGACAAAATGCCTTTGTTCCTTATAGACATTATTTTGTCTGAAACCTGCTTAATACTTGCCACCAGCTTGAGGACTCATCCACTGCCAAGGTAGAAAGGTGGAAAGAACTTAGGTAACATCAAGTTGATTAATCAATCACCCCTGAAGCCTGCTTGACTGCTGAACTTCTCTTACTTGACATAATGTCCTTCCTTATCATGTAAGCAAGCTGGAGTTGGAATTACTGTTATTTGCAACAACTGCATCTACAACACATTAGATAAAATTCCCATAGGGCTACAAAGTGTGATCAGAACCACAAATATAGTGGATGTATTCTAATAAGACAGAAGTTGTTTTTTTCTTTCTTTTTTTTTTTTTTTTTTTTTGTAGAGACAGAGTCTCACTGTACCGCCCTCGGGTAGAGTGCCGTGGCGTCACACGGCTCACAGCAACCTCCAACTCTTGGGCTTACGCTTTTTTTTTTTTTTTGTAGAGACAGCGTCTCACTTTACCGCCTTCAGTAGAGTGCCATGATGTCACAGGACTCACAGCAACCTCTAGCTCTTGGGCTTCCGCAATTCTCCTGCCTCAGCCTCCCGAGCAGCTGGGATTACAGGTTCCTGCCACAACGCCCGGCTATTTTTTGGTTGCAGTTCAGCCAGGGCAGGGTTTGAACCCGCCACCCTCGGTATATGGGGCCGGTGCCCTACTCACTGAGCCACAGGCGCCACAAACTCCCAGCATTCTTCCATTCATGCCTCAAGTTTGGCTGAATGACCAGAGTTGCTGACACAACTTAGGTAGAAGCCATCTTCTGAAGGGCAGACAAAGGACAAACACAAAACAAATACAGACCTTCCAGAAAACATGAAACATGCAGTTGCTCTGTGTTTACCCTAACTAGACACGAGTGTCAGGAGAAATGCACTACGGCATTTGTCTTAGGAGTCCCAGCATTCTCTAAGGCAGTGGTTCTTAACCTTCCTAATGCTATGACCCTTTAATACAGTTCCTCATGTTGTGGTGACCCCCAACCATAAAATTATTTTCGTTTACGACAACATGAGGAACTGTATTAAAGGGCCGCGGCATAAGGAAGGTTGAGAACCACTGCCTAAGGCTTCATAGGTGGTATTTTCCCACCAACGTCTACACAAAGTGATTCCATGTAGAGCCTAAAACAAAATGTTATCAGCTGCAAAAGAAAAACATTTGGTAGAGAAACTTCTTTGTTCCAAACACCTAAAAGTACTTCCATAAATAATAAAGAAAAATAAAAGGTTTTAAACAACTGAAAACATTTTCCCCAAAAACTGAAACACATTGGAAACCTGGTACTGAATCAAGTTCCCAAGAGCAGAACAGCTGTGATCACAAAGTAACTGCAAATAAAGAGAAAAACATATAAACAAAATGTCTAGTTTAATATCTAACCAATCATCTCCTTCAAAAACTGTATTTCAGTGAAATCACCATCTTCGTGAAAAAGAAAAAAATGGTCTATGAAGTAGATGAAACCCAAATAAAATACTAAAGGAGGTCCCCACTTCTAATCACTACCCTGGCAATGAGGTAACTATCCTGATTTACAATTACCTTTAACCTGCATTTGAACTTTATATAAACAGAATCACATAATTGTATTCCGGCTTCTATAACTCAAGGCTATGTTTCTCAGATTCACTCATATTGATTGCTAAGCATAGTAATAACATATTCATTATCATGATAGCTATGCAATATTTTATGAATATACCTAATATATTTGTCTATTTTTACAAGTAGATAAGAAATCTGAGTTATTTCTAGCTTAGGATAACTTCTGATCATTCTGCTACAAAAGTTCTTGTACAAGTCTTTTAGTAACATACACTTTTTTTTTTTTGTTTTTTTTGCAGTTTTTGGCTAGGGCTGGGTTTGAACCCACCACCTCCAGCATATGGGACCAGCACCCAACCCTTTTAAGCCTCAGGCGCCGCCACACATTTCTATTTTTTATTTGCCTACTAAAATTGCTGAGTCATAATACATGCTTATAATTATCCCTAACTGATAACACTAAATGGTTTTCCAAAGGGTATGTTATACCAATTGAAAATTCCAGAAATAGAGTACCAGAGTTTTAGACGATCCTTGGAGACATTTGACGTTGTCTTTTTATTTTTTTTTTCATCTTGTATTAAATCATAACTTGTACATTGATGCATTTATGGGGTTCAGTGTGCTGATTTGACATACAATGTCAGTTTGACAGTCTTTTTAATCCTTCTGGAGAACACAGCAAGGCATCTTTTGCTTTTAATTTGCATTTCTCAGATGATTCATGGAGTTTTGAACATCTTTTCATGTTTATTGAACATTTGGATATCTTCTTGTGTGACATGTCTATTCAAAGTGTTTTACCCATTTTTCTTTATTCTAATCAATTTTTATAAATTCTTAATACATTCTGGATACAAATTATTTTGTAGACATATGTATTAAGTTATCTTCTACTCTGTGATTTTTTATCCATTCTCTTTATGGTATCTTCTGAGGAATGGTTCTTATCTTTAGTGTTTTCCAATTTATAATTTTCCCTTTAGAGTTAGTGTTTATTATGTCTTAAGAAAACTCTGACTACCCGAAGATCATAGAGGTATTCTCCTACAAAATTTCTTCTAAAGGTTTCTTGTTTTTACCTGACATGTTTAAATTTATAATCATCTAAATTAATGTTTTGTATATGATGTAAATTAAGAGTCAAAATATTATTTTTCTACAAGAATATCATTTTCACCCAACACAATTATTGAAAATGCCACCCTTTCTCACCATATTACTAATTTCACCTTGTTAAAAGCAATGCCTATTTGTTTATTCTTTTTTGTTTTTTTTTAAAAAACATAGTCTCACTTTATCACCCTGGGTAGAGTGCCATGGCATCACAGCTCACAGTAACCTCCACCTCCTGGGCTTAGGCAATTCTCTTGCCTCAGCCTCCGGAGTAGCTGGGACTACAGGTGCCCGCCACAACGCCCAGTTATTTTTTGTTGCAGTTTCACTGGGGCTGGGTTCGAACCCACCACCCTAGGTATATGGGGCCGGCACCCTACCCACTGAGCCATAGGTACCACCCCTATTTGTTTAGTCTTGTGCCAATACCATAGTATTAAATAAGGGTCCTTTGTAAAAAGCCTTGATATCCAGTAGTGTTAAGTCTTCCAGTTTTGTTCTTTTACTTCACAGCTGTGGCAGTCATTTATTTAGATTTTGGAGTCAGTTTCAAAAAAAAAAAAAAAAAAAAAGTACCTCGCTGGGCACCTATAGCTCAGTGAGTAGGGCGCCAGCCACATACACCAAAGCCGGCAGGTTTGAGCCCGGCCAGGCCTGCTAAACAACAATGACAAGTAGTGCAACCAAAAAAAAAAAAAACATAGAGCCAGCCGTTGTGATGGGTGCATGTAGCATGTAGTCCCAGCTACTTGGGAGGCTGAGGCAAGAGGATCGCTTAAGCCCAAGAGTTGGAGGTTGCTGTGAGCTGTGATGCCATGGCCCTCTACCAAGGGTGACATATGAGACTCTTTCTCAAAAAAAAAAAAAAAAAACCTTACTAGGATTTTTATTGAGATTATATCTTTTGAAATCTGTTAACATGAGCTTTATGATCCATGATTAATTTTAAAAAGTGTTCCATGTGGACTACTTAATTATTATTGAGTACAATAGTCTACATCTGTCATTTAGGTCATGTGTATTAACTATACTGATTAGATTATCTATATGTCATGTCCAGGGTTTTTCCTTGCTTATTCTATCTGCAATTAAGAAAGATACGCTTAAGTCTCACCCTAAGATTGGGCATTTGTCTATTTCTACTGCTAGTTTGTTTAGTTTTTGCTTTCATTTGAAGCGTATATACGACCTTGTGGTATACTGACATTATTTATTTATAGTATTGTTTCTTCCTTAAAGTCCACTTTGTTGAATGTTAATAAGGTTAAATCTGATTTATCTTCATTTATATTTGCATAATACATCTTTTTTCCATCCTTTTATTTTCAGGTTTGCTGTGTCTTTGAATTTTAAAATTGTTAAGTAGCATCAGATTGGTTCTTTGATCAAATTCATTAATAATATTCTTTTAATTTTAGTACTTAGTTCATTGAAATTAAGACAATTACTGATCTAATTGGGTTTAGAGCTACCATCTTCCTATTTTCTTTATGGCCCAGTTACCTCTTTTTCCTCACTTCTTGCTTTCTTTTTTGGAATAAAATGCTCACTTTTTTTCCTTTCATCATTTTTTTAGTTAAAACAGCACTTTAACTGTAATCTGACAGGAGACAGAACTCGGGCAGTGACTACTCCAGCCATGAGGAGCGACTGCAAATACAGATGAAGCTTCCCTCACTCACCTGCTGCTCACCTCCTGCTGGGAGGCCCTGGTCCCTAACAGGCCACATTCTAGTACCGGCTACTCCTCAGGGCCTGAGGGTTGGAGGCCATGGAGGCTTGTGTAAATATACTCTATGATGTTCACACAACAATAAAATTGCCTAACAATGCATTTCTTTTCTTTTTCTTTTTTTTTTTTTTTGAGACAGAGACTCAAGCTGTCGCCCTGGGTAGAATGCCCCGTAGCATCATAGCTCAGAGCAACCTCTAACTCTTGGCTAAATCTTGGGCTCAAACGAGATCCTCTTGCCTCAGTTTTTTTTGTTCTTTTTTTTTTTTTTTACATATACATGTGTTTATTAGGTTTCCACTTTTTGCCTTCACAAAATTAAAAAGCCTTAAAATTTAATAACAATAACAATGTTTAAGGACTAGAAACAAAAACTTCATAGAGAATGAATGAAGATAAATACATTCAGAAAAGAAATCAGATGATTGCTGCTTTGAAACATTAAGCAATAATAATAATAACAATGCAAAGAAAGTAACATTCACATTGTCAAATAAGAGTATGTCTATTATAGAATGCTTTGACTCTTGAGGTTCAGTATGAAGTCATCAATTAACTTCTTATTATTATTTTTTTCCAAAGTCTCAAAAAATAGACAACTAATATTTATAAATAAAATTAAAAGATAATTTCAAAAAACAGATCATGCCAAATTTATAGACAATAGAAAAAGAAAAAAATACTTCATAATCATTCTACTTAATCTGGATACACCTGATATTAAAATTGGAGAAAATTATATTATTATAAAAGGGAAATTACAAATTCATATTTCACTTATAAATGAGGATGCATTATCCTAAACAACATATTAACAAGCTGAATTACAAGCAGTTTTTCTATTTTTAGTAGAGATGAGATCTCGCTTTTTGCTCAGGCTGGTCTCAAACTCGTGAGTTCGAGCAATCCACTGGTCTCGGCCTCCCACAGTACTAGGATTACAGGCATGAGCCACCACGCCCGGCCCTAACAATGCATTTCTTAAGACATATCCCCATTATTAAGCAATTTATGACTGTACAATTCTTGGGGCTGAGTTTTCCAAATTTTTGTTTCAATAGTTTCTACACCTCTCCTTTTCTTTCAGACCCTTCTTCTAACTAAAAAAGAATAGCAACAAATGTAATTGGCATAAACTAGGATGAAATTTCTCAAAATACAAAAGCATACAGTTGTACATACAGATCCCTGCAAAAGAAAAACTTTAGATTACAAAAGGCTATCCAAGATGTCACAATTCTTTAACTATGTTGGTGAAGATAAGATAATTTTAAGTTGAGATTTTTGTGCCAACATGAAACTCAGAATTACTGCATACAATTAGAACTACAACTAGAAAATAAAAATTAAAAGAAAAGCATAATTTAATTTACAGAAATTGAATTCTAAATCCACTGCATGCATATTTTGAAATCCAAACATCCTTACACACGAAAACTTATTTTTCAATGATATGTTATGAACTTCAGAGTTCTAAAAGAATAGTCCAGGGACTATTTCTTTCTTTTTTTTTTTTTTTATTTCTTTTTTTTTTATTGTTGGGGATTCATTGAGGGTACAGTAAGCCAGGTTACACTGATTGCAATTGTTAGGTAAAGTCCTTCTTGCAATCATGTCTTGCCCCCATAAAGTGTGACACACACCAAGGCCCCACCCCCCCTCCCTCCGTCCCTCTGCAGGGAACTATTTCAATAGTTCTACCTTTTTTTATAAAAACTAAACTTTCAAGTTACTCATATTCTTTAAAACATTTCAATACTTAAATACTCATCTGGAATCAATATCAATTCATGTTAACTCATAGGTACAGTAATATAAAACAACATTTTTAACATTAAAAGTAAGTCACATCCTCACCTCCCACATCAACCTGTAATCCATATTTTCATCCAAGTCTTCAGGCATTCTCTTCTCTCCAGCAAAGGGTCCAAACTTTTCACCCTGAGTAGCAAGTATTATATTGAAAAAGGATCAGTACGATTACCAAGTTGCTAAAATAAACTAAACCATTTTTCTCTTCTGGATTTTTTTCCCCAAAACTTTTGTACCCAATGATTGAGACTCTTTCAAGATACTAATTAACACAAAATGTTTACATATTTAAAATCCAGCTTAATCTGTTTTGAACCTAAGACCCTAAATCTACATCACAGGAGCCTACATAAAAGGGTTAAGTTGCTCAACCTTCAAATTCTGACAAGGCACTGCACATTGGGCTTCATATGTTTCAATCCTCTTCATAGCCTCTGGCAAGGGGTCTTAAAAAAGCAATGAGTTTTGCTTGACTTGAGAGACAAGCCCACCAGCCAGAAAATCACCTGGTTTCCATAAAAATCATAAATTCATCCCTATTGTGAACAAGAAAGAAGTAGGCTTGTCATTCTCAAAGGTAGACTGTTCATAAATAAACTTTAAACTCACCTGTCAATCTTTCACCTGGCCAAGTGGGCACACTTCAAACCAGGGTTTCACCAAGTGTGTGCTTTGTAGCCCACCTACATGAGAATCACCAGCTGCTGGCTTCAAAAACAGAATCCTGCCTGGGCTTTGTTAAATTCAGAATATGGGAGGGGGGTGTGGAAGCTGCATTTTGACAATTCACAGGTAAGAACCGCTGGCATAGCCCCTCAGTACCATGAATGGCTGGGTCCCTGCAGTCTGCCCTGCAGGACTTACAGGGGCATATACAAAGGATAAGCCACACTCCTCCTCCAAAGTGACCAAAGCAGGGACTACAAGGACAGAGGGAGTTGGTCATGTCCCCACAACCAAACATTCTATAGAAATGTGTGCAGAGAAGACACCCATGCCTTTGTGAGCCACCTCCAAAACTGCCTATGACCATTTTTTAGCAGAATCCCCACTTCACACAGAGGCAGCAGAAAAAATAACAATAACA
This sequence comes from Nycticebus coucang, assembly GCF_027406575.1. Lineage (NCBI taxonomy): Eukaryota > Metazoa > Chordata > Mammalia > Primates > Lorisidae > Nycticebus > Nycticebus coucang. Next base: position 46,863,869 of record NC_069780.1, read on the forward strand.
ACAAAATCTCCAGGGAAACTTTTGATGAACATTGTTAAAGGAAAAAAATAACCACCAATGCAATGTTTCAAGAAATATAATTACTTAATGAACAACAGAAAACCCAACTCCTGGGCAGAGTAAAATTTTAAAGCTTCAAGAAATTACAACCAACCAACCCAGCCCTGTCATTTTACAGATGAAGGAAAGAAGTCCTGAGAAGCCATAAATAATGGCTGGGCCAGGAAGACCGTCCCTTTAATGTTAACTTCAGGGCAGAAAATACCTACAGGGATTCCTCAAATCAAGACTGTAAGTGTAAATAACTTAAACACAGGCCTAGCAATGAAACAAGGAGATTGCTGGCTATTTATAATGATACTAGGGATATTCATACACAGAGAACAAATTCAGGAGAAACTGGAAGCCGGCTTTGCTACAATCCTCTCATGCCTTACTTCATGTTAAAATGGGCACTCAACATCACATCTCAGACACAACAGCCCCAAAGATGATTTCCTTAAAAAGCAATCACTTCTCTCCACAGATGGCACCTGACCAGTATTTGACGGTGATCAAGAAAAGCTCCATAAAAATGAAAGAAAATAGGAGAGAAATTAATATTTACTTAATTTACTTAATGTCACACTCCCCCGTTTAACAACTAAGAAAACTGAAGCTCAAAGAGTTTCTATGAGTTGCTTAATTAAGGTCAATCAGCTAACAATGATGAGAGATGGAATTAGGAACCAGAGATTTATTCTGAGTGGACAGCTCAGGCACCTTCCACTTCACCAAGCCACCAGTGAAAATCCTGACAGATGGCCATATGACTCAGTGCCAAGGTAGCCTGCTGCCACCCTTCCCAGCTTTCTACTAACTTTTAGCAATTACCTGAGCTGTGCCTTGCTCAGTGGAGACACTCAGTACATTGACCACTGAATTGAAGAAACTGAGTGAAGTGATGTAAAAACTAATCTATAAAACAGACCAAAAAAGTAAGGTGTGTTATTTTGTAATAAATTCGAGGATTTGATGTTAATGGATATAGTTCAACTTTCGGTCTACACTGCCATGGCCTTTATCAACTAATGCAGAAAGTAATAATAATCTGAGTACACACATCCCAATGTAACTGATCTACCCAAGCCAAACAGTTACTCTTCTCAGCAGAAAATCGGAGGGAAAAAAAATTTTGAATCTATCAATTAGCAGTATTCAAAGGACTGAAGAGGAAGGAATGCAATCCTAAATAAATGCACTGGCATAGAGGAGAAAAGCCTGCTTGGATGCAGGCCTAGAAAGATTATTAAAGGACTTAATGCTTTGAAAATTCAAACTAAGACTCAGAATGATGATTTGAAAGCTTCGCCAGTATGGTCAGTCCCAATCATCAACTCAAACCACTAAATTATAATGAATACTGGCTTTTAAGTTTTCATTCATCTCTTAGTACAACATAGATTTTGCATTTCACCCTAGCACATTCACACATACACATATAAACACATCCTTATAAAATTAAAATACTGTACATATTTCTCAAAAAAGAATTATCCTTCCTCTGTACAATGTAGTCCCATAATTGAGTAAATTGCTTCATTCTTTTAGAAATGAGTTTTAACCCAATATATATTAATTTTAGAATTTACCAATGGGCTGCAATCCAGTGTGAAAACCATTGACATAAAACACTGGCTGGACATGGTTGCTCACCCCTTTAATCCTAGCACTCTGGGAAGTCAAAGTGGGAAGAGTCCTTGAGCTTATGAGTTTGAGACCAGCTCTGAGCAAGAGCAAGACCTTGTCTCTACTAAAAACAGAGAAACTAGCCAGGAATTGGGGCAGGCATCTGTAGTCCCAGCTACTTGGGAGGCTGAGGCAGGAAATCACTTGAGCCCAGGAGTTTGAGGTTACTGTGCGCTATGCTGACCCAATGGCACTCTAAGCCTGGGGCAACAGTGAGACTCTGTCTCAAAAAACTATAAAAACACAGAGGGGGAAAATTTATAACAGTATTTAGCTCTCTGGCTTTGATGAGATTTACTTCAAAGTACATTAGTGAATATACTATGATGACTTAATCAAATAAACTTGAGTTTCTGTGGCTGTAAGGTTTCTGTGGCTGTAAAACGTAAATAGCCAACTCTCAATTATCCATACTACCTGCAATAAGAAACAATGCAGATATTTAAAATATAATTTGTATTTGGCTTTAGATGAAGATTTGTACTTACTAGACCTATTCTCACTATGACTTTCCCAAAGCATTCCAGCACCAGGTGCCCACCTCCTCCCTAAACCTTTGTTCTTGTCTGTTATACAAATAGCACTTTCCTAAAATTGTGACTATAATTTTATTTTTAGTTGCTAACCATTTCCTAAAGAGATTCTAACTTTAGCATAAGCTTATTTTACCTCAGTGGGCTTTAGACCTCCTTGGGTAGCACACCAGTGAAAGGTAACTTTAGGGCACCTGCCCCAACTATAATTATTTTTTCTTAGTGGAATCATATGAAGTTGCCAATACTTGACCACTTCAAGCTACAAAATGAATGGTTTCCATATAATTCATCATTAATTGTATATGAGCATTAGTGTATTAAACACTAAGGGTAAGTTCATAATAAATGATATGAAGGAAACGCATATATTTCAAATAATATTGAAAACTTCAAAAATTTCTGGCTGACTTCTGTTATTATTGGTTTTAGTTTTTGTAATAAAGATACTGAAGATCTAATTACTGGCAGCGGGAAATGTGGCAGCTCTTCCATTTTCTTGCTTTCATTTGTGTCTGCGTTATCGAATCACCTTTGCGCTCCGATTTCTTTTCAAAAAGCTTCTTAGAGTTCTTCATTTGTAACTATCTCAAGGGTCCATCATCTCTAACACTTACAAGTTAGGCAGTGAGGCAGCACAACATCGGACACCCAACAATAAATATGTAAATGATAAATTAGGGAAGAGCTGAGTTGCAAAGGCATGCCCACCTAAGAAGCTTTTTCATTCTACTTAAATGTTGCTGTATCACAATGTGGGCCCAGTGCTGCCAGATAAATGCAATATCTGATAACTGAAAATTTGCATGTGAAGATGCTACTTTTGTATACTAGCAATGAATTCCAAGTTTTCAAAACTGTCCAGGTTTAATAAAATATGACTTCAAGACAAATTCAACACATATAAACAAAATTGTCTGACTCAAACTCACTTCTCAGACTGATCCAATGTCCAGCCTACAATGGTGTTTCTTTGTTTTTATTCAGACTGTTTCTGAACAAAGCAGATAATTAAGCCATTCAATCTGCCACCCACTGGACTAAACAATGACTTTTAATAAAGAAGAATGGTTGCAGGGTGGCATCTGTGGCTCAGTGGGTAGGGCGCCGGCCCCATATACCGAGGGTGACGGGTTCAAGCCCGGCCCTGGGCAAACTGCAACAAAAAATGGCCGGGCATTGTGGCGGGCGCCTGTGGTCCCAGCTACTCGGGAGGCTGAGGCAAGAGAATCGCCTAAGCCCAGGAGATGGAAGTTGCTGTGAGCTGTGACGCCACAGCACTCTACCGAGGGCAATAAAGTGAGAGTCTGTCTCAAAAAAAAAAAAAGTATGATTGCAAAAATGTGGGCAATTTTCTCTCATTTTGCTTCATATTATCGGTAAGAAGGTGAAAGCAAGGTTTACTGCAGATACTTCTGTTAGAACTGTGGGAAAAGCAGCAGCTGAGGTTTCAAGGCACATGGATTCTCCCAGTTCCTGCTCTGTTCTCAACTGACTGCACTTCTGAATCTCAGTTTCCTCAACTATAAAACTTAGGGATTTGAAATTAGAACAATTTGAGAATTAAAGAGAACAAAGCACATTAACAAATTCCGTAAGGATTGTGAAAGAAAGAAAAAAAATATTTTTAAAAGCCTCATTTCCCATCATTACAGGATAATAGCTTGTAAGAATTAGTAGAGGGAAATTTCCGAAGCATTCTGTCTTGCCTTTTCAATAGTAACCACAGTTCAGGATAACCAGACAGCAGCAACGGATGATGCCAAGCTCTTCCTTATTAAAATGCTTTTAAATAAAGGGAATTATCTGAATTAGCAAATCATCATTGTGAAATCCTAATAATATAACAGATTTGGGCAAGTATCATCTGTGGATGCAAAAACCACTAGGAAGAAGTAGTGAAAAATACATCCACATACTGTCAGCTCACAGATTACCTGCTAAGCACAGAGGGAAAGCAGCACCTTCACAGTGAAATTACCTTAACCCAGTGTCAGCGTCACTAACAGCGGGGAAGTCAGATATGCCCCCTATGCTAGTGCAGTACAAAGAAAACCAGCATCACCCCGTGAGGCAGTCTTGCCAAAAATATTTATACTACATATCTAACTTCCAGATTACAGGAAATACAGAAGATAGGGAAGTTAAATAGCGCCCTGGGGAAACAATCAGATAAATCCAGATGTGTAATACTCTACAAATGACTGACTTCATCTCTTCAGAAAACCACTGTTATTAAAAAAGAGGAGACAGGAGAGAATTTAAAAAGGAGAGTTAATAGATATAACTAAACGTAACATGTGGCCCTTGATTGGATCCTGGTTTAAAAATAAATAGCTATAAAAACATTTTGGAAATAACTGGAGTAATTTAAATATGGGCTGGTGCTTGCATATATTAGGAAATTACTATTATTTTTGTTGGATGTTTAAATGATATTAAGGGCCTCTTTACCTAATTGCCCTGGCAGTGGAGGCCATTCACCGTCTATGGCAAAAGTATCCTACTTTGTAAACTTTCTTACTCTAAGTCTATCTTTCTCTTTCTCAATAAACTTTGTTTCATGCTTGCCAAGTAAATAAATAAATGAAATTATATTAAGGTTATTTAGGAAAATGTCCTAATACTGAAGAATTGAGCAGTAACTTGCCATAATGCCTGCAATTTCCTTTGAAATGGCTTAGCAAATAAAAAATATAGATCTACATGAAATAAATTACATTAAAGGAAATCAATAAGCTGTTGAGTCATTTACCTTTGAAATAATGATGATTTTTCAGAGAAGGAATCTCGAGACCCCACTTAGAACATAATTGTGTCTCAATGTTAAACTACAATTGTGCGTGTGTTCTTGAAATACAATTAGGCCTTCAACAATATAAATTTCAATTTGAAAAATCTCCAATCTTCTCCTGCCAGGAATGCTGAGGCACAGACTAGTTGCCTTCCTATATCCATTCTCCGAAGTACTAGAACACCTTGTGAAGGGTACTAATGTAACCAGGTAAAATACTAAGTTTACCTAGAGGAGAGGAGAGCTAACTACCTACAAGCAGAAATCACTGTACTGAACTACCACAGAAGTTCTTAAATGAAGCTGAGTCAGCTGAGAAGTACACCATCAATACCTTGGACACTGGCTCAGCACCAGTAGTACAGTAATTATGTCACCGGCCACATGCACTGAGGCTGGCGGGTTCGAACACAGCCCAGGCGTGCTAAAAAACAATGACAACTGCAACAAAAAAATAGCCAGGCATTGTGGTGGGCGCCTGTAGTACCAGCTACTCGGGAGACTGAGGCAAGAGAATCACTTAAGCCCAGGAGTTTGAGGTTGCTGAGAACTGTGACGCCATAACACTCTACCAAGGGCAATAACAGTGAGACTCTGTCTCAAAAAAGAAAAAAAAAAAATCTCTTGGACACTTCCTCTTTATCCCCACCTGGAATTTGAGCATCATAGCCTGGGATGAAGCAGCCATCTTAAGCCTAGGAGAACTGCAAAGACTTCCACTCTAATATTTTGAGCCACTGAACCAATGGCACCAAATGTCCGCCTGCCAGCTTCTTTTACAAGGAAAACATAAACTCTAAGGTTTAGATCTCTATAGTTGTCTCTTACTCTCCATTGATACAGCAGAAGTCAGGGAAAAGAAATGCAAAGGTGCCCCAGATATAACAAAATTCTTCTTTATGAAATGCATCCCTTATAAAATGGTAGGAAATGGGAACTGCAGAACATTGCAAAGAAGAAAAAACTGTGAGTATATAGCATCCTCAATGCAGCACCTTTCCCCTTCACCCCCAACATAAGCTACTCACTTCTCTTGAGCAAAGCAACTGCTACTAGCATCTATGGGCAACTAAGTACAAATGAGGCCTTAGGTCTGGCAGAGAACTGGGGTCAGCATTCTCCTCAGTAGGTCCAGTGATAAAGTGGAGAATAAGATATAATTGCTTTAATTCCTGCCATCTTTTTTAATACTCATTACTTACTTTATACTATTGTAATTTGTTTTTTTATTTTCCTTATTTTTGCTCTCTGTTCAAGTTACTGTTTATTTCTTTTTCCTTGGAGTTTGTTAGTTGGACTCTACTTTTTTTGCTCTCTTTCATTATCAGATGCTCATGATTTTATTATTTAATAGCTAGAAGTCAAGTGTTTCTCCTACAAAACACACTTTTTGTTCCTTTTCCCTATTACTTCCCTCAGTTGCTAATTGGTGACTTTTCTTTTTTCTGTTTTCTTTTTTTTTTTTTGAGATGGAGTCTCACTGTCGCCCTTGGTAGAGCACTGTAGCATCACAGCTCACAGCAACCTCAAACTCTGGGCCCAAGTGATCCTCTTCCCTCGGCCTCTCAAGTAGCTAGGACTATACATGTCGCCAGAAGGCCCAGCTATTTTTAGAGACAGGGTCTCTCTCTAGCTCAGAGTTGGTCTCAAACTCCTGAGCTCAGAAGATCTGCCCGCCTTGGCCTCCCAGAGTGCTAGGATTACAGGCATTAGCCATCATGCCCAGCCTATCATGACTTTTCTTGAGAACAATGGCTCATGTTCCAGGTCATGAAAAGACAAGCTGCCAGCCACCACACAAGCAGCTAAAAAATCTAACATTTTAGAAGCCAGGTATGGTGGCTCACTGTAATCCCAGGTGGGTGGATTGCCTGAGCTTAGGAGTTGGAGACCAGCCTAAGCAGCAGCGAGACCTCATCTCTAGAAATACCAGGCCATCGCGGCACACACCTGTAGTCCCAGCTACTGGGGAGGCTGAAGCAAGAGAACTGCTTGACCCAAGAGTTGAAGGTTGCCATGAGCTATGACGCCACAGCACACTACCAAGGGTGACAAAGTTAGACTCTGTCTCAAAAAAAGAAAAAAAAAACTAATATATTAACAACTTGCCAAAGGCAACCTCAGATAACAAGAAGGTGTAAAACTACCGCCAGCCAAAGACCAAGGAAAGCTCCCAGGTACACATGTGCTCTTATCCTCCAGAGATGCCCTCAGTGATACAGGCATGCAGGAGGAAACAGCAGCTGATGAAAAAATGGCATAATATCTTAACCTATTGATACAGGACAGGTGGCGCCCCAGCCAGCTCAGCCGAGCTGAGCTGGAGGACCTGCTGCCTCCGCTTTGGTTTCTTGGTGTGGCAGCAGCCAGCAGAGGAACCAGCAGTCTGGAGGGTAGGCAAGGAGGGTGGCCTCTCACCCCCACCGGAGGCTCCAATAGCCAAAGGGGCCACACAACTGCTGGGGAGACACCAGCGCCTTGGACACTTGGACACTCATTCACCTTGCCCCGGGGAAGGGGCTGTGTCCATTCATTAATATACTCATTCACCTTGCCCCAGCTGAAGGGACTGTGTCCATTCATTAATACATTCATTCACCTTGCCCCAGCGGAAAGGACTGTGTCCATTCATTAATACGTTCATTCACCTTGCCCCAGCGGAAGGGACTGTGTTCATTCATTAATACACTTATTCACTTTGCCCCAGGGGAAGGGACTGTGTCCATTCATTAATACATTCATTCACCTTGCCCCAGCGGAAGGGACTGTGTCCATTCATTAATACATTCATTCGCCTTGCCCCAGCGGAAGGGACTGTGTCCATTCATTAATACACTCATTCACCTTGCCCCAGGGGAAGAGACTGTGTCCATTCATTAATACATTCATTCACCTTGCCCCAGGGGAGGGGACTGTGTCCATTCATCAATACATTCATTCACCTCGGCCCAGTGGAAGAGACTGTGCCCATTCATTTCCTGGCCTCATATAGAAAGAACCCATGTACCTATATTTACCCCGAGAGGGAGAGAGACAGAGACAGAGAGAGACAAAGAGAGCTTTTCTCTCCCTACCGGGAGCTTTAGTGTTTTTATATTCTTTCTCGTAAATAAATTCTGTCTTACCACTGATCTGTGGTCCACGGATTTATTCTTCAAATCACCGAGACCAAGAACCTGAAACTCCGGTATCAGATTTGGCAAGCCAGCCAGGAGAGAAGACGAAATTCCGGTAACATATTTGGTGGCCCATATGGGGACGGAAAGAAGACATCTATAGTAAGTAATGGGACCACTTCTCTCTATCCTGTTTTTGTCTATAGCTATCCTACTGGAGATTAATAAATTCAATGCCCTGCCCTCCCCAGCATGTCAATGTGCATAGTGTAGATGCTGACCTCCAGGTCACCGGCAAGAGGCTGTTGAGGAGCAAACTTTCTTATTCCCCTTGGCTTCAGAAAGGAGGCGAAGGGTCTGTTGGAAGAATGTTGAACCTATTCTCTGTTTATTCTTCTTCCCTGGTCAAGAGCTGAGCAAGGAGGTAACACCCAGAGGCCCTGGGGTCCCCAGCAATGGTTCTGACCCCAGGACTGGGGAGGGCCTTAGGAAACTCGTGCTCTCCCAGCTTTTACTATCTTCTCTTCTCTTCCATGGTCCCAAATTTTGTCTATTACCTCTGTAGACATCTTCTAGTTCTCTTCCTCTCCTTGATAGTATATATGTGTTGTTTAAATGTAGGTAAAAATTGTTTATATATTTGTTAATTTTGTAAGGGTATTCTGGTATTTTTTGAGAAGTATGTATTAGATGTTTTAAGGGGGCTTCAAATGTTGAAGGTGTGTTGTAAGGTCCTTTTTTATTGCCTTTCACTGCAGAACTAAATTAGATTGGCTTTTTATGTGTCTGAGAAAAAAGACTGACCTTGTTAAAGAGAAGTCAGCCCCAAATGAGGGGCAAAATGACTCCCCTCCACAGGGTATCTGGGCAACCGGAGGCCTGTGAAGGGAAGCCTGGAATGACTTCCCAAAGTAGGCCCTAAAACTCGGCTACCGCTCAGTCTTTTGAAAATAAAGAAAAGCAATGAGAAAAACCCTGGGTATTTGATTTCTTCTGATGTGGGGAAGTTTAAGATAATTCTAGGTTTCTCTAGGACTACGGCTAAGTGCAACTAATTGTAATACAAAAAGTTTCAAAGTGTCTCTCAACCCTGATTTTTAACTAAATTTATTGTTGCCTTGCTAACCTTTGGGAAAGAAAGAGGAGGTTGGAAAAGCATAGCATTTAACCCAAGACGTGGTCATGCCGGAAAGCCTACTCTCCTTTTTGTTACGGGGAATTTAGAAAAAGCTTGTACAGATTCTATAGAGTTAAATGTGCAAACATAGCACAGCCATTTTCTCCAGGATGGGGCTCATCCCCACTTTGACTGATACTCTGAGGCTAGTGGGGGGAAGGCGCAGAAAGGGGCAGAATATATGCATCGGGTGGGACCAGGCTCCCTGAAAGCTATTTCTCGGAGCTGTGCTGCCGGCACGTTATAAGCACAGGAGAACCAGCAGGCACTAAGCGCTACACTGGTAAGGGTGGCTAATTCCAGACAAGCGCAGGGGCTGAGGAGGCCACTCTCCTCTGGGATTCTTCCCCAAAGGAAGGACGCTTCCTTTCGTTTGGTCAGAAGGCTTCTTGGGTTGGTCAGAGGATGCTCTGACGAGTCAGGAATACGGCGTGGGATTGATTAAGACGCTGGACGTTTGTTCTTTCTCACAGATGGGTAACATAATCTCTTGTCAATAGAACACCCCGCTGCGCTGTATTCTGGAACACTGGGACATGTTTGATCCCCAGACGCTGAAGAAAGAATGTATGGTTTTCTTCTGCACCCAGGCCTGGCCTCAGTATCAACTCTCCACTGGTGAACAATGGCCGCCAGAGGGTACTCTTAATTATGGCACCATTTTTCAGCTGGATGCTTTTTGTGAACAGGAAGAAAAGTGGTCCGAGGTGTCCTATGTGAAAGTGTTCTTTTCCCTCAGGGACAACCCCCAGCTGTGTAAGACCTGTCAGATAGATTCTGCTCTCTTAGCTGTAGTAACTTCCCCAAATGGTCAGCGATTCTCGAGGGAGACACTGTCACCACCTAGTTTAAACCCTCCATCTACTTCTCCCACACCTTCCTCCATGTGTTCAGAAAACCCCTGGAGAGAGGCTGTCCCAAGAGTGGGACAGTTTGCCTTCTAGGGGTCCTACTGCAACCCCCAGAAGGCAAACCATATCCTTCTTTGTGTCCTTTGATTGAGACCATGAGTGGTGAAAGGAGAAGTGCGCGAGTATACACTCCGTTTTCTCTGGCAAATTGAAAGCAAATTAAAGTTGATTTAAGAAAATTTTCTGATGACCCCGATAAGTACATAGATGTTCTCCAAGGTTTAGGACAAAGCTTTGAACTCTCTTGGAGAAATGTAATGTTACTACTAGATCAAACTTTAACGTTTAATGAAAAAAATGAAGTCCTGGGGAAGCCAGAAAGTGGGGTTCATGTCCAATACTGATGGCAGTATGTCTCTTGGAGACAGGGACAGATGCCCCACGGGAAGACAGGCAATTCCCCTTCAGGATTCCGAATGGGATCCTGAGAAGGAAGGTGACTGGTGGCGTAAACATTTTCTAACATGTATCCTAGAAGGTTTACATCAGTCCAAGAAAAAGCCTGTGAATTATTCCAAGTTGTCTATTTGCCAGGAGCAAAATGAGAGTCCCTCAGCCTGACTGAGAGTCCCTCAGCCTGACTGAGGACTGAGAATCCCTCAGCCAGCCTGTCCCAATTGACACCTGACTCCACAGAGGGTCAAATTATTTTAAAAGACAAATTTATCACTCAGGTGGCCCCAGATATTCAAAGAAAACTCCAGAAATTGGCTCTAGGCCCAGATTATAACCTGGAGAATCTTCTTAAAACAGCCACTATGGTCTTTTATAACCAAGATCAGAAAAAAGAGAAGGAAAAAGAGAGAAGGAATCAAAAAAGAATGACAGCTCTAGTAATGGCACTCTGATAAACGAGCAACTTTCAGGGGCAGAGGGAAGCCAGAGGAGCTAAGGAAAGGTGCTTCCAATGTGGTCAGACTGGCCACTTTAGGAAGGACTGCCCTCAGCAGCACCACTGGCTGGGCAAGCCACCTGGCCCCTGTCCAGAATGTAGGGGTGACCACTGGAGGGTGGCCTGGCCCCAGAGGCGAAGGCCTCTTGGGACAGTGATCTCATCAGCATTGAGGGTGCCAGGGTAGGTTCTCATGGCTCCAGCTTTTGTCATCACCCCTCAAGAGCCCCAGGTTTGCCTTATAGTGGAGGGTCAGGAGACAAAATTTCTTCTGGACACTGGAGCAACCTTTTCTGTACTCCTCTCTAACCCTTATCTTTTATCCCCAAAATCTGTTAACTATACAGGGGGTGTCTGGAAAGCCAATTACCAAATTTTTCTCTCAACCTTTAAGCTGCAATTGGGATGACTGACTGTTCCCTCATGCCTTCCTAATCATACCTGGAAGTCCTGCTCCCCTTCTGGGGAGGGACATACAAACTAAAGCAGGAACAATCACTTGTATAAATATGAGACAAGGACCTATTCTATTACTAGATGAAGAAACTATAGAATTAGTGAAACATATTACTTTAGCTAAATCTCAACAAATCAGCTTTTTTCTCCTAGGGATCTAGTCATGCTCAAAACTCTTCTCTCTAAATCACCTTCCCTAACCCCAACTTGGGAAGGTCCCTTTTCTGTTAATCTTGTCTTCTATAGCTGTTAAAAGTTACGGGAGTGGATTCCTGGATACATCATTCATGAGTAAAATCTTGGAACCCTCCACCTTCTACAGAAGCAGACTATGAAGAGAGCCAGCCACAGTCCACCTACACTTGTGAGCCAAAGGAAAGTTTAAAGTTATTATTTAGAAATCAGCAAGAAAAATGTTAATATAGGTTTCTTTTAGCATCACTGAATTAGTGCTTCTAACCTGACACTGTCCTACCTTTGCCTTTTACTCATTATACCAATCGGATTTATATTTTTCAAAAAACTCATCAAGCCACACACAATAAAGATGGTTCCTGTCTAAGACCTGATTCTATCGTGGACCCCTGGATCACTCTCCCTCCAGAGAAACCCTACCTGCCCCCTGCTATCATCGCCGGATTCAGCAGGAAGCAGTTAGATCGAGTCTTCACCCTTTTCCCCTAACAGCAGTTAAGAGTTTCTAATGGGAGAGGGAGAATTGATACAGGACAGGTGGCACAGTGGCACCCCAGCCAGCTCAGCCAAGCTGAGCTGGAGGACCTGCTGCCTCTGCCTTGGCTGTCTTGGTGCGGCGGTGGCAGAGGAACCAGCAGGCTGGAGGGTAGGCAAAGAGGAGGCTCCAATAGCCAAAGAGGCTGAGCAGCTGCTGGGGAGACACCAGCGCCTTGGTGTCTCTATCTCTTTGCACTTATGACTGAATATGGAGCCCCCATTTCCTATGCCTAGGTCAATTTCATGTAAGTTTCCTAGGCCTTAATTCCATGAATGGACTGTGTCCATTCATTAATACATTCATTCACCTTGCCCCAGCAGAAGGGACTGTCTCCATTCATTTCCTGGCCTCATATAGAAGGAACCCATACACCTATATATACCCCAAAGGGGAGAGAGATGGGGAGAGAGACAGAGAGAGCTTTTCTCTCCCAACTTGGGTTTTCTCTCCCTTCTGAGAGCTTTAGTATTTTTGTATTCTTTTCTGTAAATAAATTCTGTTTTACCACTGATCTGTGGTCCGTGGACTTCTTCTTCAAATCACCGAGACCAAGAACCTGAAACTCCAGTATCACTATCCTGACCTTCTCACATCAGGAGAAAAAAAAAATTTTTTTTTTTTTTGCAGTTTTTGGTCAGGGATAGGTTTGAACCTCCCACCTCTGGCATATGGGGCTGCCGCCCTACTCCTTTGAACCACAGGTGCCGCACCAGGAGAAAACCTTTTAGTGACTACAAGAAAAGCAGCAAACCACATCATCATCCCCAGGACAGGTAAAGACCCACTGCTACTGGGAGAAGGGCAGGAAACAGTGCAGGCCCAGGAATTTAGAGCATAACCGGGGAAGCTCCCACAAATGAGTAAGCACGGATACAAGGGAAAAGTTTGGTTCTCAGGGGGAAGGGAAGCAGGAATACTGAGAAAGCCCATTTCCAGGGCCAGGCAGATAAAGCCTTCACAAAAAATGAGGACAGAATCAGACAACAAATAGCCCCCAACCCCCACCTCCCACCCATCTCTCCCTGTCATCATCAGCCTATCACACCTATCACACACAAAAAACAACACCCAGAAGTCCAGTGCTGGGGAAAGAACAAGAGTATCACGGAGGGACAAGCAAAAGCTGAGAAAACCCACGGCCAGCAGACCTGTGATACAGGAAATGCAAACTGGAGGTCCTCAGCATTTGGAATATGAAACCACATAAAAACCGAGTTCAAAACAAAGAAATGAAGGGCTCCCAATATGGCAAAAACTAAAAGTAAGTAACAAATACAACTTGTCTCAGTTTTAATAGCTCTAAAAGAGGGTCTAAATGAAAGATAGCAAAAATGTATTAAATACTGTAAAACTGACAACATATACAGTAAAATATATGACAAATGGCACAAGCGATGGGGAGGAGGAATTGCAAATATACAGTGTATCTCACTGCCTCTCTAACCTATCCCCTTGTTATCTAACAGACCTTTCAAAACAGGCCTTAAACGGAACAAATGATCTACCCTCTGGAAAACCTGCTCCACCCACAATCTTCCCCAGTTCATTTGGAAACCGCCAACTCAGTCCTCCCAAGTCCTCAGGCTAAATCCTTTAGATTCATCTCTAATCCTTCCCTTTCTTTCACACTCCATATCCAATCCTCTCAGAGTATTTTTGTAACTCTACCTTCAAAATATGTCCCAATCTTGGTCTAAGCTGTGTCATCTATCACATGAATCACTGCCCTAGAATACTAATGAGTCTCCCAGTTTACACACTTGCCCCATGGCAGCCCATTCTCAACACAGTAGTCACAGTAACCCCTGGTAAATTTATGTCACCACTTTGCTCAAAACTGCAGCGCCTCCCCATTTCACCCAAAGTAAAGGTGAAAATCATTGAGATGCCCTAAAAGGCCCTAAGCAGTGTGGCTCTTCTCCTAAAGCACTGCTTCTCTCCCCTAATTCTGCAACCTCCTCCCCAATTCCTGCCCCTCGTTCATCCATTCCAGCCACACTGGCCTCCTGGGTCCTGGAACTCTACCAGCAAAGTGTCATCCCACCTTAGGGCCTGTGCTATAGCTGCCCCTACTACCCAGAATGTTCTTCCCCTAGATGTATGTTTGGCTATTTTCCTACTATTCTTCAAATCATTGCCCAAATCTCTGGCTTAGTGGGGATTTACTAAGGGACACCAAGTTTATAACACCCCACCCCTCAAATACCCACATGCCTAACTCTGCCAAGTAAACCACATTCAGCTCTTCTTTTTCTTTTTTTCTATAGGGCTTATCACATTTTAACATAACATTTACCTAATGGGTTTACTGTTATTTTCTATCTCCCTTCACTAGAATGCAAGCTTCCACAAGAACCAGCATATCTATTTTCTTCAATATTGTACCCAAAAGTGGGTAGTACAGGTCTTGCATATAGTGTGATAAAGATTTACTGAATGAATGTGTAAAAGAAGACCTGAATAAATGAGGGCAGAGCATGGCAGCTCACGCCTGTAGTCTGGCATTCTGGGAGGTCAGGGAGGGTAGATTGCCTGAACTCACAGGTTTGAGACCAGCCTCAGCAAGAGCAACATCCCCTCTCTAAAAATAGCCAGCATTGTAGTGGGCACCTGTAGTCCCAGCTACTTGGGAGACTGAGGCAAGAGAATCACCTGTGCCGAAGAGTTGGAGGTTGCTGTGAGCTGTGATGGCACAGTACTCTACCAAGGATGACAAAGTGAGATAATGTCTCAAAAAAAAAAGACCTGAATAAATGGAAATATTAAGACCTGAATAAATGGAAATGTGGCATCCACAGCATAGAACATATTTAAATTATTAAAAATATTAGAGCCAAAGTACATGAGGTTTTCCCACAATATGATTGAATGAGAAACACTAGATGATACAGTGAGTTTACCTTTTTCTTACTTTCATAAAATCATTTTTTAAAGTGGATCAGTGTGTGTGTGTATATATTTCTGGATATAGCATTTTCTTTTTTTTTTTTTAATAAATCTTTATTAGAGGCAGTCATGCGATTATTCCAATTTAATGGATCTGCAATAGTTCAACTTTTTTTTTTTTTTTTTGCAGTTTTTGGCTGGAGTTGGGTTTGAACCTACCACCTCCGGCATATGGCGCCAGCGCCCCATTCCTTCAAGCCACAGGTGCTGCCCAGCATTTTCTTTATATAGAAAAAAAAATTTTTTTTTTAAAGAAGGGTATGAGGAATGACCTGAGTTCAAACTCTTACCATTAACTTCCACTTAACCAGGAATGCTAATGGTCACCTTGCAGGCTCATTGCAGGCTTAAGTAGGACTGTGCCTTCAGTGACTCTTGTCTCTGTCACTCACCTTTTGCACCTGTAACTAGCACAGCACTGAACCACTGCCATTGCTCAACAAATATTTGTTGAATTAATTAAGTGTAGCTGCTAACATCATAAAAATTAAAATATAAAGTTTTGGAAAAAAACATCAGTTTAAGTAGATTCCTTTTGTTTTATTTATAATAATACTAGGAAATTAAGCAACTGTGAAGAGATCTGAATGTGTGAACACAGAGAAGAGAGAGTATATGTGGCCTGCTTTCCTCTGATTATTTTTCCAGATTAGTTATCATCAGCCACCGGGAAATGTAAACAAACATTGGCAGGACTTCAGCCCTAAGACTGAAAATCCATTGTTTCTTCAAGAGAGTCACCTTCTAAGCAGATCAACACAACACCTATTACCCAAAATCTAACCTTCCTGTACTAACATTTATGCATGATGATTTTTCCTCTACATGCTTTCACTTTTCTTTTTAGGTATATTTTGCGGTGGTGTATGTTTTCCAGAGCCCTGTACAATCTATCTTTTTAACTTACTGTATGTTTACAAACTCAGCTTTAAACCTTCATTTTGGACATCTTTTTATTGGGATTTTACCTCACCAAATGTCCTTAGTACAAATTCTTCAGTGAGAATCAAGGTGTCTTCCTTGGTTTGAAAGAAAGGAAGACAGTATTGTAGAAGATGCAGGAACCTCAGAGGCAGCTGTTAGCTACAAGACTCCTTACAATCTCCTCTGGTTTCAGTGTCTTCACCTGTAAAATCATGATGTGCCAAATTCTGAAGTTCTTTTAAACAGTATCATTTAGAACACCATCAGAATCTATTTATTTCTACTCTGCTGCTCACATACACACATTCTCTCCCTCTTTCTGAAGGTACCACTCATCCAAGTTTTACTGCATGAATGCTAACCTTGCAGATCTTGCCATAATCAATATTGCAAATACTAATCAGTATATTTGCAATGGATATACTTTATCAGGACTGGTATGAGGGGAAGGACTCATCCAAGTTAGACACTGTAGAATGCTCCAGATAACCTAGGCAAGGAAGAATTATACTTTGGAGCCATGGTAGACTAACTGATGATCCCCCAAAGATGTCCACATCCTAATCCCCAGAATCTGAATGTTACTTTACACTGTAAAAGGCATGCTGTACATGTGATTACATTAAGGACATCAGATAGATTATTTCAGATTTTCTGAATGGGCCCACACAGAGGCAGGAGAATCAGAGTCAAGAAAGGAAATGTAACCACAGAAGCAATGTTTGAAATGATGTGGGGCCATAAGCCAAGGAATGCAGACAGCCTCTAGAAAACTGCACAAGGCAAGGAAATGAATTCTCACTTAGATCCTCTAGAGAAGGAACCAGCCATGCCCCTCCCTCATTCTAGAATTCTGACCTCCAGAATCATAAGATAAATTTGTGTTGTTTTAAGCCACTAAATTAGTGGTGATTTGTTACAGCAGTAATAGGAAACAGATAGCAACAACATCAATAACTTTTGCCCCAAAAACCACCTGTGGACAAATCAATCCAAAAGTACCCAGAAAGTATGAACTAGAAATTTAGATTTATCCATGAAAAGAGTAAAGCATAATGGGATATTGGCCTAGGGTTCACAGACACAAGACTCTATCTGGAGGCAAGAAAGCACAAAGTTGGAAGGAAAGAGAGCCAGACATCGAGTTACTAGACCAAGGTCAACTCACTATGACTGTTGTATTAAGAAGATCTAGGCAGGGGCACGTTCTTTAATGCTTTTACTGGAATTGGAAGACCAGAAACCGGGTAGAGAAATACATTTTGCTTCACTTATAAGTTGTTTCCTTTTCGGTTTTCTCCAGCTTTCCCTTTGGTCTTTAGTTCTTTGTTAAAATCCCAACCCAGCTACCAAAGACCTCTGCTATGCTAAGGCTGTCAGTTAAAACATTCTAGTATAAATTCAAAGGAAAAATAACTATAGTTGACCCTTGAACACCTTGGGTTTGGAACTGTATGTCTACTTACAGGCGGTTTTCTTCTGCCTCTGCCATTCCTGAGACCACAAGATCAAGCCCTCCTCTTTGTCCCCCTAACCCTATTCAACAGGAAGATGACAAGGATGAAGATCTTTATGATGGTACCATTCTACTAAATAAACTACAAATATATTCTCTGCCTTATGCTTTTCTCAATAACATTCTCTTTTCTTTTTTCTTTTTTTTTTTTGAGACAGAGTCTCACTTTATGGCCCTCAGTAGAGTGCCATGGCATCACACAGCTCACAGCAACCTCCAACTCCTGGGCTTAAGTGATTCTCTTGCCTCAGCCTCCTGAGTAGCTGGGACTACAGGCGCCCGCCACAATGCCCGGCTATTTCTTTTTGGTTGCAGTTCAGCCGGGGCTGGGTTTGAACCCGCCACCCTCGGTATATGGGGCCGGCACCTAACCAACTGAGCCACAGGCGCTGCCCAACATTCTCTTTTCTTTAGCTTACTTTCTTGTAAGAATATAGTATGTACTAAATGTAACTCACAAAGTACATGTTAGTCAACTGTTCATGGTATCAGTAAAGCCTCTGGTCAACTTTGGCCTATTAATTTAGTTTGGGGGAGTCAGAAGTTACATGCAAATTTTTTCTTTTTTTTTTTTTTTTGAGACAGAGCCTCAAGCTGTCGCCCTGGGTAGAGTGCTGTGGCATCACAGCTCATAGCAACCTCCAACTCCCGGGCTCAAGCGATTCTCCTGCCTCTGCCTCCCCAGTAGCTGGGACTACACATGCAAATTTTTGACTGCAAGGGCAGTCGCAGCCACTAACCCCTGCATTGTTCAAGTGTCACTGCTATGTATCTAAAGATCAGGTGAGGCTTTAGCATGTTAACACAAAGAATGGATTCCAAAACAGAAAAACATTTTACAAGATCAGGGTAAGGAAAAGTGCTACAATTCTGGCTGAAGAAACAACTGAGCCAAGTATGTTATCTGTAAATTAAGGACAATAATTATGTATGATAAAATAAGACAACATATGCAAGGTGTAGTAAACAGAAAACCCAGCATTCAAAATGTGTGACTGTATATGACCGTGTCGGGCTGCTCCTCTGTATCAGAATGCTTCGGTACAACTGTTCATGCAACTTTCTTGGTCTGTCACAAGGTCTAGCTCTTTAAGGACTACTTCAATTTTATTTCCAACAATTCTAGCTACAAACTATACAAACTGATTAAGAGCACAAAATTTGTTCAAACTCCTGAAATCAAAATCACACGTCTACCACTTAGTCTGTGCCACGGGCATCAACCTCTTTGCCTCAATTTCCTCATCTGAAAACGAATATAATAACAGTACCTACATTGCAAGGCTGATGGAAAAATAGTATAAATATATGTAAGACAGAAGTGCTCAATAATCAAACAATAATAGCCTCCGTTAAATTCACCTTCTCCATAAAGCCTTGATACCCCCAACTCTCTCTGGTGGCTGTGACAAGAACTGATCCTTTTCTGAACTCCTGTAGAACTTAACTCACACAACCTTACACAGTTGTCTACCATAACATTATTCAGAGTGTATGGGAACTGTTTACTTTTCTATCTCTCTCATCTTCTGTAATTCTACTAGCATATCTGATATAAATTTAATAATTTAATATATTAAGAAAATAAAATTTTTTATCTTTATAGTGTATTTTCATTTTCCCAGCAATTTTGTAAGTCCTTCTATACAGAAAAAGTAACTTCTTTTACCAATATTTAGTGCAATGTGCTATTTCTATCAGATACTTAGTAAATGTCAGCTGTCTGATATTCTTTTTCCAATATATTCTACACGTGAACATACTCCCTTCCAATATAGTATACTCTACATGTAAACAAATGACACTAACATCTACCCAGTTGATCAAGCCAAAAACCAAGTCATCCTAGAGTCTTCCCTTTCAATGATCTGCCTCATTTAATCCACTGCAAATTTCTGTGGTTTCAACTTTAAATTACACCTTGAATCCATACCACTTCCTCTATTTCCAATACCAACTACCTTTCATTCCAAACTCTCTAAATTTTTCTTCTCTGGATACTCTCCTGGCTGGCTCAAATCCTTCAGTCTCTGCTCAGATGTCATCTGAGGCCTTCCCTGCTGGCCCACCTAAAGTAGATCCTGCCTCTCATTTACTCTCTAATGCCTCAACCTGTTTATTTCCTTCATTTAACTTAACACATGCTGCAATTATCTTAGTAATCTTCCTTTTTCTACCTGTTTACTAGCTATCTCCCCACACTAAGACACAAATTCCTTGTAAACAAAGACCTTGTCTGTTTAAGGCCTACACTGGCCTGCCACACAGGGATGATTAAAAGAGAAGAAAAACCTACAGCTTAAAATAAACTTGACAAATATACTTCCAGCAGCCTTCCTGCTGGAAGGCTCTTAGTAGTATATTTCCTACCTTAAGTTCTTCCTTAAAAATCAAAGCATCTGAAAGCCTGACTAACCTTATACTTTACCTTTCCACTTTGCAGGTTCAAGCATAATGTCAAAAACCAACACCTACTGGTTATTCCTATAAGCAAACAAGGGAAAAAATGATTGTGATATTAAAAATGTAGCATTTTGCTACATTTTTGCTTACCATTAACTTCTTATTTTATGTATACTTAATGTATTGCTTTTAGTAACTAACACAAATTTTAATCTGCATACTACTTTGCACCCTAAAATTCTACATCTTTACTGAAGCATGAAATGGGGTTCACTTAGAACAGGGCCTAGCAAATGGCATGCAAAATGTGTTAATTTTATTATTTTTTCTTATTATTAGCAAATCACAATGTGTAAAAGTGTGAATGAGCTCAGGCCTCCTTTTTTCCACTCAAGGGCTTTCCAACACTCTCTTTGACTTTTCCTAATGTTACCATGGTGTAGATTGTATACTAAAAAAAAAAAAAAAAATTAGAGGCAACAGGCCTGCACGAAAAATCTGGTATAACTAAAAGACAGGAAATGAACTAATTATGCTGCAGAGACCCCACTCTAGGAAACAGAGAAAAAAAGGCTGAGTCTAGAGAAGGATTAAGGGATTCCTATTGCCAAGGATATCCCAAATCAAAGTTGGGGGAATTAGTAGGGGTAGAGTTTCTAGCAAGATTCTCCAACCTCAGTCTGAATTAGATTCTCTGAATTTGATATCAACGGATGTCTTGAATTGTAATCATTTTTTAAAACCGGAGTGCTATACAAGCATGTTATAAAAATGTGATAAAACATCTGTAATTTCCAACACATGTACCTAAAGTGGTATGTTCCAAAATTTGCTTAGAATAGAGAGCATGAAAACTCTTGGGGTCCTTAATATAGCTGCTAACTTTCCCTTCTCAGATTCCTTAATTTATGGCCAGAGTTAGGCCTAGTAGACAATACCTTGGAATATACTTCAGAACTGAGAGACTGACTATACACAGATAAGGGATAGATGCACTGGTATTCAGCCGCAGCCTTATAATTCAACTAAAATCTGCTACTCAGGGGCGGCGCCTGTGGCTCAGTCGGTAGGGCGCCGGCCCCATATACCGAGGGTGACGGGTTCAAACCCGGCCCCAGCCAAACTGCAACCAAAAAATAGCCGGGCGTTGTGGCGGGCACCTGTAGTCCCAGCTGCTCGGGAGGCTGAGGCAAGAGAATCGCTTAAGCCCAGGAGTTGGAGGTTGCTGTGAGCTGTGTGAGGCACTCTACCGAGGGCCATAAAGTGAGACTCTGTCTCTACAAAAAAAAAAATCTGCTAATCAGCTTCAGCTTTGTCCTCAGCCTTTGGAAGGCAAAGGAGCTGAAGTATGCTTTTAAGGTCATTTCTGGCATCAGTGAACCTGTCTCTGATCTTATAGTTGAATATCTTGGGATCATAACACAGTATCGATAATAGTTTGGATTTATTGCAAATATCCAAATATTTACTTTGAAATATATGGTAAGAATTCTAGACATGATTTGGAAGAAAATCTCTACAGGCTTCATATTTTTTTTCCTTTCTAGTTATACTAGTTGACTAGTCAGTTATACTAGCCAGAAAAGATTCAGTATCTGTTTAATACTGTAATAATAAAATGATGCAATGATATATGATGGTGCTGGTCCATGCCTCAAAACAAAATACTTCCAAATAATCACACATGTGTAAAAATATGTTAGAATTAATAAAAATATCAATCAGGTACAGTGGCTTACTCCTGTGATCCTAGCACTCTGGGAGGCTGAGGCCAGAGGATTGCTTGATCTCAGGAGTTTGAGACCAGCCTGAGCAAGAGCAGGATTCTGCCTCTACTAAAAACAGAAAATAAATTAGCTGGGCAGTGTGTGGGCCTGTAGTCATAGTTACTAGGGAGAAGGAAGCAGGAGGATGGGTTCAGGCCAGGAGTTTCAGGTTGCAGTGAGCTATGAGAACGCCACTGCACTCCAGCTGGGAGGACATAGCAAAACTATGTCAAAAAAAAAGGTGGTGGAAAGAAATTAATAAAAACCTGTAATCTCAGAACTCTGAGAGGCCAAGGCAGGCAGATTGCCTGAGCTTACAAGTTCGAGACCTGCCTGAACTAGAGCAAGACCCCAGACCCCCTCTCTAAAAATAGTCCAGTATGGTGGCAGGTGTCTGTAGTCTCAGCTACTCCAGAGGCTGAGGCAAGGGAATCGCTCGAGCCCAAAAGTCTGAGACTGCTGTGAGCTGTGACTGCCCAGTACTCTACCTGGGATAAGGATATGACAAAGTGAAACTGTCTCAAAAAAGGAAATTAATAAAAAATTCAAAAGGAAGTGCAATGGCTGTTTATAAAAACCTAAATAGTAATATAAGGCAAAAAAAAGACAATTATATAATAATTTTAATCTGTGTTAGGATTGTTAGGTGTATTACTATTTATAACATTAAACCAAATTATTTTTAAGAACTGTGTTTAATTTGTTAAGTAAATACATTTAACCCAAAGACCTTCAAGAAAAGTCCTTCTGGGAATTTTTCGCATCTTATAAGAATGAATTAAAAAAAGAATTTGAACTCTATACAGAAGTCATTTGATGATGGCTACATTTGCCTTTGGAAGAATATAGATTTTACCATGTGGCCATTTTGCAGTATCTCATCAATACACCTCTAATTCTATTTTTCACATTTGAGCATTCTCCCAAATTCCATCTTAAAAAGTGAATATGTGATTTATTTTTTCCAGTTTTGCCCTGAAGGATGTGATAGTGGAGCCCTTTTTTGGAGATTTAGTAGCACTGTCCATTCCTCTTCACTTGCTCTTTAGGTCAGAGGCAGAGGGGCGGTTACCTTACCTGAAAGGCACATACTTACCTGAACTAGCCTGCTCTTGCCCAAACTTCATTTTAC
The DNA here is from genome assembly GCF_027406575.1 of Nycticebus coucang. Taxonomy (NCBI): domain Eukaryota; kingdom Metazoa; phylum Chordata; class Mammalia; order Primates; family Lorisidae; genus Nycticebus; species Nycticebus coucang. The sequence continues at coordinate 46,886,896 of NC_069780.1, forward strand.
AAAATATTTGCTGACAGAGAGGAGGTACGGGGGAGACTGGGAAAATGGCGAGAATAGGGGTTTATAATGACCACTCTTCCTCAGGAGTCAACAAATATTCTGGAAAGAATGTGAGCTTTAGACTTAGAATTTTAGTGAGCTACAGGTTTGAAGTCTCACTAACTCAACAGGAAATATAACTTTACCTAATTTCTGATTTTTCATCTCTTTGATGAAGATTAAAACTGATCTCAAAGGAGTGTTGTGCCAGGGAAGCTACTAATATGGGAAACTTCCAGGTATGAGCCCTGGCAGAAAGTATCTGCTCATTGAACAGTTCCCCACTGCCTTCCTGACTCCAGATTTCACATATCCTGGGAAAGAACTATAAAACAGTTCCAGTGTCATTAACCTCAAATCCAAAGATTTGGAACGTTCCGGTAACCTCTCTTCCCAGGCCTTCGCTTTCAACATTTCTAGGCCATTCCTGTATGAACAGAGCAATGTGCACGCTCTAATAACATGCCTGTAACTTTCTGGAAGGAGAGGTCTATCCAATGTCAGAGAACAATCCAAAAAAATAACAGAAAAAAAGATACAAAGATTATCTGCTTGACACCTCCCAGAAGGCACATACATTCTAGGAGGGAATAAACTCATGGGCATCTGAATGAAAAGTCTAAGGCCTGTGTTGAGCTGCACCGAGGGGCGGCTCTCCCCCATCCCCACGTGGAAAGTTAAGACATTTCTAGCCACATTAATTCATTCTAAAGGGAAAAGGGAGGCAGCGGAGTAGCGTGCGTGCCAGTGAAGGCACCCGCCCACTCGTGCCTTCGCCAACGAAAAGACGCAGCTCACCCCGGTAACCGAGGAAGAGGGAGGCTCCATCGCACTCACTTCCTGCAGGAGAGAGGAAAGACATCTTGCCGCAGGGAAGCCAGTGGCAGTTCCGCCCCCGGACCGGCCGGCAGCGGAGCGCGCCCCTACACCTACGTGGCGCTGCCCGCTAGAGAGGCGCGGCGAGCTAAGGCCGCCCCGCCGCGCCCCGCGGTCCCCGGCCTTCCTGCCGGACGCCTGGCTCCGACAGGCGACCTGGATGAAGCCGGCGGCGCCCCGGGCCTGCGGCAGGGCAACTCCGGAAGGCGCAGGGGCAGAGGCGCTCAGGCCGCAGCGGGGTCACCCACCTTTCTCACTTTGCGGGCGGTGTAGAGTCCCATCCCGTCCTGCACCCGGGAGGACTTCAGGGAGAACCTGTCCGGCACGTACATGCCCAGCATTTTCCCGGCCGCGGTGGCCGCCGCCTCCCTCAACGCCGGCGCTCTGCACCCCGCGGGCGGCACATCGAAATTTGGGGTGCTGGGGTGGGGAAAAGCCGGCAGGGAAGGAGGAAATGGAGTTTTCCTCCCAGAATCCCCACCTCCCAGCAGATTACAGGATCCCCTGCGGCTCAGCCCCTCCTCGTCCCGGGTCGGGCTCGGCCCGGATCGGCCGCTGCCATTGCTGCCGCGGGGGCGCGAGGGGCGCGGGCCGGGCGCTGCGGCCGCCGCGCGCTGATTGGCCCGAAGTTGGCGACTCGGGTCCGGGCGCGAAGCCCCGGGCACTGCTGACCCCGGGGCCGCGGCGTGCGTTCCAGCTTTTGCCCACTCCTGGGTTTCGAACCTTCCCACTCAGAACCAACACTCCCCGCCGGGAAGTTTCTCTCTGTTCCTTTTAGATGCAAAGGAAATAGGCCTGGACACAGCTGGGGGCATCCTCCCAAACAACTTTATCGACTTCCTGACTCTGAAAGGAGCTTGTTGCCCCACGATTGAGAGCAATCCTTGCGGTCTAGGAAATTAACGTGCTTCTCACTTTTGCGTTATGCATCTTTGCTTTTTTAATACTTGGTGCAGAGATTTGAACTTAACAAGCGATTAAAAAGTATGTTGAACGTAGAGGAGAGACTGGTTGCAAATGTCTTAATACGTAAAGCGCTAGAAACTAGTACTTTTATGGTCACGTGACCCCTGGAAAGTTCTAATACGTCCCAAGCACGATAACACTATTCCTGAGCCATCTTTTGCTTGAAAATCATCGGGCCTATTACAGATTTTCAGACGTATGATATGACCCTACCATACGCGGAGATGTGGGAGACAAGAGGGAATGTCCAAACAAGAGAGTCAGTCCGGTTATCAACAAATAAATAACACAAGTCTTGTTTTCGTGTTGTTTCGTTTTGTTTTTTGAGACAAGTCTCACTATGTCACCCTCTGTAGAGTGCCCTGGCTGGCGTCACAGCTCACAGCAACCTCCAACTCGTAGGCTTAAGCTATTCTCTTGCTTCAGCCTCCCAAGTAGGTGGGACTACAGGCGCCTGCCACAATGCCCGGCTACTTTTTGTTATCAGTTATCGCTGTTTTTTATCTGGCCACCTCGCCGAGCCTGTTTTGGTAAAGTTAGTAAATTGTGCCATGTCCCCAGGAGCTTTAAAGCCTGCTTCATTCCTTAAGATGAGCCTGGAGCCATCTACTCATTTCTTTTGATACACGGTAATTTTTTACTAGGAGTGGGGGACTGGTAATTTCTTGGAAACCATTTGATGTTCCCAACTCATGATCTTATAAACTATTAAAAAAATACACATAACTTTGACAGAATTAAAGATGATACACAGAGAGAGAGAGAGAGAGAGAAATGATTCCTGCTTCAGCAAAGCCTTGGAACACAAACAGTTGCTAGGAAATTTTTGATTTACGTTTAGAAAAAGGTTAAAAACAACAACAAAAAGAATCAGGAAAAAATAGCAATATTCAGAGATTTTTAAATAATAGAATAAATGATTAAATGATCCGCTTTCTGGGAGAAATGGAAGTTTAGCTCTGTGAGGAGAGAGAGGACAGAGCCTAAATCGCTTTTTGAGTTTTCTGATCTTACTGTCTTGCCATGGATAATCTCTAGGGGAAATAAATGCAATAAACACAAAGTTTGTTTGGGGGGTGGAGGCAGGATTTGTAGTTAGATGGTTATGAAACACATAATAGGTGATCAGTAAATTTTTTTTTTCTTTTTTTTGGCTGGGGCTGGGTTTGAACCCGCCACCTCAGTGGGCCAGCGCCCTACTCCTTTGAGCCACAGGCGCCTCCCAGTAAATATTTATTAAATGAAAGTCACTTCTGACGCTCATCTGACATTTTCAAACTAGCCCACGGCAAGCCTAGATTTTATTTTGCTCTTTGTTGTGCCTCAAAAGAGTCGGAACTGAGTAGGTTTTCCAGGGGTCCTTTGAACCAGGGCTGAAACCAAGCCAGTCTAGATCCACTGGACCCCCTGGAGCGCTTTGTCAGGGTCTTTCAGTCACCCTTAAGCCTTTGGGTTCTCTCAAATGCTCTGCCACGTCTCTGGGCACAGAAGTTTCCACAGCTTTTGATCATTACAGAGCAAAAGAAATGTCTGACACAACCTCTATTCACTGATGGCCCTGCTTTGGTATATCTCTCTTTAGGTTGCATGCTATGTTTCTGGAGTACAAGGCTGCAGGCTTGAGAATGTTCCTCTCTTTGAATGTAGGCATCTTTACTAATTAGGAAATGGTAAATAAAATTGAAAGATAAATCTAAAATCAGTAACATGAGAAACTTTCCAAATCTTTTATGAACCTTAGTCAGAGATTTTTTTTTTCAGCTGACTCAAATACTCAGTATATTTTATTAAGCATACAATGTTCTTTTTATCTGTGTAATGGAGTGTTCTGAAGATCAACTAACTAAGTATGAAAGGCAGCAATAAAAAGTTCTTAATAATAAGTTCCAATATGCACACACACAAAGAAATACGTTTGCCAAATGAAAATGCACAATACTGACCGGAAATTTGATTTTGAAGCCTATAAGACAGTGGTAGTACAATAAGTCACTTCTTAAAACTTTAAAGCTAGAAAGAGATCTTTTAATATTATCTTTGAAAAACGGGAAATTAAAAGGCTGCTTTATATCAAGAGTTTAAATCCAATCTTAAAAAAGTAAAATAAGAAAATCAAAAAATTGATATTGAAGTACTAACTTAATGCACCTGATTTACTTATTCTAGAAAATACTGCACTATCTTGGCACAAGAGAAATTACTCGAAATACATTTATCCTCACTTTAAATTTACTGTTAGAGGAATTTTTTCATTGATGTGCCTAAAGCAAGCTCTAGTTACTGAATTAAAACTTGCGTGGGCCTTACTTTCTCATTTTAGGAAAGACTTGAATTATAATTCATATTAATTATTTTACCACACATACTATCAAATTCTTTTAATTGTGTCTCAGTTATTAATGACTGATTACAAGTGCCGTGGTAGACTAAAAGCCTGATAGAAAAAAAAAAAAAAAAAAACCCTGAGATTTGTTTGTATTTAGTTTCCAGAGCGCCAGAGGGATTTTGCAGTGAAAGAGTATAAAACCAAGCTCTCAAAGCAGAAAAGAATAAAGATTTATTTGGTGTGACTCAAACCATCTCTCAACTCAGCATTAATTCTACAATAGCAATAGCACCATGAAAAGATGACAGAAACTTGAAAAAGTCTGGACATTAAATTCTTCTTAATCTCTTATTTTTAAGAGCTGTTACTGCACACTTAAATGCAGTACAAAAGAACAATCATAAAATTTTTTAACTAGAAAAAAACTAAAGGTTGTCAGGACTAAAGTGAGTAACATGTTATAGTTCGAATGTGTCCCCCAAAAGTTCATGTGCTAGAAACTAAATCCCCAAAGCAACAATGCTGGAAAGTGGGGCTTAATGAGAGCTAATTGGGTCAGGAGGGAGGAAACCTCATGAATTGATTAATGTCATTATTGCAGGAGGGGGTTACTTATCTCAAGAGTGCGTTGTTACTTTAAAGTGAATTTGGCCTGATTTCCTGTCTCTGTCTCTCATGCTAGCTTCTGCCTTCTACCCTCCCACCATGGAACGACCTTGGCCAAATGTTGGCAGCATGATCCTGACCTTTCCAGACACCAGAACCAAGAGCCAAATAAGCTTCTTTGTAGTAACCTAAGAACAGAAAACAGATTAAGACAGAAAATTCGTTCTGAGAAGTGGGGTTATTACTATTACAAATACCTGAAAATGTGAAAGCAGCTTTGGAACTGGGTAATGAGTAAAGACTGGAAGAATTTGGAGAGCAGGCTAGAAAATGCAGAGCATTGGCTCGGCTCCTGTGGCTCAAGGGGCTAAGGCGCCAGCCACATACACCTGACCTGGTGGGTTCGAATCCAGCCCGGGCCCGCCAAACAACAATGATGGCTACAACCAAGAAATAGCCGGGCGTTGTGGCGGGCGCCTGTAGTCCCAGATACTCGGGAGGTGGAGGCAGGAGACTCGCTTGAGCCCAGGAGTTGGAGGTTGCTGTTAGCTGTGATGCCACGCACTCTACCCAGGGCGACAGCTTGAGGCTCTGTCTAAAAAAAAAAGAAAATGCAGAGCATTAAGGGCAATTCAGGTGAAGTCTCAGAAAGAGACCCCAGACATAGGAACAGTATTGAAGAAACTAAGGAAATTTCACCCCAAAATATGATTCCTTGGTATAAAGAATACTGTGAATTAAAAGCCATTCATGATCAGAAAACATTGGAAAACGTCTTTCCTCTATCTACATAAAAACCTGAGTAACCTGATTGGGAATCAAAAGGGGATGCTGACATGCTAATAGACCTGGCCCCAAGATCATTGAAAGCACAATACCTATCTCTGGGGTTAATCTACAAATCAATCTGTTTTCACACATCTACACATCCCCACTAGCAACCACTTACTGCACCTATATTTTCCACACTCTTTCTCGCTCCCTTCCAAAAGACATCTATAAAACTCTCTGATCATCACTGGGACTTTGGGTAATCATTCTTGTGGTTTCCCCCATGCGCATGGTATTTGGAAATGAACCTTTCTCTTAATAATCTACCATAGTTGTGAGTTGATCTTTCAGGGAACCAACCAAGGGAAAAGAGCAGGTTTCACCATGATCCCTACACTATGAATCTTCTTAAAAATTATTTAAATGATCATGACCAGAATATTGGTAGAACTATGGATATTAAGGGCCATTCTGAGTAAATCCACACAAAAATGAGGAACAAAATGTTGGAAACCGCTGTAAAGGCCATTCTTTTTATAAAGACCTTGGCTGAATTATGTTCATGTCCTCTAGGACTTGATGGAATGCAGAACTAGAATGATGAACTAGACTATCTGGTGGGAGAAATATCTAAGCAGCAAGCTTGGGTATTCAGGATGCTGTGTGGCTACTTTTAACTGCATACAGGGAGATATAAAAGCAAAGGAACTAATTACAAGGGAAACAGTATGAAAGATTTGAAAAATTTGAAGCTTGATCATAGAGAGTTAAAAGGTCTATTAGGGACATAATACTAAAGGAGATCAGGGCACTGTGGCTCATGCCTCTAATCCTAGCACTTGGGAGACCAAGACAGGTGGATTGCCTGAGCACCCAGGTTCAAGACCAGCCTGAGCCAAAGTGAGATCCTTTCTTTAAAAATAGCTGGGCAGTGGAGAGCACCTGTAGTTCCAGTTACTTGGGAGGCTGAGGCAAGAGAATCGCTTAAGCCCAAGAGTTTGAGTTTGCTGTGAACTGTGACACCACAGCACTCTACCTAGGGTGTCATAGTGAGACTCTCAAAAAAAAAAAAAAAAATGAAAAAAAATAGCTGGCAGCTCGGTACCCATAGCACAGTGGTTACGGCACCAGCCACATACACCAAGGCTGGTGGGTTCGAACCTAGCCCAGGCCAACTAAACAACAACAACTGCAACAAAAAATAGCTGGGCATTGTGGCAGGCGCCTGTAGTCCCAGCTACCTGGGAGACTGAGGCAAGAGAATCACTTGAGCCCAAGAGTTGGAGGTTGCTGTGAGCTGTGACGCCACAGCACTCTATCAAGGGCAACTCAGTGAGAATCTGTCTCAAAAAAAAAAAAGAAGAAGAAGAAAAAGAAAAGAAAATACTAAAGGGATGTCCAAGTGAACTTTTGCTAAAGATATTAATATGGCTAGAAAGAAGCCAGGTGCTATTCCTAAAGACAATGGGAGAAAGACCCTTAGAGCATTTCAGCGGTCTTCGAGGCTAACCCTCCCATCACTGACCCAGAGATCTAGGAGGGCAGAAAGATTTTGAGGCCTGGGCCCAGGCACTCTCCATGGCCTTGCTGCCTAGAGCCACCTCAGGTCTCTACTTGCCCCATTTCAGCTGGTGCTTCCAAGCTGCCCCCAGATACGGCTTGGACCTGTAACTTCAGAAGTTGCAAGTGGCAAATCTTGGTAGCATCCATGTGGTATTAAGTCTGCAAGCATGCAAAGTACAAGAGCTCAGAAAGCATGGCTTGCTTTATCTGGACTTAAAAGGATATCACAGACAATCTGGTTGTCCAGACAGAGACTTATTGCGGGGTAGAGTCACCAAAGAGAATCCCGCTAAGGTAATACCTAGTATAGCCATGGGAGCAGGACCACCACTGAGACCCTAGAACTATAGAGCTAACACCAGGCCTGGCCAACCCAAGAGAGCTGAATCATGATCTGAGTCCAGCAAATCTGTGAAGCCCTCTTGCCAATGTGTTCAAGATACAGGGCATGGAGTAAAAGTGACGATTCTCCAGCTTCAAGACTTAACATTTTCTTTGTTGGGTTTTGGTCTTGCTTGGGACCTTTATTACTTTCTTCTTGCCTTTTTCTCCCTTTTGGAATGGGAGTTTCTATATCATGTCTGTCCCATGATTATATTTTGAAAATAGATAAACTTGTTTAATCTCACAGGCTCATAGCTAAAAAATGATAACCTCCAGGTCAATTATGCCTTGAGTCTCATGCGTATCTGAATTAGATGAGACTTAGGGCTTTGGATTTTTTATTTGAATTGGAATGAATTGAGGTTCTCGGGACCATTGGGAAGCGATGAATATATTTTGCATCATAAGAAAGACATAAATTGAGGGACATAGTGTGTAATGCTATGGATTGAATACATCCCTCAAAAGTTCATGTGTTGGAAACCTAATTTTCAATACAACAGTTTTAGGAGGCCAGGCCTAATAGGGTTGGATCATGAGGGTAGAGCCCTTATAAATGAATTAATGTCATTCTTGTGGGAGTGGGTTAGTTATTAAGAGAGTAGTTTGTTTCAAGCAAGTTTGGTCCAATTTGCTCGCCATCTCACATACTTTCTTCTACCTTTCTACCCTTCTGCCATGGGATGACCCTCCCCAGAAGCCAAGGCCAGTACCTTCAGAATTTTGAGCCAAATGAACTTATAAACATCGGTCTGTGGTATTCTGTTATAACAGGAGAAAATGAACTAAGACACATTATAACAAGAAAATAAAAGATAAATTAGCTGCCCTCTCACCCTCAAAGGGCAGTGCTGTCTATAGAGAAGAGTAAGGAAGCATAAAAGGAAGCCAGCGAAAAGTTAGAGGAAGAAACCAAGGTTGAGTTTCCAGGTCCTGAGTGCCTAGTACATATGCCAAAACCAGACTAGGTTCTTTGTATTCACTATCTTAAAGCCCTAGCAGCCCTACCAAAGTTCTGATAAGAAGTAAGTAGACAGATTCGGTGAAACGTATATCCAGCAAGAAGGGCGTTTTGATCTACTGAGAAGTTCCCATGAGGAAACACAATCCAAGAGAGAAAACAGAGAAGCCATACACACACACACACACACACACACACACACACATACACACAGTTAATCTTTGAACAATAGGAGGGTTCTGACCATAGAGTTCTAAAAAACATTCTTTTGAATGTTATTATCAGATTTCAGCAAGGATAAATGGTAAATATAGCTGGCCATATTGAACTCCTTCATTTTTCTCTTTATATATTCTATTTTTTTTTTTTTTTTTTAAGTAGAGTCAAGCCTCTTGCTCAGGCTTGTCTCCAACTCCTGAACTCAGGTGATCCTCCCATCTTGGCCTGCCGGAGTGCTAGGATTATAGATTATAGGTGTGAGCGACCCCATTTTGGCCTTTTTTATTTTTAAGACAGAGTCTCTCTCTGTTGCCCAGGCTAGAGTGCCATAGTATCACAGCTCACAGCAACCTCAAACTCCTAGGCTCGAGTGACCATCCAGTTTTTCTACTTTTAGTAGAGATAGGATCTCACTGTTGCTCAGACTGGTCTCAAACTCCTGAGATCAGGTGATCCACCCACCTCAGCCTTCTAGGTGCTAAGATTAGAGGTGTGGGCCACCTTTTTTTTTCTTTTTCTTGTAAAGAAAAAGAAGGAGTTGTCCTCAAGAGAAAGTACAAAAAAGATGCAACCCTTCCAAGATCCAGAACCATTTCCAAAGATAGCCAAAGGAGAGACACATACCCCACCCCAACAGCTGGCAACAATCAAGGTTGGCATAAGGGGTGTAACACACATTTCTGTCTGACCATATTTTTGAGGCTCCCAACCTGAAGTTGGCTGCCTGCACATATAAAACCAAAACTCATGCACCTTTGACAGGTGGAAAGTGAAGCCAAGTTTTCAGTACAAAAAAAAAAGAAGAGTCAAACAGAAAAGTAATAGCTGTCTCTGGGAGGGAAAAGATCAGCAATGGGTACCCCAGACCAAATTTAACCAGAGTTGCAATCCAAACACATGATTCTTCTGTTAATTTGAATTTGGAGAGGAAGGAACAAAGAGTCTTTCCTTCCTCTCTCAACTAGGCACTTAAGAATTCCTAACTTTCTCCTGTGTTTGTCAGTTTTCCCAAGATTTCATCTGTAGGCTCTAAAGTCAATCGGGTGTGTCGACTATCCCTCTGTGGTGGCCAGAAGCTGTAGAGAAGAAAAACATATCTTTTCCTCACCCATCTCTAGGTTCCTAGATAAGGTCCTATTAAAAAAAAAAAGAAAACAATATGTGAAAGGCATACAAATCTGGTTAATAAGTTTTATGTGACAAAAGAAACTTTATAAGGAAATGAATGTCCAAAGAGACAGTTGTCCCTGTTTTTTTATGCTGTGTTTGATAAAGAAGTAGACAGTAGTGGAGACACACAAGTGGACAGAGAGGGTGATCTAATGGTAAAAACCGAGGAGCATTAGCAAGGCAGGCCTGTTTGTTCAGATTCCTCTCTGTGTCCTTGTGATTTCAGAAATAAGGAGACTCCTTTCCTCTGAGTACAGGGAGGGAAACTCTCCTATGAGAGTCTCATGACCTCCTTCAGGGGAAAATTAGAGAATTCTTCCTAGATTTATTACCTGCTTCAAGGGAGAAGGGAGGGGGAAGATCAGAGAGGGACCTTTCTGCTTCTGTAGTTTCCTCAGATGCCAAAGTGCCATTTAGGGATGGCATGTCTTGAATCTCATCACTTGCAAAGTGAATTTTATACACAAGGAAACAAAATCTTACAGAGGCTGTTAATCTTATTAGTCAATTTCATACATCTATGAAGTGGTGAAAGTGATTCGAATCCAGGACTGGCTGATTCCGAAGTACTATGTGGTTCTATATCCTGACTACTCAGTCCTCACCACTTTTTGATTACACTTCCCATGAGGCTTAAATGTGGCTCTAGGACAGGTGGAACTTTCCATGTCTCTTCCTCCTCCTCTCCCATTCCCCTTTCTACTCTTCTAGAACTGGGAAGAAAATTTGATTGGTCAAGCTCTTGGTTTTGGTAGGGACAAACAATGAGCAATTTTAAAAAAAGAACCAAGAAAATAGTTGTTCCTTGCTCAACTGTGGTCTAATCAACTGTGTCTAAGACAAGGCACAATTTCTACAGGGTTATCTTTTTATCAGGGAGGGGCTATAAGATAAAGACCCTCTCTTTTGGCCTGACTTGCGTCTGTAATCCTAGCACTCAGGGAGGCCAAGACGGGTGGATTGCCTGAGTTCACAGGTTCAAGAACAGCCTGAGCAAGAGCAAGACCCCATCTCTAAAAATAGCCGAGCGTTGTGGTAGGTACCTTCAGTCCCAGCTACTCAGGAGGCTGAGGAAAGAGAATTGCTTGAGCCCAAGAGTCTGAGGTTGCTGTGAGCTATGACACCATAGCACTCTACGGAGGGCAACAAACTGAGACTCTGTCTCAAAACAAACAAACAACAACAACAAAAACCCTTCCCTTTCCAGAAACTTTTCTCTGAACCTGGCAGGTATTTTAACGTTTGGGCTGTTTATCACCACAGTGCAAGCTCATCCACAGAAATAATATTAAAAGGCATTGATTATTAACCAAAAAGCAACTCCAATGTTCCTGTATTTGTCAGAGCCTCTCAGTTTATTCTACTGGTTTCCTTTTGCCCTTATTAAAACAAAAGGATTCTTAATTTAAGTGATTATTTTCCTTAAACTCTCTGAAACTATGTAAATAAATTAATAATAGGAACAATATCTTACTAAATATTTAATACAGCAGCAAAAAATCAATTTTTTCCCCTGGAAAATTCTATTTCAAATAAACACTACAATCAGGTGCTGATTGGTGACCACTCTTTTTTTTTTCTTTTGAGACAGAGTCTCACTCTGTTGCCCTCAGTAGAGTACTATGGCATCACAGCTCACAGCAACCTCAAACTCTTGGGCTTAAGCCAGTAGTTCTCAACCTGTGGGTTGCGACTCCTTTGGGGGTCAAATGACCCTTTCACAGGAGTTGCCTAAATACATCCTGCATATCAGATATTTACATTACGATTCATAATAGTAGCAAAATTACAGTTATGAAGTAGCAACGAAAATAATTTTGCGGTTAGGGGTCACCAAAACATGAGGAACTGTGTGAAAAGGGTTGCAGCATTAGAAAGGTTGAGAACCACTGGCTTAAGCGATTCTCTTGCCTCAGCCTCCCAAGTACCTGGGACTACAAGCACCCGCCACAACGCCCAGCTTTTTCTTTTTTAAAAAATTTATTTATTTTTATTGTTAAATCATGGCTGTGTACATTAGTGCAATCAAGGGGTACAATGTGCGGGTTTCATATACAATCTGAAATATTCTCATCAAACTGTTCAAAATTTCTCTCTGTCGTTTCTGACAGAACTAAATACAGATGGTATTAATGTATTTTTACATATGAATTAAGATTTTTGAAACTTGGCTTATTCGGTGAGTTGAAGATAATGTGTATTAACATTGGTTTTCTGTGCTTTAAAAAGTCTTTGTTATTGAACAATGCTATATTAATGCCATTTATTTCTAATATAGTGACAAAAATTTTCTTTTGCTAAACTAGGTCCGTAGTTTTAGTTTGTTTATTTGAGACAGAGTCTCACTATGTCGCCCTTGGTAGAGTGCTGTGGCATCATAGCTCACAGTAACCTCAAACTCACGGGCTTAAGCGATTCTCTTGCCTCAACCTCCCAAGTAGCTGGGACTACAGGCACCTCCCTGGCTATTTGTTGTTGCAGTTCTCATTGTTTAGCAAGCTCAGGGGGGGTTCGAACCCAACAGCCTCGTTATATGTGGCTGGCACCCTAACCACTAAGCTTTGGGCACAAGCCAGGTTTGCAGATTTTAAGCTCTTATTTCCAACCCTAACTTGTGAAGTATAGTATTTAAGCTGTATATATGACTGAAACAAGAAATATATAATTTTAACAGTGACTAATATTGTTTACCCCGAAAGTAATTTAATTCTTTTATTATAGGTAACTTGTCAACATATGGAAAACCGAATTGGAAGACTCTGGCTGTGACAGGTCTATTCCCAGGAGAAAAAGATAAATAACAATAATAATAATCAAATACAGCAAAAATAACAAATTCTTTTCTACCATGGAGTCAACTGTTTCTTCCATGAGTTATAGTCTACCCAGCCTTTGCACTGCTGTTCTCTGTGGAAAAATCCAGTTATTAAAAATCTGTCTTTATTAAAAGCAACTATGCAGCTGTGAAGAAAACAGTGACACATTACTAATCCCTCAAGTCATGAGTTCTGAACTCTTCTGCAAAATTTTACCATAAGCAACATTAAACCAGAAGGAAGCAATAAGACTTTAAAAAAACCACAACACATAGTCCATATAAGAGTCTGTGCTAAATTATATAGCCTACCACAAAAATGGCTTCTGGAACCCTCTTCCTTCAGTTACAACTGCCAAAATAATCTCTCTGCATTGCTCCTGCCATGGGAACTCCTGTATATTAAGAGTGCTTCCCAGCCTCTGCTGGAGTAGCAAGGAGTCACGGAAACAGCAAGGATTTTGGAATCATGGCGTATGAGGTTTGAAACCCAGATCTAAGATGTATTAACATGAGACCATGAAGAATGTTAATAACCACTCTAAGACTCAGTTTACTTTTTTGTACGACAAGGATGATCACAGCTACTTTGCAGAGCCCTAGGCACGAAATAGAATCAGAATAAGTAAGCATATTGATATCATTACTATGCATTAGGATTATGTTTCAAAGCTGTACTTCAATGTTCTTCAACACACCATCTGAGTTTTGCTATAATATACAGAAGTGAGTCTATTACTGTAGCATATGGCAGCCCCCAGTCACTCCTCCAGGGCAATAATGATGTCCTCAATATCTGTATAATGCTGGCTGTAAGCTAATGATGCTTCTATGGAGATAGCTAGAATCCTGAGAATTTCCAATGGGAGCTTATAGGAAAATATTTTTCTTCTCTGAGCTTTTAGATCATTTGTATCTCCAAAAAAAGTGAAAATAAGCCTACCAGTAGTTAAATTGTTTAACGTATTTTGTCATTTTTAAGTTCTTGATTACATCATTAATTTATTTAGAACTTTGTAAGAAGTTATTTAATTTTTAGCTCAAAAATGTGGTATCTATATAAAAATAAATCTTTAAGATCATCTTATATTCCTGCAACAAGTATTTATAGAATTCCTAATTATACACCAAGCACAAAGAATAACCAATACTAGTTATCAGATTTTGCAAATACAAGAGGGCATTAAACTATTTCTGTAACTGACATTACTTCAGGGTGGGAAAAAGGGACAAGGGAGCCTATTTCATGTGTTACAAAGAATTTCTTATACAGTTTGTATTACTGCCCAATTAGAGTCTGGGTAAATTTGGGCACAAGAGTGGAGGGGGGAGGCAGTCTTCCTAACAAGGAGGTTTTAATGGCATTTCTGTAGCTATAGCATTTATCTTACCAATAGGAAGGGAACACAGATATGAAACAGTCAGATTAAAACAGAGCACTGTTGCCCTACACAATAATACAAGCATACTGCAGAGCTCACCAGCAAAGAAGTAAGGCCTTTTCTAAGCATCAATTAACATACTGTGTCTGAGCAGGTGTACAAGGAAAGTCAGATTCATCAGCAAGGTTCCAGAAGGTAGAAGTTGATGCAACATTTTAACCTGAAAAAACAATTGTAAGGAACATATTCAACATGACAGACACAGAAGAAGATTCACAAGGGCAGGAGTTGACCCAACTTACTCAAGGTTAGGAAATGCATAAACATGAGTCAAAACTCTTATAGTACATGTAATAAATTGTACATATGGCAAATTATAAATCATTATGAGAAATAAAGTGCAAATTGTTCTCATTGAAAGGTTGACTAATATTATCTTAAACAAATCATTCATTAGATGCTAAAAATGTACCACTAAAACTAATTAAATATCAACAGAACTGAACGACTCCTACCTATGTTTTACCACCAAAAGTCTGGTGCTCACAGTGAGCAATGTACAATTAACAGGATTCCTGACAGAATTCTGCCTATATGAATATTGTCTGGGTGTACTATGTTTCTCTAATATTCAGGAAAGATAATTAAAGTCAACACCAAAAATAAATGGAAATATTTGAAATCTTTGTAATAATTTTCACACAATAAAAATGTAAAGAGGAAATAATATGACTTAATCTTAAAACCATTCGGTTATTTCGGATTCCTGAGTCCAATATTTTACACACATTTCCCTCTTCCCTCCCCTCTATTTTTTTTCCCTTTCCCTGCCAGTCTCCTGGAGCTCTAATGTTATTATATGCTATAGAAAATATTTTACTCATGCAATTTCAGTGCTTCTTAACTTTCAGGCTCAGCAGGGAAAAATGTGGAGGTGTTTAATGCTCCAGCTTTATATTTTTTCATGGGAAATGAAAGTTGAAATCTGAAAAATGGCAACTTGCAGCAAAACATTATTTTTCTTCTTTTCCTAAAATGTCTAAGTGACATCAAGTTCAAATACTTCATTACAGATAATTCTAGCCAATTTAAATGTTCAATTTCTCAATAAAACATGAATCAGGAAAAGTCAACATCTTTGCAAATGCGATTCTAAATTTTGCCCTCAATAGTCACTTACTTCTTCTCAGTAGTCACTTCTACTCACTTCAGTGGAATTTATTTAAAAACTAGATCTGAGGAGAGGATTTAGTCTCTGACATTTAAAATGATTATAAAGTAGGTAGGATAGGTAAACTATTTCTTATGCTTATGACTACACAGTAGCTGTAAACTTTCAAAAAGAAGACATTACAAAACTCATAGTAAAACTCGATTAAAAAGGCATTAGTTTAGGGTGGCACCTGTGGCTCAGTGAGTAGGGTGCCAGCCCCATATACCAAGGGTGGTGGGTTCGAAGCCAGCCCTGGCCAAACTGCAACAAAAAAATAGCCAGGCATTGTGGCGGGCACCTATAGTCCCAGCTACTCAGGAGGCTGAGGCAAGAGAATCGCCTAAGCCCAAGAGCTGGAGGTTGCTATCAGCTGTGACGCCACAGTACTCTACCGAGGGTGACAAAATAAAACTCTGTCTCTAAAAAAAAAAAAAGAAAATTAAAAAAAAAGGCATTAGTTTAACTAGACTTGATGAATTTTAACTTATTTTAAAGAATATAACTAATAAAGAATCCTTTATTCATTCATTCAAAAACATATATTCATACCAGCATCACTTTTTTCAAAAGATAAATATTTTCTAGCCCCAATAATATTCTATATGATCATTAGTTTTAATATTATTTTCTTTCTTTCTTTTTGAGACAGAGCCTCAAGCTGTCACCCTGGGTAGAGTTCTGTGGCATCACAGCTCACAGCAATCTCTAACTCCTGGGCTTAAGGAATTCTCCTGCCTCTGCCTCCCAAGTAGCTGGGACTACAGGCACCTGCCACAACGCTGGGCGATTTTTTAGTAGTAGCTGTCATTGTTGTTTGGTGGGCCCAGGCTGGATTTGAACCCACCAGCTCAGGTGTATGTGGCTGGCGCCTTAGCTGCTTGAGCCACAGGTGCCGAGCCATTAGTTTTAATATTAAACACCCCAAAAGCTCCAAGTATTGCCTAACCCAAGGGTCTTCAAACTGCAGCCCGCGGGCCACCTGAGGCGGTGTGATTGTATTTGTTCCCGTTTTGTTTTTTTACTTCAAAATAAGATATGTGCAGTGTGCATAGGAATTTGTTCATAGTTTTTTTTTTTTTTTTTTTAACTATAGTCCGGCCCTCCAACGGTTTGAGGGACAGTGAATTGGCCTCCTGTTTAAAAAGTTTGAGGATGCCTGGCTAACCCATAGTGTGAAAGAACCATTTTGATCCATGCAA
Organism: Nycticebus coucang; assembly: GCF_027406575.1. NCBI lineage: Eukaryota > Metazoa > Chordata > Mammalia > Primates > Lorisidae > Nycticebus > Nycticebus coucang. Next base: position 46,903,386 of record NC_069780.1, read on the forward strand.
TTTATTTATTTATTTAGGCAGAGTCTCACCCTGCTGCTTAGGCTAGAGTGCTATGGCCTCAGCATAGCTCACAGCAACCTCAAACTCCTAGGCCTCAAGCCATCCTCCTGCCTCAGCCCCTAAAGTAGCTGGGATTACAGGCATATGCCACAATGCCCAGATTTTTTTTTTTCTAATTTTTAGTAGAAACAGGGTCTCACTCTTACTCAGACTAGTTCTGGAACTCTTGAGCGCAAACAATCCTCTTGCTGTGGCCTCCTAAGAGTGCTAGGATTACAGGTGTGAACCACTCACCCTAGCCTCCATAGAAAATATTTAATTGCAAGCAAAAGATGCTAACACTGGTTCTGAGAAAAATAGAGACACTTGGCAAGATAACAAGAAAGAAAGGAAGGAAGGAAAGAAAGAAGGAAGGAAGACAGACTGGCTTTAATTTTTTTTTCATTGAATTCATGAGTCAAAAGTTTATTTTAAGGCCAGGTGCAGTGGCTCATGCCTGTAATCCCAGGACTCTGGGAGGCTGAGGGGGGATTGCTTGAGCTCAGGATTATGGAGACCAGCCTGAACAAAAGCGAGAACCCCATCTCTACTAAAAATAGAAAAACTGAGGCAAGTGTATTGCTTGAGTCCAAGGTGGAAGTTGCTGTGGGCTATGATGCCACAGCACTCTACCCAGGGCGACAGCTTGAGACCCTGTCTCAAAAAAAAAAAAGGTTTTGCTTCATTCCTTTGCTGTGCCCAGTATTGCTAACGAGAGGACGCTGCTTACAAATCTGATCGTCATTTCCTTTTAAACTATGTCTTCTGTTTCTCTTTTAGAATCTAACAGTATGATTGTTAAGTGCCAAATGAATGAACAGACAACAACGGTGGTAGCCAGAGATGGTTTCAAGGAAAAAATGAAGCATAGATCATACTGTGAAGAAAAAAAACAAAGAAGACATTTCAGGCAAGGGAAAAAATGTTAGCCAGGTGTAACTAGGGCAGAGAGAATGAGTGATTGAATGAGGAATGCTAAAAGAACAGTGAGAGTTAATTTTGGAAAGGGAGGATGAATAGCATTTTGACTTCAGGATAAGGATTTAGGAAAGTCCAATTAGCATGTGGACTTACTCAATTTATTAGAAAAAGGGAGTATCAAGGGGGTATTTTAGAATTATTAATCTAGCAGTGATACCTACAAGGTATTTAAGCCAGAAGAAGCTGGAGTAGGGACATACAAATATGGTAATACAAGTGGGGATTAGGGAGCTAAATGACAGGTGACGTGAGTGATATGGGCAGTAGCAGGGTAGGAATGGAATGAATCTAAATCAAAGACATCTGGTAAAAAAAGACTCATTTCAAGACAGATGTTGACAGAACTACTTTAATAGTAGGAAAATCAGAATAATTAATCTGACTAATACTGAGGTTGTGCCACTAAAGGTCTAAAATAAACTTTTGTTTTTTAAAATTGAGACAGAATCTCCCTTTGTCACCCTCTGTTAGAGTGCGATGACGTCACAGCTCACAGCAACCTCAAACTCTTGGACTCAAGCTGTTTTCTTGTTTCAGCCTCCCAAGTAGCTAGGAATATAGGTGCCTGCCACAACGCCTGCCTATTTTTAGGGACAGACTCTCACTCTAGCTCAGGTTGGTCTCAAACTCATGAGCTCAGGCAATGCACCCACCTTGGCTCCCAGAGTGCTGGGATTACAGAATTGAGCCCCCGTGCCCGGCCCGACAACAAGGTTTCTAAAAAGCAGAGATGGGTAAAATCCTGAGATTTGTACTAACAGCAATTTTGTATCTATGACTTTGGATATCTCATCTATATGAATTGGGTAACTTTTTTAGAACAGTATAAATTTATCAGCATTGATCAGCATTAACGTAATGCTTAAGTTTCTGAAAGAAATTTTTTTGTACAACTAATTCTCTCCCTGATTTGAGAGAGAAGTCTGTGAGGGTTAAGTTTTCTCTAGGTGTCTCTCATTATTAATTTCTAATTCATTTCTAATTTCTAATTATTTAAACATTAATTCATTAAATATTTAAGCATTAAACATTAATTCATTTCTAATTTCTAATTATCTAAATATTTCTAATTCATTCATTCATTCATTCATGGAACAATTGTATATTCAGGGCCAAATGGGGATGAACGGTTACTGACCTAATCGGGGATAAATGAGTAAAATATATTAATAAAATGAATAAAAAATCCAGACAAATCTTACAGATGAAAAATCTCAATAAAGATATATTTGAAAAAAAAATTATCAGCATTGATCCAGGAAGTAGTAGAAAAACCCAACGAAACAACAATAAAACAAGTACAACAGGTTTAACAATCTACCTATACAAAATTTGTCAGATTGAAGACATTTAAGATCAGGGAACAGATAATCCTTTTTATGTAAACATCCAGAATTTAGAAAAATTTTAAATATAATCTAGTAAGTATATGGCCAACAATATTCTGATAATTCAAAAATGGACAAAAACACTACAAGAAAAAAATTATAATTCAATTTTGCCTTGAACATGAATACAAAACTCCACAGTTAATACTTAGCAAATATAAGGCAGTGTCTGTGGCTCAAGGAGTAGAGCACCAGCCCCATATACCAGAGGTGGCAGGTTCAAACCTGGCCTCGGCCAAAAATTTCAAAACAAACAAAAAAATACCTAGCAAATATAATTCAACTGTGTATTAAAAGAAAATACATAACAATATGTCATATTTAAAGTAGGCTACAAGGGTGATTCAGTATTAGAAAATCCACCATTTTAATTTCCTACATTAACAAAAAGGAAATATTTTTTGAGTAGATGCCCCAATTTTTCAATAAAAGTCAACACTTATTAATCTTTATATACACAGTGGTCCCTCTTTCTCCATGGGCTCACTTTCCATAGTTTTATTTACTCACGGTCAACCAAGAGCTGAAAATACTTAATGGAAAATTTCAGAAATAAATAATTAATAAGTTTTAAATTGTATGCTTTTCTGAAAACATACCTGATGAAATCTCCCTCCATCCTGCTCTGTCCTGCCCAGGACAAATCATCCCTTTGTCCGGTGTATTCACAGTATATGTGCTATCCTCCTGTTAGTCACTTAGGCATCTTGGACATCCGATCAACTATCTCAGAATAGCAGTGCTTGTGTTAAAGCATTTTTATTATATTTAATAATGGCCCCAATGTATGAGAGTAGTGATGCTGGAATATTTTATAATTGTTCTATTTTATTATCAATTATTGTTACTAATATCTTACTTTGCCTACTTTATAATATAAACTAAATTTTATTATAGGTATATATATATATGTATATGAAAAGATATAGCACATACTGGGTTTGGTACAATCTGTTGTTTTCAGACATCCACTGGGGGTCTTATTTATTTATTTATCACCCTCAGTAGAGTGCTGTGGCATCACAGCTCACAGCAACCTCAAACTCTTGGGCTTAAGCAATTCTCTTGCCTCAGCCTCCCAAGTAGCTGGGACTACAGGCACCCACCACAACACCCGGCTTTTTTCTTTTCTTTTCTTTTCTTTTTTTTGTAGTTGTCATTGTTGTTTTAACAGGCCCAGGCCAGGTTCAAGCCTGCCAGCCCCGGTGTATGTGCCCGGCGCCCTAACCACTGAGCTACGGGTGCTGAGCCAACCACTGAGGGTCTGAGACTACTATATCCCCAATGATAAGGGAGAGTTACTATATATATATGTGGGGGTGTGTGTGTATACATATATGTATGTATATATATGCATGTGGGGGGCACAAATTAGACCTCAAAAGAAATGTTCTTGATCTGAAAATTAGCATAAATCAGAAATCTTGAACAAAGATTTATATCTGATAATAAACAGTAATCATTAAGAGCTCAATTTTGAAGCCTGACTGCCTGAATTTGAATGCCTGGATTTGAATCCCTCTGGCCTCAAGAAGTGAAGTGGATGTTATTTCCTTTCTTTCTCTCCCCTGTGCTTTGCCTATGTGAATGTCTCTCTCTTCCCCTTACTCTAAGTCTAGTTCCCCTTACTCTCAGTCTAGTTCCCCTTACTCTAAGTCTAACCTCTGTGATTATAGCAAGTGCAGCAAAAAGGCATGAAAGACTCTGTTTAGGTAACTATTCTAACTGGTCTGGTTTGAGGTTGGTTATCTGAAGGACTGGCTCAGCTTTACCTGGACTGCCTCTGTCACAAATAGGTCTCTTCTACCTCACCACAATACCCAAGAAGAGCAACCCTACTCCCTGCAACACTCACATGGGATTCCCCTGCAAACAGGATCTTCGGGTTTGATGTACCATTGCTTCCCACATGAGTAGCCCCATGGCCTTGGTCCCCCTCTGCTAGTCTCCATGCCCTTCTAGGTAAAGTCATAAGGAACCGCTGGCATCCTCTTTCAGATATTCAAAGGTTCACAGAAAACTAGGGCATTGGTGTGGTCTTTACACCTTTCTAGATTATACCTTTAGACCCATACATACTGGCCTCTGGTCCCTTCATGATCAGCAGGAAGGAAGCTATTTCTTCTTCAGTCTTTGGACAAGAAACTGGTTCTAGTCTTTATGTTTATGTATACACCGAAATCTAAATTTCAAAACACACATCTTGTTCACTGCCTCAAATCTTTGAACTTGAGAGCGAAATGTTATACTTTAAACATAAAGAACACTTTCTAATAGGTACCGTCAATTTTCAGATATCTTGTTGGTAAAGGCACACAAAGCAGGTTAGCTTCACTGGGACCTGAGGTCAGACCTGAAATCTTATGCCAAGGACCAGGCCCTCTTTGAACTTGACCTTGAAAAATTTGCTAACTTTGGTCTCAACAGGGATCTGTCTCAGCCATTAACCTTGCACTACTTGGTAACCTTAAGGGACAGTAAAAGATTTCAATCACTACTTCATACCATCATATAACCTTACTATGTATAAAAACAAAAGCTTTGAACTTAGTAGGAAAAAATAAAGAGGACTATGTTCAGGACTTTGGAATGGAAACTCTTCCTAAAGAATAAAATGTTTAAAAAGATACAAACTTGGGCGGCGCCTGTGGCTCAGTCGGTAAGGCGCCGGCCCCATATACCGAGGGTGGCGGGTTCGAACCCGGCCCCAGCTGAACTGCAGCCAGAAAATAGCCGGGCGTTGTGGCGGGCGCCTGTAGTCCCAGCTACTCGGGAGGCTGAGGCAAGAGAATCGCTTAGGCCCAGGAGTTGGAGGTTGCTGTGAGCTGTGTGATGCCACGGCACTCTACCCGAGGGCCATAAAGTGAGACTATGTCTCTACAAAAAAAAAAAAAAGATACAAACTTAAGGGCTGGGCACGGTGGCTCACATCTGTAATCCTAGCACTCTGGGAGGTGAGGTAAGTGGATTGCCTGAGCTCAGGAGTTCGAGCCCAGCCTGAGCACGAGTGAGACTTCTTTCTCTAAAAAATAGCCAAATGTTGTGGCAGATGCATATAGTCCCAGCTATTCAGCTGGGACAAAAGAATTGCTTGAGCCCAAGAGTTTGAGGTTGCTGTGAGCTATGATGCCATAGCACTCTACCCGAGGGTGACAAAGTGAGACTCTGTCTCAAAAACAAACAAACAAAAAAACTGCAAAAACAAACAAATAAACAAACAAACAAACAAACAAAAAACAAAGAAAGAAAAAGTAACTCTTGATATGGGAGAGCATATTAAAATTTTGAATTATGAACAATTCAAGAAACTTAAAGTGCTGAAGCAGAAGTTTTGGACTAAGAAAAGTGTTTGCAATATATGTAGAAATAAGAAAAAGAGAAATGCCTGAAAGAAAAATGACAAAAATGAAAAAGTAATTAATAGAAATAAAAATGTAATTGGCTATTGAAAAGATGGTTAACTTCTGTTGTAAAGAGGAAAAGACAAATTGAAGTCACAGTTAGATAACATGTTTAATTGCATCAGGCAAAAATATCTAAAAGCTGAACATAGCCCCAAATGTTGGGAAGGTGTAGGAAAAGAGGACTATCACACAATGTTTTTACAAATAAAAACTGTGGGCTGGGTGCAGTGGCTCACACCTATAAACCTAGCACTCTGGCAGACAGTTGAGTAGATCTCTTGAGCTCAAGGGTTTGAAACCAGCCGGGTGTGGTGGGTAAGAGTGAGACCCCCATCTCTACTAAAAATTTTAAAAATTAGCCAGATATCTTGGCTAGGCACCTGTAGTCCTAGCTACTCAGGAAGCTGAAGCAAGAGGATCACTTGAACCCAGGAGTTTGAGGTTGCTGGGAGCTAGGATGATGCCATGGCACTCTAGCCTGGGTGACAGTGTGAGAGTCTATCTCAAAAATAAAATAAAATAAAAATAAAGGGGACGTTCTAATGATATATTCAGAAAAAAAAGAAGAAAAAGCTGTGAGGGCCACCAAAATTGAGCGGTATCTACTAAACCCCAAAATGTACATACTTGAAGTTTCCTGCTCTTACAGAAACACTAACATGTGTGCTCAAGGAGAATGTTGTCACAAAACTCACGTAATTAAAATTACAAATTCAATCGAAATAAGAATAGGAAATCAAAGTATGATGTAGTCACAGATGGATGCCAACAGTCAAAATGAGAACAAAATAGTGTACTAGGTTATAGTACAGAAGTAGATGCTCCCCCACCCAAAAAAAGGAATTCTCTTCCTTTCCATTCAACAAAAACAGTGCAAGCACAATGGTGTTTAAAGCTTTTTATGAGGGCGCACCTCATTTGTGGCTTCACAGTCTACTTTCAGTCTATCTGAGAAACCCTTCACCAAGAGGATGGAGGAGAACCCAAGACTTAAGTTCAAACATGATTCATTAACCTGTATATAGCCTTGACTTCTCTTTAACATTTATCTGACAGTTTAAAGATATTTTGTTTCCAGTCATAAGACCTGAAACAGTATTATGCTAATTACCATAGGAAACTAGAGAAAAGAACCAAAGGTCCTTAAAATAACATTTTTGCCTCTTTGACAAATATTTCTAGGCATAGTAAAATTAAATGTCCCATTGTAAAAAGATAAAGTGACCCCAATTGGGATATTACTTTCTGAATACTCCTGTGGATATTCCCAGTTTGAGAACCAAACCGTAAGTCACTCTCAGAGGTTTGTTAGAATCGTAACCTGCCTTAGTACGGATTTATGAAGGACAGAAGGACCTCAGACTGAACTTGCCCAATTAAACAGATTAAATTCTAGCTGTGAATTCAGGCCAGGGCCATGCATTACTGTTTTACTGCAGAATAAACATAAATTTACCAATGCAGTGAAGTTTGCAGCTGGTGAAAGTCTATGATTTTCCCAATGGAAATGTTTATTTATTTAACTCCAATTAGAAAGTTAAAAAGGAATCTAATGCATCTAAGGCAGAAAAATGAGGAAAGAAAACATCTGTGATTTAGAGATAAACATTTGGGACTAAATTTATTCTCATTTATTGGTGAACTATTTGAATTTGAGTTCAATGCAAGTGCTTGAAGTGCATAATTCCACAGAGTAATAAAATAAATCTTAAAAACACAATGTACCAGTGTACAGGTAGCAATGAAGACAATACGCCTAGAAAAATATATGGCCTTAAGAACCGTACCTAATGTACGTTCAAATGCAATAAGAGATGAAACTTTTGGTTTAAGTTGACTCACATATTTTCTTTTAAAAAGTTGTTTCAGTTCATTCAGGCTACTATAGAAAAATACCATAAACTGGATGGCTTAGAATTTCCTTACAGTTCTTTTTTTATTGAGATAGAGTCTCACTATGTCGCCCTCAGTGGAGTCCCAGTTACTTGGGAGGCTGAGGCAAGAGAATCCCTTAAGCCCAAGAGTTTGAGGTTGCTGTGAGCTGTGATGTCATAGCACTCTACCCAGGGTGATAAAGTGAGATTCTGTCTCTAAAAAAAAACAAAAAGTCAACTCTCAATTACCCATTGGCAAGTGCCTCTTCTCAGGGAGAAAAGTAATGAATCCTGACAGATGGGACACCTGGGCTCAAAATAAAACAAATTTCTTCACCCAGCAAAGCCTAATGTCACTTCATACAAAATGACCCTCTTTCCCATATTCTGACTGTTGGCAACAAGGCCTTTGCTATGGGTTGAATGTTTGTCCCTTCCAAACTCATGTTAAAACTTAATCCCCAAAGTGGCAGTATTTGGAGGTGAGACCTTAAGAGGTGATTGGGTCAGGAGGACTCTGATTTCATGAATGGTTTAATCTGTTCATGGATTAATAGATTAATGAGTGATCACGGGAGTGGGACTTGTGGTTTTATGAGAAGGCACACTCAGCCCTTCAACATGTGATGCCCTGTGCCACCTCCAGACTCTGCAAAGTATCCCCACCAGGAAGAAGGCCCTCATCTCTTGACCTTGGACTCCTCAGCCTCTGTAATTGCAAAAAGTGAATTTATTTTCTTTATAAATTATCTAGTTTCAAGTATTCCATTATAGGCAACAGAAAATGAACTAAGATAGTCTCTGCCATTTTTCCAATTATACTTGCTACTAAACCTTCATAAGAATGCTATCCATCAATAAAACTGATTTCTCACCTTTTTCAAATATACCCAGTGTTCATGCTTCCATCAAGCAAGATTCTGCTATTTTTTACAGTGGAAGTGACTTCCCATTACCACTCTACCTACCAATTCTGCTTGTCCTTCAAATCCAAAAATTAAGGCATGCCAGGAGCAGTGGCTCACGCCTGTAATCCTAGCACTCTGAGAGGCCCAAGTGGGTGGATTGCCTGAGATCACGGGTTTGAGACCAGCCTGAGCAAGAGTGAGACCCGTCTTTAAAAACAGCCGGGTGTTGTGGCGGGCACCTATAGTCCCAGCTACTCAGGAAGCTGAGGCAAGAGAATTGCTTGAGCCCAGGAGTTTGAGGTTGCTGTGAGCTATGATACCATGGCAATCTAGCAAGGGAGACAAAGTGAGAGTCTGTCTAAATAATAATAATAATAAACTTAATAAGTTAATTAACTAAATTTAATAAAAACCAGGTGGGTATTGTGATGGGCACCTATAGTCCCAAGTACTAGGGAGGGTGAGGCAAGAGGATCTCTTGAGCCCAAGAGTTCGAGGTTCTAGAGCGATTACCGAGGGCGACAAAGTGAGACTCTGTCTCAAAAAAATAAAAAAGTAAAAAAAGAAGAAAAACAAAAATTAAGGCAAAACACAAACAAAATCATACACACGTACACACATACACCTGCTCCCTACTTCCTCCCTTAAGTCCTCCTTGATCATCCCAGAAAAACCACTTTTGCCTGATCTGGATATCTGATATACTCATCTATTTTGTCCATTTTATTTATAGTCATTCTTGACTTTGGTTATCAGTACTTTCTCTCCATGTAATGGCAAGCAACTGAGAGAAGTTGCTCCCAGAAATGGGAGCCTATCTTATTCAAAGACTGCCTTATATCTGCTACAAAGTTCTCCCCATAATTCAATTCTTCAGTTGCAGGATAAGCGAATTGGACCAGTAAATCTCTAATATCCCTCCAAATTCTGAAAATTAATAATTCCAGCCATATTGCTGAAGTCAGTAAGTTCTTAGTTCTAATTTCCTATTTTTTTATTCATTGTCTTAGTCTGGTAGGTCTACACTAACAAGTAACATGAACGGAGGAGCTTGAACAAAAGAAACGTATTGTCTTATAGTTTGGAAGACTAGAAGTCTGAGGTCACAGTGTGAGCAGAGTTGGTTCCTTCTGAGGATGGTGAGGTGAGGCTGTCCCCTGCTTCTTTCCTGGTTTGTGGTAATTTCCTGGTGATCTCTGTCGTTCACAGGCTTCTGCTGCATCTCTCGATTTCTACCTTGATCTTCACATGTGTCTCTGTCTGCACATGGCTGCCTGAGAATGACACCAGCCACATTGGCACAGGGGCCCGTGATTCTGCAATCTGACCTTATCTGCAACAGCCTTAGTTCCAAATAAGGCACATTCTGAGATACTGGGCCTCGAATTTCAACTTATGTATTTAGGGCAGATGCAACTGAACACATAGCATTCGCCCTTCCTAAAGTATAATCAACACCCAGCATATTGGAATAGGCCATTGAATTCACACCAGGTAGCCCAAACCTCTTGTTGAGCTATGATACAATCCTTTTGTCAGATGAGGAATAGGAGCTGAGTTGGAATTTCAAACATATTTTCCCCATGGAATTTATGCCGTCGATAACATTTAATTATTATGTGATTTTAATGATTCTCTGAAACCACAGTTGTTCTGACTCTTTCAAAAGAAAATTCAGTTAATTCTTCATTAATGACTCTATACTCTCTTTATTGCTAAAATCCCTTTATTCCCAAGCACTTCCATCACTGTCAGTCAAAGAAAAATAAAAACCAAACAAGCCACTTTGATAAATAGTCTAATGAAAAACACTTTCTTATACATACAGACATATATGACTGTGCATATAATTTGGTTGTTAACCACAGTCCAGACATAGCTAAGCGTTTTTAAAATACATTTTCCCTTAATCCTCATATTTCTTGTAAGGAGACAGGATTTTTTATTATTCCCATTTTTTTTTTTCCTTTTTCTGGTAAAATCACATAGCTAGAGGTGGAGCGTGTAGTGTACATTTAAACCTGTACCCTTACCTATGAGTCTATATTAACAAATTAATAACTAAATTGAATTGCTTGTCTACTTTGTAGATTCCAACTTTCTGCTACTCTGGTCTTCCATCACTAAGTATAATTGACAGTTGCCCATAATCACCTGCCTCAAAAGAATGTAGTGAGAACAATATAATAAGAAAGAGTTTAAAGCAGGTTGGAGAGCATTTATCAGGCCCTACCGATAAATAGAGCTATTCACATTTCAAAGACATATTGGCTCTTTCAGGCAATAATAATGTGACTAGTAATATAGACCCCAATATTAAGCCTAACTCTCATAATACTTAACCAAAAAGATCCCTTTGAAAAATCTGGTTCTTTATGAAAAACAAGTGTCATGTTATATTACATTTCTTTCTCCGGTCTGATTGCCCCCTTTTAATCTCTTGGAATTTGTAAAATGCAATATCTTTGTGGAACTAATCTGGTGATGAAGATTTGAGAATGGATTTCAACTAAACATGAAGTACATTTCTTATGTAATAAATGTAACATTGATGGATTTTTAATAAACTTGATAGAACACTATTATTCCTATCTTTCATCTCCATTCTAAATCACTCAAGCCCATCTCTAAGCTTGTGGATTTCATACATTCACGTTGAGAACTAAACCTAGAGAAACCTAGCCAACACTCACATATGTGTCTGCCAGTGTTCCGACAGCCCTCAGCATTTGCAAGGGCAAAGGCAAATTTTGATGATAAATTCAGGAAGTCATGTGAAACCTTTACTGAAGCCTCGACATCTTGTCAGTATTTTCTTGTGTAGAAAAAAAATCTCCGTTCTGAATCAAACAGTCATATTCTGAAAATAAATTCCTCCAGAAATTGTAAGGGGCCAGAGAAAGTAGATGAAACTGGTAAAAGCAGCTGATAGGTCCCACCATACATCTTATTTCATCTCCACACTGACTCTTTCACAAAGAAAACTGAGCAGTTCCCCCTTCCCAAAGCCCATACAAGTTGAGTTCTGTCCTCTCTCTTAGCTGGCCAAGGTACCAGTGTTCCGTCACAACATCTTTACATCAGTCACCCTGGATTCAAAGTTCATGAAAAGTAAAATTATATACTCTCCCATGCTCAAATATACAACTCTGTGTTTTTTATTTATTTATTTTTTTGTTTGTTTGTTTTTTTTGGCCAGGGCTGGGTTTGAACCCACCACCTCCGGCATATGGGACCGGCACCCTACCCCTTGAGCCACAGGCACCGCCCCTGTGTTTTAGTTTTACTGACCAAAAAAAGCACTTGCTGATTTTTTGAATGGTCTAAGTCATCCATTATTTGAATAACTAAAACTGTAAAATCAGGGAGACTTTCATTAAAATATTTTAATTTCAATAAATAGTTTTATTTCAATATTGAATAATGCAAATTGCAGTACTCATGAAATCTGTCAGCTAGACTTTTATTGATTTATTTATTTTTTGAGACCGAGTCTCACTATGTTGCCCTGGGTAGAGTGCTATGGTGTCACAGCTCACAGCAACCTCAAACTCTTGGGTTTAAGTGATTATCTTGTCTCAGCTTCCCAAGTAGCTGGAAATATAGGCACCTGCCATGATGCCGGCTAATTTTTCTGTTTTTATTAGTGTAGACAAGTTCTCCCTCTTGCTTAGGCTAATCGGGAGCTCTGGAACTCAGTTCCACTTCAGTGTCTCAGAGTGTTGGGATTACAGGCAGGCATGAGCCACGGTGCCCGGCCCTAATTCAGGTATATGTCCTAGAAAGCACAGGACTTCCTAAACTGTTCATGGCTTCCATATTTGATCACTTTCAACAAATTTCCCAGACCTGACAAAATATAGCTTCCATATGTGCAAGTATATGAATATTGGGGAAATGTAATTGCAGAGGCGGACTCATCTGTTTTATCAGTCTTTTTACTCAATTACCAATAAGTAATGGTAATTACTTATTTAACTCATGCTTTCTCAATTAAACTATCACAAACAATAATTATAAATGCCAAATATCAATAATCTTTCACAGATTCATGCATTAATACGTTGGAGGCATAGCCTTTCTATATTTGGTTCCCAAGAACCCATTTGAAATTTCCTCTCCTTTTTTTCTAAGATACATATTTTCATAATCAGGTAAGTCTTCACTCTTTTCTTCTTGTCTTTGCTTATCTAAACTTCCCAGTGGGGGACATTCTCTCATTTCCTTCTTTATATACAAGTGGTTTCAGTATTAAAATAGCTGAGATGAAAACTTCATATAACTTCTCTAACTCAACCACAGATAATCAACTTTAATGAATAAACAATGTTTTGATGACCAACATTTTTATATTTGTATAAATTTTATAAATCTTTCATAAATAGAGAATTATAGACAATCTTTGAGGAACAGCTCACTCTAGATTGGACTTTGGTTTTTTAGTATTTGGTCCTGTTGTCTACAAAGCCAGAGATGGATTTTTTAGTACAATATTATATTTATATATGATAATAATTAACATTGAAGAAAATGATCAAAAAGAACACTTATTCTATTTTAAATATTGTACCCGTCTTCAATATTTTTCGCGCTCCTTCCTGAAGGAAACTTCTAACTGTAGGCGGGTCCCAGTTAACTGAACCAGGTCTGGTTGGATTACTCAGCAGAGCTAGAAAGTTCAACTGAGGTCCAGGGGTAATTGAAGCTGAAAATAAAACTGGAGCAGCACAGACAATGTGAATAGAGAGCAAAAGTAATCTGCACAAGTCTCTGTGTAACAAGGGAAATTTTACGTGGAAAGAACAAAGACAAAGTTTAGAGCACTTCCAAAGACAGTTGGAAGTGGCTCTCTCACGAAGTAGCCGAAGTAGCCGAGGTGAGAGAGACAGGGGTGCACAGGCCCGCAGGGTATTAATACCCTTTCCATTTGAAAAGGTTGCGAGTCTTCATTGGCCTCTCTGCACCGTCAGGCATTATTACCCTTTTCCTTGGTCCTTGGTTACCTAGGCTACCTCACACCCACATTCTTTTTTTTTTTCAGCTTTCCAACCCAGCTCATGGAGCTTTATTCAGATGGGAGTGACAAGACACTGCTTCATTCTTGTTGGACCATATTCCCTGGAAACCCAGTACTGAAGGCCCATGTTTGCCCTGTTACTTTCTTCAAAACTCCTAAGACCCTTTTAAAACCCATACTCTCCAAGGCCTTATCCCTCTTTCCATCCACCCATCACTCCTGTCATCTGGCTCAGGAAGGACCACACACCCACATTCTTATAGGCCCTCCAGGCTTCCTGGTTCAGCACATCAGGTTTTCTTCCCATTTCCCTTAAAACCCATTTTTTAGTGTCCCTTCTCAATAACTGTATTATCTTGTATAAGCTATTGGAGCATGTATACAATTCGTTAAATGTCTCCATATGTTTAAAACCCAACATCATCTTTGGTCAGAATTTAAGAACTCAAGGGACTCTCTCTAAAAAATTGATTCTTCCTGGCTTGGCATCGGCAGCACAGTGGTTACACTCTGGCCACATACACTGAGGCTGGCGAGTTCTAACACAGCCTAAACAACAATGACAACAGAAAAATAGCCAGGCCTTGTGGCAGACACCTGTAGTCCCAGCCACTTGGGAGGCTGAGGTAAGAGAATTACTTAAACCCAAGAGTTTGAGGTTGCTGTGAGCTGTGATGCCACAGCACTCTACCTAGGCAACATAGTGAGACCCTATCTCAAAAAAAATTTTTTTTTCCTCCTGTTGCTTAATAAATGGCTTCTTTCATAGTGAATTTTGTACTTTCTCTTTAAACCACTAAATTCAAACTTAATTTTAATATGTTTATACAATGTACACACAATTTTATCACCCTAAAAATTTAAACAAAAAGAAAAATATTGCCTTGAAAAAAATGAAGAGTTCATTTGTCATTTTTGTCAAATGTTTTTGCCCATGTGGGTATAGTTCTGTGTAGGTGTCACCCAGTGGGTACCAGAGGGTATTCCCATCTACCACCAACTATTAACGAATGCCCATTACCACGCAGGTGTGACTCTATCCACCCCATCCACTCCTACTCCCCTTTATATATATATATATTTTTTTTTATTATTTTTTTGTAGAGACAGAGTCTCACTTTATAGCCCTCGGTAGAGTGCCGTGGCATCACAGAGCTCATTGTCCCTGTGTCTAACACATCCAAAGCCATAAATAAATAACTCAGCATATTTAGGCTCAGAGTCTTTGTCTGAATTGTGAGATGCCTGTTCTGACCTTTACTCATTTAAAGAACAGAGGGATGGGGCCAAGGAGCATTACTCAGTGGTTCATGACAAAGCAGCATCACTAATTGCCTGGGAGACCTCTAAGAGACTTGCAACAATTCTTGGATAGTCAAATAGCTGGCCTGCTGCTGCTGTCCTACCCATAGTATGCGACAGGTGTGAAAAGCTGTTACCTTTTCTGTCTTTGGTTGTACATGATTGCTATTATCATGTGGGATATTTTCCCCTTGCTCCTCCTTAATTTTGTGTCTATAAATGATCGTTCTGTATTTAAAAATTATAAATACAAAGCTTAGTGATGTTCAATACTAAATGCCTCTTTATTACTCTTTTAAAGGAGCAGCTAAGTTATAGTAGGCACTCCATTAATATAGCTGGACAAATAAAAACTAGGTAGCAAAAAAACTTAAAAGGACTGTCATTTTGGCTAAAAGTACAGATACCTTTTAATAATACAGAAACCAAAATAGACATAGTAATAAGGATTAATAATGAGAACCATTACATAGAAGTTGCTATTATTGTAAAAATGTGTTCTAGTCTAGACTTATCTTACACAATCTTCTCCCATTATTTATGGTGGACAGAGATTTGTGTCTGTTTTGCTCACTCTTGTATCTCTTATTACTTAGAGAAGTACTTGGCTCATAGATAGCACTCAGTAAATACCACTGAATGGTTTAATGAATGAATAACAACACCACAGCAACAAAAGAAGCTGTTATTTATTGAATACTTATTAGAAAAATGTTGGTTAAATTCCTACATGGACTATCTCATTTATCTTTTCAAACACAAGGAACTTCAGATCACCAAGAAAAACAATCCAGATTAAAAAAATGAACTAAGGCAATTACTTGGATTCTGCAAACACTCACAAAGGTGCACAAGGACAACTACACAGAAAATGATTCATTTTGGCTAGAATTACACACTTTAGTAAACTATAAAATAGATGTTTTGTCTAAATTACCTTGTTAATTATTTGAGGTTTCCATATTACTTTCTTATTTTATAGCAAACCCTGGTGAACTAGTAGAAAGCTAAAATATTTAATCTTAATTTTACAATAATTGTTGAGGTTGTTTTTAAGAGTAAATGAGAAGACAAGCATAAAACATAGACAGCCTTACATTTACTAAGTGTTCAATAAATGTTAGTTGCTATTTCTTAAAATGTTATCTAATAGTAAGTGTAAGGCACATCAATGGTAGATAATCGATAGTTAAAATTTCTATTTCATAGCCAGGCATTGTGGTAGGTGCGTATAGTCCCATTTACATGGGAGGCTGAGGCAAGACAATCGATTAAGCCCAAGAGTTGGAGGTCGCTGTGAGTTGTGATGTCATAGCACTCTACCAAGGGCAACATAGTGAGACTCTGTCTCAAAAAAAAAAAAAAAAAAAGGAAAGATTTCTATTTCAGGCCAGGTGGGGCGGCTCGTGCCTTAATCCACTCCAGGAGGCCCAGGCCACTGCATTGCCTAAACTCAGGAGTTCAAGACCAACCTGAGCAAGAATAAGACCTTATCTCTAAAATAGTCGGGCATGGTGGTAGGCATCTGTAGTCCCAGCTACTTGGGAGGCTGAGGCAAGAGGATTGCTTGAGCCCAAGATTTTGAGGTTGCTGTGAGCTATAACTCCATGGCACTTTACCAAAGACAACAAAGTGAGAGTCTGTTTCAAAAAAAAAAAGTTTGTATTTCAATAAGGTTAGATGACTGTGATTGATAGTACAGTACTTTCCTCAAAAATAATTAATATTATTTACTTGAGAAAAATCTTGAGGAATTTAATCATGGGCTATCTATTGTGTTACTCGTGGTTGGTTCATTTCCAGTTCCCCGTGGAATAGGAGATGAGTGTAATTTACGGAACTCGATGGAGACATAAACCAGTGTAACTAAGTAGCCCAATAATCCCCCTTAGGTCACTATGCAAAAAGAAAAATATAAAACAAAGTGCAATTATTCTTTGGGAAGACCAACTTTACTTAGGTATGGATAAAATTTACTTAAGTATGGAGACACACTAATCCTTCTGTTGCAGAAGTGAAATAAAACAATTGTGCCCCTCCAAATGTGGTCAATATTTTGAGAAGTAAAATCAGGATAGATAAAAGACAATACTGAGTGTTTGTCTTTAAAGATGTTTCTTGAAGCTTAATTAAATGAGAGGCCCTGGAATCTCCTCTCTTGACTTTTCAGTATAAACGACCAAGGGACTCCACTTGTATGAAGATGTGATCATGACATTTAGGAAATTTAAAAGATCTAAGCTGTACAAAGCAAACTTTCTTCTCTGAAATTGAAAGACCAAATATTAAGCTAAAGGCTCCTCATGACTTCTGGATTTTTTTTTTTTTTTTTGTAGAGACAGAGTCTCACTGTACCACCCTCGAGTGCCGTGACATCACACGGCTCACAGCAACCTCTAACGGTTGGGCTTACGCGATTCTCTTGCCTCAGCCTCCCAAGCAGCTGGGACTACAGGCGCCCGCCACAACGCCCGGCTATTTTTTTGTTGCAGTTTGGTCGGGGCTGGGTTTGAACCCGCCACCCTCAGCATATGGGGCCGGCGCCCTACTCACTGAGCCACAGGTGCCGCCCTGGCCTCTGGATTTTATTCAGGTAAATGAACAATTATATTCTTTAACTTTCCAATCAACTTCCAGGGAGTGTATTAGCTGAGAGTTAGTGATAAGGAAAAAAGTGTGAAGAGTTTCCAGATTTAATTCAATTTTAATTTCCATTCAAATTTATTTGCTTTATATGCCAAACACGTAAGTACTGTGAGAATGTTCAGAAATCTCAGACATTTAAGATCCCTAGTATAAAAGACAAACTATGAAAGATGTTAGGGTACTAAAATACACAACATAGTGCCCTAATATTGTCTCACAACACTCATTATTTTTACTATTTTTAGTACTTTGTATAGAATAATGAGTCTGTTTTTATTGACTAGCTAGCCAAAAATCTATGCTCCAGGGACAAGTCTTCCTATTCTTGAAACAGAGGCCAAAACACTCAGATATGTGCATTTCTTTTACAACACAACAAAAACTACACATCCATGACTTGTGAAAAGCTGTAGGTTCTTTTCTGGCATGATTCAAAAGAGCTCTGTATATTAACAGTATGTTCGGCAAATACATGAAGATTTCTTCACACTGAGTTATGCTTCCACTCACTGTTCATTAAAATGGCAAAGCAGGTAAAGTAAGGTCAAGAAAATTGAGAACCTGGAAGGAACTCCTGAAGGTTTAAACTAATGCTCAAAAGAACAAAATTAGAGCCAGAAGTTGCAAGATAAATCCTCAGTAAGCCTTGACAAATGGTAGCAAGGTTCCCTGGATGCAGGTGGGAGTATATGAAATTACTGGACCCTTTTTTTTAGCTGTGTGGCAGGGTGTGGATCTGGAAGGTGACACCCTGCTTTATAAAAATTGCCTTTGACAGCTCCTGTACTTCCACAGCAATTGCTCAGCACAAGGGGAATCCCCTTGAGGCATTAGGAGTGGTGAGGATTTAGGCGAGGCTATGGTAATCACTGCAGGGCATAGGCGAGGTCATATAAAGCCCAATGTACTGCATTCAGCTCCTGAAAGATTCCGCATCTTGACTCCCTTTTTTCCTTCACTGTCTAGTGCTGACAGGAACAGGACAGTTGGGAATATAAGGCCTGGAACAAATAGCATTGACATGAACTCAACACAAACCACATGTTCACTACTGATTGCAAAGTTTGCATTTCTCAAAAGAAATCAAAGGCATAATCTACTTTCCTCAGCAATTAAATGGGTCTTTTGTCAGTATTTAAGAATTCCCTACCACCCTTAGGGAAAATGCCCCCCATCCACGCCACCCACTCCATTTGATGATTTAAAAAACACTTTTTTTTCTTCTAATGTATTTTGATTTGCTATAAACAAATTATTTATAAAGATAAAAGTTGGTAACATCTGCTTCTAGAAATTATTTCAAAACCATTTGACTTTAATCATTATCAGTTTAGTTTAATATTTCCTTAAGCCTCAGAATCTATTATAAATGTCATCATGCCTCCTCACCCCCCAACTAAGTTAGGTTTAGGTTGGATCAGATTTGGGAATTTTTTTTTTTTTTTGATCAACAGAAAGATGCTTATTAAAGTGATGTTATGTTGTCATTATGTGACATGATGTTACCTTACATGGAAGAGGCTTTAATTAAAACCACTTCTTAATTTTCTAGTGTGTTTTCTCTTATCCAAACCTATTTTAAGTAATATTACATGGAAGATTATCTTTGCTCTCATGTCAGATTCCCCAACCCTCAATCAACATCAAAAATAAATTAATAAATAGAATTTTCAGGCTGGGTGCAGTGGCTCACACCTGTAATCCTAGCACTTTGGTGGAGTGGCGGGTACATTGCTTGAGCTCAGGACTTGGAGTCAGCCTGAGCAAAAGTGAGACCCCCGTCTCTACTGAAATAGAAACATTAGCTGGGCTTTTTGCCTGGTGCCTGCAGTCCCAGCTATCTGGGAGGCTGAGGCAGGAGGATGGTTTGAGCCCTGGATTTTGAGGGTGATGTGAGCTAGGCTGACACCATGGTACTCTAGCCTGGGCAACAGAGTGAGACTCTATCTAAAAAGGCAGCGCCCAAAGCTCGGTGGATAGGGTGCAGGCCTCATAAACCAAGGCTGGTGGGTTCTGAGGCTGGCAGGTTTGAACCCGGCCTGGCCAGCTGAAAAAACAATGACAACTCCAACCAAAAAAAGTAGCCGGGCGTTGTGGCGGGTGCCTGTAGTCCCAGCTACTTGGGAGGCTGAGACAAGAGAATTGCTTAAGCCCAAGAGTTTGAGGTTGCTGTGAGATGTGATGTCACAGCACTCCACCCAGGGCAATAGTTTGACACTCTGTCAAAAACAAAGCAAACAAACAAACAAAACCACCAGAATTTTTAAAGGGAGAAACTAATGGGTACTGGGCAAAAGACACACACCTGCTGTATTCGCCTGACTTTTATTGGCAAACATGCTTGCTCTCATTCACCAACCTATTTTGTCCTTACTATATACATTATAAAGAAGTTCCATTGTCTTCTACTAGGTGAACATATACACACAGGATAATTAATTGTCATCCTCAGCATCTCCTTAAATAATACCAAAAATTACCAAGGTATTTAATGGAGGGACTCAACTTTAAAACAAGTTACAAACTAAGCTAATTTGTCATTGTCATTCTCCAAGAATGGCTATTATCCTCTCTTTGCAAGGGGTGAGCTAAGAGGTTAAGAGAGGTGCTTAAGGCTACTGAATACGCTAATGCTGCTTCTGGGCATAGATCGCAGGAATGCCAGGTTCCTGTCTTTAAGCTCCAATTAGGAGACCACTTTCATAAGAACAGTTCATTAAAAAGTCTGAAGGAGGGCACGTTTTATTCAAGGATTTTCTCCTCTTTAAAAATAACTACATAAAATATAGACCTGAACTTTTGAAATTTTCAGTATTTTTTTGTGGATACATGTTCACTGTAGAACTCTTGAAATATGTAGAAATAAATGAAGACTAAAAAAACCATATATTATTCACGAATACCCTGTTTCCCCGAAAATAAGACATCCTCCGAAAATAAGACCTACTTCCAGGAAAGATAAGACGTAGCGCATCTTTGGGAGCACACCTTAAAATGAGACACTGTCTTATTTTGGGGGAAACAGGGTAACCATTATTAAAATTTTATGTACCTGTATATTTTGGGGACATAATTTTTTTTATTTTATGAAGTTGAGAATATGCTTGGGTTGAGGTTTATAAACTGCCTTTTTCACTGAAATATATATACATAAACACATATATATCTGTGTGTGAATCTATCTCCATGCCAACTTATTTTTTTCTAAATGATAGCAAAAGAAAAGTGTTAGAAATAAACAAAAATAGAAAGAATAGAACCAAAGATGCAACTTGAGGAGAATAGTAAATATTTGCATAAGATGGAGTTGGAAACAGAAAAAAGAAAGGCTTTGAATGTGAACAAAAGAATTTGAATTTGGTAAGTAAAGCCTTCGCTCTCAAACCTGACTATCTCAACCCATGAGCACATAATTTCATCCCAAGCTAAAAAATTAAAAACATGAAGAACAGTCATCATACCAAACACTGCCTGAGATCTTCCTGTATGTCAAATACTCCTCTGCAAACCAGTATGGGCGTGTCTCTATCTGGTTTGCAGAGGAGTATTTGACATACAGGAAATTTGTCCTACAATTTGCTTAAAGTTTAAGCAATTGAAGTGTGTGTGTGTCGGGGGGTGGGGGCAGCTTTGAGGAAAAGATTGCAATATTATGAACACAAAATTAAGTATGGAAGTGACTATTTATTTAGAATGAAATGAACTGATACATTTCTTAAATTTTAAATAGCTGAGAAATCAAATATGTGAATTTTACAATATGTAAATCATACTTCAACAAACAAATTTTAAAAATTCAATAAAACTACAAACACTCCCAAATCCAGAAAAATGATACAATATTCTGGACTCAATTTTAAAATAGTAATTTTGTTGCTCATTTTTTGGCTGCAATTTTTCAGTTGCTATTTCCCTGACAGAGATGTAGTGATAAAGTTTTCCACAGAGACAAGACAAAGGTAATTCAGACTTTCCTCTAGCATGATTACTCAAAATTTGTTTTTGTTATGCTAAGAAATTGAAATATCAGCTTGTTATATTGTTCCTTTGACCAGTATGAAGTGTCCATCTTTGTCTTTCTTAACTTTAGTTGCTTTAAATCCACTTGTATCTGAAAAGGAGATTGCAACCCCTCCTTTCCATTTGCTTTAAATACTGTTTTCCATCCCTTAACCCTGAGTCTCGATTTATTCTTCAAGGCTGGGGGTGTCTCTGGAGACAGCAGAAGGATGGCTTGTGCTTTTTTTTTTTTTTTTTTAATCCCATCAGCTAGCCTGTGCTTCTACAGTGGTGAATTCAGTCCATTGACATTTATTGAGAGAATTGATAAGTGTGGTGGAATCATTCATCTGATTTTCTGAAAGTCCATTGTGTAGTATTATCCTTTGTGCCACTGTGGAAGCTAAGTTTTGACCTTTTGCTCCTGGGTGTTTACTTTGTTGGTGGTCCCTTGTGGTGTTCAGGGTTGAGAATAGGTCCAAGTATTTCCTGTAGAGCTGGTCTTGTTGTGGCAAATTTCCTCAGTGCTTGTATATATATGCAAAAGATTTGATTTCACCATCAATTTTGAAGCTTTGTTTAGCAGCATACAGAATTCTGGGTTAAAAATTTTTTTTTTTAAGAATGTTGAAGGTGGGGCCAGGTGCGGTGGCTCACGCCTGTAATACTAACACTCTGGGCCACTGAGACAGGGAAATTGCCTGAGCTCAGGAGTTTGAGACCAGTCTGAGCCAGAGCAAGATCTCATCTCTAAAAAAAAGCCGGTGTTGGGTGGTGCCTGTGGCTCAAAGGAGTAGGGTGCTGGTCGCATATACTGGAAGTGGAGGGTTCAAACCCAGCCCTGGCCAAAAAAAAAAAAGGCTGGGCATTGTGGCAGGTGCCCGTAGTCCCAGGTACTTGGGAGGCTGAGGCAAGAGAATAGCTTGAGCCCAAGAGTTCGAGATTGCTGTGAACTATGATGCCATGGCACTCTACCAAGGATGACAAAGTGAAACTCTGTTTCAAAAAAAAAAAAAAAAAAAGAATGTTGAAGGTGGACGACCATGCTTTTCTGGCTTGAAAGATTTCAGTTGAAGTCTGCTGTCATCCTAATGGCTCTGGCTCTGTAGGTCAGTTGGCACTTACTCCTGGATGCTTGAGAGTTTTTCCCTTCATTTTGACTTTAGACAGGTTCATTACAATGTGTCTTGGAGAGGCTCTGAGTTCTGATGACATGGGGTTCACTATCCATTTGAAAGGAGTGGGGTCTTTAGTAAAACTTGGGAAGTTTTCATTTATGATAGGCTCCAGTAGGGCTTCCATTCCTTTGGGACAATCTTCTCCTGCTTTAGAAATGACTATTATTTATATGTTTGAATACTTCGTGGAGTCTCATCGTTCTCTAAGCACCTATTCTGCTTTCTCTCTCTTCTTTTCTGCCTCTTTAACTACGTGGATTAACTGGAAAACTTTATCTAGTTCCGAGGTTCTTTCTTCTCCATGGTCTAACCTATTTTTGATACTTTCCATTGCATCTGATTGTCTCCTTCATTTCCTTAATCTCTGCCATTTCCTCTTCTTCTTTTTTTTTTTTTTTACATATACATGTGTTTATTAGGTTTCCACTTTAGCCTTCACAAAATTAAAAAGGCTTAACATTTAATAACAATAACAATGTTTAAGATAAGGACTAGAAACAAAAACCTTGTAAAGAATGAACATAAATACATTCAGAAAAGGAATCAGACAATTGCTACATCGAAATATTAAGCAACAATACTACTAATAATAATGTAGAGAAAGTAACATTCACATTGTCAAGTAAGAGTATGCCTATTAGAGAATGCTTTGACTCTGAGATTCAGTATGGAGTCATCAGTTAACTTCTTTTTTTTAAGTATCAAAAAATAAACAACTAATATTTATAAATAAAAGTAAAAGATAATTTCAAAAAACAGATCATGTCAAATCTTATAGACAATAGAAAAAGAAGAAATACTTCAAAATCATACTACTTGATCTGAATACCAAGAATTAGTCACTATTTTATTTTCCTTTCTTTTTTTTTCTTTTTCTTCTTTTCCTTTCCCTCACCCCTTCCCTCCTTCTCTGTCTGCTCTCCCCTTCCCCCATGCCCCACTGTGTCATTAATTGTCACTATTTTTAGAGATGGGTCTTGCTCTGGCTCCGCTGGTCTAGAACCTGTGCTCAGGGCAATCCACCCACCTTGGCTTCGCAGAGTACTAGGAATATAGGCCTGAGCTACACGCCCAGCCTAGTTGGAAGAGTTTAGATGTAGATTTTTGACTATGGAGGAAGCTGGTTCCCCTAAACTCCATGTTGTCAAAGGGTCTGCTATAGGTACTGTTACTATCTCCATTTGACAGATGAGGAAAATCAAGAAGCAAAGAGACTATTATTTGTTCAAGGTCAACTAGCTGATAAGGAGTGTAGTGGGATTCAAAAGCAGATCTGTCTGCAGAGTCTAAACTCTTAAGCACTTTAGTATATTACTCCAAACATTTGTCCTTATATGAAGTAATCCAGAAAATCCATTTTTAAACACTTTTTTTGCAACTTTTGGCCAGGGCTAGGTTTGAAACTGCCACCTCTGGCATATGGGGCTGGTGCCCTACTCCT
Source organism: Nycticebus coucang (assembly GCF_027406575.1). NCBI lineage: Eukaryota > Metazoa > Chordata > Mammalia > Primates > Lorisidae > Nycticebus > Nycticebus coucang. The sequence goes on from NC_069780.1 coordinate 46,927,563, forward strand.
TTGAGCCACAGGCACCGCCCAGTTTTTAAACACTTTTTAAAATGGATTTTGCTTTAAAACAAAATAAGAGAAAGAATTTGGCACTTGCAGAGAGCTCTTTGGGCTAGGCTTCCAGATTCCTTCTATTGTAGTATGCACATACTTTTTTTCTAGTAGATATGCTTTGATGAAGCTTAACATAGGTAATAAGAACATTGTGGATTTTTACATGGGAAAATATTGTTTTAGTAAAGAAGTTTTGAGTTTGGAGGAAAAAAGACGCTAAATTACAGTATAGTTGAAATGGCAAAGAAGAGTCCAAAGGAAAGACACGTCTTGAAGACAAAAATGTCGGTGAAAGACGATATAAAAGACAGGCAAGAGTTTGAAATTAAAATGAAACAGACCCCAGAGAGTGGGAGTATAATAAGTTTTTGAGTGTAGAAGGAGATAAATTCAGATTTGGAAATGGATTAGCACAGAGTTTGAAACTTTGGAGCTCCAGCCTCCTTTTTCCATTGTGGAGGGTCACTGAGATCTAAACAGCAGAATGACTCTCTCTCAAAGTTTCCAGGGGTAAGAGAGAGGGCCATCTCCTGAATTGGGGTAATGTCCAAGTAAGGTTAAAAACTTTCAGGGGAGCGGTCTGTTGGCACTTAGCAAGTAAGGACCTGAAGTGCAGGAAGAGGATAAGAAATGAGATGTTCATTTAGGGATTTTTTTAAGAGATGATGGTTAAAATCCTGCACTTAAGTGATGAGATTGTCAAGGTTGAGAGTTTATGGGAAGATGAACTCAGGTACAACTGGGTGCTAAACCAGGGTGGGGAAGAGGAAGCACGAATCAGCAAAACAAAGAAGAAATTCCAACAGTGGGAGAACTGAAGTCAAGAAGGGAAGAGAAATTTCAAGGTGTAGGTGATCCAAAGAGCCAAATCCAGGGAAGAATCAAAGATGAGGACTGAGGAATGGGCTACCTAAATTTTTCAAGAAGTGATCAGCTGTTATAATTATGGTAGGTTTTTAAGAGTTGAGAACCCATGTGCCAGAAATTATGATAAGGATGTTCACACAAACTTTAAAGTACTTCCTAGCTGTTTAAAATTTCCACCCCTTTAACATTTTTGTTTCAATTTTAAGAGATTCATAGCAGATATTTTCAACAGGTATGCTTGGTAAGAGGCCAACTGTGAGAACACAACCTTGGGTTCTTTGAGGCAGGACTACTTATCTTTGAATTTTCTGGGCCCAGGATGGAACTTGGTACATACCGGGTGCCTAGTAAATGGCAAATAAATTAAATGTGCCTGTTCGCAATGGAGTGGTTAGTAATAGAAGCTTTGCTTTCTTGGCTTGCTAATCCCTTCACTTCATTCAGCTCCCTCCCTAGGACAACCACCAAAGTTGAAATCAGTATTTTTTTGTTTGTTTTGGGTTTCTTGGAGAAGTCTCACAGCAACCTCAAACTCTTGGGCTCAAGTGATTCTTTCACCTCAGACTTTTGAGTAGCTGGGATTACAGGTGCTCACCACAATGCCTAGCTATGTTTTAGAGACCGGGTCTTGTTCTTGCTCAGGCTGGTCTCAAACTCCTGAGTTCATGCTATCCACCTGTCTGGACCTCCCAGAGTACTAGGATTGCAGGCTTGAGCTACCATGCCTGGCCTTGAAATCAGTATTTAAATATTCTTTATACAGAGAGCCAAAAAATAATTTGAGGTTTTGGGATAAAGACAATATATTAAACTATGTAATAGAACTCATTAAATGTTTCTCTTCCATTTCTCCCTCTATATAGTAGCTATTTGGTTTATGTGAATTTAACTCCAAACTTCAGGAGTAAATCCTGAGTAACGTAACAGTCAGGGCCAGGTGCCATGCTCCCACATGTAATCCTTGCACCCTGGGAGGCTGAGGCAGTGGATTGCCTGAGCTCAGGAGTTTAAGACCAGCCTGAACAAAAGTGAGACCCCCATCTCTACTAAAAATAGCCAAGCATTGTGGTGGGTATCTATAGTCCTAACTACTTGAGAGGCTGAAGCAAGAGGTACTTTTAAGCCCAAGAATTTTAGGTTGCTGTGAGCTATGATGCCATGCATAGATGCACTCTACCGAGGGTAAAGTGAGACTCCGTCTCAAAAACAAAAAACAATTGGTCAGGTTATTTCCATCTCCTTTGCCCCAGGGCAGGTAATCCACACTTACGTTAGCTGAGTACAAAATATATGCCTGGTCATAGAGAGTACTCAAAGAATGGTCTAATCAGCACATGAGTCAGGACATTTTCTGAGAATTCTGGCATCTCTCTCTCCTCCTTTTGGGATTATGATTGATGTTATTGGGCAAAAAGTACACATTGCCTGTTTGATGCTTCATTTTCCTAAAGCTTGAGCCAGCAAACAGTATTCCAGAGGAGCAGAGAGGGAAGTGCTCTTTCTCAAGTAGGAAGGGACTTTGCTCTCTAAGGAGCCCCCAGAGACAATGGCTGCAATGTACACTGAGAGCGGCCAGTTTGAACCACTAGAACTTGGCAAAAATGTCTATGCCCAAGGGTGGCATAGCCGGATCAGAATGGCCAGCCCTTCTAGATCCATTTAGGTGTGCAATCCTGTATGTCTCATCAGTAACTGGTATAGAAAAATGACCAGCAGTGACCTGAAGGCTCTATCTGATATGTCTGAACTTGCATAAAACTCCAGGACCTTTGCATAGCTTTGCTTAAGGGATCCTAGTAAGGACTAAAGCTGAATTATCTTCCAGAATGAACTTAAAGAAAAAAAGGAATCCCATTTTTTATTTTGCTTACTTGAATTTGGAACTAAGAATCATACTCTTTTCAGTGATCTATATTATGATAAAATCCATAACAACTAATATACAATGGCTTAAACGCAAGTGCCCAACCAATGTATGAAGGATGGATGGAGGGAAGGAGAGCATTTTAAAAATTAGAGTTGGAAGTTTGTGTTCTAACAGAGGGTAAGTATATAATAGTTCCCATTGAGTAAATGAGGATAAAGGGCAATGATCAGAGATCATCCAAGTTCTGAATAAGTCTCCAAGAATCAAACCTAGGTGGGTTAGTCTTACAGTTGTACTAAATGTTAGTAATGTACATAAGCTTGGCAATGGCCTACAACTGGGTCATGGAGGCCAAACAAAACTAAGTAGAAAAGAAAACTCCAAGTCTCACAGAGCTCTCCATGATTTGGTCAAGGCTGTCTGCTCTGTCATCCAAGCACAACAGAAGTGCAGGTGCAGGCGTGGGGATAGAAGTCACAAAAAGAGCCCATGTGACCTTTAAAGTCACAGAATTTATTCACTGCGTAGAAGAGTTAACCAAATGAATGAATGGCTCCGGGTGTTTTAGAGGTCTTGGCTTATTTTTCCCAATGTAGGAACTGTCTTTTCAGAAAACACTATAAATTAGATTATGATTTAGGGATTATTTTGGTTTATCTGTTAACTCCTTAAATTTGGCAGTACAACTATACAATAAATTCATTATGAACTCCTGAAAGAGTTTGAACTGTCTTAAGTATTTTTGTAATGCTGTTGAACAATATAGAGTTTAAATTCTGTTCTAGATTTTTCTGCGAGCACAGAACTGTGCCTCTTACAGAACTGAAGCTTTCCTAACTGATCCATGCTAATTGACCTATGTACAATGTAAAGTGTTAAGTATTTGTATCATCTCATTGTTTATTACATTTATTAGATTATCATTAAAAGATGACAAATAGCTACATAGGATAGTTATAATTATACATTAATTTAACCACCAGGGAGATAATATTCTTAGTGATACAATGATGGATATATTCTAAGTGTTTTCATAACTAATGGTACAGTATAAAAATACATTAAGAATGTACTTTATGTAAAAAAAATTACTTCATAATGTCACAGTTTTCTTCTTCATATGATAAAATGATATGAAATCATATCATACAAAATTGACCACAAGACAGATTTCACTAGATGACAGTGTTCCACTAATTCAAGCTCTTTCTCACAGTGGAACACAAAAACACACAGAAATAATAATGAACACCGCTCAGCAAGACACATGTGGAGATGAACATTGCTGTGAGACCCTGATATGCTAAGGTTAAGAAACAATTTGCTAAGTTGTTTGGATGCTGCTGCCAATGTAAGTTCATGGTAGCAAGTTTGCAAACTTAATTGTCAAACCTCAATAAATAAGTGCTCTTATTCAACTGAATTCTCCTAAAGTGTCTCCACTTTTTTTTTTTTTTTTTTGAGACAGAGTCTCACTATATCACCCTTGGTAGAGTGCAATGGTGTCACAACTCACAGTAACCTCAAACTCTTGGGCTTACGCGATTCTCTTGCCTCAGCCTCCCAAGTAGCTGGGACTACAGGTGCCTGCAACAACACCTGGCTATATTTTGATTGCAGTTGTCATTGTTTTTTACCAGGCCTGGAGCAGGCTTGAACCCATCAGCTTTGGTCTATGTGGCCGACAGCCTACTCACTGAACTACACACACCCAGCCAGGTGTCTCCATTTTTATATCCTACATTCTCTTACCTATGATGGGATTTAGGGCACACTACTCCATAATGGGCACTTTGAAATTTGAGGACACAGACATAGAAGCATGCCATAGAAACTGGAAAGAATTCCCTTCACCTTTTCTGCCCTGAAGTGAATCATAAAACCTAGCTGATCATATTCTAGGGGGATTTTCCCCATATACAGAGGAGAGGAATATTCTTATCTGTGAAAATAGAGAAAAATCTGAACAGACAAGACTTGATAAGTTTCCACTTTAAAATATGTCAGGTAAAGAATATTGGCCATATTTTAGGAAACATGAATTTTTTAATGTTAAGCAATTTAAAATATTATTTAAAAAGTAAAGTAAAGGCATGTGTATTATGATGTAGATTGTAAAAAAATCTAATATTTAAGATGAAACAAAAATTTAAAGATTGTTTTGTTATTATGGTGAACTACTTTAGACTCTGTCTACAGATACCTCCAAAGTGAGCTCTTAGATAATTTATGATTGTGGGAGAATCCCCTGTCATGTGAACAGATGTCATAGAGAGATGATGGCTCATGGCACATGAAGTAATGTTAAGTACTTGGCACTGTGCTTGATACATACCAAAATCTTGGTTAAGTTTGGTCATTGCTGTTACTAATAGTACTATTACCATCACCACCATCATCAATGTCATCATCCTCACTGTTACCAAAGTAGAAGCCATTATTTACAGGGTACTTTTTAGCAGCTGACATTTGGTAATTCCCTCACTTTCCATTCTCTTTTAGATCACTCATCTAGTCAGAGTAAACAGAATGTAGGTGAAGTAGTTTCACTGTAAAGTTGGAAGGATCCAACTTTATGTATTGTATTTTCTTAAGCTTTAAGGAAAGAAAGTATGTATTTTCTTAAGCTTTAAGGAAAGAAAGAGAATTTCAGATAAACATGTATAAGTGTTGCTTGAAAATGTGCCTACCTTACCAATGAAACTTGAGCTATGTGCACTAGATTCTTTCTTGTTATAATATTGCTGATGAAAGTGAAGTTGCTTCTGGAGTTTCTCCCCCTTAGATATAAAATTGAATCCAGAACTATTTTTACTTTTTTAAAAAATTCCATGCCATTTAATAAAAGTGTTTTGAATAACTTATTTAATAGTTTTTATATTTATTAAAGTTAAATCTATCTTAAGTAATGGCAAATGTTTTTATTGAGAACTGCTTTTTGTCTTTGCAATAGGTGTAAAGCAACATGAATGCTTCCTTACCAATAGAGGATTAGTCCAAGAACCTTGGTCTCCAAAGCCTTTGTAAGACGGTACCATTTTTTTTTTTTTTTGTATTGATTTGCACAGAGTCTCACTTTGTTGCCCTTGGTAGAGTGGTGTGGCATCATAACTCACAGCAACCTCAAACTCTTGAGCTCAATTTGTCCTCTTTCCTCAGTTTTTCATTTTTAGTAGAGACGAGGTCTCACTCTCATTCAGGCTGGTCTTGCACTTATGAGCTCCGTCTATCCACCTGTCTCAGCCCCCAGAGTGCTAGGCATGAGCCTCTGCACCTGGCCACCATTTTGGTTTTTATGAATGGCCAGTGGAAAATAAGAGAGGCTTTTGATTATCCAATTAATTAACTTATGGGGATGACCTATATATATGTATGCATGCCACAACCCATAGAACTCATTTGAGAATTTAGGTTATTTACTAGAACTCCATGTGAATTCAGTAAAAAATAGTAAATTTTCTTCTGCCTTTTGCATTAGTTTTTGCCAAGCAAAGAAAGAGGTTTAGGCTTTTGAACTTACTTAGTAGTAAGTGACAGACAAATTTTAGTATTGGAATAATTCCATTTCCATTTCCCAAGTCTGATACTACACAGTGATATGGCCTTTCCCCCCTACTCTATTGTGTGAAAGTGCCTTTGGGAGTTACCTTATCCAAGTTTACAATAGAACACTCCATTAGTCATGAGCAACACCTATTAAAAAGCCAGAGAGTTTCAGAATTCCTCTATAAAATTAGTCATCTCATGACTTTTATTTTTGACATTCAAAATACATTTTTAGGAATCCAAATTATAAGCCAATGCTAAATCTCCACAATTTGATTTCTTTAACTCCCCAGGAAAACACTTTCCTAGCTTCTCCTAATTGTTCCATGAAACATTACAGGAATGATGCTTACTTCTTATGGCTCACACTTCCCTCCAGCCAGTAAGATGAATAACGATACAAGTTACTGCCCACCAAGGTATGTTTTGAAAAAATGTAAAATTTAAAACAAACATACAATACTAAAACATTTTCTTATATGTGGTTTATTTAGTTACTTAAAATGCTTTAGTCACAGAAGAGAAAATCTGTATATAAGTTTGACTATTAGGTGAGAAGAACATGAAGTTTACACACAGTGCAGCTGGTGCTAGAAACTAATAATCTGTCTTTCAGAAAACTTTGGTCAGTTTTTCATTTCACAGCAGGACATGTTCAAATAGGAAGCTGCCAACTGGCAAGCCAAGGTCATATGAAACAACTGAGGAAAAGGTCCTGAAATCTTATTTTTGGCTGCAGTAGGGTATCATCAATTTTGCTCTCAATTTTAAGAAGCACAGTATTTTTTTTCCCCACCACAAATTCGAGTTTATGTACTTAAAGTTAGACTTTTGGATTGAAAATAAATTTTTAGTTAATATCCCAGAAACTTACACTTAAAATCTGAAAGAAGTATCTAACCATTATTCTACATAAAACTCATTTTTTACCTGCTGTTGTTCTTATGTTGAAGACTTCTTTTGTTTAGCTGTCACTTGATCTGAATATGAGAGAAATCAGAATAGAAATACAATTATTGTAAATTTACATTATATTAAATGAGCAATCCACTTTATTCCATTTATGAGACAGCATAATATACCTAACTGAAAAATTATATGAAACTTAAAATAGGTAAAAGGGATTATTAGATAGTCTTTCAGTGCAGCTAGAGACTTGATATTTGCTTGTCTTGGATATATTACAACTGTGTGGATCAAAGGTTAATTTACAGAGTTTTGTCTGTTTAGAGATGTGGACAGTGGTAGAACGGATGATCCTAAAATAAATCACCCTGTAAGATGTTAACTACATTAGTAACTAATCTAAGAATTTTATTTTACCACTCCTTTTCTTAAAATTACAGAGGTAATTAAAATTACAGATAGATAGAAATAGATAACATTTCATAAATGTTCTTTGGGCTAATTATAACATCTGATTGGTTCTTCTTTTATTAATTAGTTAAATAATATCTTTAGGCATGATCTTATATATTTGCCCAATAATCATGATTTCAAATTGTTTGATAATTATATTTAATATACTCTAAATTATAATTTTAAAATAATAACTAAAATAGCAAAGATATCACTATATAAATTTAACATTTAACATTACAACATTATAAGGGGAAATAACAATAGATGTGACAGAGATACAAGAGATTATCTCTGAGTACTACAGGAAACTCTATGCCCAGAAATTTGACAATGTGGAGAAAATGGATCAATACCTGGAATCATACCCTCTCCTTAAACTTAACCCAGAAGAAATAGTAATAAGCACAATAACCCCCTAACTGGTGTTCTCACTTCTGTTTATGTCTCTCCCTTATCTACTATTTTATACAGAGAAGTCAGGGTATTTTTTAAAATAAATAAGTAAATAAATAAATATATATATATATTTGTAACAGGTATCTATATATATTTGTAACACACACACACACATATATATATGTTTTGACACAGAGTCTCACTATGTCACCCTTGGTAGAGTGTCATGGCATCACAGCTCACAGCAACCTCAAACTTTAGGGGTTAAGTTATTCTCTTGCCTCAGCCTCCCAAGTAGCTGGGACTACAGGCACCCACCACAATGCCCAGCTATTTTTTTGTTGTATTTGTCATTGTTTTAGCAGGCCCAGGCTGGGTTCAAACTTGCCAGCCCCCATGTACGTGGCTGGTGCCCTAACCACTGAGCTATGGGTGCTGAACCTTTTTTTTTTTTTTAGTTGGGGTCTTTCCGTCACTCAGGCTAGAGTGCAGTGCCATGGTCACAGGTCCCTGCAGCATTAAGCTTCTGGGGTCAAGGGACCCTCCTGCCTCAGCCTCCTGCCTGGAGTATCTGAATCTATAGGTGCATGCCACAATGCCCAATTTATTTTTTAGATTTTTCTGTAGAGATGGGAGTCTCAATATGTTGCTCAGTCTAGTCTCAAATTCTTGGTATCAAGGAGTCCTCTTGTGCTTGCCTCCCAATGTGCACTCAGCCTCTTTTAAAAATGCTTACCCCTGTTTAAAATGCTTCATTGGTTTTCCAGGGCCTATAACCTAAAAAACATCAAAATAGCTTAACTTAAGCCTTCAAGGCCCTGCATGATTCCCGCTCTATTTCAAGAGCCAAGTCCCTAGTTACCACTGTCTTTCCATTTTCTAGGTGAGGGGTGAACAACTTTTTTTCAAACAGGTCAGATCATGAATATTTTAGGCTTTTCAAGACACTCCATCGCTTTAGTAATTATGCACTCTGCAGTTGCAGCATAGAAGAAAATCTCTAGCCCACTCCTGTTCTAGATCATCAAGGCCTTCTTTCACTCCTTCAACGTATTGAACTCCTTACTACTGCAGGATCTTTGATAACACTTCTCCCTGGTCTCCCCTTCTTTCCTCTCTTCTCACTTTGTAATACAAACAGTTTACCCTTCCCTCACACTGGCCTGCTTCACACAGGACTCTAATTGTACACCTTCTATAGGCAGCTAAGTGTGAGGCCCACTTCCAGAAGATTCTAGATGCAGTCTTGTTCTTCTCCCTCTCCAGAGAGAACAGTACTTCCCCAAAGTCCTGGGGCAGATCTAGTTGGGAGAACCCTCTGGCATCAGGATGAAAGGAACAGAACCTTACTTACAATGATACACATGTCAGAATTTCCAAAGGCAAGATGGTTTTGAGCTTTGGACTAGGAAGTTGGAGCTAATTTGCACAGCTTCTGAAAACTTTTTCATAGTCAGACCCTCTTCTTGAGTTGGGACCTACAATAAATTCAGAAAATATGTGTAAGTGAGTGTTTTGTGGATGTCACTAACTATTCTTTTTTTCCATTCTTCTAGCCATTTTAATTTATTTTATGAACAAGTATTACTTTATTCAAAAGTTTCACAATCAGGCTGCTATAAAAAAAGATTTATATAGAGAAAACTTTTTCTCATCCTCTTAGTTCACATAATTCCCTGGCGACAGTTAATTTTTGTCAGTTTATTATGTATACTTCTAGTATTTGTGCACGTATATATTCTCATGTGTCCCTTATTCCTATCTACAATGCAGCACACTGACATACCTGTTCTCTCCCTTGCTCTTTGCACCTAACAGTGTACCTTAGAAGTTTTCCTTATCAGCAAAAAGAATAATTCACTTACTTTTTTCATGTTTCTTTCCCTCTCCTTCCTTCCTTCCTTCTCTCTTCCTTCCTTACTTTTCCCTTCCCTCCTCCTTCTCTCCTTCCCTCCCTTTTCCTCCTTCCTCCCTCCCCCTCTTTCTTTCTGATGTGCCTACATCATGTTTTATTCTATGGCTGGACTACAGTTAATTTTACTAGTACCCTGTTGATGGAGTGTACTGAAGTTTCTTTTTGGTTTTTTATTTTTATTTTTCTCTGTTTTTGGTAGAGATGCTACCTCACCCTAACTCAGGCTGGTCTCAAACTCCGGGCCTCAAGTGATCCTCCCACTTCAGCCTTCCAGAGCACTAGGATTGCAGGCCTGAGCCACTGCACCTGGCCTGTAGGGAAGTTTCTCAACTTTTCTTTTTATAAATTAATATATTATAAACAATATATATTTTTTCTCTTTTTGGCACAGATTCTCACTCAGTCACCCTTGGTAGAGTGCCGTAGCGTCATAGCTTACAGCAACCTCAAACTCTTGGGCTCAAGCTATCCTCTTGCCTCAGCCTCTCAAGTAGCGGGACTACATGTACCCGCCACAATACCCTGCTATTTTGTTAGAGACAGGGTCTCACTGTTGCTCAGGCTGGTCTTGAACTCAAGCAATTGACTTTTCTTCGCCTCCCAGAGTGCTAGGATTACAGGCATGAGCCACCATGCCCAGCCTATTATTTTACACATCATGCTGTTTTATTTGTGTGTGAGTGTAGGTAAACCTGTATTATACATTTCTAAAAGTAAAATTGCTGGTTAAAAATATATGCATTTATAATTTTGGTAAATTCTGACAAATGATCTATGGAAATAGACAATTTTACACTTCCACCATCAATTTCTGAGTGTGCCTACTTTCCAATAGCATCACCACGAGAGATCAGTTTTGGCCAATCAGGTACATAGTATCCTAACATCATTTTCATGTTTTTCTTCATGAGTGAAGCTGAACATTTTTTTTTATATGTTTAGTCATTTATATATTTTTATAAGCAAATTGAATACACTTTTTGTTTTGTAAATTGTCTGTTCATGTACTTTGTCCACTCAAAAAATTTGACTTGTCAATCTCAGTTTTTAGGAGCTCTTGTTTTTGAGACAGTCTCACTTTGTTGCCCTCATTGGAGGGCTGTGGTGTCATAGTTCACAGCAACCTCAAACTCCTAGGCTAAGTGATTCTCTTGCCTCAGCCTTCCAAGTAGTTGGGACTACAGGCACCTGCCACAATGCCTGGTCTCACTCTGGCTCAGGCTGGTCTCTAACCTGTGAGCTCAGGCAATCCACCCAGCTCAGCCTCCCAAGTGCTGGGATTACAGGCATAAGCTACCATGCCCAGCCTTTAGGATCTCTTTTTATACTATAACATTTGGATTTTAAGTCATTGGAATACTTTGGGAAGATTAGGAATTCCTATAGAGGTATGGCTTGGTGCCTGTAGCTTAGCAGCTAGGGTGCTAGCCATATACATCGGGGCTGGTGGGTTTGAACCTGGCCTGGGCCTGCCAAACAACAATGACAACTACAACAAACAATAGCTGAGTGTTGTGGTGGGCACCTGTGGTCCTCACTGTTTGTGAGGCTGAGGCAAGAGAATCTCTTACACCTAAGAGTTTGAAGTTGCTGTAAGCTGTGACTTCACAGCACTCTACAGAGGACAACATAGTGAGACTCTGTCTCAAAAAAAAAAAAAGCAATGTAGAGGTAATTCTGAGATTTCTACTTTATATTTGAAATTCATTTGGTATTAATTCCATGCTAGGAAATGCCAACTTTTATCTTTTTCTGCTAGATGGTTACCCAATTTTTCTAATATGATATTTATTTTTACCCTATTAATTTAAGATACCACCTTTGACATATCTTAAACACTTGTATGTATTTGAGTGTATGTCTGAGTTTTTCTATTTTGTGCTATTGATCTATCTGTTTCTGCCTTAGTACCATGTCCTTTTGCTTATTGAAATATTATACTTAGTTTTAATAACAGATGGGGCTACTCAACTCTCATAATGTTTTTCATTTTTTTAACTTTATTTTTATATAGCCTCAGGATTAAATTATAATAAATCTCAGGATAATAATTAAATCGTCTATTTCTGAAAATAGGAACACTTGTAATTCAATTTGTACATTAATCATGGAAAATCACATGTAAAAAGTTCCTACCAAAGAATGTCTTTCCATTTATTCAGCTATACCTGTTATCTTTCAAGAATCTTGTAATGTTCTCCTCATATAAACTTTGAACAGATTTTTGCTCAGTTTATTTCTAGGTAGTATATTATTGAAGGCATTACAATTCTTAGCTATATATTTAGAGTTATAATTTTTATATCCTACGGTATGGGAGGGGAAAGGAATCTTTCCCCCCTATGCTTCTAAGATCTCTGGCCAAAGCCTTGCTAATTAGACTAACAAAATACAGATTAATAACAGAAAAACACACAAGTTTATTTAACATGTAGTAAGTTTTATGTGACATGGGCCTTCATAAGGAAACGAAGACCCAAAGAAGCAGTTAAGGCTGAGTATTGGTACTAGATTTGATGAAGGATGGAGAGTTATAGGAAAATCTGACAGGACAAAAGGGTACAAGCTAAGTGTAGGAAACTGGGGGAAACTGAGCAAGGCCTGTTCATTCAGATTCCTCTCAGCATCCCTTGGTCTTTGGAAATAAGGAGTTTCTTTCCTCTGGTTAGAGGATAGGTACCTCTCACGTGAGGGTCTTAGGATACGCTTCAGGGAAGGCCAGTGAGTCCTTTTTTTGCACCTGCCATTCTTCAAATTTCATCAGTGTAAAATATTCCATATGCCAGAGAACCAGTTTGGGAGTAGTATGTTCTGTACCTTGTCACCTGTATTTTATAAAATTCTCTTACTATTTGTAGTAGTTTTCAAGTTGAAATCTCTTTGGCTTTCCAGTCTGACTGTATTATCTTCAAGTCACTGCAGTAGTTTCTCCTTTCCAATTTTATTTCTGTTCTGAAACAGTCAAAATAGTAGTGGAGTTATCTTTTCTCTAAAGGTTTGATACAATTCTCCTGTGAAACCATAAAGGACTAGTGCTTTTCTGGCATGTAGTACTCTATAGCTTTATTTTGTTTATAGAAAATAGTGTACTTTGATATTTTGTCTCTTTGGGAGATATTGTTGGTAAATTATATTTGCCTTGAAAATTATCCTTTTCATCTAGGTTTTCAAATAAATTTGCTTATACTTGTAAAAATTGCTTTAGGATTTTAAAAATTTCTCTTCATTTCTGTGCTTATTTCCTCTTCATTAATTCTTGTTTTGTTGTTTTTGTGATTTGTTTTCTTGATTAGGTCAATTAGCAATATATCTTCTTTATCCATATTTTTTAAGAACAAGTGTAGAATATATTTATTTGTTTCCTATTCTTCGTTTGGTTTCTACTTTTTATTCATAATTTTTCTTATGTTTTTAGCTATTCCTCACTTAATTTTTAAGCCAAATCGTTTATTACTTCTTTTTATTTCTTATAATATTGATATAAATAAGGATTTAAAATTTTTTTGAGCACAGCTTTAGCTGCATGCTGTATATTCTAAAGTATATTTTATTTTCATTCTTGTCATTTTCTAGAAGTCTTACATTTTTGGTTTATATCATCCCTTTGTTTCATGAAGGTTTCTTATTTTCTGATTCGGTGAGTTATTTCAGTGTCTTTATGTTGTCATCTAAGAATATTGTCTGAAATATGTCTATTTCTTGGAATTTATTATTTTTGTGTCCTAACACGTGATAAATTTGTATAAAGGTACCATTGAGACTTAAAAAAATGTATCCTCGGGCGGCGCCTGTGGCTCAGTGAGTAGGGTGCCGGCCCCATATGCCGAGGGTGGCGGGTTCAAACCCAGCCCCGGCCAAACTGCAACAAAAAAATAGCCGGGAGTTGTGGCGGGCGCCTGTAGTCCCAGCTGCTCGGGAGGCTGAGGCAAGAGAATCGCTTAAGCCCAGGAGTTGGAGGTTGCTGTGAGCCGTGTGAGGCCACGGCACTCTACCGAGGGCCATAAAGTGAGACTCTGTCTCTACAAAAAAAAAAAAAAAAAGTATCCTCTATTATCAGGTACAGATTCTGCTAAATCTACCTTATTGTGGATAATACTGTTTTAGTTCTCTATATTAGATTTTCTGTTCTGTTTGATCGTTTGGTAAATGTGGAAAGATTTTGCTCTTACCACTGCTATTGTATTTAGAGAGGATGTAAAACTAAAATTTATATCTTTTGCACTCGTGTGAAAGACAACTGTGAGAACTGTGTTTTGGCTGTGAATTAGGTTTAACTAGTGAAATGCACCCGCATGAATTTTTATTGTTTGGGATTCATTGAGGGTACAAGGAATTAGGTTACACTGATTGCATTTGTTAGGTAAAGTATCACGCCCCAAGAGCTGTGTGTCATACACTGTGACCCCATCCCCACCATCATCACCTCCCCTTTCCCGGCTCCCTCATTCCCCTGCTCCCCCCCATTATTAGAATTGAGTACATTGGATTCTTGTTTCTCCATTCTTGTGATGCTTTAGTAGGAAGAATGTGTTCCACCTCCACCCAGGTTAATACAAAAGATGTAAAGTCTCCATCTTGTTTAATGGCTAAATTGTATTTTGAAGGCAGAAGTGAGACCAGGTCATCTTGGTGTGGCCACTGACATGTAAAGATCAGCAGATAAGCATCGTTCTGGTGTCTGGACTCAGTGAGACCCAGCAGTGGTGCTGGAAGCCTCAGCACTGTGCCTGTGAGTGACCAGGCCAGTGGTGGCATCTGAATTCTACCTCTGCAGGCTTTCCAGTGATATTGCATGCACCCAGTTCCCTATTTTAAATCATCTTCCACTAATACCTACCTTGTTTCCTGCCTGGAACCCTGACACTCAACAATCCATTCTGGACAGAAAGTGGGGAACTGGCTTCTATTTCAAATGATACATTATGTAACTTTTGGTTTATAGAAATTGCTTCATTGTAGGTGGCGCCTGTGGCTCAAAGGAGTAGGGCGCCTGCCCCATATGCTGGAGGTAGTGGGTTTAAACCCAGCCCTGGCCAGAAACCGAAAAAAAAAAAAAAAAAGAAATTACTTCATTGCTATTAATTGCAAAGACATCACTGTGAATTTTACTCTTTAACTTTATAAATTGCCCATACTTACCTTGTTTAATACTGTTTGGCTTGAATTCTAAGTTCTGTAATGTGAGATATTGACTTTTTTTTCTTTTTATTTGCCTGTTTTACCTTTGCTGTTTTTTTGTTTGTTTTACTTCTCTGAATAAGTTTTATGAATCAATTTCAAAATCTTTCAGCTACTCCAGAAACTGAGGCTGTACTTGGTTTTTGTATTTTTTTAAATCTATAAACATTTTCCACTATGCATTTGCTTATTTATTTATTTTTTTCTTTTTTGAGACAAGGTCTCACTTTGTTGCCCTGGTTACAGTGCTGTGGCATCATCATAGTTCACGGCAACCTCAAACCCTTGGGTTCAAGCAATCCTCTTGCCTCAGTCTCCTGAGAAAATGGGGCTACAGGCGTCTGCCACCATGGTTGGCTAGGTTTTTTTCTATTTTTAGTAGAGATGGGGGTCACGTTTTGCTGAGGCTGATCTCCAACTCCTACGCTCAAGCAATCCTAGAACGCTAGGATTACAGGCATGAACCACTGTATGTATGCAGCCTATGTGTCTGCTTTTTTAAAGAGAATATAGTCCTAAATCTTAGAAAGTTTTAATTTTTGTTCTAGCAGTTGCTTGAGCTCTTGCATGTTCAAAATTGCCTGCAATCTTCAGGTCCTCTTCAAATCTGTAATTATATAGTGATTCTCTCTCTTTATCTGTCCTGAATTCTTCCTCCCTGAGTCATTGTATTTATGTTCCTGGGTCTTCCAGGAATTTTCAAAATTGCTATAGAATAAA
Organism: Nycticebus coucang; assembly: GCF_027406575.1. Lineage (NCBI taxonomy): Eukaryota > Metazoa > Chordata > Mammalia > Primates > Lorisidae > Nycticebus > Nycticebus coucang. The sequence continues at coordinate 46,943,459 of NC_069780.1, forward strand.
TGGATTACTATTTCTTCATGACAATATGTTTTAATGAGATTGAACTACTTTTCCCCATTTTTCTGGTTTTTTTTTAAATGAATTTGATTTTCTTTTTCATTAGGAGTTTCCTGCAGAAAAGTGGATCCAAGGTAGCATTCTAAAACTCACACAGGCTCTTTTTTTCTGTTACTAGAGCACAAAATTTCTCAATTTTGGCACTACTGACACTTAGGGCTGGATGATGCTCTGTCGTGGTGGCCGTCCTGTGCATTGTAGGGTGTCCTCTAGTTGTGATAACCGAACATCTCCTGACATTGCCAAATGTTCCCCAGGGGGAAAAAATCATCCCCGGTTGAAAAATTACTGTGCTAAAGTGATACACCATTTCTTTTTAATGTGATCCCTCTGTGTAGCCAGGGTCTAAATTACTCCAGCCCACCTGCATGGCCTTGGAGGCCTCCCTTAAGGAAGGCAAGGTTGATACACCCACTCTCAGAGCTGTAATTCGCTAGATGTTTTCAAGGTCTGCCACCTACAGGTTTCCTTGGCTACTTTGCTCACCATTTTTTTCTCTGCCCCTCTTAGCATGTAAGTCCTTTTTCAGTCTTGAGCCCCCTTCAGCCTCAGCCCAGCTCTCTGCTGCTCCCTCTTATGCAATGCTATTCCTAGGAGTGTTGCTCTCCACTGGCCTAGTCAGAGACACGGAGGTAGATACTGCAGACGAAATGAATGATTTATTGAGGGATGGCAGGTGCTCGCTCAGGCACAGCAGCAAATGGCCGTTCTCATTTACATTCTTATATACCCAAAATCATCAGATAGAAATAATCCAAGAACAAGGAAGACAAAAGGTAAAGATGCCTTGTCAGAGTTAATCAGTAAAGTACGTACACACCTTTCTAAACCAAGAATATCTTATTTAGAGATAAACAACAATGGAGATGAGAACCACAAAGGGCTGGGTTGTCTGTTCTGTTTGCCTACTTCTATATGTGATTAACTGAAAGGTTTTGTGTAAATAGAGGTAGGAGATTAAGTGCAAGGTCCATTGCCCGAGACAGATGCTCTGTCTCCAGCTATCACCTGGTGAGAGCCCTCCAGGATATTCTTTCCTTAAAGCGTGACTGCCTGCATTTTTCAGCAAAGCCGCTTATGTGAGCTGGGGGAGAATATCCCTTAAAACTCACATCTAGCCCAAGTACTGGAACTGTCCCTTCTCAGGGTCTTGTAACTTCAAGGAGCACAAATGAGACTGATTCACCTACAAGGGTACAGTGGACTGTGCTCCTTCATAGGAGTGAATATTTTCTGGAGATCTCTGAAAAATGTCCCCACTAGCTTCCCAATACTCTGCTCTTCTGCCTAATGAGTTTCCTGCCTCTGCCTATAACAACATCTCTTTTACATCATTTGCAATTTCAAGGTTTTCTACATTTTCTAGTTTTATAGAAAATGTAGTTCATGGGTGTGTTTTGTATGTTCTCATTTTTTCCCCATCTTATTTCTCTGTATAGGTTTTAGGAGAAATGGGAGATTCAGAAGTAAATTGCCCATATTCTAACTAGTACCAGAAATCTTGAAAATATAACTGAAATACGTATTTCTTTATAGAAACATTTTCCTCTGGTGGGTATGATGGATGGACACTGAGCATCCATTTTAACCTCCTTCTGGTGAATCTTCCTTCACTCTGCCTCCCTTGCAGAAGGGTTCTGGATGCTGGTTTGAAGTTCTCCCTATTAGAATAGTCCTATAGGGCACAGTGGCTCATGCCTATAATCTTAGCACTTTAAGAGGTAGAGGAAGAAGGTCACTTGAGGCCAGAAGTTCAAGACCAGCTTGAGCAAGAGTGAGTCCCCATCTCTATTAAATAAACAAGTCACAGAACATTTTAAAGGCCAGTGAGGCAGAGGCCATCAGTCTCTCTTCTGGGAAGCACAATCCTTGAGACCTTGGGATTTTTCTTTTTTGTTGTTGTTGTTGTTGCAGTTTGGCCAAGGCTGGGTTCCAACCTGCCACCCAGGGTATATGGGGCTGGCGCCCTACTCACTGAACCACAGCGCTACCTGGGATTTTTCTTTATTGGAGATCCAGCATCCAGCCCTGGGTGTTGGTGGTGGCACGATGCAGCAGCACAGCCCCAACTCTGGATCTTCGCTAAGGCAACAGACTTTGCAGTCACCAATTCCACCTGCAGCCTTCTGACTCCAGCCTTCCTGATCATAACAGGCAGAAATGCCTTTGGCAGCCCAGTCCTGCAGTATTGTTCTGAAGGGTGCTTCTCTAGCCCTTCTTCATAGTTTTAAACAACTAAGTCCCTTTCTTTGTATAACTGGTAGGTTAGTTTTGATTTTCTGCAGTCAGACTCTGTGTTGTGCAATTATTTTCAAAATTATTTGAGGCACGCAAGCCTCATGTGTGGAAAATGAGATATGGGACACAGCAGAAAAACAGTTACTGAAATTATTCTCTATGGTGACTTGGAATAAAGGCCTATTGAAGGTCAGGTTTGGGCAGACTAAGTGGCAGGTGTGATGGGTCTCTGTGGCAAAAATGTGAAATAAAAGGACTTGAAATCTTTCTGATTTCTACAAAGATATAAAGAAAAAAGTATACAGCTCAGGCTTTTACGTTCTTACTTCAATTAAGGGCAGAGAATGGAACTTCTCTGAACGCCTTTAAAAATATGCAGAGGGTACCAAATAAATGTATATACATGTTAAGAAGGGAAACCACTGTATTAAAATTGTAATAGTCAAGTCATATTTGACTTCTGTAATTATAAGAGGTGCTCAAATGTGAAATGTATCACCTTGTTAATGGCATATACTGAGTATTACAATTTTAATACAGTTTTTCCCTTTCTTAAAATGTGTATGCCTTTCTATTGACTCTCGAGAATTAGAATGGAGACATTTGGGGAGATTCAGATTATTCTTAGCTCCCTAAATCTAAGCTCCAGAAAATTTTGCCATCAGCTCTACTATGAAGCTAAATTATAGCTTTCACATGAAGGCTATAACCCAACTATAGCACAAGAATATGGGGAAAGGGTCAAGGAAGGGTAAGGGAGGGGGGAGGTTAGGGTGGAGGGAGGGTAATGGGTGGGGCCACACCTATGATGCATCTTAGAATGGGTACAGGCAAAACTTACTAAAGGTAGAATACAAATGTCTACATACAATAACTAAGAAAATGCCATGAAGGCTACGTTGAACAGTTTGATGAGAATATTTCAGATTGTATATGAAACCAGCACATTGTACCCCTTGATTGCACTACTGTACACAGCTATGATTTAACAATAAAAAAAAAAAAAAAAAAGGAGAGGAGGCCTCCCTTCCTTTTCCTAGGAAATTAAGGGCAAAAATGTTGCTGCCCATTTAGGCTTCCTGATTTCAATGCAGATGATGGTGGTAGAGTCTGAAGGGCAACTCTCGGTCATCAGAGCTAAGGTATGCATGGTTACCACAGTAAGCAGCAGGGCTGGGAGTGATAATCACAGTGATCTGCTTTGCAGACAATTTTGGCAATGGAAGGTGAATAAATGGAGGTCCTCAAACTGAAATAGAAGAGCAACTGACCAAGTTTCTAAAATACTCTAGGTCTAGGAAATACAGCGCAGGGACTTAACTTATCACAGTGAAGAGAAAGGCTTCTCATTGAATTATGAGAGGCCGGTTAACAGGAGTGCATATAAGGAAGAACACTGCCTCAGTCTATTGAATGACGTTACAAAGGAAACCTGAGGCCTTGCAATTTATTTTAAAAAAAGGTCTACTTGGCTCACAGTTCTGCAGGCTGTACAGGAAGCATGACACTAGCATCTGCTTCTGGGAAGGGCTCAGGATGCTTTCACTCGTGGTGGAAGCAAAGGGGAGCTGATGTGTGCAGAAATCACACAATGAGAGAGGAAACGAGAGAGGGAAAAGGGGCTGAGCTCTGTTTAACAACCAGCTCTCATGGGAACTAGTATAGCAAGAGCACCAAGCCATTCACAGGGATCCACCTCCAGGTTCCACCTCCTGTTAGGCCCTACCTCCAGTATGGAGACTCAAACTGCAACATGAGGTTTGAGGGAACAAACAATCTCTAGAAAGCACTGTGGGAGGGCCTAAAGTTTGTTTTGTAGATACTGAAGCTGCACTTCACTTAAAGGACCTGTGACCATTTATTGAAGTCACTGTGTACCTAGACTTTCCAGGGATTACTGGCTCCACTCTGATGCTTATTCTTTCCATTTAAATATTGCTATGTGTTACTAACTATAGTTAGGGCTTATGGAACTTAGGGGATATATGGAGTTTTTTTTTTTTTTTTTAATTGAGACAGAGTCAGACTTTGTTGCCCTCAGTAGAGTGCTGTAGTGTCATAGCTCACAGCAACCTCCAACTCCTGGGCTCAAGTGATCCTCTTGCCTCAGGTTCCCTAGTAGCTGGGACTACCAGTGCCCACCACAACCCCTGGCTATTTTTCTTGTTTTAGCAGGCCTGGGCCAGGTTTGAAACTACCAGCCTCAGTGCATGTTGCCAGTGCCCTAACCACTGAGCTACAGGTACCTACCTGCCCTTTTTTTTTTTTTTTTTTTTTGAGATGAACTCTTGCTATGTCACCCTTGGTAGAGTGCTGTGGCATCACACCTCACAGCAACCTCAAACTCTAGGGCTGAAGTGATTCTTTTGCTTCAGTCTCCCTTGTAGCAATTCTTTTGCCTCAGTCTTCCTTGTAGTTGGGACTACAGGCACCTGCCATACACCCAGCTATTTTTCTTGATTTAGCAGGTCCTGGCCGGGTTTGAACCCACCAGCCTCGGTGCATGTGGCCGGTGCCCTAACTGCTGAGCTACGGTTAAAGCGCCCAGCGATGTATGGAGTTTTGACTTGAGACTGTCTCATAGTGGACACAATGGCTTCCTAAACATACCTTCATATTTCCCCATTTTTGTATGTAGATTTTAAGTGGGAATATTTGGCAATTGGCAGAATATATACATTGGGTCACTTACTTAAGGAATAAAGACTACTTTGATGAAAATGCCAAGAGAAAGCAGCTGAAAGTCACTTCCATATCAAAAGAGATAACCAAAAGCAGTATCACTTTTCTAGGTGAGTTACAGACAATAGTGTCATCCTCAAACATTCAGAGGAGGTGGCTGTGGTATTTCCTACCATATTTCCTTTTAACTTGGTTTTGGTCTTGGAGAATAAAAAGGGATTTTTTTTTGTAATTAATAAGGTGGTGGCTCAAATTGTAATGGCTCTTCCAGATGTGCTATATTTATAAGAGCAAATCAACACCACCCCTAGCATATGGCACACAGCCATGGATTTGGAAAATGCTTACACTGAATCAGCTGGAAAGACTTCTCCTGCTCAGGGTCAAGAAAAGCTGGCAGCTTTACAGCTTATCTGGTAGAGAAACACACACACACCAGAAGTGTTTATTACTTTTATATTATTTTTAAACTCCAAATTCTTTATAAAGGCCCTTGAAGCCACATGCCTCTTATTACTGGTGGTAGTGGGGAGTGGGATAAGGTGCAGCCTTATGCTTCATTTGGAGATTATATTCTGACATGCCCCAGACTTCCCCAAACATCATTGAGTTAAAAAGACTCCAAACTTTCCTAGGTTATATCTCTTTCTGGCATATAACTATTTAAATAAGGTGTTTAGAATGTCTGCCGCTTCCTGCTCATAATGGCTTATCTTGATGATATCATCAATATATTTGACCAACAGGGTGTCCTGTGAGGTTTGTGATTCCATTAAAATGTGTTAACAATTTTAATGTGGAGTAATAGAATTTTACCTATTTTATTTATTTATTTATTTATTCTTTGAGACAGAGTCTCTGTCTTCCTGGGTAGAGTGCCATGGCATCATAGCACACAGCGAACTCTAACTCCTGAGCTCAAGCAATCCTCCTGACTCAGCCTCCTGAGTAGCTGGGACTACTGGCGCCTGCCACCATGCCCAGCTAGGTTTTCTATTTTTAATGGAGACTACGTCTCAGTTCTTGATCAGGCTGGTCTCAAACTACTGAGCTCAGGCAATCCACCCGCCTCAGCCTCCCAGATTGCTGGGTTTACAGATGTGAGTCATCGCCCTCAGCCCCTATTTTATTTGTGATGAATACCCACATGCTTAGAATTTTGCTGGCACATAATAGGCACTAACTAAGTATATGGAGAGAGAGAGAGAGAGAACTGGTGATATGGCCAAAGTCTCTATATACTAAATTATAAAAATAACCAGAGTAGATTTAGCCCTTGAGATAAAGATAGGGAAGGTATACTACGGTTCTCTTTTGGGAAAGCCAAGTTCTTCTAAGGTTCTATTCATTTGTGCAGAGAAAAAGCATTTTCCAGATCAATACCCAGAAGTGGACTGTAGTCGCATTACCCTGCACTAAGTGTTGACTCAAGAAAGATGGTGGAGGGCGGCGCCTGTGGCTCAGTCGGTAAGGCGCCGGCCCCATATACCAAGGGCGGTGGGTTCAAACCCGGCCCCGGCTGAACTGCAACCAAAAAATAGCTGGGTGTTGTGGCAGGCACCTGTAGTCCCAGCTACTCGGGAGGCTGAGGCAGGAGAATCGCTTGGGCCCAGGAGTTGGAGGTTGCTGTGAGCTGTGTGAGGCCACGGCACTCTACCGAGGGCCATAAAGTGAGACTCTGTCTCTAAAAAAAAAAAAAAAGATGGTGGAGAAGAAGAGAGATGCTCACACTGGTGTGAGAGGACAGGGAATGGAAACTGGTCTCCAACGTGACATACTACCGCTTTCACTGTTTTTCACTAAGTGCAGGGGAAATTCGAGGGGAAGCAAATAGGAGCCATCTCATTAAGGAAGATATAGGAAAGAATTTGTGGATATATTTTAAAGCCATCACAGACAACATTAAGAATTTGGAAATGTAAGACATATATTGAAAGAAAATGTTCATAATACCTCTCTGACAAAAGATGTATATGCTATATAATAATAATATAATATTCTTAACGTAATATAGTATTATAGCATATGAAGACGAACAACCCAATAAAATATAGGCCAGAGTTTTACACAGACATGTCACAAAAGAAGATATGTGGGTGGCCAATAGCACAAAAGGGATGCTTAAACGAGGTTCTACTACCCACCCACCACATGGCTAACATATAATCTCAAGTGTTGGTCTATAGAAATACTGGCCCTCTATACATTTCCGGTGTACTGACTGTGCATCCTCCAAATTTACTGAATTTGTTTATCAGAAAAAAGCTGGAGGCATAACACTATCTGACCTCAAATTTTCTTACAAAGCTATAGTAACCAACATAAAATGAAGTAAAATGTGAGTATAAAATGAAACAACCACTTGAAAACCTTTTTAGCAGTTCCTTATGAATTTAAACATATACTAACTCCATAATCTAACAACTCTACTTCTAGGTCAATACTCAAGAGGAACAGAGACTAACATACACAAAACATCTTAAACGTGCAGGCTTATAGCTGGTTTATACATAATAGCCATAAATGGGAAATCACCTGAATTTCCTTCAACAGGTGAATTCACTTGTATTTTCATACAATGGCCTGCTACGTTGAAAAAGAAAAGCAACAAAAAAGGAACAATGTTCTTTTTGTTCAGGATTGCTTTAGCTATTTGGGGTCTTTTGAGTTTCCATATAAATTTTAGGATTTGTGTGTGTGTGTGTGTGTGTGTAATGTCATTGTTTTTTTGATAGGAATTGCATTGAATCTATAAATTGTTTTGGGTAGTATTGTCATTTTGATGATACTAATTCTTGCAATCCATGAACATGGAATATCTTTCCACTTCTTTTTATCTTCTTCTATTTCTTTCATTAGAGTTTTATAGTTTTCCTGATGTAGATCTTTCACTTCTTTGGATAGCTTAATTCCTAGGTATTTTATACATTTTCAGCTAGTGTAAATGGGATTGCTTTCTTGATTTATTTTTCAGCTTGTTTGATGTTGACATATATAAATACTACTGATTTTTGTAGTTGACTGTGCATCCTCCAAATTTACTGAATTTGCTTATCAGATAAAAGCTGGAGGCATAACACTATCTGACCTCAAATTTTCTTACAAAGCTATAGTAACCAAAATAAAATGGCTATAGCATAAAAACAGACACAGGGATCAATGGAACATAATAAAGAACCCAGATATAAATCCATGCATTTACAACCAACTCATCTTTTACAAAGTTGCCAAGAAATTTAAATGAGGGACAATCTTTTCAATACATGGTGCTGAGAAAACTGGATAACTACAGAAGATAACTGGATAAATACAGAAGAAGGAAAAAAGATCCCTATCGCTCACCATACCAAAAAAATCAAATTAGGGCAGTGCCTGTGGCTCAAAGGAGTAGGGCACCGGTCCCATATACTGAAGGTGGCAGGCTCAAACCTGGCGCCGGCCAAAAAATAAAACTGCAAAAAAAAAAAAAAAAAAAAAAAAAAATCAAATTAAAATGGATTAAAAAGGTTAATTAAAGATCTGGAGACTATGAAACTACAGAAGGAAAATTGAGAAAAATTGAGGAAATGTTCCAGGACATTGGTTGGGGCAAAGATTTCTTGTATAAGACCTCACAAGCCCAGGCAACTATAAGCAAATATAGACAAACTAAGATTGCATGAAGCTAAAAAACTTCTGTACAGTAAAGGAAGGGAACAATCAACAAAGTGAATAGATGAAACAAAACGGGAGAAATTATTGCAAACTACCATCTGACAAGGGATTAATAAACGCAATCTAGAAGGAGCTCAAACAACTCAATAGCAAAACATAAATAATCTAATTCAAAAGGGGCAAAAGATCCAAACAGACATTTTTCAAAAGAAGCATATACATGGGCAACAGATAAATGAAAAAAAAAAAAATACTCAACATCACAGATTTTTCTACCTAACCAGTGGTATTTACACAGGTGCAACAGAAAGTGCTAGCTACGGCACATACTTCCTCTTGTTTAGCCAAGACAAATCAAGGGCTATGTGATCATCCACAATAATCTTCACTAATGAATTTAAATTAGATTTTGTGGGACCTCAAGAGCACTTACAATGTTGCTATTAACTTCTTTTGGGTTACAAACAAATTTTATTCATTTTTTTTTTCTAATTCAATTCTGGTTGCTGTTAGAATAACAGCCCATGCACATGGAGTGGGAGTCAGATAGCTATTCATGAGTCCTTGTTTTGCTCATTTGGGAGGTTTTCAGGTATCTTTCTCTGACAGTCTCTGCCTATTACACTCTATGCACAAAATGTTAAGCCATTAAAAGTCTGGTGTCCTCATAATAAGTAGTATCTTAGTAGAGCACAGGCTGTTGCAATAGAAATGTGTCCATTATTGTCTTATGCACTGGCTGGCAGATTTCTCCAGTGGAATTAAATAGTTCTTGCAAAGGAGGCTGAAGAATCTTTAGAGAAGACCTAACAGACTGACTACTGCAGTCAGAAAAGATAGATCCAATTTCTGTTTTTCACCCCAATGAGGTCAGTGCTGCTGACAGGGCTGTACAGATTTCAGGGGAAGTGTTTGTTGATTTGTAGTCAGGATTCAATTTCCCTAAGTCTGAAGATTGGTTTGATAATGTGAGGAAAATTCTTGTACCTGAGGGACTAGCGAAAGGAAATATGCTTTCTGATGTTTCAGCCGAATAGCTATTAACTTTTTGTTGGCAGGATCAGGTGGGACAATGACAAATCCTGTATCCCATTAGATACTCCTTCCACTGATATTAGAGAAAGGCTATAGAAGATCAGCCTTTTGAAAATGATTAATATGTGGGAAAATATATTGATAAACCTCTTTGGGCAATTTCTTTCTTTCTTTTCTTTTTTATTTTCTTTTTGAGGCAGAGTCTCACTATGTTGCCCTTGGTACAGTGCCATGGCCTCAAAGCAACCTCAAACTCTTGGGCTTAAGCGATTCTCCTGCCTCAGTCTCCCAAATATCTAGGACTACAGGTGCCTGCCACAACGCTTGGCTATTTTTTTTTTTGGTTGTTATTGTTGTAGTAGTTGTCATTGCTATTTGGCAGGCCTGGGACAGGTTTGAACCCTCCAGCCCCACTGTATGTGGCTGGTGTCCTAGCCACTGAACTACAGGCACCAAGCCTCTTTGGGCAATTTCTATGGATTACTAGGGAACAATAACAAGTAAGATTAACAAAAAGTAAAAAAATAAACAGGATATCCATTACATCCAGAAGTTAATCTTGTTGCATCATCTTAACTGGAAGCTGTTTACTTTATGTTATCATTAACCTGATCTAAAGAGCTTTGGTAAACAGTCTTGCTCTGAATATCTTCTGCCTTTGGAGGATTCTTAGGAATTCTTGGTTTACAGTCTACTGATCAAATAAATGTCTAATGGTTCAAGGAAGATGATTTTTGTGTGTGTGTGTGTTTTAATTAGACAACGTGGTCCACATGCCTAGGAGCTTACCACTAGTACTATTGTTAACAGTATCTGATTATTGAGGTTTGAGGGCAACTCCTTCTAGAGGACTTAAATCTGAGTTTTAGAGCATACAGGCTCTGTTTAGTAGGATGTTACAGAAAGGCTGCTTGTACTTGAAGATAAGACTGGGCATATGCATAAATGGTCCTATTAACTTGCAACAGAGATTGAAGGTGGAATTCCTAAATATTAACACATGCGGTGAGTGACCTTTTATTAATTTATAAGGTGAAAGGTGATGAATCCAAGAAGCAGTTTATTTCATTATCATGAACGCTCATGAAATCCAGTAAAAGTTGAGGACCTCTAGAAAGATTGCTTATTTTTGTTTCAGAATTTTATTTATTTGCTGTACTTTTCCTAAAGATTGAGGACAAGGCTTTTGTTAGTAAAAGCCAAGACTTTGCAAAGTTCATTAATAAGAGTCCCGGTGAAATATATGCCCCATCACTGAAGGGATGGGTTAGATTTACCCATACAAGATGCCAAAAATCAATTTTTTTTCTTCTATCATCAGAGTCTTTTTTTTGAAGCAAGAAAAAGCAAAGCTTCAATTCATCTTGAAAATAAGCAAGCAACAAATAAAAGGTATTTACTGTCCAATCATGGAGGGGATGAGGGTTGGAGGTATTTAAAAGGACTTTGAGGTTTTACTTCTTGCTGTGCACACTCCTTCTTTGCAGTCTTCCCAGGATGATGTTGCTGGCAAGTAAGACAGACACCGGAAACATCCTTGGTGATACTCTCACAATTCCCAAGCCAATGATGTTTCAGTATCATGTCCAATTTAGGTAAAATTATTTTCGGTAATAATTTAGGTAATACAATGAGGCAAGATTTTAATAAGGTTTCCTAAACCTCAGAAGATCTTTGATAAGACCACACGACAGTTTTGTGAACATCACAATTATCTTTAAACAATGTGCATTCTGACCTCCTCCAACATATTTTCTCTGAATCAGGGGCTTATCTTTGGCAATTAATGACGGCTTCTTTGAATCTCTCCAGGGCTTTTCCTGTTTAAGTGGTTATGGGTACACTTCATTCATAGTAAATGCTGCTTATTTAGCGTAATGGCCAGTTAGGTTGTTATCATGACATTCTGGATCATTATGCTTTGAATGAGGCTCCATTTCTATTATTGCTAAAAGTTTAATCTGTTTCCATCTTTATGCAAGTATCTACAAAGATCAGGAAACCTCTCTGATACCAAAGCATTACCACATAATGGACCACCTTACAGACATACTTACTGTCTGTATAAAATCCTGTTACTTGGCTGTCTCAGAGGAGTGATAAATTCAGCCATTTGGCTGATTTAACTTTTGGTAGACTTTCATGTTCTAGTTGTGAATTTAGAACTGTGATAATATAGCCTGCTTAATATTTTTCATTTCTTATTTTTAAATACCAACAAAATTAAGTTAGGATTATCTAAGGGTGCTTCCAAAACAATTCTCCCACAGGGGCCAAACAGTAATGAGATTTTCCTTCTTTAGTTAGAAAAGGAAGTGTTGCTGGGTTTCAGGTTAGAGCAATGGATAGAGGTACTTAAAAAGGGAAAGCAACAAAATTTTGTAGGACGTAAGATATCTAGCTAAGGAGTACTGATAGTCTGCACATCATGGCTCAGATTTGTTGAGACAATACAATTTTATCAGCTGAAGCTGCCATGAGCTCTGCCACTACAGCTTTACACAGATGGACATGTGTTGACCAATGGGCTGCAACTAGCAATGGATTTCTGATTGTTTCCAATGGATTTCTGATTGTTTGCTTGTAGTTGAGTCAATATCCCAATGCCTGCACACAACATCCACAGTGAAAAAGACACAGGAGTCTGTAATATTTCAGATTGGGAGTTGGTGGCGGGCCCTCTTCAGTTTCTGAGAGAGGGTGTTCAGTGTTGCCCTACCTTAGATAGCCTTCAAAATCTGAAGCTCCCTTCTGGCAACACCAGGACTTACCTAAATTGTATAGTTGACTTGCTCTATAGAATGGCCATTTTGCTTTATTGTACAAAAATGGTTTGTACTTTTTTAAAAACTAGTCCGCTATTGGTAGACATTTGGGCTATTTCTGGTCTTTTGCTGTTAAGATAATGATGCTATGAATAGCCTCGAATATTTCACACGTGTGAATCTCTCTAGAAGACGAAATGTCTTAGGAATAGCTTAATCTGGAATAAAAGAAGACCTGCAGAATTTCTTTCTCCGTCCATCCCCAGCCTTTTTCTTCTAGGCTTTTTTCTTGGGCAGGCCCTTCCCATGTTGCATGACATATGCTCTGTAGCCAGACTGCCCAAGCTTAAATCCAGGCTCTACCACTTACTAGTCATGTGATTTGTGAAAGTTACTATATTTTCTAAGTTTCAGTTTTCTAATTTAGGATGGAGGCAAGAGTAATTACTGTTTTATAGGATTGGGGGGATTAAGAGAAATTAGAAATGGAAATTATCTAAACATGTGTTTCTGGAACATAGTAAGCACTAAACAATTGTTAGTCTTTATTATTAGCTATTATTATTGTTGTTGTTCTTGTTTTTATTTATTTATTTATTTATTTTTGAGACAGAGTCTCACTTTGTCACCCCCGGTAGAGTGCAGGGGTGTCACAGCTCACAGCACCTCAGACTCTTGGGCTCAAGCTATTCTCTTGCCTCAGCCTCCCAAGTAGCTGGGACCACAGGCGCCTGCCACAACACCCAGCTATTTTTATAGAGGGGGTCTTGCTCTTGCTCAGGCTGGTCTCCAACCCATGAGCTCAGGCAATCCACCTGCCTGGCCTCCCAGAGTGCTAGGATTATAGGCATGAGTCACCACAGCCAGCTGTTGTACTTGTTTTAAATGATTATTGAGCCAATCACCATGGCTAGGGTTAAATGCCCATGAAAGAGAAAAATTAGCCCATCAAAACTACATGGAGTGAGAATGGTGTAGTTATCTCAAAGAAATATACATAAAATGTGTGTGTGTGTGTGTATTGTCCACATACATACATATATACACCTAATGTATCCCATCATAATCACAAAATACAACATAAAACTAAAATCTGAGTCTAGGCACGGTGGCTCATACCTGTAGTCCTAGCACTCTGGGAGGCCCAGGTGGGTGTATCACCTGAGCTCAGGAGTTCGAGACCAACCTGAATAAGAAGAGCGAGACCCCCACCTCTCCTAAAAATAGAAAAACTACCCCTGTGTTGTGGTGGGCACTTGTAGTCGCAGCTACTTGGGAGGCTGAGGCAGGAGAATCACTTGAGCCCAAGAGTCTGAGGTTGCTGTGAGCTATGACACCATAGTACTCTACTGAGGGCAACAGAGTGAGACTCTGTCTCAGAAAAAGAAAAAAAAAGAAGAATGGTGAATATTTATGTGGTTCAATTTTGTAAAAGTTTGCTTAGTTGAACTTGTCTCTTCACTTTCGCTTGGTCCAAGTTGCGTTAATTGTCACCCCACACTTCCCTTTTAACGATCAAGCTCTGGAATTCAAGAGCTGAGCAGTAAAACATCTCACCTTCAGTTCTCCTTGCAGGTTAGATTAATATCTTCATTTGAAAGGAGGCAAGAGGATATCTTTTGTATTTTAAACTTTTATACTTAGCTTTAGAGCAGCCAATGCCTTTAGCTTTTTTTGCTAGGATTCTGACTTAACCCATGATTCTCATCTGAAATCCCTAAAATCTAGACGTTAGAGACAGAAAAAGAAACAGAGCAAATGACAAAACCTTGTAGCTGTGCTCCTGTCTGCAACAGTATAAGATACTGACGCACTTTTGGCTCCCACCTGCACTGACTGTAACATTGGAGACTCAGACCCATCCCCATAGAGCCGCTTACTGGCTTCATCCTGCTCCTGCTCTGCAGAGCCAGCTTCCTGGGAGTCTTTGCATTATTTCACAGGTGCCAGACCTATCAGCAGCATTCTCTCTGATGAGGCCACCTATTCTGTTGTTTGTGACTTGTTCTTGCTTTAAAAGGTAGGGCGGTAGAGTTTTTGCATCAGCTCTGGCATTTATTAGTCCTCACTGGCTTTAGCTCTGGCAAGCGGTGATTTTAGTTCCATCCAGAGGCCTGCAAACAACAGGTACCTCGTAAGTTTCACACAGTTATTAACGATGACTGCTCAGCACTTCAGTAAGAGTGGGTCAGGGCTTGTTTACGGCAGGCTTTGATTAGGTATTAAAGTGCAGCTAAAAGAAGAACTGATTTACAGGCTGATGGTTCGTTTTACTGTTTTTGTTATCAATTGATAAATGTTCTTTCTAATGTAAAGCTCCATGTAAGTGTTTTGAATGATCCATGTTATTGCACTTTAGGAAAATGCAGAGGAGTAAACAGATTTACTCCTGACAATCACTGTTGCCATTTAAATCGAAGTTTATCTTTGCATAGAGTTTAGATCATTCATTGAAAGTAAACTTTTGAAAGATAGTTAAGACTATCAGGTCAAAGCTTGCTAACTAATTTTGAAATTGTATCAGTGAATGGAGGAGCCATATAGAGGAAATGTGGATGAATAAAAATGTTTTTCGCCTAGGGATCTTGAAACAGCCTCTGCCACTTACTATGTGACCCATCTGCTTCACCACTTTGAATCTGTCTCTTTAACTTAAAAATAAGGATGTTAGACTGGATTAGCTGAGAGAGTTCTTTTACTTTTATTAATTTTTTTATTAAATCATAGCTGTGTACATTAATGTATTTATGGGGTATAATGTGCTGGTTTTATGAGAGAGTTCTATTGGGTTTAATTATCTATAATATTCTATAGAATATAATATTCTCTGGGTTTTATGATTTATCAGAAATTAGTAAGTGTGGGGGGTGAGATTGTTTCTATTCTGTTTCTGAATGAACAAGGTATATTGTTCACTTCTTATCACTTAAGCCCATCTGTTTCATAACACTGCAGATTTACAGCCCCTGTTTCAAAGCACCCAGATTGTCTATATTGCAAATGTGGAGGGTCACAGAATGTTTTTAATAAGGTAAGACTGAAACAGCAGGGCCATTACATAGCTTCTCAGAACAGGCATGTGTTAAAGAAACTAATCACATAAGCTCAAGTCATAACATTAAACAGACCCCAAAGAGGGGCATTTATCCTCTCTTGCAAACAGTCATTTATAGTTGGCCCATGGTAGCGTGTGGTGTTTGGATAATATAGTTAAAGAGCAGGGCTTGCCAGCTCCTGATACACAGGCCATTATTAACACACACTTTTTCATCTTTTATCGAAGTGATAAATTCTCCAGGATTATTTTGCGATGTAGTTAAAGGGAAGTCATTGAATTTTTACAGTTTCAAAATGGATTTTGCTTTCCAATAGCCCCCTGTGATAGCAGTGTTTTCTGGGACTCCATTCTGGTTTTTAAGTAGGGAAAGGCAGTGTGAAAAGAAACTTGAGTAAAGCTAATGTCAACAAAAGGAAAAAATTTGAAGGCTAGGGTTTTCTTTTATCTGAAATCAGGTTTAGTTTCAATGCAATTTCCTCTTTTGATCCTGGTGTCTGTAATGGTGTCAGAACCTTGAGTTTATTTATGGCTCCTTGGTATAATCTAGCTGTGTGTGGAAGCCTGGTACCAGGCTCCCCTAAATACCTTGGTGATAAAGGTCAGTCCAGAGCATAATTATGAGGGGAAACAACTATCTTTACTATGTTCTGTCTGACTTAGCAGTAATACATCTAGCCAGAGTTAGAAATCAGCCTTTATAAAGGGGGAAACTTTAGAGGTGAGTACATGGATTGGTATTTTATAGACATATACATACTTAATATATATCTAAGTAGGCATTCTAATATGGCGTGGTAAGTTGAATTTGGGAAGAGATAGCTAAAATAGTAAAAATCAAAAAGATTACAGTGACCTCCAAATAGCAATATTCACCTGTATCCTTGGGTCTGCAATCAAGGCTAACACTCATAACCAATGAAAGAAAGTCAGCAACATAGAGGGGGCTTCCATATTCTTGAGTTTCTGGTGCTTAGATTCTTTACCTAGTAGGAAACTCAACTGACTCCCATAAAATTTTGCCTTGACACTTGAGAGAATTTCTTAAATGATACCATCTTTACCTATACTGGAAGATCAAATATTAATTACAGCTGAAATAACAACCTTTAAAGGTCATTTTGTTTACTAGCATCTTTCTTTTATCCATGGAAAATGATGAAGAGTTATTCGTTTGGGTTTTCAAATTCTGTTTGCTCTGTTAAAACAGTATAACAGCCAAAAGTCTGTAATGAAAGTTTCCCTGTGACAAGCCTAAACAATGATCCAATAGGAAGAAAACCCCAAACTAATGAGAAAATGATGTAGAAGGCCAGCTTTCTCCTCTCCCCACAAGGACTTTAATTACAGAGAAATCAACAGCTGTGCCAGGGGTAACACAGGAGTGCTGGCCATGCAAAATAACACCTTGGCGTGGAATGACTTTGAAGTAAATGGGCTGGAAATATTGGCTTTCCAAGCAATCAACAACAACACATGAGGGAAAACATGGAGGCTTTAATTTGGTTGTGTGCTGATCTCAACCTTATCTAGAGCATCCGAATTCCCATGACTGTGAGGGTACTTGTTATCCCGGATTAAATGGGAAAATGATCTTTCACATAAACTGTGAGTCACAAGATTTGGGAAAATGAAATGATGTCCAACCCTTGACCTGGTAAGCCATGGTATACTTTCCCCTCTTATGAAAGTAAGTGTTCTCCAGACTCTGTGACACACTGTAGGAATATAATAGTATTCTGTATTATTTTATTTTTCTATCATTCACCTTATACAGAATATTTTGAATTACAGTTTTTTTCCACTTTAGGAGGATGTATATCTTATCTTTTTCTCTTCCTGCTCCCTTCTATGTGAAGTTTATAATTAAACTTAAATTACCTAAAAAACATCTTTTTATTAATTAGCTTACTAATGAGAGATTTAAATATACACGTGGATACTTGAAATATTACACTACTGTGTCAACTAATACAGTCAACCAGGAATCAGCCTCAGATGAGTTCAAAATAAGAAGATAATGAAAATATCCAAGGCAAAATAATTATCTTCAGGCCTTTCTGCACAGGAAGGCAGCTTTGGGAAATGGAAGAGCCTGTATTTAGAATCTGACTTGAGTTCAAAGTTCAGCTCAGCCATCGATCCAGAAATTTGCTTAACCTTTCTGAGCCTTGGCTTGCTTAAATAAGCAATTTATCCAAGGTAACTTTGTCGATAGGTAGGGGAGCCAGCATTTGAACCTAAGGTTGTCTGACTTCAAGCCTGTGCTAATTTAATTTCTAATTTCTCGGTAAAGATGCATATCTCACGTGTAGCCAATATAGATAGGATTAAACATGTATTGATTCCATTAGAATGCCCAGTTATCTTCCTAAATGCTTTGCAAAATTTTGGCTACTGCTCACTCATAACGAGATGTCTCTGTTGTGCCACAGTTCTGGTTTTAACTGAGTGTTCTGCCTTCAGAGCTCCAGTCTGGTCCCACGATCCAGGTTCTGTTATATGCTGTGCTGGTGCTAGGAACTCCCAGAGTCCATGGTAGTGATCTCCTGACTGGTGAAAAGTGGGACTGTGTCCTGACGGTTCTTCTTACCACTTTTCTTATTTTATTTTAATTTTTTATCTTAATGATCAGCACTGCTTCTAAAGACCTGGGTGCCTTCTTCTCCCTTTCTGTCTCAGGCTAAAAGATGTAGAGAACTTGGGCTTCTATCTGTTGGCTATACATTGCTACTGCTAGAGTTAGGACTGAGTTGCCTTAGAGGCTTTTGCCTCCACTAGGTTGTCAGAAAATATAGTTTGGTATTCACAAGACTGAACTTTCTGGGAAGGCAGTTGACCATGTTTGTTTTTTTCCTATTATGTATCCAGTACCTGTGGTGGTACGTGGTTCCTGGAGAGTGATCAGGAAATATTTGCAGAATGAATGAATGAATAAGCCATCTTAAAATTAAAGTTGCAGAATTGGGTGTGTGTGTGCATGTTTTATATTTATTTTTATTTTTACAAAAGTCTTAACTACTTGTTTACTATCCACTAACCTCATGTTGTGGATACGTTGGTCCATGATTAGGGTTATATTTATACCTAGAACATTCTGGTGGATTCCTAGGAAACTATGTTTCTCAATATTAGATACAGCCTGGCAGTGTTCTTTAGGTTTTTCTAAGGTCACAGGACAATGTGTATTTTCTTTTAATATAGGCAGTCTTGGGGTTACAAACAAGATAGGTTCTGTAGGTTTATTCTTTAAGTTGAATTTGTATGTAAGTTGGAACAGGCACATTTACCTATCACCTGTAATAGCCTATGTTCTTTTTTTTGCAGTTTCTGGCTGGGGCTGGGTTTGAACCCACCACCTCCAGCATATGGGGCCAGTGCCCTACCCCTTTGAGCCACAGGCGCTGCCCAGTAGCCTATGTTCTAAGTGTGAATCATATGTCAGTTGGATGTTTGTAACTCAGGCACTGCCTGTACACATGATGTTTTAGAACAGCTTAGATTTATAAAAATATTATGAAGATAGTACAGAGGGTTCCCGTATATCCCACAGCCAGTTTCTCTCATTATTAGTATCATTAGTATGGTACATTTGTTACAATTAATAAATCAATAATGAATCAATAATTAACCAAAGCCCATACTTTACTGAGATTTCCTTAGTTTTTACCTAAGGTCCTATTTCTGTTTCAGGACCCCACTGAGGGCAGCTTTTGTATATACTACACACTACGTTTAGTAGTCACATCTCTTGGGCTCCTCTTACTTGTGATAATTTCTTAGACTTTCTTTGATTTTGATGACCTTGATGGTTTTGAGGAGTATTGGTCAGGCATTTTGTAGTGATTCCCTGAGCTGGAGTTTGATCATGTTTTCCTGACGAGACTGAGGTCATAGGTTTTTGGACCACAGCAAGTCGAAGAAGAGATCACGTGCTACTTTTTAGCACTTTGTGCGTCAGGACTTGACATCAGGATGACGTGTCTGTTACTATTGACCCTCATCACCTGTCTGAGGTGGGATTTGCTGGCCTTCTTCACAGTGACTCTTACCCTGCTCCCCTTTCCGTACTGTGCTCTTTGGGAGGCAGATCCCATGCACAGCCCACATTTAAGGAGTGGAGAGTTCTGCTCTCTACCTCTCTTTGGGAGATCATCTACATATTTATTTGGAATTCTGTCTGGAAGATTTGTCTGATTTCCCCCACTTAATAATTTATTTAATCATTTATTTACATTTGTACAGTCTCATGCATATTTATTTATACTTTGGGTTTACTCCAATACTATCTTATTAATGTTGATCAAATTCTTTTAGGTTTATCATTGGAAGTTCTTTCAGGTGGTTTCTCTTTTCATCTGACATATACCAACCATTGGGGTTTTAAATTTTTTGTTACTTTTTAAATTTTTTTCTTACCTTCTGATAGCACGACATGTTCCAGGCTTATCTGGTACATATCCTCCTTTTAACTCTGGCCATCAACTCTAGCACATTTCCTGTCCCAGTTCTAGAATCATTTTCCAGGGAACCCTTTATCCTTTTTTGGATAGTAATGTTAGAAACCAAGATCTGAGTCCTGCAGCTGCTCATTGCAGTTCGGGCGTCATTGCTTCTAGGCCGTCTCAGCTGATGGAGCTTGGGAATATAGGTATATCTGCCAGCTTTTGTATATACTCGGACTGATAAATATTTCTCTATATAATCATCTATATTTATGTCAGCTAAATATGAATTGATACATCTCCAACTTTAATCCATTACTGCATGGATTATTCTTGTCTCTTCTCATTGCTTATCTGTAAACTCCCACTCCAACAGTTAGAAACTTGCCTTCTACCATCTGCAATCCACTTACCTAATTGTAAAGTTTCATGATATGTGTGTAGCAGTCTCAGGATTGTTAATCCTTACCCTCCAGTGGCAACAACTTTATCAAGTAGACTATAGTGCTTATGTATGGTTTATTTTGGCCTTTGTGGTATATAAATACCATTCATTTACAGAGTTACTTAGGTAGTCAACCCTTTCCCCCTCTCCTTTCAGTGAGGTTCTTTCACATATTTATAATGCACATACAGTTGGATTCTATGGTCAAAGTGTATATTCTATTCTGGGAGGCTCTGAACTTATAAATAACCTAAAATTAAAAAAAAATTCACATTAGGTTTACTTTTTTGTGTGTGCGCTGTAAAGTTTAATGGATTTTTACAAATGTAAAGTATCTATTTTTTTAAGAAGGCCAAAATCACTACATCCATATTCTATACTACAGAAATGTGTTTTTCTAAACATTGTTTAGAAGGTGTAAACTGTACACCCTCTTTTTAAAAATGTTAATTCATGTTGTTCATGATTGAACATTTGTATATAAATTAGATGGCCCTCATTCTTTGCATGTTCTTGCTTAAATTCTTCAAAATAATGAAAATAAATCCATAACATCTTCATGGTTTGTTTCTAAAGTCTATGGAGTAAACTTCAATCCACAACTCAAAACTACTTCAGATCTTCACCAGAGAATTCAATCTCAATTACACTGTTCAAACTTTATCAGGAGGCCACCTTAGGAAAATGATATTCACGAGCAGACTAAGTCAAGGCTATGTTTTGTGGAACTTATGCTTTTGATAAGCTATTCTAGAGTTTTTTCAAGCCAGAAGATCAAGTACATGTGGGTGCCATCTTGTCTTGGCTTTTGGCAGATTGCCTGTGTGGACTCATGTTTTAAAGCCTTGCTTCTTGCTTTTTATTGAGAGGATTGAAGAAACGGCCATACTAAATCCCTCACAGCACTTACTAGAGGAAAGCTATTGAAGACATTTTTCATTGCATAACCTCATCTCTTTACTTCCCAGTAAGGTGTTTCAAGTGAGAAATGCAGGTTTTTTTTTTTTTTAAATAAAGAGCTTTTTAGGGATTTAATTAGGAGAATGCAATTACTTATATAACCCTCCCAAGGAAAATATTCCTCAGTGAGGAAGATTGCTGCCCATAATGTGATTCTTCAGTTCTACACAAACAGAAAAGGGTTGAATAGGACACATATCCTGCTGGTCAGGTCGTATGAAGAAAACGTGGCAAGTAATAGGGTGCTGAGTCAATGCAAGACCACTCACATCCAATTTTATTTAAAACTTGGTACTAGGAAAAACTTTATTGCTTTAAGGAATTGATTGAGAGGATACTTTCCTCTGTGGCAATAAGATCTATGTAACTGGCCATATCCTCCTTTTAACTCTGGCCATCAAGAAGAGATTAGGATTTGAAATTCAACTTGAATTACTACATAACTTTTTCCTTCCTTCCTTCCTTCCTTCCTTCCTTCCTTCCTTCCTTCCTTCCTTCCTTCCTTCCTTCCTTCCTTCCTTCCTTCCTTCCTTCCTTCCTTCCTTCCTTCCTTCCTTCCTTCCTTCCTTCCTTCCTTCCTTCCTTCCTTCCTTCCTTCCTTCCTTTCCTGCCTTCCTTTCTGTCTTTCTTTCTTCTTCTTTTTGGAGACAGAGTCTCACTCCATCACCCTGGCACCTGGGTAGAGTGCTGTGGCCCGTGGCATCATCATAGTTCACAGGAACTGCAAATTCTGTGGCTCAAGATATCCCCTTGCCTTTGCCTTCTGAGTAGCTGGGACTACAGGCGTCTGCCACAAAGCTTGGCTAGTTTTTCTATTTTTATTAGAGGTGGGATCTCACTCATGCTCAGGCTGAACTTGAACTCCTGACCTCAAGCAATCCTCCCACCTCAGCCTCCCAGAGTGCTAGGATTATGGGCGTGAGCCCCCGAGTCTGGCCTACCTAGTCTTTGTAATCAACACATCACTGTTATTTATTAATTCTGTAGTCTTGTTTATATTTTACTTTATATGCTGTTCAAAAGAAATATAATTTAACATACTTGTAAAAGAATTAAAAAAAACTGTACCAAACAAATACTAATCTAAAAAAAGCTAGAATAAAAATATTAGACAAAAAATTGATTAAGGAAATAACCCTTTAGTATAAATATTATTCTTTAAGGATGTAAGGGAAATTCCTTAGAAGGCTATGAAATCCTGAGCTTATTTGCACATAACAACACAACTTCACCATATGTAAAGCAAAAATTAATGGCATTATGTGGACTGTTTGAAAAGTCTACAATTGTTGGAGATTTGAATAAATTTCTTTCAGAAGCTGATGTATTGAATAGAGAAAAAAAAAATACAGAATGTTTGAACCACACAATTTACAAGCTGTGTGAACAGGCATTCTGCCTGTAGAAACTTAACAGTTTGAGAATACACATACTTTATAAGTTCTCGTGCAACACTTATGTAAATTGAACAAGAATAAGCCACAAAACAAATCTTAATAACCCCTAAAGATTTAATTGCACGCAGACCTCATTCTCTGACCACAATGAAATTAAGTCTATATAAATAAACCAAAAGAAAATAATAATCCAATTCTTGGATCATAGAAGAAATCACAGTGAGAATTGTGAGTGTATTCTAATTTAACAAAACATTTTTACATGAAAAATAAACAGAATACCACGTGAGTTGCACTGAATGGAAATGTTATTTTGGTACTTAGAAGGAAACATATGGCCAGAAATGCATATGTTAGAAAATTAAAAAGTGGGGTGGCACTTATGGCTCAGTGAGTAGGGCGCTGATACCATATACTGAGGGTGGCCGGTTCAAACCCAGCCCCAGCCAAACTGCAACAAAAAAGTAGCCGGGCGCTGTGGCAGGCGCCTGTAGTCCCAGCTACTCAGGAGGCTGAGGCAAGAGAATCACCTAAGCCCAGGAGTTGGAGGTTGCTGTGAGCTGTGTGATGCCATGGCACTCTACCAAGGGCCATAAAGTGAGACTCTGTCTCTACAAGGAAAAAAAAAAATAATAATTAAAAAGTAAAAATAAATAAGATGAACAATCAACTCATACAATTAAAAAAAGTGCAAATGCAAAGAAAGCAGAATAAAGAAAATAATAGATAAGAAATCAACAAAACATTAAACAAAGAAGCCATTTAGAAGATTAAAAACCAGAAGGTGCTTCCTCTGAAAAAAATAAAACAATGGACAAGCTCTTGGGAAGATTTTAAGAAAATGATAAGACCCAATTAAAAAAATGAATCAGGAAAGTAATGCTATAAATAGGTAAAGCATCTAAAGACCATAACATAATATTGTGGATAACTTTAGAGCAATAAATTTGAAATTTTAAAGTCAAATATCAAATTTTAAAGGAAAAGGTAAATTAAATTTTGAACAGAAAGACCAAAGAGAGTATAGTTGGTTACTCAATAGAATAGTCATGAGACCCTAAAGCGTAATAGGGCAGGATAGTTCACAGCTGTATTTTATCAAATATTCAAGAAAACAGTAACTCCTAATGTTATACAAATTGCTTTTTAAAAAGAGAAGGAATACAGGGCGGCGCCTGTGGCTCAGTCGGTAGGGCGCCGGCCCCATATACCGAGGGTGACGGGTTCGAACCCGGCCCCGGCCGAACTGCAACAAAAGAATAGCCGGGCGTTGTGGCGGGCGCCTGTCGTCCCAGCTACTCGGGAGGCTGAGGCAAGAGAATCTCTTGAGCCCAGGAGTTGGAGGTTGCTGTGAGCTGTGTGAGGCCACGGCACTCTACCGAGGGCCATAAAGTGAGACTCTGTCTCTACAAAAAAAAAAAAAAAAGAGAGAAGGAATACTTCTTAATTAATTTAGTGAGGCAAGGATACTCTTAGAAGAAAACCAAACAAAGGCAGTATGAGAAAGAAATATTACAAAGTGTTCTCATTCTGGAACATAAAAGCATAAATCCCAGTCAAATTATGTCAGGGTTATTGTATTCCATATATGGTTTTTATAAATAACTTTTTATCTTCTATTTATATAAAATGCACATAAGTTTTTGTAAATACACATAAAAACAAGACTTATACAACAAATCAGATGTTAGCATTATCTTTATATTTTCTTACCCCAAATGTAGATGCAATAACAATTTTTATTAAATACTTTCAGTATACTTTTAAACTCTTAGTTTAGTCCTCTAGATAGGCTTTGAGAATATTTTCATTTTACTTTCTAATGGTTACTTCATTTAGCATGAAGTTTGGAATTAGCATGAAATGGGGATTTTAAAAGTATTTTGTTTCGGCTCTTGACAGACAAGCCTCATTCATCTAACCCCCAGGTGATCAAGATGCTGAATCTGCCTCTCTACCCTCTGTGTGCCTACTGGTATCAGTTCCCTACTTGAACATTCCAAAGAGCAGCATGCAAAGGAGAAAGCCTCAGGTGGCTTAAAGATATTTGTCACTTTCACTGATGACAGAAGTGTTTTCAGTGGTGGGTGAACAGGTCAGAGTCTTTCCTTTCCCACTACCCTCTCCTCAATCAGAAAGCTACGAAGCCTCTCAGAATATCAGATTGCGTTCAATATACATGTAGAGTGAAGACTTAACTCTAAGAGGGAATAGAGATGACACCAAAAACACAGGCAACAAAACCAAAATCAGGCAAGTGGGATTATAGCAAACTACAAAGCCTGTGCACAGTAAAGGGAACAACCAACAGAGTGAAAAGCATCCTACAGAAAACTGTGGGAGGAAAGATTTGCAAACCATACATCTGATAGTTAATCTCCTAAATATATAAGAAACTCCTATTACTCAATAGCAAAAAATCTAATAACCAGGTAGGGGGTGGGGACTAGAGAGAGATTGAGCTACAGGTACAGAGTTACAGTTAGAAAGAATGGAAAAGTTGGGGTGTTCTATGTGGTTAACAATATTGAATTATACATTACAAAATAGCTAAAAGGGAGGATTTTGAATGCTCTCGCTTGAGAAATAATAAATGAAGTGATGGATATGATAAATACCTGATTTGATTACATGTGCAAATGTTATGTGTCCATTCAAAACAAAATTTAAAAAAATGAGCTAAGGACTTGATGAGTTATTTCTTTAAAGAAGACATACAAATAGCCAACAGTTTATGAAAAGATGCTCAACATTATCAGGAAAATGCAAGCCAAAACCACAATGAAATATCATCTCATACCACTTAGGATAGCTATTACCAAAAACATCACAAAAAGCAACACCGTTGGTAGGAATGTAGGAATGCAAAGTCATCCAAACACTATGAAAAACAGTACGGAGGTTCCTCAAAAAAACTAAAAATTGAACTACTGTATGATCCAGAAAATCTACTTCTGGGTATTTATCCAAAGAATTAAAATCAGGATTTTTTTTTTTTAGACAGAGTCTCACTATGTTGTCCTCGGTAGAATGTCATGGCATCACAGCTCACAGCAACCTCCAACTTTTGGGGTTAAGCAATTCTTTTGCCTCAGCCTCCCAAGTAGCTGGGATTACAAGTGCCTACCATAAGGCAGGTTAGGCTAATATGTTTTTTGTAGTTGTCATTGTTTTAGCAGGCCTCGGTTGGGTTAGAACCTGCCAGTCCAGTGTATGTAGCTGGTGCCTTAACCACTGAGCTATGAGCCCAAGCCTAAAATCAGGATCTTGAAAAGATATTAGTACCATTAGTAACTCTATTCACAATAGCCAAGATATGGAAACAACCTAAATGTCCATCAACAGATGCCTGGAAAAACAAAATGCAGCAAATACAGACAATGGAATACTATGCAGCCTTAAAAAAGAAGTAAATTCTGCAACATGCAACCACAGAGATGAACCTGGAGGACGTTATGCTAAGTGAAATGAGCCAGCCACTGCATGATTCCAATTATATCATGTATCTAAAATGGTGAAAGTCAAACTCAAAGACTGGAATGGTAGTTGGCAGAGGCTTGGAAGAGAGGAAGTGGGGAGTTACTAATCAATGGGCATAATGTTATAGTTAAGCAAAAAAAGATGGATAAGTTCTAGAGGTCACCTGTGTACATTGTACCTATTGTCAACAATACTGTATTGTGCATTTGATAGTTAAAGAGGATAGATCCCATGTTAAATGTTTCACCACAATAAAAGAAAAAAAAGTTTTTTTGAGACAGTCTCACTATGTTGTCCTCGGTAGAGTGCTGTCGCATCATAGCTCGCAGCAACCTCAAACTCTTGGGCTTAAGCAATTCTCTTGCCTCAGCCTCCCAAGCAGCTGGGACTACAGGCACCCACCACAATGCCTGGCTCTATTTTTTGGTTGCAGTTGTCATTGTTTAGCAGACCTGGGCTGGGCTCGAAACTGCCAGCCTTGGTGTATGTGGCCAGCTCCCTAACCACTGAGCTACGGGTGCCGAGCCAGCAATAAAAGAAAATTGAAGAAAAAGAAAGTACTTAGTTTCATGCTCTTATTGGATGAAATGGTTGAGTGGTAGAGGTTTGTGGGGAGATAGTATAAGAGAAGCTAGGGTATGACCCGTTTTTAACTCCCACTCTCTGTCACATGTACTCAGAGATTTCTACACAGAATGTCAGCTTTGCTTGCCAAATGCCATCTTGATTAGTATGAAGCAGAAACAGTGCTCAATACAAAAAGCACTTACCTGGGCTATTGTAACATTTTCTTTGAACTTACATTTAAACATATTTTCTGATTCTTAGAGTCATGTGTGCATTAACCCCTAAGCAGTATTCCATATTGTCAGGGAAACACCCCCACAAAGATACTGATGAGGCTAAAAATGAAGGCAGGGTCCAGGAGGACTTTTCTTGTGGTAGAGGAAGCTCCTCTGTCACAGTGGACGTGGAAGAGGGATGCCATGGATCTTTCCCAAAGGTGGAGAATGAGAACCCTCCCCTCCAGCACTGGCTTTATGTATAGTCCAGGATTTGACACAGGGCTGCCCCTTAATAGCAGCATGAGACTGGGGAAGTTACTTAACTTCCCCGATCCTCATTGGTAAAATGTGGAAAATGAATTTCATCACAGTATCTATCTACCTGGTAAGACTGTCACATGGTTTAAAGATCAGGATCTGACATTCAACTCAGGGCTTGGCATATAACTAAGGCCCGTAAATACCTGCTATTAAAAACTATAAAGACAGAGGGCAAAGCAAAAACCAAAACAAAGACAACCACGGATAACTTTTTATATGCTAAAACACAAAGGCATTAAATAAGGGTTTATTGACATCATATTACAGATACATTATATCCTATGTAAGTATTACAGCAAATTCCATTTAATAAGATTTATAAACAAATACCAAGCAAGATTGCTGTGGGAGTACACAGCACCCTGCAGAAGGGAATGTTCTGCACCGGAAGAAGAACTTAGCAGCACACTGTCAATAATTTGTCTTCTGTCTCCAGCTCGCCATATTTGTCAATGTCAGAGACAATTTGTTTATAAATGCCCAAAGATTGATGTACTTACTTCCCCCCATTTTATGAATGTATCATCTTCTATTCTGTTCTGTTCTGTTCCATTCCATTCTCTTCCGTTCCGTTCCGTTCTGTTCCATTCCCTTCTGGTGAAATTCTCGTTTACTAATTAGCACTAGAGCTCACAGCCATACAGGTGGACACAGGCAAATGAATATATTTGGAGCCAGCTGTAAATGCGTTTCAGTTCCAATGCCACCTTGAATTAACTTTGTGACCTTGAGAACATGGTATCATTTCTTTGTTCTTGTGTTCCTCATGTGTTCAATGAAAACACGATGTCTTCACCTGGTAGTTGTTATGAGGATTTGAAACTGTATTTCAAATGCGTGGCACTCGGTATGTGCTTAAACGTTAGTTGCTCTATTTTTCCCAAAAGGAATCTTAGAGCTAGATCACGACCTTTCTCATTTTACAAATGAGGATGCTCAAGTCTACAGAAATTTTTAAAAATGCCCAAAGTCCTGTTTCTGCACCCTTTCCACTGCCGTGTGTCTCTTATTAGGTTGCTTAACTTCAATAAGGAAAAAGTGGAATCAAAAAAGATTCTTTTCCTCTTTTTAATATAGGTAAGCCACCAAGAGACTTTTAAAGCAGGAGTGAGTTTTATGAAAGGTAACAAGTAGTTTAAGATCTGTTCTAAATCCTCAGAGATATTAAAAACAGAAGTTCTGTTCTTCCAAGATTTCCATAGCAGAACATAAGTATTCTGTATGCTTTGGCACCAAAAACTCCAGAAGTGAGCATTTATCTGCACATTTTAACTCAGGCCTCCCGGAATGCTTGCCCATGGAATTGGCAAAGCAACTGGTGTTCAGTATTTAGAACAGTAAACTTTGCTCAGCACACAGCTGTATTTGAAGTACAGCTCTCGGCCATTAGTTAAGTGAACCTGCACGAAGTGCAATTTAAATGTCAATGTTGCGGTTCTTACATGTCCCTGCTTTCATATGTCTGCCTTCTTTTTTCCATACCTGAAGATCACTCACAGACAACCCCAGAGAGCCTGTGAACATGTGCATGATGGAAGCATGTGCTGCATGTCCATTCAGCAACCTGTAATTTCCTGTTGGCCTCACTGAGGAAGGAGAAGCATCGCTGTGCCAGAAGGAGATACTCAATCCTACCATGGAAGAGGAAGAGTCAACCACAGGACCTGTTATTTCTTTGAAAATATGTTTTAAAAATGACATTACCATAAGCTGATTGAAGTTTATTTGGTTATTTAAAAATGTATATGTGCTTGTCTCTCTCACTTGAAGTTCTTACTATATCCAGAGAAAGCAAGAAATATCCAATGTTGCTAAGGCTACCTGTAGCCGCTGTGATGCACGGAGACTCAGCCACGGGAGCCATACTTGTGACTACAACAGTTGCTCTCAACAAATTGCTCAGAAAGCAATCAATGCCTATTGTTGTAACTATGACATTGGTTAAGCCACAGTCTAGTTC
Organism: Nycticebus coucang; assembly: GCF_027406575.1. Taxonomy (NCBI): domain Eukaryota; kingdom Metazoa; phylum Chordata; class Mammalia; order Primates; family Lorisidae; genus Nycticebus; species Nycticebus coucang. The sequence continues at coordinate 46,972,738 of NC_069780.1, forward strand.
CTTCAGCCACGTGGATCTGCAGAGGAGCAGGAATTGGGTCTGGCAAATTCAGAGGCCTGTGACATGCTCACCTGTGGTTCTTGAGGGCAGCATGCTGCCTTCTAAAAGCCGTTGTGGATCAGGCATTGTGGAAATTTTCCAGCCTGCCTGGTGCCTCATACATTCATCCTATTTCACGGGGCTGAGTTAATTTCACAGGTAGGGAAGAGAATGAACAGTTAAACTTCTCTGCCTCTTATGTATTAATGTCCTTGGTTCAGAAGCAAAACTCTGTCAGAGGTACAATTAAATTGGAGCATTTTGGGTTTTTCTTGAGTATACCTTAAAACAATGGTTTGTTATTCTGTTTTACCCTATTTAGACAAGTGGGAAGGATTACACCAAGAGGTCATCACAAGTGAGAAATGGATCTTTGCTTATTTCCAAATCATTGCGATTTGATTATTAATCTTGGCAGGTATATAATGGGTGAAGGGAGAGACAGGCAATATTTTTAAACTGTCCCTTTAAACTTAACCAGTTTCAGACAGTCTTGAACTCAAAAACAAAAGGACACATTTATTGCATCTCTTAGTTGTAAGAAAGTTATTTTTTTCTAGGCTGTTCTTTCTGAGTCTCACACAGAATTCATAACCACCACTGATCTGCTCTGATCTGTTTTACACCTTTGTTTCAGTTCAAAAAATTATTCCCAATTTTAAAGATTCTTAGGGGTCCTGGGAGGTTGATGTGGCCCTGGATAAAAGTCTGTATGCGACATTTCCAACAAGTTTCAAGAAAACTTAGCACTTCACTGAATGTTCTCATGTGTAACATCAAGGGATGATGAGTTACATTCTGAGACTTCACTCTTATTTCTATTTTTAAATGGGTCTTTAATGTCTTTCTCAGCATTGCCCTCCTCCCCTCTACACCATGGGATAGCTGATCCTGCCCTAGCTCTGTTAATATTGATATAATGACGATATGACGTGGAACTGTGCCTAAGACCTTGAAATCTTCAATTTTTGATGACTTATTTTGTGTGATGGAGACCAATCACCTCTTATTACTTTTGCACTTGAAAGCATATTTAAAAACATCTTTGAAAGAGGCATAAGAGTGATATTAAAAGCCATTCTAAGTGACTTTATTTCTAAATTTCAATTACTGAGTTTGTTTCTCTGAGGTTGGGAAGGAGAAATATGGAGAAACGAAGAAACTCTTACCCAGATGCATGATCGATCACTCCTGGAAATGAAAACGCCTACCAATGGAAGCCAGGGTGATCCAGGTCAAGTGTTCCAGTGTAAGATTACATGTAGAATAGAATCCAGAATCTTAACAAAATCTGGCTGTATTAGATCTCCTGCTTCGCTTGACTTCTCAGGCCCTTTAGAGCAAGAATTAGATAAAACTAGTCTTCTCTCCTCACTCTACCTCCTTTCTCTGTTCTCCTTTTCCCCATTTCCCACTCTTCAAACAACAAAGGTCCAAATCCAAGCCACTGTATATTTTCCTGTCCAAAACCCTCTAGGGAAACATGATGGTAAGTGTGCCCTGATGCCTCCCAGGTCCACCGGACAACTACAGATAGAGGACAGCTGAGGTCTGACAGTGGTCACTCTGCTTGGTCTGGGAGAGTGAACCAAAAGACAAGTTCCCAGCTAACTTTATCTTTGTCACACCATATCAAAGTGGGGAAGGAAGTGGCTGGAGATGCTCCAGATGACCTCCAAGTCAGATCTCGTTTTTGTTTTGTTTTGCTTTGCTTTGAAGTCAGCCAGTGAACAGGGACAAAAAAGTATACTCTGGGTGAATTGTTGCATGCTTTGTAGAGTGAAGAAGTATCAAAATAATGTTAACATTAAACTGGGAGAAAAGAAATCTGGATTCTAATCTTAAGGCCGATTTTCTCATCTATAAAATGAGATAGTAGAAGGAGATGATCTCCAGGAGGGATTGATAATGTATTCGAAGGGATTGTATACAAAACTGTGTGTATGTGTTTACACTGAGAATCAAACCGTAAAGAATCATTATTTCCAAACTTTGAAGTTCATCTGTGTATTTTTTTTCCTGAAGTCTCTTCATTTGGCTCTTGAGAATACTGTAATCATAAGTTTTCAAGTTATGAGTAATGAGAATAAGTGCTTTCAGAGTGAATCAATTAACACACTTAAAAAAATCAATCTAGGCATTGATTATTAAGAAGTGTAATAAAAAATCTGCTATAATTTTTTATAGATTTTGAATAGTTTTAGATTTTAAAAAATTGGGCTTACTTATCATTAAAGCAATGGACTAATAATTTTAGTCTCACGTTTGTGTGTACATGCACTAGATTAGAAATACTTTGTGCCTCAAAAAATAACAACATGACCATAAAATTTTTTTCTTCAAAGTTTGAAGTGGTCAGTTATAGGCAACACATTCTTTTTTTTTTTGAGACAGAGTCTCACTTTGTCACCCTTGGTAGAGTGCTATAGTGTCACAGCTCATAGCAACCTCAAACTCTTGGGCTCCAGGGATCCGCTTATCTCAGCCTCCAGAGTAGCTGGGACTACAGGCGCTCATCACAATGCCTATTTTTAGAGATGAGATCTCGTTCTGGCTCAGGCTGGTCTTGAACTCGTGACATAGGCAATCCACCCGCTCAGCATCTCAGAGTACTAGGATTAAAGGCATGAGCCACCATGTCCAGCCAGGTAACACATTCTTAAGGAAATCTGATATGGTCTTGAAGAACAAGTTGCTTTGAAATTATAAGGAACACAAAAAGCTTACTTCTTTTTGGAAAATAATTTGCAAGTGACCTTCTAAATCAAGAACTGGTGATTTATATTCTAGTCAAGATTTTGGAGGCTGGGCAATGCCATTCATTACCTAACTGTTTGAACTAGGAGAGCATTTTTAAATTTATTCTTATTTCTCTGGCCTTTAGTTGTTTTTTTTTTATTGCACCTGAAAAATAAAGATAGCATAGTGAGTGTCCTCAAAGATTCTTCCCTCTTCAATGATATATTTGGGACTTTAAAGGCCCTGCTCTCAATACAACAACTCTGAAGCTTAATGTACACAGGCAATACTTTCCTATTAGCTACTTTCTGGTTCTTTTGTTGATTTAAAGGTTTTCTTTTTTTGTCCTCAGTTCAATTGAATCCTCCTAAAATTTTAAACACATTAGTAAATAAGAGCTATTTTTAAAAGCATGTTTTCCTTTTCTTTTTAAGTGGTAGAATTTTCACCATGTACATTTAAATTTTCCATAATTTTAAAAAAGCAGATTTCATTAGGGCCATGAAAAAATTCTTGGATTTATCCAGACTGTGTAGAAACCACCATCACAGCTGGCTAAAAAGTAAAAACTTGGTAAATTGACTTGGCCTGGTTCCCAGGCATTCAGCAGTATCTGAGAGTATATGCAAGTACTGTGAGAAAGTTGATTCTCCTTCAAAGGCGCCATGTTCATAACTTAGAATGGAACATCTCTGAGATGTCGTCAATTGCATTCTCTCTTTCCAATTTGCTTGGTTACATGACCCATTCTTTATCTTTTAAAAAATTCTTAAAAAAAAAAAAACGAATTCTTTCAGGTGTCATTACTGTTTTGTGCAGATGTAGTGACCTTTGTTTAGATACCTTAACCTGAGGAGTTGGGTGATATGCTTTGAAGGGGAATATTTAAGGGGAATAAAGCAAGCAGAGCACATTTCATAAGGACTACCACTTACACTACCTACTACACTAACGGTAGCAATTCTGTACATTATCAACTGCTGAATGCTAACCACATAAAAAGATGGCACCAAGGCTGGCGCCTGTAGCTCAGTGGTTAGGATGCTGGCCACCTGCACCAGGGCTGGTGAGTTCAAACCTGGCCTGGTCCTGCTAAACAAACAAACAAAAAAATAGCTGGGCGTTGTGGCAGGTGCCTATAGTCCCAGCTACTAGGGAGGCTGAGGCAAGAGAATCACTTGAGCTTAAGAGTTTGAAGTTGCTGCGAGCTATGATCCTATGGCACTCTAGGCATTCTACCAAGGGTGAGAAAGTGAGATTTTGTCTCGATAAAAAAAAAAAAAGAGTGCAGAGGTGAAGGGATTATACCTGTTCCCACTTGTAGTCATAGTCCTTTATAATTTAGAGTTATAAAATGCTACAAAAGATAACCTCTTATAACAGAAGATATCTAACAATGTCTCTTATCCAAATCTATCACCACTTAGTTTTATAGATGGGAAAGAGAGCTACTGGTAGATAGCAGATTTTTTAAAAGTCATATCTTTTTAAGTGATTATAAATTCCAGACTTTTCTGAATCCGGTCAAGTGTTCTCATGACACTTCATGATTTATGTATATAATCTCTGGAGAATGAAACTACCTAAAATAGTTCTTTTTACATTCTTTGCTAGATTCTGTCATTATTTGCCTAAATTGCTTCTTATACCTAAATTACTTTTTAAAATTATCCATGGAAAATCAATGTTAAAAGTAGCAGATTGTTAATGTTACAAAACAGCAGCTTTCATAGTGTTCTTGCTACTAATCAAAGTCCTCACTGGAGGTTGCTAAGTTGCTTCAGCTAGAGATTAAAATAAATATTTTACTAATATTCAAGCAGATGGAAAATACTTGGGTTTTTTACTAATATAAATGTTTAAAATGTGATCTATTTTAGGTCGTTAAGGGTGATTTATTGAATACTTACAGAGTTATGGTGTTTGGCTTTTCCTATTCTTTTAAAAAGTCTATCATAACTCTCTAAGCCCTCACAATTGCTGATTCCTATTCAATGTCACAGTACAGATTTTAGGAACTGTTTCTAATGGCAACATAACTTTTGAGTTAGGCAGCATCCCTTTTTAACTATTAAAAAAGGGTCCATTTTGGTGCCAAATTACAGAAAGGTGTAGTTTTAGGAACAGACTAGAAATTGAATACACCAGGGTAGCTGCTTAGAAAAATGAACAGTATATAATCTAATATCTTTAATTTTATGTACATGAATATAATGTATGCCAACTTTGTACATGAGATACATATAGTATTTAAACATTTTACTCAACAAATAAGAATTTACAATAGCAATATAACTGACTAAAGGGCTGTCCACTTAATAATACTTAGATTAGATCTGTACTTTCTGAACAGGAAAAGAATTTAATAGTTTACAATCATAGAAACACTGACATTTAAAACAAGACTTTATAAAATAATTTATATATATTCTAGTATCTATAGAGAGGAACGATATGCATTTGTGGATGTGTGCAATGAATGGCATATTTTAAAGTTTTAGGTAATAAAATAATTTAGAAGCAGTTCATGCAAGTGGTCAAAGCAAGGGATGGAAGTTCCTTCAAGAAGTCCTCTTTGACATCAACTGGCATCAGATGCACACTAGGTGCCATGGGGCACGCTAGAACAAGTTCTCTCCAACAGTCACTTCTATGAACATTAATGTACACATGCTGATATCCCTCCTTCCAGAGAACAAGCACAGGTCACAACTTCTCTTAGCTGTGGGAGTAGTCAGTTTATACTTAAAGTGATTTAATGTCCCTCCTGGAGTTCTTCTACATATATATCTCTATAATTAGGTGACTAACAGAACTTCCTAGTTTTCACAACCTTACTCTGATACTTCACAGAGTGTCCCCCATGTCCTATGACATAAACATCCAGCAGGTAAGATTTGCCAGGCTGAAGACCTTTAATTGTTTCTGTGGTCACTGCTTTCTGCAGGTTTTGACTGTGGAAATATTTACAGAGGACTTTTTCTGATTTCTTTCTTGTATCGGGTCCTAGGCATTGGTTTTGCTCTCTTTTCTTCTGGTCTTCATTGTAATTATCATCCACTTCTTTTTTGTAGATGCAAAACTTATTTCTCTCCTGTGTGCCTAGCCAAGCCACAGTGGCCGAAGAACAGGTACGGAGCTTGTCAAAGGCTTTAATTCTCGTGTCTTCAGGAAGAGAGGGAAATGACTGCTTGCTGGGCCTTGTGGTAGCTAGAATTTTCAACATAGATGCTCCTTTCTTGTTTCCTTTCAGTCGAATGAGATATTTTGCTTTAGGTTTTCCTCGAAGCTGAAATTGACGAATACCTTCCACATTCTGAGACAGAACAAGTTTCCCATCTCTTCTTACTTGGATTTGGACAGTGTCCAGACAAGAGTGAATAAAAAAGGTGACTTTTTGGTGAGAGGAGACTGGAGCAAACCGTAGAAACTTTGCTCCCTTCCTTTTAACAAATATGTCTGAAACTTTCCCATCTTTCAGGTCAACAGTCTTCTGTTTAGCTTCTTCCTTGGTCCTGGCAAAGGTACCTACGTAAGCAGTGCTCATGTTGCTGTTGCTGTTGACCACAAAGACGTCAAAGTAGTACTGCGTGTCAGGCTTCAGGTCAGAGACAGTGAAGATGTTCTTGTTTCCTATGCAGATTTTCTGAATGTCAACCTTGGGCCTCGAGTAGATATGACGCCCTATTTTCGGAGAAGGCTTTGCTAGGAAGCTGCGTTCTTTACCTGAATTATCTGAAGGAAATCCAAAGTGGGCAAAGTCAAAGGGGCTGAAGTCCAGACCAGGTTTTGGTGCCATCATAAAGGCGTCATCTGCACTCAATTTTGCTTCCACTGCACAGAGACTTTTGAAATTGTGCTCTTTGTTGATGACCACACAGTATTGAATGGGCTGTTTAAGCAAAGAGGCTGTGGGGCTCGGTTTCCAGGCCAAAGTGACTGTGGTACGTCCCAGGGAGGTAACATCTACTCGTGGGTCATATGGTAATTCAGGGTAGGGCTGATCAGACTCTGGAGTTGTGGTGGCATAGACTTTGAAATGTGTGTCTTTCTCTGTTGAAAGCAGCTCTAGCTGATATAAGCCAGATGGGGAGCTAGAAGATATAAAATACTCAACATCATTGCCTTTGTAGGAGAATAACTCCGTGCCTTTCTCATGGATGATCTGCTGCTTCTGCTGCTCAAGGGGTTCTGGCTCACCTAGAAGATACAAGAGAAATAAGGCTACATGTCAGGGCACACACTGTGGCTTGCCAACCTGAAGTTCTGTTTTGAGTTTACCTTATTATTTGCCATTATAAAAAGAATATATGTTCACAGTAGAAAAATTAGGAAATAGAGAAAGAAACAAGATAAAAAAATCATCCATTAATTCCTCATCCAGCGACAGTCATACTTTGGTTTGGGCGGCACCTGTGGCTCAGTGAGTAGGGCGCCGGCCCCATATGCCGAGGGTGGTGGGTTCAAACCCAGCCCCAGCCAAACTGCAACAAAAAAATAGCCGGGCGTTGGGGCGGGCACCTGTAGTCCCAGCTGCTCGGGAGGTGGAGGCAAGAGAATCCCATAAGCCCAAGAGCTGGAGGTTGCTGTGAGCCGTGTGACGCCACGGCACTCTGCCGAGGGCGGTACAGTGAGACTCTATCTCTACAAAAAAAAAAAAAAAAATACTTTGGTTTATTTCCATCCAGTTTTTTCCTTTAGACCAGTTCTCAAACTGTGGGTTGTGACCCCTTTGTAACAATGAAAATACATCGCAGCACTAGGTTGAGAACTACTGCTTTAGACATTTATGTGAAATTGGTACTATTTTCCCTCATTTTTCTCTGTAACTTAGTAACATTTATTCTCACACATACATATACCTAGACAAACTTTCACTTTTTGAATCTATTTTTCTCCTTTACTATTATATTGTAAAAATAATCCTGTTGGTCAATTTTTGACCATTATAAAAATGCTCTTATGTATATGTAAGGATTTCCCCAGAATCCAATTAGTGGAATTTTTAGGTAAAAGACTGTAAACTTTGGCAGGGCATGGTGGCTCATATCTGTAATCGTAGCACTCTGGCAGGCTGAGGTGGGTGGATTGCTTGAGCTCAGGAGTTCGAGACCAGCCTGAGCAAAAGCGAGACCTGTCTCTACTTAAAATAGAAAACTAGCCAGGCCTGGTAATGCATGCCTATAGTCCCAGCTACTCGGAAGGCTGAGGAAAGAAGATTTCTATGACTCCATGGCACTCTACCCAGGGTGACAGAGTGAGACTCTGTTTCAAAAAAAAAAAAAAGACTGCATACTTTTTAGAAATTGTTCATCTTGTCAATCTGCTTACCAAAAGGATTCTATCAGTCTGCGTTCTGATAGGTATCATTTTACTATTTTCACTACTGTTAGGAGGACTAGAAAATCTGATTAAAATGTGGATGACAAAGCACTAGTAAGATGCCTAATGTTCAACCTCTAGAATATGTGCCCAGGAATAATATAAGGAAAGTAATGAGGACAAATCAAGTTTTTCCATCTTAGTTACTATTAATATCAGATATCACACAGATAACAGTGTGTAAATTTCCGAGATCAGGCGAAGTATAGGGTAGCCAGTATGTAAAACACACTTTTTACAGATTGAAAATGAGGTGTGTAGAATTTGAGATTCCCAAACCATGGGATGAACACAGTCATCACACAGCTATGTTAATTTCTGGGTTCATTTTCTATATCTCAGTCTCGTTTTCTGAATCAGGATGCTCACCCTTCCTTGCAAGTACTATAGCTGGCTCGCATCCTTGGCAGGGCCCAGTTCTTACATAGCCAGAGCAGCATGCCGGGGCCCCATGTGACTCTTCTCATTATAATTTCTTGGGGTTTTTTTGCTCTCTATCATCTGTATCTCCTTCAGATGCTTAGCCCACTCTGCTACTGACTCTCTTTTTATCTTAACTGTCACTAAAAGCTTCTCTGCTTCTCTGTTTCTACCCCTTATTTCGCCCCTGGAGTTAGGGTGGCATATACTTTGAAAAGTGTGTCTTTTCTCTGTCTAGAGATCTGAGGTTCTTAACTTGGCTACATGTTGGAATCACCTGGGGGGCATAATCCCAGTGTTCAGACCACACCTCTGGGCAATTAAATCAGCACCACTAAGGACAACATACAGGCATCAGCAATTTTTAAAGCCCTATATGTGATCTGAATGTTCAGGCAAGACTGTAAACCAAAGCCACAGAGGCTAATCCAACCTCTCCCCTGCTCCTTAATCCTCAGTCCTCTACCTGTCTCTCCTAACCTTTTATTTTACCAAGATCAATGTCATCTGATATGCTCTCTCCATTACCTCATTACACTATCTCTGCCTCAGAACTACAGTTTCACCTGTGCACCTATGCTGTTTATCTCTTATTAACAGAAGGTTGTACATTTCATAAGCCTTTTAAAAGCATCCATCCAGGGGCCTGGGGCCAGATCTGTGGTGCTGTGTACCTGAGCCTTCCCCACTTGTCTCCTCTGGCAGCTCCTGAAGGCTCAGCTTCCATTCCAAAGGTGCATCACAGGGAGTCACCGTGACTGATAATGGAGTATTGTCTTCTTCAACCACAAAGAAATACCTGTAGGAAAGTGAACCCAATTCAGACCAGGATAATTTTTTCTAACATTTATATAATCAAGACTTGGTGGAAAATCATTTGGTATTCACTTTTATAAAACTTTCATAAAATTTCATTTTATTTTTTTTAACAGAGCCTAATACTTGCTATTTGGCACAAAACATGATACTATGGCATTAACTGTGCAAGTCCAACAGTCTCAAGGTTCTGCAGCCAGATTTATTTTCAACAAATACAATATAAATAACAAAAGACACTGAACCAGAAGTATTTTGACTTAAGAGTAAAAATTAACACTTAACCAATGTCTGGGTGTTATTTCACATAGCCCCTGCCATGATAAAGTAAGTCACAATCAAGGAAATTTCTAGGTTTCTGCCTTATAGGTGCTGTGTTTTCCATAAATTTGGTGATAAATTTGTACATTAGCAGCTATTTGGAAAGCTCATCTGCACAGCAACCTAGTTCTAAAATGTATGTTGGTCTCTGGCAAACTAACACTGTATTCACATTTTTACATTAGTGACTTTCATTGAGTTTTGATCTCCCATACCTTTTTGAATAGGTTTTTAATCACCATTTGAGAAATTAAAAAAACAAAAACAAAACAAAGATCATTGTGTCAGTCAGGGGAAAGACTTATTTGTCTATCACTTCTTTATCACCAAGATTTTTTCTTGAGTTAAATAAGTTAATGATGTTTAAACATTTAAAAAATTTAAGGCCGGGTGTGGTGGCTCATGCCTGTAATCAAAGCTATCTAGGAGGCTGAGGTGGGTGGATTGCTGGAGCTCACGAATTTGAGAGCAGTCTGAGCAAAAGAGAAGGCCTATCTGTAAAGAGAGCCGGGCATTATGGCCAGTGCCTGTAGTCCCAGCTACTCAGGAGGCTGATGCAAGAGGACTGTCTGAGCCCAAGAGTTTGAGGTGGCTGTGAGTTATGACACCATGGCATTCTGCCGAGGTTGGTAACAAAGCCAGAATCTGCTTCAAAAAAAAAAATTGAAAAAAATTTATTGTGATGTTTCAAAAGACTGTTGAAAATGAATATAACTATTGCTTATCTATAAAAAATACTATACATTCTTACTCCAAGGGACTTAGATGATTTCATTTAATTATATTTCAACACATATAATCTTGCAAATGAGGAAACCACAATTTTCATTCTAGAAAACCCGAGTTGCTGACTGATGCCATGGCAAAGAAAAGTAGATTTCTCTTTTGGCTGTTTGAACCTCCTGGGTACCTACTGACTCCCTATTCTTTCCATATCTAAGATCAACTCGCTCTGTAGACTGGACACCACAGCCTTCCATACGGGCAGTCTCCTGCTGGCTGCTTCCCAAACTCCAGTCTCTGGAATGAACCAGGGCCTGTGCTTGGACACTTCTTTTCCACCAATGCTTACTCCCCACTCACTCTGGCCCATGACTTTAACCTCTTGTATGTTTAACCACTCCCAACTTTGAATCATCAACCTGAACTCTTGTTTAAATTCCAGTTACAACTATCGTCCTGCCTTCTTCACTTAGATATGAAGGGAATTTAACATGTATGATATCTAATCCAAATTTCAGATTCTTTCCCCCAAATCACCTTCTCTTACAGTTTACCTCTTCTCAGTAAATGACAACTCCAGCGTTTTTGTCACGTAAGACAAACACTGTAGACTCATTCTTGACTTTCTTGTTCCCTTCCACTCCACCTATAATGATGAAGCAGACACCTTTGGCCCCACCTTTGAAATATATTCAGAATCTACCTCTTCCTTCCACTTATCTGTTACCATCTAATCCAAGCCACCATTATCTCTTGCCTGGGCTCTGCAGTTGCCTCCTAAGTGAGCCTTCTGCTTCCAATTTGACCTCTTAGTTTACTCACCCTGTTCCAGGCAGTGTGGATCGGTCAACTTAAGTCAAACACAGCACACTCCCTTGCTCAAACCCTTCTAGAACTTGTTTCATGCAGAGTAAAAACCTGCAATGTCTTACAACCAAATCTCTAAACCTGTCTCCTTCCTCCCTCCACTAAGATCTCAATACAAATCTATTGAATGAATTAATGAATAGCTGTTTCCTATACATCCACTTTCACTACCTCTAAATCATTCTTCACATTGCAACAAGAGTAATATCCTAGAAAAGAAATCTATTATGTGGTTTCCAGCTCACAGCACCTTCACACCTTTGCATTTCAACTTTGGGGGGAAAATTCTTAATTGTTCACATGGTCCAAACTCTCTTCAGTGGGGGCCTCTGCCTACCTCATCAGTCTTTTGTTGTGTCACTGCCATTTTAACTTTTTGTGGTCGCACATAGGATTTCTTAAGTTCCCCCAACTCCACCCCACCTCTGAGCCTTTGGGATGTGGTTTCCTCTGCCTGAAGTGCACCCTTTTGTCCATCCTCCCGTTCAAATGTCACTTCTTCAAAGATGCCTTTTCTGTCCCACTCCCACTCTGGATCAGGTTATTTTATATATTCTCAAAGTATCCAATACTTTTTTACCTTCAGGCACTTACTGCTATTCATGACTACAGAACTGTATCATTATTATTTAACTTATATTGTTTTCCCCACAAGGGCCCACTGACAGTTCATTTGCCATGCCGCTGTGTTTTCCAGCACTTAGCACAGATTTCTGCATGTAGCAGATACTTGTTCAACATTTTTGAATGAACAAATTACTAAATTAATAAATAGAACTCAAGGCTCAGCACCTGTAGCACAGTGGTTACGGGGCCAGCCACATCCATGAGGAAATGGAAACCAGCCCCGGCCTGCTAAACAACAATGACAACCGCAACAAAAAATAGCTGGGCATTGTGGCAGGCACCTATAGTCCCAGCTACTTGGGAGGCTGAGGCAAGACAGTCACTTAAGCCTAAGAGTTTGAGGTTGCTATGAACTATGTATGATGCCACGGCCCTCTACCAAGGGCGACATAGTGAGACTCTGTCTCAAAATAAATAAATAAATAAATAAATAAAAATAATAAATATAACTCAAGCATCCTGACACCAGACATACTGTTGTAGTGTGAGGAAATGTATACCTACAGTTTGTTTCTCTGTGAAGAAAAAGAATTGGCAAATAAAGTACTTCTCCTCTCCCCACCATTCAAAGATGAATTTGGAGACAGAAGATGGGGATGGGGCTGTGGATGGACACATGAAGTGAAAACTCTATAAAAGTAAATAAAAAAACTTATTCAGATAAAATAGCAAAGAGACAAATAGCCTTCTAGATAAGACAGTTGACTGAACTGTTTACTGTATGGTAAGTTTTATGACCCATAAGCTTTCCTAAACAGATGTGTCAGAAGGCTTAATTTTCAATTCAGTATAGTTTTTGGTGAATAGGATTTTGTTCCTCAGTCCAGGGAGATATTAACCACATACACATAACTGAACCTACCTTTATTACAAAGAAATAAGTAAAACAAAATAACTTATTTGGGATGATGTAAGTAAAGGAGTGTTCAAAACTCGTTTGTTTTGGGGTTTTATGTGAGCAGCGTAGCTAACCAATGCAAAAACAGTAAACAAGGAACACCTTCATCTAGTACCTTCAGTTCTCATTTCAAACAATTAAGTAGTTTATTCCCCCAAATAAGCAACTGTGTTTCAGTAACTTAAATACAGGCCATAGGTGACTAATCATAAATAAAACAATGCTTGCATTCCACAAGGTAATCCTTATACATATAAAGCACCAGGGACTGCCTCTAAGTCAAAGTCTTCATATGGAAGCACTAATGATTAGAGATAAATGATAATTTGAATGAATTTAACAATCTGACAGATGTTTATTGTCTACCGGGCACAAAGCACTTGGCAATCAGGGATGACAGGACATGATCTATGTGGTCAAGGTATTTACTGGCTAGTGAGGGAGATAGAAATGTAAGGAATAACTAAGGAAACACGGCTACACATTACAAAGGCAAAGGATAAACATACCATGAGCCATTTAGCCTTTGGAATTTATGTATAAACATAAGAATAATTAATGCCTTTGTTGTCTTTTTCTACTCACTGCTGCTCAGCGTCATCTGGAGTTTCCTCTTTAGTTGGAATATCAACAGTGTCTGTGCGTGCTTATCACAGCATAGTTCACCCCAGGAACGACCTTCTTACTTGTGGCTTCAACCCTTTACTGGTGTAAGCTCACTATTCCTAAATTAAAATTAACACTAAGCTCACTATTCCTAGTTAAAATTAGCACTTTATCTAACTATGGATACTAAGGGCCCCAATCACTATGTGTGAAAAAATAGGTAAAAATAAAGAATGAATAAACAAAAGAAACAAAATGGAGAGAAAGGAAGGAGGAAGTACTATTTTGTTATGTCTCATAATAAAAACATTTTTGGATGCAATTTTTAAGACAACTTTTAGAACTAAAACTTAGTTAATTTTTTTAGAATGGAAGACTAAAGGAGATAAACTAGTGAAGTGATATGATTACGTAACGTGGAAGGCTGTGCTTAAAGAATCCTGCAAAGAAAGCAGTGCGCAAGCACATTTGGGAAATGAAAGTAATTTCTGCAGAAAAATTTTGATTTGAACTGACTCACTCAAAAATTTCAAGGGACAAAATAATATGAAAAGCAAAATGTATTCAGTGAGAACTCACTTAATATTTAAGATGAACTTGAAATAGAAGGCCTGTTTTGTATTCCCTTTTCTGTTTTCACAGACGAGTCTTAGTAAGGACTGGGACAGCAAGTTCTTCCTATGTCATCCCCCTTTCATTTTGTGACATCTCTCTCGTGAATGTCATTTGGAGATTCATGACAGGTCAGTTCCTAGTTCACTGCATTCATTCAAATAAAATAATTTCACTCAGGAAGTGCTGAAATGATGCCCAAACAATAGTTCATTTCAGTCAGAGTAGGAAAACTGATCACCTACCATCATTCAGACTGATGGGATGGGGACAAGAATGTGCCATTGAGTGGAAGGGATTCAGAATCACCTTCAATGCATTATTCTTGTTGATCAAAATAGAAAAGATGACCCAATGATGTGGTGTACCTCAATCTTTGGAAAATGGACTACTGACTGTGTTACACAGTTTTATCTTTTGGAATGCCAATGTGTTCCAACTTAAAAAGAGCCAAGTGGCTTTGAAATATGATTATCCAAAGAGTATTCAAGTGTTCTGCAAGTGTAGAGAGGGGTTTGAGCATGGCAAAGTAAGTGACTTTAAATGTAATTAGTTGGAGCCAGGTGCAGTGGCTCATGCCTGTAATCCTAGCACTCTGGGAAGCCAAGGTGGGTGGATTGCCAGGTTCGAGACCAGTCTGAGCCAGAGTGAGACCTCCTCTCTAAAAATAGCCACGTGTTGTGGCGGGTACCTGTAGTCCCAGCAGCTTGGGAGGCTGAGACAAAAGGATCACTTGCCCAAGAGTTCGAAGTTGCTGAGACTGTCTCCAAAAAATAAATTAAAAATATATACATGTATGGGCAGCGCCTGTGGCTCAGTCGGTAAGGCGCTGGCCCCATATACTGAGAGTGGCAGGTTCAAACCCAGCCCCGGCTGAACTGCAACCAAAAAATAGCTAGGCTTTGTGGCGGGCGCCTGTAGTCCCAGCTACTCGGGAGGTGAGGCAAGACAATCGCCTAAGCCCAGGAGTTGGAGGTTGCTGTGAGCCGTGTGACGCCACGGCACTCTACGGAGGGCCATAAAGTGAGACTCTGTCTCTATAAAAAAAAAAAAATATATATATATATACATGTAATATATATGTAATCAGTTTGTAAAATTTACTTTAAATATAGCATAGGTACATAATTTTTAAAGGTTGAAATATTTAGAAGAATATGTGAGCCCATATGTTGGAATAAATGTAAATGGACAGTATCAATTCTTTATCACTGTTTGACTTGATTCTCTCAGGATCTGATCAGAATTGTTAATATTATCTGTGTAGAACTTAAATGTAAATGCTTGAAGAATAATTTATATTCAATTAATTTCATTACAGTTCTATGGAGTCCTTCCAAGAAATTTCCCTTTGTCCTGAAAATAAGAAAACAATCATTCCAAGATGTTAAGAAATGCAAGGATTGCTTCCTCTACTCCAAAGACAGCAATCAACAAGACTGAAGCAGTCTCCAGTTAATGATGAAATGTTGCGTCGCCACTTTTTTTCTTACTTAGAGAAAAGATGTAATGCCATTCATAGGTTGATTTGCAAATTATCTAAACTAAGTCTAAAATGTTACTCTTTCTTTTCTGGAGGCATCCTTTATGAGATTTTTGAAAAAGAAAGTACTATTGGGAGATTACCTTTTAAGGGTATCTCTAAAGAGATAACTGCTGATTTCAGCTCCATCTGGAATTACTGATGAATCATGAAAAAATGCCTTGTCCCGAATCTGCATCTGAAAAAGTTCCTCATCTCGGGTGGGTAACTTCTGGGTTCTGGAGCCGAGGGGTAACAGAAGCCACAGCAGACACCAGGGAAGCAGCATCATCCTGGCCAACAGAAACCATCACTTGCATTAGTTCTGCGAGCAGACACTCAGGCAAGTTGCAACTTGCTAAAGGATTAACATTATATCATTTTTGACGGAAACTTAGAGACATATCACACATTTTGGGTACATGCACATGATCTTGAAGGCAACTCTCTCCTTTTCTTTTTCTTGAAACTATTTTATGAGGTTGAGAATGAATTCACCAGAATTTCAGACATTAAAAGGATTCTGAAATGAAAGGATTCTCAGCACATTCACGTCCCTGGGTATCTGAAGAAAATCCTCACTTCATTACAGCAGAACAGAAGCCTATATGGACATTATAGATAACATTATATCAATGTATCAAAGCTTATATTAAAATGATCACTTAGGGTGAGTTCTTTCAACTATCATAAAAGCTAAGCCAATGGTTGCTTGGAATCACTATTGAGAAGTCAAACTGCAAACTGCTGATATGGTTGAACTACTGTATTTAACGTAAGTCACAGAGACCCATCGAGAGCCAGAACATTATCCTTGTATAGTTATTTTTACTCTTCCTTAAAATCTGACTAAGGATTATTCATATATAATATTATGCTTATTCCAAGATCAAATTTTCATATATCAGAGATTTTTATAGATTATAAAGTTCAACTTCCTCATAAGTTAAGCAATTTGTCCAAAATCACATGGTGAGTTACTTGTTATAGGAGTCCCAGACTCTGCAACAGTTTTATTATACAGGGTGCCTCAGAGGTTACCCCTAACATCCCCATACATAGTGAAAATAGGAAATTGTAGCCAAGTGGACCTTTATTTTCAAACTACACATTATAAAATTTTACAAAGAGGTGGCCAACACGTAGAGAATATTTTGCAAATATTTTGTTAGATTTTATAATGCACGGTTTATACATAAAGGTCCATTTAGCTATAATTTCCCATTTTCCTGATTTACGATGACTTCACGGACAACTTTTGGGACACACTGCATTTTTACTCTCTCTACAGATGAGAATAATTAACCTCTACTTAAAACACCATTGGACATTAATTTCATCTTTCTTTGGCTGCTATCAAAATTAGATTTGGACAACTGAAAATATTTTTGAAAGGAATAACTGTTGTTTTTCTTTTGTAATAATGAGGATGTTAAAAGTAGTTTTTTCACAGTGAGTTTGCTCAAAAAGTGTTTAACTTCTTTTTTTCCAAATATTTTTTCAGCCCTGTGTTCTGTAGTTTCCCTTACAAAGTATCTGCAGTGATGTAGAGTGGCTATGAGCAGAGCACTATGCCAAGTTCACTAACTGCCTTGCTACTTCTGGTCCTCACAATAGGCCTGTGAAGTAGGTACAAGCCTTAGGTAAGAACAGACTTCCATTCTGCAGGCAAAGTACACAAAATCCAGGTGGATTTGACTGAAGAGCCCAAACTTTCATCCTTTTCATTATCTCTCAAGACAGGGACTTTTACTTCCCACTGTTATTTCTTAATTGTATTTCAACTTAAAGAACATTTCACTGAAAGCTAAGAAATCTGATACTTAGTTTCCGGTACTCACTAGATGTATGATCTTAGGCAATTCATTTAACCACTCCAGACCTCAGTCTCTAAAAAGTTTGGAGAGATAATCTCTGACTAAGTATTAAACTCCTCTCCGTGACAAGCAGGCGATTTAGGAATAAGAGCAGGTGTCCTTAATGTTCATCTGATAATCTGTTCCTCAGATCTGCAGATAACTGTTAAGGAGAAACCCAGGGGAAAGTGGGGATGTAAGTGGCAGCTCCCGTGAGTTACTAAGAGTAGACAAAGGCTATGTTTACAGAAGGTAACTGGATAGATCAAAATCAAGACTCTGTTAACCTATTCTAACCAAACAGGGACACAGTGGACTGAACCCACGGGACCCCCACTTACCATCCCATTCCCCTCTTCTGCTCCCTCTTTGTCTGGAGCTAAGAGAAATGTAAAATCTGAGTAGTATTTGATATGCTGCCTCTGTTTAGACACACTATTTTAGCACATAAAACATTGGGCTAGGTGTGGTGGCTCATGCCTATAATCCTAGAACTTTGGGGGACTGAGACAGGTGAATTGTTTGAGTTTAGGAGTTCAAGACCAGCCTGAGCAAGAGAAAGACCCCATCTCTACCAAAAATAGAGAAACTAGACGGGTATGGTGGCAGGTTCCTATAGTTACGGGCTCATGTGGACATTCTATTTGGGAGTCTGAGACAAGAGGATCACTTGAACCCAAAAGGTTGAGGTTGCTATGAGCCATGATGTCCCCATGACACTCTATCCAAGGTGACAGAGTGAGACTCCATCTCAAAAAGCCCCTCAAATCAGTTCACTTCTCTTCATAGTACCATCCTTAACACTTGCCTCCTGAGAACAGAAGAGGCTAAGGCAATTAAAAAAGTGTCTTTAGATGGCAGCTCAATTTACAATCGCCAAAATGTGGAAACAGCCTAAATGCCCACCAACCCAGGAATGGATTAACAAGCTGTGGTATATGTATACCATGGAATACTATTCAGCCATTAAAAAAAATGGAGACTTTACATCCTTCGTATTAACCTGGATGGACGTGGAAGACATTATTCTTAGTAAAGCATCACAAGAATGGAGAAGCATGAATCCTATGTACTCAATCTTGATATGAGGACAATTAATGACAATTAAGGTTATGGGGGGGAAGCAGAAAGAGGGAGGGAGGGAGGGGGGTGGGGCCTTAGTGTGTGTCACACTTTATGGGGGCAAGACATGATTGCAAGAGGGACTTTACCTAACAGTTGCAATCAGTGTAACTGGCTTATTGTACCCTCAATGAATCCCCAACAATAAAAAAAAAAAAAAAAAAGTGTCTTTAGAAACAACTAGATGGTGGCTTTCCATACTTGTTAGGAACTTAGAGCAAACGTGTTGTGGGAGCACGCGTGTGAGATGCCCAGGCATATTAGCCCTAGAGCCCCACTCAAGGGTAGGCTTACCACATGGGGTCCCATGTGTGCCCACAAAGCTGCCTGGGCGGCTGTGCCACTGCACAACTTAACAGGACAAGTGGCCAATGTCTCAGGATCTCTGGGGTATTTAGGTCAGCCCCAGAGTCAGAGAAATAGCTAGTTATAATTGGTAGGAATTTTCCCAGCATCCTCAACAGCTTTGGGGAAGAACTCGGTCTTTATTAAATCAGCTAATTATAAAAGATGGATTTCTCTGTAACAATATTAATGAACTTGTGTACAAGCTGCATGCCAGCCACTCTTCAAAGTGTTTTATGTTAATATATATTATCTCATCTAACGCCAGAAACAACAGTGTGATGTAGGTAGTATTATTTTTCTCATATCAAAAATGAAGAAACCAAGGCTGAGAAAGGCAAAGTCATATAGTAAATACCATATGATGTCAAAAATATAAGTTATTTCCTATGGGTGACTTCAAAATATGGTAAATCTTCTTCTTATATATTCTCCACTCCATTTAGCAATTCTCCAGCTATTTAGCAATTTAATATTATTAAACATTTCAAATTATAGGACTACATGAAATAAGTGTTAGGAGGCAATTCTTCATGGGTCTCTGTGTTTGTTTTTGCCTCTCTTGGGAGCAGAGGTACTGACTACTTTTGTTCCACATTATCTTTTCAAGGATGTTTGTATATATACTGAACAGCCTTGGAAGGTAGAGCCCAAAGCTAAGATCAGGCATGATTACTACCCATTAAGAAAAGATCTGGTTCTCTAAACTCAGAGCTTCTTTCCTGCAACAAAACTGCATGGGCCAGTGCCACTGGGCTCTCTCTGCACCTTCCTGTGTGTGTGTGTGTGTGTGTGTGTGTGTGTGTGTGTGTGTGTGTGTGTGTCAAGGAGCCAGTAAAAGAAAATGATGACACTCTGTCTACTGCCATTACTCCGAGTAATAAAGTTCTTAGTACCCAGGAGTACATGTATTCTTCTAGCATCCATCAAACTTGGCAGACATTTATTATCAGGCAAATGGATAAAATCTCAAACCCTTCATAGTTCTTGGCATTAGCATTTTACTTTCTTATTTTACTCGTTTACCTGCTTTACTGGCTCAGGTGGACATTTTAATTTAGATTACTACCAATAGGGAATAGACTCAACTTTATCTTTTATCAAAATATCGTATGTCCCTAAATTAGTGACACTTTATAAAGTGACACTTTTTGTTTCTTAATTTCCAGGCCAATGATGGACAAAACACATATTTTTCAGAAAGGTGTTTAAAATCAGTCTGGTACTAAACACAGGAATTTATATGGTCAGATTATGGTTTTCAAAAATGTTATCTAATAACATTCCAGCTACTTTAGGGAAGAACTTAGATATTAGGAAACATTAATCATTTGTTCAATTTGATGAGGTTACCTGCAGAATTTTTTTTAAAGAGGCAGTGAACAAACCTAATTAAAAACTACTGTGCAAATACTTTGTGTATATTTTTACAACTTATATTCACTGAACACAAATTGAACCTTTATTAGATATAGTTTAAATGGTAGTTTTAAATGATACAGTTTTTTTTCCCCTACCATAAAATGTTCTCTCTCAGACATTCAGTTTAAGAATTAGTCACTTTAAATAAACATCTGAAAATTCATTCTTCTTAAACATAAGCTTTGGTTAAGTCAGTTTATAAGAACTGACTTCTCTTCTCAGATTACATAAGTGCCCTCTAATGGCATAACTTTTCCTCTCATTTCTTTTTGTTACCTTTAGGTATCCAGGACTTATCTAAATTTAAAGTTCAAATTAAATGACATTAATCCAAGTTTCACTTTCAGCCCTATTTCCTTTGCCATCTGGTGGATGATGTAGGAAGTGTGTCTGTACAGCTAGAAATCTTGCTGTCTTTCAAGTATTGAGGCTGTAGTTCAAACACAAGTGGAAAGTTGCTAGGATAATTCCAAATATTTTTATATTACAAGGCAGCTCAATCAATATGTTTGCACAATTATTTACAACCCAGAAAAACTAGGCGGTATTTATCTATTACCGAGGAGACTGACTATGACTGTTTTAATTGAAAAGTTCTGATGAATCAAATATGTAGACACTAATCTAAAACTCTGATATTGTTCCTGCTGTCAAAAACCTTCTTCATACTTGGCACATACCCTCAGACCCTGCCAAAACTGAAAGGAGAAAAGAAAAATGACCTAATGATTTGATACACCTCAATATTTGAAAAATAGATTCTTGTGATGTGAGATCATTTTATCTTTGGAATATTAATGTGTCCTAGGTTAAAAGGAGAAATTACTTCTGAAATATAATTGTCCAGTGATTATCAGTGTGTTCTTTGCTTAGAAGGCTAGAGATAAATTTGGGTAAGGCAAAGTAAATAAATATAATTAGTTTGTATGGTGTAAGTGTATACATATATACACAAACACACTTTTTGTAGGTAAAAACATTTAGAAACATTATGAACTCCATTCGTTGCAATTGGAGCAAAGGTAAACGGGCAGTAATCCCCAAAGAAGAATCATTTAAATATATAAATAGGACATTTGTGCTCCCTCTCTCGTGAGCAAGTAAACACTACAGCACAGTATATACAGACATATATGGAGAATGTTTTTTTTTTTCAATTAGGACTTTGATAATGGGAGTTGTTTCTCCTACCTCTACTCCTTTCATTTTGAAGGAATAGATATAAAGCATTTTCATTGCTCTGCCAGGAGTAGGGAGAAGAACAAACAGTAGATAACAAAAAGTGTACAAATAATTCTAGACATAATTTTCAGCAATTTATTCAATGCAAGAGCCTTTAGTGTAGTTAAATGGTCACACTGATCTGGCGTATCCTTTTCCCACAAACCTGTGGAAATGCTCGTGGATTATAAAACGCTCAAGGGTAAGTAAAGCAAAAAATTAAAGCGAGCTTGAATAATTTACCACTCTGTCAATTAAATACCCAAGATGACCTCTATCACCACAAAAAGCACAACAAATTAAACTTGCCCCAGGATATCTGTAGCAGTTTCACCACTGTCATTCTGCAAAATCTATCTGCAATTACATAAGATCAACTAGTCAATTTACCAATCTTGGTTAAACCACAGCTTCACTTAGTGAACATAAACACTTATTATTTGAAATTGTATAAATAGTCCTAATAAGTAAATTAAGTCTGGTTAATTTTTTACTACTTAACATACATTAAATGGATTTAACTACAAATAATAATTTTTAAGTCTGGTTAATTTTTTCACTACTTAAAATATATTACATGGATTTAACCACAAATAATATTTGAGACTCCTGTCTTAAGAGTAAGGAAATATTTCAAACCACTAGAAAGCTTGCCTTTAATATTTATAGACTGCTATTTACTTATATTAGCTCACCAATGCAATAAATTTGTAAATCCAGTAAATAAAAGGTTCCTTTGAGTTTTCATATAGAACTGTCCAAGGCTCTCCCATAGAAGGTATGATATAAATGACCCTTTATGACCTTTATCAACACTGTAGATTCTGTAGAATAGCAGCCAGTAGTTCTAGCTACCTGCAATAATATATCAAAGCAAATTCTTCCATCTCTCTATCACCAAAAACCAAGGTACTTTATGTTCCCTGCAGAAATATAAGCATATTTGTCAAAGCTCTTATAGACATTATATATCACAAGACTTAAGATCAGATGCATCAGTATAAATATGACACAGAGTACACAATTAAAAAAAAAAACCCATAGTATTGTCAAGATTCAAAACTTAAAAACAACCCAATGTGCCTGATCATGTGTGGGCCACGACATTGAAATAAATATACAATGGCCAAAAAGAAAGATGGGAATTCTCATTTACTTAAAGCAAATGCATCTGGAATAAATGAAACCCAATGTTTAACTACAGAGAATGGAAAGTGCATGATTATAATTTAGTGAGAATAATTTCAAGGAATGGTCTGCCACAGAGATTTCTGTAACTTTCTTCTCCTTTTTAAGCGCAAATATTTAGTCTTTAGAACTTTGACTTTCAAACTCAAGGGCATTTGTTTTTGTTTGAATCATCCATGCCACATCTGATAATAAATCTAAAGCATTTGCTCTAAATATAAAGGAAAAAAAAATGTAGCTTTACAGTGGGAAGGGTCCCGTGTTCATCCTGACTTGCTCAGCAGCAAGTGAACGTTAATGTTAGACTGCTCACCATTTGCCAGCTTGGATGAGCAGAGTCCCTCTAGGCAAAAATGCAGCAATAAAAAGGTTGGGTTCCCAAAAGTTGTTCTATTTTGTTGTCTTTTGTGAACAATGAAAATGTTTACTAAAGTCAACTGGATGTTCTTAAAAATCCCAAAATCTTCTGATGTACTTAAAAATGTGAGAGACGTATAGCATATTGAGGACTGGTATTTCCATATCTGAAAAGGGAGAAATAAAGTAGGGAGAAGTAAAGGGCTCCTGCCTGCCCTGCTGAGAGGTCTCTGGCTTGTGCTGGGTGAGCTCTCCTTTTGCAGGAACGGTGGAGCGCAGCTGAAACATGCCATCTTCCACCTAGCCCAACAAAGTAGAGCCGACATGATGCACATAGCTGTGTGCTAAAGCTCTCTAACTGCAGGCTGTCAGTACATAATGGCATGATTATGAAGGGTTTTAGAGTTCATTATGTCAATAATCTAGGGATTAGGGACTTTCACATGCATTTCAACTGCAGTGATTCCGACCCCCTCTAGCACTTCCCTAAATGACTGCCAACTTTCATTCTGGAAGGAAATTATATTAATATAAAAAACAATGTGAAATTAAAACATGCCAAGGCTTTGGATAAACTTTCCATGCTGTCATCCACCTGCTCTGATCCTCATGGTGCACAGTTCATAGGAAGGCTAAGGTTAGGGCATTCTGTTTTAAAGGATGGCCAAGCCTACAGAATGAGAATTACTTAAAAGAGGATCAGACTTTAAAACAAGTAACCTTGTGTTCCCATCATTACTAATGCCTAAAGAATAATGAATGACAGAAATGGCCAAAATAAATGTACCATAGATGTTAATCCAGAAAGCTAGCCCCATTTTGCTAAAGGAGTAGATCTCCCAAAATGCATCTGATAGATGATTAGAGAATATCAAAAGCAATGTATAAAATAATGCAAAGAGAAACAGGCACGAAATACTGGCCATCTTCTTTCTATCAAAATGTCATCTGTGTGTGCAAATGAGACAGCTGGGATAACTTCCACTGTCTTAAGAGAAGCTAATCATTCCTGGAATAATGAAAACCCCAAACAAAAGACTAATACGCTTGGTTGCTTTTCTTGCTTTTGTTTGGCAACTAAGCCTTTTTTCCTGTTGATCTGCAACAAAATGAAAATCACTTCCTGTGCAGTGCTCCCTGAGCAGTTTACAAACTGCTCATCTTTCTACTGAAATTTAGTGTAGATGGAGCGTGGCAGCAAGCCAGTAGCATTTAGCCATAGCACGTACCAACCTGAAAGGTGAGGCATGAGTTGTCATAGTCAACAAACAAATACTGAGTCCTTGCTGTATGCAGCACCCTAAAAATTAGTGGTTTTTTTGTCAGTCTAGCCAAGAAGTGAACTAAATAGATTCCTTACGATACCAAAAACTAAATATGACCGTAAGAGCTAAAATCAAGGAATAAGAGTTTGACAAGAACTGGCCCCAAAGTCCAAACTGAAGTGGGTGATATGACAGCTCAGACAAAATACCCTAGGAATATATGATCTACTTATAAAGACAATTACACATCCAGGCAGCAGAACCTAGTAACATCAGCATGTTCACTCAGTCATTCTTGTTTTCTTCATCATCTGTACAGTGGGTCCTTGCTACATGCTAGGCACTCTTCTGGGGACAGTGACGACCTCACGAGGAGACCATTCTAGTGGAAGGATAGACAACACATAAACAGATACACAAACAAGAAAACACTGTTGGCTGGGAGCTATGCAAAAAGTTAAAATAGGCTTGGGTGAAAGAGTGTGTGGTTTCTTGGAGGAAATGACGTTTATGCTGAGATATGAATGACAACAGGAAGCCAGTGAAGAAATGTAAGGAAAACAGCATCCTGGGCCGAGAATGAGCTGATGCAAAGGCCCTGGGGTGGCACTAAGCTTGGGACCTTAACAAAAGGAAAGGGCATCAGAGTAGAACAGAGAGCCTGAGAGGGGGAGTGAAAGGTAAAGTGCAGCTCACATCTGCACCCATATTAAGGAATTTGGATTATATTCTTAGTGTGATGGAAAACATTTAATGCTGGCAGGGCCATGGCCTGATCTATGTTTTATTAAGAATAACTCTCTGTCTATGATGTGGAAAATGGATTCCAGGGAAAGGATAATAGCAGAAATAAAAGAAGTCTCATCTCTGTAGAAGCAAAAAGATCAGATGAAGGACACTGCTGTTGTCCCAGGTGAGCAGGTGGTGGCTTGAAGTTTGTATAGGAGATGAAGAAGAATGGAGAAATCTGGGAATATGTGTTACAGATTGGGTCACCACAATATGCAGGTTAGTTACAGATAGAAAGGAAAAGAGAACATGCTATTTGTAAGAACACACCCACGATAAAATGATAAAACATCAAGAAATCAGAAATAAGATTTGTCAAGGAGGATTTCCAGGTGGCATCAAATAAGTTATGAACAGCTGCCCATTTCAGATAGGGAAGTTTTAAAAACTAATTATTATGTTTAGTCAGATGTTAGAACAGAAAAGAGGAAGGCAGTCTCTATGTGATAAGAAGCATCAAAGAGGAAAGCCCACGATAGAAAGTAAGACGAGGTGTTAGTTAAAAAAATGAAAATTCTGATTTCCATTGTCATGGCGGACAATGAGATTTACCAGAGACAGGGAAGGCTGGGGAGACAGGCTGGAGAAAGGGGGTAAGCACATCCCTGCAGTCCACACTTCTTTGAACTTTCAAGTGAAGGGACACAAAATACTAGAGGCCAACTAATCTGTCAAAGATACCTGAAGGAGGAACAAG